>NC_134235.1:226654625-227281946 GCF_965152275.1 Natator depressus | reverse complement strand
AAGGCTTAACTCTGTGGATGGTATTAGCTGTGACGAGGCATTGTTCACTGCTGCCTCTTGGTTACGTTTAAAGGCTGAGATATCACGAGATTCATTCAACGATCCTTTTCTCATTCAAGGGACAAAATGTAATTTGCTGTTGCTCTGGTTTCTTGGATGGAAATACTATCCTTAGATTTCAAAAGGAAGAACTAGATGTGGTTTGTACACACATTGATTAAGTTGAAGAGCGGCGATTACATCTGTGCAGAGAGCAACAGTAGTCTAGGGGTGGCTTTTCAAATCTCAAACCTACTGAGTTACAGACTCTCCTAAATAGACTTCCTTAATTTCCGGATGCACTTCTGTAAATTCCCAGTTCTCGCCAGAATTCCTGCGAAATTGGGAGGTTGTGTGCATTCTACTTTGTAATGCAAAAACTACCGAAATTTATTTTTTAAGCGATCCTTTTATTTATTTCAGCTATATCTGATGGTGTAATACGAGCTCCACTCACCATATTGCCAATCTTTAGAATGGATAATGGAACTTTTGAATTAGAAAGGAAAAATTAGTCCCAGAAATATGAGATGTTTTCTTAATCACACGGATGTGTCTAATTTTGGATACGCACTAAACTACTGCTATATATAAGTGCTTGTGTTATATCCAGTTTTCAGTTGCAAACTGATTATGGGCGGATAGTTATTTTTGCAGCTTTTGACATGCAAACCGCAAACATCATTTTAACGCACGAAGGAAGAGGTTTGCTAACATTGCAACATGTTCGAAATCATTTGTGCCTGACACTGAAGTATTTTAACGTCACTGCGAAGAGGTTACACCTTCATACTGCTTCTTCAAAATGATTTTTTAAAGGGTGGGTATAAATGGAACATCTAAAGTCTGCAGAAGGTCTACTCCAAACTGAACGTGCTGCAAACCAGAAGTGTCCTGGACCATTGCAGTATTCTAGATCGTGTGCCAGCACTTTTCTGTTATTACGTAAAGCCTCTGGAAGCACCTTGGATATTTTACATTCTCTTTTCTCTCCTGGAAGCCGTCAGCACACAAGAATCCTGACGTGGAGTCTGGGACTCTAGGACATTCCAGCTTGTGATCCAGCACGGTTAATTGTGAAAAGTGTATACATTTCTGGCTTATCTATGCTTTGTTATGGGTCTGACGTGAGCCCACGTCCTCCTTCCCCTCCCCCAATATTACAGACAGAATTTCAACTACAGAGTGACAGTATTACGGTGCTGGAAACCTTGATATGCAGAGCAAAAAACAAACTTAGCCATTGACTGTAGAAAGACAATTAAACAGAAGAGGAAAACCAAGAGAAACTCGAAAATGTAAGTATTCGTTCTCGGTTTCTAACAACAGAGCCTTTCACTCTGGAGCTTGAAAAAGGGAAATACCAGGCTATTCTGCACATTTTCGCTAAGCTTCATTTTCCACACAATGCAGAATAAAATACCAGTTTAAAATTATTGCATTACCAAAGTCTTTTCTCTCGATATGATAACACTTATATCCTTTACAGACACATAATGCGCAAAATAGCCGCATTTGTCCAAAATAGTCTAACTCTCTCTCTCTCTATATATATAAATAAAATGATAATAAAAAACATACAAATCCTACATCTGTAGCTAGCGACGAAGTCTGAGAGGTCTGAGTGAATCTGAGCTCAGATTGTTTAATAGAAAGATTTATATACTAACTGTATTATTTACTTTGGGAGGGGGCTTGGCAGTGTAAGGGTATGCTAATTAGTGGGAGATTTTTTTGGGGGGGAAGGGGTGGAATATCAATTTTTATTGCATCACCTGTCAGGAGTGTCCAATCAGCGTTGGCTTTAGGGGAATTAATTGATGAAGGTGTCTCCGGACGAGCTCACTTCACTCTGTCATTTTATTTGTAGCTAAAGCAGCGGCGGGAATAGCAGCTGCATTTCTTGTCTCTTCCTCCCTTCACATTCCATTATCATAGTTCTCCAATGGAAAAGCAGGGAATGAAAGGGAACAGGTACTGATCTTCAACAGCAACTTAGAGAAACACTTTGGCAAACCTGATTTTCAAACAAAAATATAGAGAGATTGTAGTTTCACATGGTTGTTGTTTTTTTTTTTTTCCTTTTTCTTCTAATTTCTTCTAAAGTTTGGCACTCCATTGAGCAGGAATAACAGTCTTTGTTATTTTATTAGCAGGATGCCTTGAGACAAATACAGCATCTGGCTGAGGATTGTGTGTGTGGCTTTTTTTCTTTTTCTTTCTTTCTGCAAATGCTGGGAATAATTTAATTCACGAAATGGGAGACTTGAAGTCGGGTTTTGAAGAGGTGGATGGCGTGAGGCTCGGCTACCTCATCATTAAAGGAAAGCAAATGTTTGCACTCTCTCAGGTTTTTACAGACCTGCTCAAAAACATCCCGAGAACTACAGTGCACAAGCGAATGGATCATTTAAAAGTAAAAAAGCATCACTGCGACCTGGAGGAGTTGAGGAAACTCAAAGCCATCAACTCCATCGCTTTCCATGCAGCCAAATGCACACTGATATCCAGAGAGGACGTAGAAGCTCTTTACACTTCTTGCAAAACGGAACGAGTCCTTAAGACAAAAAGGAGGAAAATAAGCCGGGCATTGTCAACAAAAGATCTCCAACCGGAGCACACATCCCCCGACCCCTACTCCAGCTTTTGGAAAGAGAACAAACTTTGGCTGGGTTTGAATGAATCGGCTCAGCCTCTGCCAGTTAGAAGAAAAGCTTTGCGTCCCGGGGACACAGGCTTGCTACCGGCCTCTGATCTACCTCACATTTTGAGTAAATACACTGGTCACAGCTACCCAGAAATCGCTCGGTCGCCTTGCAAACCCCCTTTACACTATGAAACCGCCCCGATCGTGGGCAACTATGTCACCTTTCACTCGGATCCCCCTTACTTTCGGAGCGTCCTTTGCAGCAAGCACCCGGCGGCTGCGGCTGCTTATTATTACCAGTCCGCCGCCGCCATGGCTCAGACCAAGCTAGCGGCGGCGGCGGCTGCCGGGAGCCCTGTGGGTTTGACTTACAGATACAAAAGGAAAAGACCGTGTGAGGCCGCCCAAAAGGACTGTGTATTAAACACCCCCAGCAGCGCCAGGCGGCTCCTGATCGTGCCCAGGCCCTGCAAGCCCAAAGGAGCTGCAGCAGGCACGGCCGCTTGCCTGGAGAGATTTCACCTCGTCGATGGCTTTTGCACTTCTCCGCAGCAGCCGCAGCAACAGCCTCTGGGCAGCTTCCCCGAGAGCTGCAGCAGCGACTCGGAGTCCAGCTCTTACTCCGACCATGTGGCCAACGACTCGGACTTCGGATCCAGCCTCTCCAGCACCAGCAACTCCGTGTCCTCGGAGGAGGAGGAGGAGGAGGAGGAAGACGAGGAGGAGGAAGGCAGCGGCGTCTCGGACTCCAGCGAGGTCAGCTCCGAGGAGGAGGATACGACCTCCGACTCCGACTCCAGCTCGGTTTCCAGCCAGGTCTCGGTGCAAAGCATCCGCTTCAGGCGAACCAGCTTCTGCAACCCCCCCAGCGTGGCCCAGGCCAACTTCTTGTATCATTTGGCCACGGCCGCCCCCACCAAATCGCCAGCTTTCGAGGAGGCAGGCAGGCTTCCCGACCTCCAAAGTGCTCAGCGTGGTGTCAAATCGGAATTGCCAGAGGAATGGAGTCATCAAAGCTGGGCATCCCAGGCACCTCCAGTGTGCTGCTCCAGCAGCCTTGGAAGTTGCTTTGCTGAGATAAGGGACGATAGGGTATCCGAGATCACATTCCCACACCCTGAATTTTCCAATAATGTAAAGAGTACTGACCTAACAATTAACTGTGCTGCAAAGGGGGCCTCTTCACCTAGCCCAAAGACAAACAATGCATTTCCACAACAAAGAATACTCAGAGAGGCAAGGAAATGCCTTCAAGCACCAACTACACACTGTGCAGATAACAATACAATAGCTGCTAGGTTCTTAAATAATGAATCTTCACCAACAGCAGCAAACTCAGAAGAAGATTCCAAAATCCCTCTTTGTATTGAATTTGCCACGGATTTACCCTCTTTGCAAACCGATCGTGCTTCGACAACAGCGGCAGCCGAGCTTGAGTGCACTGATCCAGGCAATAAGGCATTGCCATTCCTGCACAATATTAAAATCAAAATAGAGGATAGCAGTACGAATGAAGACTATGAACCTGACCTTTCAAAACATAAGCTAAAGTGTGAGTGCAATGATACTAAGGATGAGTTTAACGGTGTGACTGAGAGTAATAACCCGGAGGTTTTATTAACAGCCCAGGAAGATTCTGCATGCACTGAGAAAGAAACCACTTCCTTAAACACGCTGACTCAGAGTCAGGTCCTTTCATGCACTTTAGGTACTCCAAAACCTGAGGATGGGGAGTATAAATTTGGAGCGAGGGTGAGAAAAAATTACAGGACATTGGTTTTGGGAAAGCGACCTGTACTGCAGACTCCTCCAGTCAAACCAAATTTGAAATCAGCTAGAAGCCCACGTCCTACAGGTAAAATTGAGACACATGAAGGAACACTGGATGATTTTACAGTTACCAATAGACGCAAAAGGGTAGCCAGCAATGTAGCATCAGCAGTGAAAAGGCCGTTTAATTTCATGGCAAATTTTCCCTGTCCACCGTCACTAATTATTGGCAATGATGGGGATTTGTTGCCAGCTTATTCCTTAAACACCACTAAGGATTCCCAACCACCTCACAAGGCCCATCCTGTATGGAAATGGCAGTTGGGCGGTTCTGCAATACCTCTTCCACCTAGCCACAAATTCAGGAAATTTAATTAATAAAATAGTTTGGAAAATACTTTCTTGAACCACCTTTACCTTTCTTTTGTTTTAACCTCCACAGGATGGTTTGTACAAGCTCCTTAATGCTTTACACACTTTTGGAGTCCTGTTTTATCACATTGCGAAGATAGAAATCGGATTACTATTTTCTTTTCCATTGCAGTTTTTATTTGCTTGTTTGTTTGTCTGGGTAATTTTTACATTCCACAGAGTACTTCAGGCTAAAGACTCAACTTAAACTCAGTGATTATGGTAGAGCTGGAACACTTTACTGTTTAAATGCTAATAATGCACCGGTACCTCAATTCAACTGCTACAAATAAATGTCAAAAGGTTGAATAATAAATATTAGAATGAGCCATTAAATTTATGCACTAGATTTCGAAAATGGAAGTCTAACTGTTAATTCAGTTAAAGTTTGTTAAGTTACTTGGTTGCACAGTAAGGGTTCACGATAATTCAATGTGGCAGCAGTCTCTACTTTTCGGGAGCTTTGTTTTCCAAAGTAGGGGGCTCTTTTTCCAAGAGCAGTTGCATTTACTAATTTTTCTATGGTATGAAAGGTTGGGGTTTGAGTACAGCTGGAGCACTGGAAAAGCTGCCTCATCTCAAAACTAGTAAATAAATATGGAATTCTGTTTTTGGTAAAGGGTGTCTTTTTACTTGTACAGTCACTCTTTGCAATTGGAAAGACTTTTTGTTTCACCCAAAAGTCTTAAATAAGATTACTGCTACCCACTAATGTCATACTTCAGTTTTGGTCTGAACATGCCCCTTACTAACTTGCAAAGCAACTAAAATATTTGCCTGTATAGCAGTACACTTTATGGTCTAACCTCTCACACCCGATGGAGGAAATAGCAAAGCGGTAAATGCAACACAGAAAGTGAAACGTGAGGCCATAAGTGGAAAGAATACACAAAATGAGAATATCATGTTATTCATAGCTTTTTGGCACCAAAACTCAGGCATTTTAACCATAGTACACTTCACTGTTTTATCCGAATCTCTTGAAACTTGAGTTTTGCAATACCATCCTATCTATGTAGCAGGAGCATTTCTACTGCACGTGACAATCAGAGGCAATTATCTATATTTGCACTTAATATCGAAATAGTTTAACAGGTAGACTTCTAGAGTCTAGCCCTCGGTAAGACATGCTGGTGTAATATGTTGTGATGATGGAAGCAGTAAATCAAAATTATGAAAATTTGCACTGTTGAAAAGCATGCTTTAGCTTTATTTTCAATTAAAAACACTGTTTAAAAATTCCTGATTTCATACACTTCGACTTATTGCAGAGTTGTCCATAATTTCCTCTTCATTTGAAAGTTTAAGGTTTTTATTGGGAGGAAATGGGCTTCCAGAGGTTATTTTTGTTTTGTTTTGTTTTGAAATAAAACTGTTATTAACTCAATTTAAGGCAGTCTTGAACAATGTAGAGTTTATATTTTGGGAGGGAAATAGGTTACAAAGTTTTAATAAAACAGTTTGAAAAGTTGGGGATTTGAAAAGGTCAGTTACAATTGGGCTGCTGAATCAGCAGAGTTCGAGATTAAAAATTACTCTTTTTGAGTTACATTTTATTTATACTAGAGCCTTTTCCAAATTACATTTTAGGGATTCCACCTCTTCATTAATTCCGGGAGAATAATTTATCATAAATCAAAAAAGAAAAGAAAACAACAATGAAATGTTTATTGTGTGACTCAGAGTCAACATTTCTTATGGAAATTCACTGCCTATTTTTGATCCTCTACCCTCTTTGTCTCTCAATATTCCAAGTAGACACTGGCTGCTTTCCGCTCTATTTACTATATGCACACCGTGGTTTTCCTTTCATTGTAAAAGACCTCTTCTAGGAATACCTGCAGCCAAATATATTTAGAAAGAGTAAACAATTGCCTTTCAATTGATTCACCCTTCCCCCACATACACACACTTTAAGTTGCCAATTGCAAAAGGTGCATTGCATACTTAACCTGCTCAGCGGAAATTATGGTGGTCGTTAAAAATCTGTTTACTGGATGAAGTTGTTCTGAAATTAATGTTTACATTCGAGTGTTTGGAGCTGCATAAATTACAGGCTTATTTCCAGAGATCTGTAAATACGTACACAATTTACTGCTCAGGAAAATCCCCTGGCTCTTTGGGAAAGAAGCCTTTGGTTGAAAAAGGTCTCCCCTTGACGAAAAGCTACAAAGCTACACTATGCAAGCTTAAAACCTGAAATTTCGCCTTATCTATTAATCAGTATAGCATTTTAAAAGTAGCTTCCTCCACTGACCCTGTGCACTTACAATTAGAGACATGGTGACTTGACCCTAACTTATAAATAGCAGAGGCGATTTGTTTTGACTCTCTAACTAATATTGGGGGAAGAAACAAAGCACAAATTCAGACCAAATACATTCAGTGGAGTTTAAAACATGAAATATGGCGCCCAGCTCTGATATTAGCTCTGTCGCCCTACATGAATTAATAGTTCCAGTTTATGGAAGCTGGAGAATGAACACCACCGAACCCAACACATTCCTGAGTGTATCATTCCTGTGGACTTTTCTGCTGAAGTATGTTGAATAAAGGCACCATCAACAGGCAAGAAGTTAAATGGCCAAATAATTGCCACACGTGTACACCTCAATTTAGTTCAAGCCACTAGCAAGAACATTTGAGTTTTTACTTCTGTCAGAGTAATCTGCCAGGTTCAAGAATTTACTGAAAAGGGCATTCTTTCAAATTCCTGGTAGTTTGGTAGCTGTTGCTCATTGTGTTGTAATAATTCTTGCGAACACAGTTTATTATAATTTTAGACTTGACGATAATAATAATAATAAAATAAAATTACTGTTATAAACAGCACATTTTCCCCAATAAAGGTAAGTCTTAATACTGAGGAAAACAAGGGTTTTCTAGCCAGCCAGATTATGATATTTCTGTAATGTTTGTAGAAAAGAGAAACTAAAGAGCATCAGCTATGAAACTTGACAGTTTTCCAGTTTCTTGATGTACAATGCATAAATCAATACAATGAAATAAAAGAATAAAAGAATAATAAATAAAACACACCTAGGAGAGTACTTGAACTTGTCTGGAACATTATTCCAGAGATTTTGCTACAAGTAGAGGCTACTGATACATTTATTGGGAAGATTTCTGCGACCACATTGAAGACAAAGGAAGTTTTGGACTATGTCTAATTCTCTAGAGCATTAAAAAAGGGAACATGTGTAATGCCTTCAGCAACCAGGTATATTGCCTTAAAAGATGTAACTTTCAGTTTACAACAATTTACTTTTAAAAGTGATTGTTCTATAATATACACTTACTTGACTACAGTGGGATAATCTCTTTACTGGTTTATTTAAAACGCCACTATGTAGCAATAATGCAAAAATGGTGGTGGCTGTTGTATGACGTTTGCTGTTCAATCATTCACTTGGTGATTTTCTACATGGTCTTTGACCCTTTTTCCTATATCAGATTTAGTCGCCAATAAATTAAAGTTTCTGCAGAAATAAGAACAATGCTATCATGTGTTTGTTTGTTACACTTCACGCGTGTGAGTGGTTAAGACAGAGAGAGGGGTGTAAAAAGTGGCATTTTTTTCTAGACCGGCGTCTAATACAGTGGTAATCTGTAAAAAAAATATTGTAATACATGTAATATACTAGAAAATATATAATATAGAGAACGTGGTTAGCTGTGGTTTCTACCCTTAAAATGGTTACTGAAAAATGTTAATAGTTCAGCTTAAAATCTGTTTGGACATAACTTTAAAGTTAAAAAGTACGCTCGTGTACAAATTAAAATAAATCCCTCAAAATAAGGACAAAGGCATTGGAATCTACCTAGCTAAATCAGATTTACAGAAATGAGCCATTCACCAGGTTCCCCCCCCCCCCCGGTATTTACCCTTACAATCATGTTTAAGAATGTACCGTTTATCAGTTCCATGGTTGAATGTGGGGTTTCTTATTCCTCTGTAGCCAAATTGCTTTCTGTTAAACAGAGGACACTTCCCAAACATTTTGGGAAAGGACACCTGGGTATGCAGTTAACTGATTTTAGGCCTTCTAAGTTGCCTTTTTTTAAACTGTTCTGATATAATTATTTGCTATGTCCTAACCCCCCCACCCCCTCCTTTTCAATCTCAGGCGGCCTCACAAGTCCCAGCTTTAAAAGGCCCTAGATGTTTTGCATGAAGCTCTCACAATAGGGGTTGAGAGAATTGACAGTTTCAAAAACAAGGCGTTCTGTCCTTTCCAGATGCCGAGAAACCCTTTCCCGCATCGTCTCTCGTTTGCTCTTCGCTGCTGGTGGCTTTATCCTTAGCATTGCAAATATACTGCAACAGCTGTGTTTGTAAACAGGGGGGCGGGGGGCAGTTTGGATGGAGTCAGCAACGCCTCGTTTTATACTTTGTACATGAGTGTGATGAGCCGGAGTGACCAATATCTCTGCTTCCTGACGAGAAAGAAGAAGGAAGTTGGCCCTAAAGTCTGTGGTGTACCGTGCAGCATAAGGTTACTACTGTACTTTGCCTTCAGAATCATCAGATTCCTTGGCAGGAACATGTGAGCTAAAGTTCTCCCCTGAAATGTAGCCGTGATGGTCTAGAGACTCCCCTTAATACCGTGCAGACACTTGGGGGAAACACTAAAAATGCCGCCATCTTGCTTTATGGAAAACAAATTCTTTGTGATTTTTCGCCCAGACCTCCCTCTCTCTCTCTCCCTCTCTCTCTCTCTCTCTTGAATTTGTTACCAACTCATTAGGCGAGGCGGAACAGGAGCTCCTGCACTCGCTCACTACCAGTAGCTCCCACATAGATTCACATCAAAGTGGCCTTTTTGCAGGGCGGCTGCTCTAAGGCTGCTGTTTGAGGGGGCCAGTGAAAATGAAGATCAGGCTCACATATTTCCCCCCATTTTGGTAGTTCCTCTGGCTGATCATCCATTTCACTTTGCTCTTCTTTTGTGTGGTCTCCCCCACTCTCTGTCTCTGTCTCTCTCGCACACAGGCGCACTAGTTAACTGTCTCTAAAATGTAATAGTTAACTGCCCATATTGAAAACAACTCACTAATTAAATGAGTGACGCAGCCAGCCAACATCGTGGCGAAAAGATAACAAAAAATACACTTCCTGCAGCCCCACTTGTTATTTGAGGGCTTAGGTTTTAAAGAAAGAAGGTAGGATGCAATTTCCCTTCCCCCTACCCAATCCATCTGAAAATCAAATTGCAATGCGGAAAGCAAATATGGATTTGGGGGTGATACGGCAGGGAGCTCCGCAATACAAATAAAACAGCCCACACGAAAGAGAAGAACATAGTGGTGAGCTGCACAGACAGGTCAATGAGAAAAGTGCAACAAGGTTGTTTACTCTCGTGTTTAAAATGCAGTTGCAGTTGTAAAGTGTGTGAAATTAGGCGCTGGTCTCTTAAAGAGTGCCTAATTTATAGTAAATAGCCAGAGCTTTGTAAATGGGTTTATTATGTTGTTTCTTGTTAATTGTTGAGAAAATCCCCATTGTTGAGTGTGAATGGCTTTATGAGCTAACCTGGTCATTGGTGCAATCAAGGGGCAGTAAATGGCCGCTCTGCTAATGTGGCCTGTAGCAAAAGCTGGGATCAGCCATGGCGGAGCTGGTGACCTTTCAGAGATGCTGCGGGAGTAGGTCTCTTCTGGTGAAAAAAGATGATCTTTCAGATTTTAATTCACTCAGAGGTGCGCTTTTAATGAGGAGGGTCTGAAGAGCTAAGCGTAAAGCGGTGTTCAGTATCACGCAGGCCAGTTCAGTGCAATCCTGCAGGCATCCGGCCTGCTCGGGAGCCTTGCTACTGTCAGTGGGAAATGAAAGGGTCGCGTTTGCACAAGCAAAACTCGAATCATTTGGTTAAAACCAACTCGTGTTCGAGGCGAATCCTTCATACTTCCCAAACAGACGCTTTCAAAAATCTCCTCGCAGCCAAGCTCCAGAAATTACTCGGAAAAAAAAAAAGAAAAGAAAAGAAAAGCCAATACCCACTTAATGCAGAAAATGCGAAGTAAATAATCTGAAAATGAAGAAAATACACGTGCTATGTTCACGTCTCTCCTTTGTTAACATAAACCACTAAAGAGTCACACACACACACACACACACACACCATCCACTGGAAACTTCTCTAGAGAGGGACTCAGGAGGCCGTCAAACGGGAGAAAAATTCAAAGTGCTAACTGAAAAGTGCAGTCTTTAGAGGGGAAATTGCAGTTTTGTTTTTAAAAGATTCCCACCCCCTTCGCTTCTCTGCCATTGGTATCGTTTGGGACTTACTAGGAAAAGGAAAGGCAACAGCCATTTGGAGAAGAACCTGCAGATTCCAGTTTCTGACTGAAAAAGAAAAAATGTCTTGAATTTCCCCCAAACTACCCCGCACGCTGTTTCATGCACAGAGGAGTTCCCGAAGCAAACACAGCGCTCTGGCTGCTGGGTTTCAACGCTAGGCTGCAGAGTGTTGTTGGGCAAGAGATTTTACTCTTCATTGCTTTCAAAGGAAAATGAAACCCGCCCTGCTGCTAACTGTAACTGAAACATAAACGCTGTTACATTTAAACTCACTCTGAGTGCACGTGTCCGTATATTACCAAATATAAATCGTGATGAAACGTAAATTCCTCTCTAGAAACTTATACAGGGCTATTCTCTTTCCTAAAATCTCTCCCTCTCGCTCGCTCTTTCGGATTTCGCTATTAGGAGAAATCCCCCTGGGTTTAAAGCACTTGTTTCACGGATTTTTGTACAACCCACATCTGTTAACTTTCTACAGCTCCTACTCTCCTATTTTATAAATAACGTTGCGTTTCTCTGTATAGAAACTATGGTGAGGGGTTTTTTTTAGATCAGTCGATTTGCGTAGATACCGAGATAACATAACCCACGCTACTCAGGACAGAAGCTCTTTTCAGAACTGAGTTTCATGATCCATACTGAATTGCAATGTGTAAAATGCAAGAAGAATTCGCCAAATGCAGGTCTTTAGCTTCCAGTTCTTTTCCAATTTGATGAACACACTCGAAATAGATATGTGGGGTTGTACAGTCCATTTCCCGCAAAACAGGATGTTTCCATCCAGCTGTATTTGGTTTTCCCCAAAGATCACTACAAAGTTTAGTTGGGAAACACGTCCCAGAAACACGTGGAGATAAACCCTTGTCTTTAGCTGCTATTCGGGTCACTTCACATCTTTGTATTATATTTCAAACTGTCATTCCCCTTTCTTTATCTTTCTGGGATAACAAAAATGTACCTGTTTATAATTAAATACATCCATTCTAATAGCAGTGACACAATCCATTCCGGGGGGCATTCGCTATCAACTCTTTGTTTTACATTGAAGGGTTTGCTGTATTAGAGCCATTAATGTACTGCTACTCCTGATTACTAGCTACTATAGTTTGGTAAACAGGAATCTATTAGTTACTTCTTAAAAATGCCATTTAATTATTTGGGTGAGAATAACTTGGCGAACGAACATTTTATTCTCCCAGCAAACCTGCCGCCTAGTTTGAATAAACCTGATTTAAGAATCAATGAGAGCTTCAGAAAAGTAATTACACAAACTCTAAATAGCGTATTTGCTGGCTTTCCAGGCTCTTTGTACGTAAGTGTATGTGTCGTGAGTGTGAAAGCTGCCACATAACCTGTGCCAGCACGTTTCATATTTACTTACTTTGCTATTGTGTTCCGAAGATTTAGCAGCAAACTGTTCCGGACAATCTCACAACAGCAAAATCAGAAATCGTATCTAATAAACTGCAGGAGAAAGCAGTTGCTCACTTTTGGAAATGTCCGTTTCCATTTCCGTGTACATGACACTACTGGGAAAGAGTAAGTAGTGATAATGTGCCATTTAATGTACAGTGTTCCAGACCATTTGAAAAACGTCACTGTGTCTATTGTGGATGTTTGAAGTAACATATTATACCCATAAGAAGGGTTTTCAGATTATTTCCAATTGCAATATAGTACCCAGCAAAATCTGCCAGATTCACTTGAGGCCATATAATATTCTTACTGAATGATGTGTTAGAAGAAAAAGAGAACAGAATTGAATACACACTTCAAAATAATGCCTGGTCTTCCCATCTATGATCCCATCCAGTCTTTTTTATATTCTCAGGGTAGTTTATTCTATAAATGATGGCCTCGGGTTTGCAATTTATAGCAGTAAAATTTATTAATTAGTTTATGATTTCAGTATCTTTATTCATAAAGGGATGTACAAATATATTTAATTCTAAACAAGCCATGCCATTAAACAACATCGAACAAGTCTGTGTAAACTGGCATTTATTTCTATATCTGTATAAATGCAGATAAATATAAATATCATCCCAATAATATGAGGGATGCCAGAACCTGACATCTGTACAGAGGGCATTTTGAAGTATTTTTTACGTGTTGGAAATGTTAGCTTCTTACTCAGGGGTGGAGATAGTTTTGTGTGTGCTTTGTTTATAAACATCTATAGCTTGGGAGCTGGATGGCTCCTTTTTATAATTTATGAAACATTTGTCGCATATGAAGAGGATAAAGAGCAAGAACTCTGCGCCAACATGGTTAAAAGAGGTTCCTATCTTTCCAAAGGTTTCAGAGTAACAGCCGTGTTAGTCTGTATTCGTAAAAAGAATACAGTCTCTAAGGTGCCACAAGTACTCCTTTTCTTTTTTCTTTTTATCTTTCCAAAGGTTCCTATCTTTCTTATCTCTCTCTCTCTCTCTCTCTCTCTCAGGATTTAATGTGAAAATTCCAACACTGAGCTGTATTTTGTCCAGAACCTGAAGTACTGTAATTCTCAAGTTTTATTTAAGCAGCTTTATGGACGTTCAGTTTAAGGAAGTTCACCAGAGTATTGGAGAATAGTTCTGGAATTTCCATCTGAACCCGAGAACAAATTATGACGTACTTTTTATTGGGACTGTGCTAGTTGCAGTGACTTCACACCACACGCAAATCCAAGATGTCTTTTAGCTTGAGAATACTGCTTGCATTTGGTTATGAAATGCGGGTTGCATCTGATTATATAACAATGAGGATCTACATATAAACATGTGATACTTTTGTATTAGAATCAAGCACAGTGCTAATTGCGAAGAGCTGCTTTTAATTGTACTTCAAGTGTTCACACATCAATATGTGGCAGATTTGTCTTCACTGAGGAAGTTTTGATGTTCCCTATTAACAATCAAAAATGTTCATAATATTGCACCGATGTTATAGAGATTAAAAATCTGCATCCCTAATCCAAGATTATTGAAGATAAATGTGTGTGACACGAAAGATTCTCTTGTAAATTGAAGAAGATACATTAGCTTCGTCTTCATAGGTGCTGTGGGAGTCCCGTTAGACGTTACTCAATTCATCGGGGTGAATTCTTCTTCCGAGTAAGGCCATAAGGATATACCAGCCTTAGCTCTGCTTTCATTTTGTTTTCAAATCTTTTGCTCACAGAAACATTCAAAGATCAAATCTGAAAACAAACAACTAGCTGCTTTCATTCTGAGAGTCCCTCCAAGAAAACCTTGTGTATGGTTAAAAAAAAAATCACAGATTTGTCCTTACTCTTCCTGAAACTCCTGTCCAATGTGATATTTATTATCAAATGAAATTATCTGTCTTTAGAGTCTACCTCAACGAGCAAAACCAGGGAAAACCGGAGATTCCTGAGGCCACTCTCGCTGTGTACCTAGGTACTGCAGGATTCTCAGAATACCGTCCGGCTTACATAACACGCAATACCATATATACATACAGGCACAATAGGGTGGTTTATTGAAATCCATGGAGCCATGGCAATTTACACCAGCCGCGGATCCGCCCAAATATGTATACAAAATTTATAAAGACCAGGCACATTTGAAGTACCCACTTTTCAAACTGCTTAAAAACCAAAACAACTGAAGCTGCTAATGCAGCAATTTCCTGCAATATTTTCGTTTAAAAAAAAATTCCGGTGTAGTTGCTTAAGGAAGACTAATAAAATAATCGGAGCCCTCTAACCTTAACCCACTATGTACGAATGTCTCTAAGTCAAATAAGTCAAATATTTTTAAAATACGCGTTTACAAGGAAAAAAGGCATCTAGACTGGAAACCTGTGGGGGTGTAACAAAAGAAAGAGGCCAGAAAGAAAATATCCCACAGTGGATTACAAGGTTATGGGACAGGTCACTATAGGAAAGTTAAACCAAAAAAAAAAAAAAAAAAAGGGGGGGAAGGGTACATTATATTTTTAATTATGTGAGGTTTATATAGTTAGTCCTAATGCTGTAGCCATATCCACAAGTATTTAGTTCATTAGTTAATAACGTGGGTATTTACAAGATTATTTTTATGGAACTGTCGCCTGGTTTTATTTACTTCATTTACTTGGCGTTTTATTTTTCACATTATTGGAGAGCTAACCACAACTTTTAATGATTTCCCCGGAAGACCGGAATAAATTATATATATACACACACACACATTTAGAGCTAGCTAGTATAGCTAGGGAGACTGACCGACCGCAAACAAAACAGGCCGTACAAAGAGACGACTCTAAAACTGTAATATATTAAATATTGCAGCGATCGATTTCAATACCCTGAGTGGACACAGGAATAAAAATTCACCCCCAAGATGAAGTGATTAGCAATGCTTTGTTGCAAGAAAAGAAATGCGATTTTCTGCAGATCCTTTTTGTTCAGGTTAGAAGAGGGCTGGACAATCATCTTTTAAGCCCTAGGCTCCCAGTTTGGGATATAACCCTAAAGGTTAGTGACATCTCAATGGCATTTCTACGTGGTAAAAAAATGGGTCTTTGTCCTAAGAAAGGAGGATTAAATATCAACCACAATTATAGGTTGACCACGCTAGGAGTTTTCCTCCAAAATCATGGAGGGTTACATTTTGGAGAGGCTGCTCCACGCCGGTGGTTTGGTCTTTGTTCTGACTCGGACTGAGCAGATGCTTTTGCACAATTCTCCTTTTAGTTTCGACCCAGGGCAAACCCGCGATGAGGTTTGCAGGAGGTTTGTCCGAGGTAGAGAATGTGGAAATGTCTCACTTTTTGGTAACTGGAAGTTGGGATCCGTTTCAAAATGTCTGTTCGGAGCGGAACAAGTCCCGTTCCCAGCCCACAGGCCCAAAGACCCGCTCACACGCCTCTATCCCAAACCTTCGCAACGCTCCCTGGTCTGTTCCCCCCAAGTCTCGGTATTACATTGTAATTTATTTGTTCCTCGGGGGGATGGGCGATTGCCTCTCGAGGCAGGAGCCGAAGGAACTGCCTGCGGGCAGCGCTCCCAGATATGCTCTTCCCTCTTTCCTTTGGTAACATCAGGCCCACACTGACGGTGTCTGCGCAGCCGCAGCACCCTCCGCCCGCTGCAGGGCTGGGAAAGAGCTGCACCCTTACAAAGGGGCGCCGGAGAGAGGGGAGTCTCTGGGCAGGGGCTCCCCGGTAATGCGGGTTTATTTCACAGCAGCCGGGTCAGCACAGGAGCAGGAGAGGGCCCTTTCCCGGGAGCGCAGAGCGCAGGCTTAGCCTGACCCCGGGCGCATTGCTCTTGTCCTTAAACGGGCGCTTTGGGGCTCCAGATTGATCTGTCAGTTTCAGACCACTCCGAGTTGTCCCCGGTGTGGAAAGAGCGAAGCAGCAACCCCCCCCCCTCCGCCTCCCGAGTGTAAACACCGCGTGCAGCAGGCCGCGGGCTGCAGGGGGGCCAGAGGGGAGCGGGCTGAGCTGCAGCTCGCAGGGGCTCCCAGCTCCCCCGCCGGCTGCGAGGGGGGATCGGTTGTGTCCAGGGCGAAGTGTGCAACAGGGAGCCCTGAACCTGAGGGGCTCGCCCCTGCAGCGCCGCTGCCATCCGGCCTCGCCGAGCAAACCACCGGCCCGGATCAGGGCTGCAGGGGGAAAGGAGAGAAAATCGACCCGACCCGACTGGCAGGGGTGGGGTGGGGAAGGGTAGAGGCCCGGCCCGGCCCCGCTCAGTTCGGGCCAGCTAGCTCAGAGGGCCGGGGAGGAAGTGCAGACAGCGCGGCCCGGCCCGGCCCCAGCGGGCGCCCAAGGGGTTCAGCCGGGCTACCCTCAGGCAGCGGCGACCGGTGCCGAAGGGAAAGGTGCCTCCTTCCCCTGCCTGCCAATTCCCTGCGGCGGAGCCCGCCCCCCACCCCCTGGCTTTTCTCGCCGGCGCTGGATGCCAGGGCGCCGCCGAGCCGCCCGTTGCCGTGGTTAGGGGAGACATCGCCATAGCAATATGAAAACCCATCACTTTTCGGAAAATAGACCTGAGGAGACAAGGAAGTGTGTTTAGCTCCAGCAGCTAAAGGAGAAAATGAATCGGGGTGACCTTTCACTCCGCAAACCTTTTGTAGCCAAGGCCAATTAAAACGGCACACAAAGCTGCGCCGGAGTCACACTCCGCTCCCAGCGCTCTGCGCTCCACCATCACCTCAGCTCCAGACCGTCTTTTCTTTAATTCACAATGAGCAGGAGGAAAGGGGGTTTAAAGAAGGGCGAAGGGAAGGAGAGCGCAGAGCTTGACGTGTCTAACTTTCAGAGCTAGTGCAGCTTGGGCAGATCACCCCGAAGCACAACTGTTCCGTGCTGGGGCAGCCTGAGCCCCGCTCAGCAGTGTCTGACCCGGGCTCATTTTCCTCCAGGCTTCTTTCCTGTTATCGCTTGTTCCAGCCCCATAATATTTCTTCTTATCATCAGAAGATTACGGGGATGCATGCACGGCCCTCAGACTGTTCAGAAAAGCCGAAGCGGATGCTCTGCAGGGCATGGACGAGCTCAGGTTTGTTGCCATCCTCCTTGGGAACAGGGGAGGCGAATTGCAGCCCTGCAAACGGGAACCTGTTGCCTGCCAGGCTCCGAGTGAAAAGGCCAATATTCTTTTACATTTCCAAACCTATGAAGTCAGGATGGCATCAGTGGGCCCCTGGATTCACCTGTCACTACAATCACCGCATCAGAACACTGACAAATATTCACAATAAAAGAGTGAAAGGGGCGCTTAAGGTTCACTGGTTTGGGTGTAGAACTTTGGAAAACTGCAAATAAGCGAGAAAAATTGACCATTCTTGTGAAGGGAAATACAAGTTTGCACTTACAAAAACCAAGGGCTGGCCAAAGAACCGGTGACATACACTGTAATCTCCATAACAATTTCATTTCCTCTCTCTTCCTTCGCTCATTCTTTATCGGTTGAGCAAAGGGGAAAACCTAAGGTTTTAATTCCAAAGGAGGCTTTCCATTTATTCCCACTACGGGGAGAAGGGGATACTGAGAAAAGCACACATATTCTGAACAAAATGGAGAGAGAATCACCCCAAATCTGCCTTACAAAAAGCATTTGAAGAGACAGGTTAGAAAGCCTCAAGCCAGAAGATACATAAGGACTCAGAATGAAATAGAAACTCACAATATTACATTTCCTTTTAACTGTGCCTTAGGATTAGTTGTACATGGAATCTAGCAATTAAGGCCTTTCTCTCTTTAGAGAAAACCTTTGTTGTTTCATATTTCAGAGTTGGGGGTTATAGGTGTGTATTCCCCCCCCCCCAATAAACCCAATTTTCCCTTTCAAAGCAAAAAGTTGCTTGCATGTAAATGGTTTTCACTGAAACAAAAATTAAAATGTACAGTATTAATAATGATTGAGGTGGGATCTATTTTATTTTACCCTAGGCCTCAGTGGCTGGTGTTCACCACTGGCTTAGGAAAGGGGAAAAACATTTTCCGATTAAATTCTTCATTAATGGAACTTGGCAGCCGGCAACAAAAAGCTTGCTTAAGTGAAATGAAGAGACAAAAGGCATTTTAAACGCTGGGGGTAGGGGTGGGGAAGCCTGTGCAAGTAATTTTAAATTAAGAAGATGTCAACGTCTTGCAATTTGGTGTAATGTCTGCTCTGGTGCTCTTATGAAAGGCTAACATTTATTCTATTTTGCTCACTTTTCAGATCTATGTGAAATTTTAAAAAATGTTATTAAACTGTTTCAAGCCTATAGGCTATTGTGCTTAGACTGCCCTGACTTATTGTCTCTTATCTCTGAGTGTTCTAACTTTTGAATTATTTGTGTTTTAAGTATACCAGATTTACAAAACAACAAACAAACACCAATTTGAAAAGTTCGTTGGTGGCACCTATCTGATTTTCCTATTTAAAAAGTAACACCAAAAACTCTGCCTTTAACGTCAAAGATACTTAATCTTTTGGTAGACTCTCTTCTGATGCTTTTGTGAGAACAAATATCTAAAGCTCTAATTGTCTACAGAATTCCCTCATCTACAAATTTATTTTTCTTACATAGCTTTGAATATTATGTTTATTGATCCTTTAGCTGTTTGCTGGATTGTCAGTGTTGTGAAGGCCTAAAGTTCCCATGCTTATGATTAGCTATTAGCGTCCTGCCGCTTTAACACTACCTAGTACAAGTTTGGTTTGGTAATTTTTAGGTAGGTTGTATAGGGTTGAAGAGGTTACATTAGGACAGTGAATAAAGAATTTGAGCTGCAGTAGCTCGCTGACACGGCCTGAAATTGTTCAGACTGTTATGTGCCCACCTTTTAACAATTATTTATTAAACACCATCCTTTGTTGATGTTATTAATAGCAATTTGGGTACAATTTCCATAGTATAATCCACTGTTGAGAGTGTTGGCACGTCAGTTAAATGCAGCCATAGTTCTGCTAGTCCTCTGGTAACAAATCAGGGAGCTGGTCCTCCGGTAACAAATCAGAGTGCAGGCTTACAGGAAACTCCTTTCATCACGGAAATAGAAATGTAACATCTATCTAGACAAATTATTTTTTGACGGATTTATGGCATGGTTTGCTTTCAAGATATTCATTGGCTCTTCCGAACTGTAATAAAGTCCAGAGACAGAAGTATAAACATGCACACAGTCTGCTTTGCAGAAATCCCTTAACAGTATCTGCTAGTGAAAGATCAAGACACTTTGTGCATTTTCCACAGATAATGCCCATATTCCGAATGAGTGATCAGAGAACTCCGGTATTGTTAAGTAAAATGAGAAGAGGGCGAGTGACGTGGGAGTCGAACAATGGCATTTCTGAATCAGTTTGTTTGATTGACATTGGGGGCTTCATGACCCCAGGGAATAGGACTCATTACGGTGAATACACCAAAACATCAACCAAGATTAGAACTCTGGATCCTTTTAAAATCTTATTTTACTCTAAATTATAGCAGGAAAATACCAACTCGAAGAGAAATACCCCTTCATATACTAAAAGGCTGGATTGATTGCATGAAGAACCTCAAAGTAGAATAAGAAACACGGTTGACTGTTTTGTAGGATAAAATTAACCTCACAGATGAAAAATTACCACCATAAACAATTGGATACCATCAAATATTTAATGTTACATGCTTATATCTTCTGGCTGAGATCTGTAGATTTTGTGTAGAATTTATATATTAGAAGATTATTAATAGATTGAGGTGAAGAAATAATTAGATGCTTATATATTTGGAAAGTGTACTTCTGCAATATTTAGGGAAAATGAGGTATTTTAATGCCTTCTGTGTGGAAAAGTTGTGTACATTCCAGAGAGGAAATCCCGAATGATGATATTGAATTCTTCTTGGAAGACAGAATGTCTCTGAGCAAAGTCTATTTTTAACAAAATTGGGAGTAGGAGATAATGTAGGGTATGTGGAAGATAAGAGCAAAATCTATGGCATCTAGTTTCCTTGCTTTCTATTCAAAGAATACCAGGGTATAGTCTTTAAAACGATGTCAAAATCCTGAAACTTTAAACCCAATCAATAACTTCAGCACGAGAGTAATGTATTTTAAATGTGTTTTTATTTGCACCTTATTATCTTTATGTGGATAACTGCAAGTAAGGGTACATGTTACAGGAAGATATCCTTAACCAACTACATTATAAATGTGACCACAAGAGAAGGTTGTAATACTACCGTGGACTTGTCTATCACTTCTCAAACTTGGGTATTGCTTAGCAGTCATTGTTTTTGCATGTAGAGACAGATCAACTGAAATTATTTATTTAGCAACGAGGAATAAAAAATAATCATAAGCTATTAGACCCAATAAATTCGGTGCTTACAGGTTAAAAACAAAGACTATCTACATGTTCAATTATACAATAACAATTATTAATACAACCAATGCTTCAGAGCCTTTGCAGATCTAGGTATTTTCATACAGAGACATCTTGGTTTTAATTAATGACCTCTTTATTCTCATTATTCACAAGAAAAAAACGGGGTCATGTCACATTAAAATTAAGATTATTTTAATTTATCTGGGCTTTTAAACAAAAAATATTCAGCCTAATTATATTTTGAATTACCAGGGAAAGGCAATTTAACTCGACAGGAATTTGAACAAAAATGCCAGATCGGTAATATACAATAGTGGGTTCTGCTTTATGGTAAAGCGCAAGGTATCTTTTCAACATTTTCTTATAGATGGCATCTGGAGGGAGGAGAGGAACACGATGGTAAAATCAAATAGAATTGTAAAAGTCTAATGTTGAGCTGCCTCGCTCTTTATTTCTAGGGCTCCACTTTGATTCACTTTCTCCAATAGCCCTGACCGCTCGGTTTTAATAGATGTACATTAAAAATGAAATGATACCGAGCAGTTATTCAACCTGAAATGGAGGCATTGGAAGCTTCTTGTGCTTTGCACTAAGAAAATGTGTTTTAAACGTGGGGGATTTGAATGAAGTGACACATTATTAAATGCGTTGCTAGCTCAGAACGTGTGGGTGGGTGTCTCGTATTCACCTTAGTGTTCTTTCATTTTCAAGTTATAAATTGTACTGCCCTCTCCAATTTGCTGTTGTCAGGGTTTGTGAATAAATGATTCCAGATTAACATGCTCGATTTGTACCTACATCTCCCAGAATCACAAAATGATCATCAGAAGACTTTTGAACAGCTCAGAACACCACTGCTGATTCCTTACTTTATAAGAGACTGAATATAATTCTGATTCTATCTCCTGTGCTCTGGATGCATTTGTTGTCCATGCATTTTACAATATTGCCATTTTACCCTGAACTACCCCGTTTCACAAAGAAGTATTTATGCTCCTCTCTCTTTTATTAAAGTAATGGTTAATTAAACTATTTCTGAAGACATTGTTCCATATGATACCATGTATGGAACAGGTTCTTCTCTTAAGAATTTCAAATTCTGAAAGCCTTCACTCAGCAATTTGCTCATTCCGCGGCTGAGTTTATCGGAGCTTTGCCTGAGCAAGGAGCGTAGGATCGGCCCCATCCAATAAATAAATTTAACACAAATTGCAAGTGCAATACTTAAAAAAGGACAGCTTCAGTATGTCCTTGGTGTCCTGCAATTGGGCAAAGGGAATATCAGCGAGCAGCAAAAGCTCGTTTGTACTGATGAAAATCATCCTCTATATTTTCCAGGGGGGAAAAATGGAAAGTACTTTGTGAGATACAAATGTACCTGCTCCCACAGATTGCATTAGGACATTACAGTAATTATTTGTCACTATCGTAAATATCTTATGATACCTTATTTATCCCGAGAGAGTGGGAAGGGGAATGGACCAGAGGAGAAGACAGATTCTTCTATTTTTAATATGTGACAATGTAGGGTTTTACATTCATCTTCACCATCCCATCCCTTTTTGCGTCCCAAATACATCAAAACGCCCCACCACACCCTCCCCTCCCCACGACTCATCTGGATGGACTGTATCGGCCAGAATTCCTGCTCTTGTGAATTTGGACCCGTCGCCCCTCCCCCCTCCCTCGAATTCACAATGGATGTAATCAGTCCGAGTACTCTGAGACACTTCAGCTGCCTTTCTGGGTCACACGGTAGCAGAAGACACGGGTCTGTCAACTAACCCTACACAGGACAAATAAATACCAGATACTCCAAGCCTCCCGGGGTCCCCCCCTCCCCGAGGGGAAAGGATCAAGTGTAGGAGGACAAAGGTGCTGGAAGGATTTGGAGGGAGGGAACCCCAGAAAATGCGGTGCATTGAGACACCTCTTTGGGCTGCGATTGGAAAACACAAACGCCTGCAGCCCAAATTCCCTAATTGCAACCAACCAAACAAGCCCCAGTCTCCAGCCGCTCGTGTCAGAGGGAACAAAGACCGGGGAGGCGATCCTGGCTGGGTGTCTTGCGGTGGGGGAACGTTTTCTGCAAACCTCTCTGCCGCTGCCGCACTACATGCAGGTTTCCAGAGCCAATAAACGGCCAGGGCCGAGTCGGGCCCAGCACCCTGCAGGAATAACAAGGAGGCCGCCGGCTCCTCATTTCCATGTTACAAGCCCCCACTTGAGAAGGCTCGGACAGCAACGCTCGGCTCTGCCTGTGTGGTTGGCAATTAACACACGGACTCCAGCAGGCACAAGGAGAAACGCGAACCTGCAGCGCCCCCTGCAGACTGCCAGGCTTTCAGCAGCGCTTAGGAAGCAAAGCTTCCTCTTAAAGGGGCAGGCGCTCTTAAGGTGGAATGCTCAGAACTGCAGAGGGAACCTTTAATTTATTTTCAGGGGATCGTTTTCATTATGCTTCGTCCCCAGCAGTCATTCCCTGTGGAAATCTGTCCTTATCATTCTCACAGGACGGGTTTCTTCCTCAAATCTCGAAACACCTGCAGTGTTTGCTTTTTCTTATTGCCTGGAATTTGCATGTGTGTCCCGTGTCGATTTTATTAACCAGTCTCAATCAGTGGCCCTCCAGTTAATGCACACCAATAACGGGTAGAAATAATAACCCGGGGTTTCTTTAGAACATAAAGGGAGAGGCTGAGGGAAGGCTGATCTCGATTGGGGATATTTGTTATTTAAATCCAATTAAAAAGGCGAGTTCTGGACGGTCATAGAATCTTGCGCTGCAGTCAAGGAAAGCGTCCCCCCTCCCTCCCCCATGAGTTCGCAACCATGATTATAGAGAACAAACATTTGACCTTGCTTTGAAAGAGTTGATGTTTTTTAGAGACATTGCAGATGTCAGAAATAAAATATAATAAATAACAATACTTGGCTCAGCTATATGCAGGGTATTACGGTAAAAAGGATAAATCAAAAGGAAATAAAACTGCTAAGGAAAGGCAAAGTCTAATGCAGAACCAGCCCCGTTATCGTTAATGAGGGTCTCCTTCCTTTCCTATGAATTTGTTTACAAACCAACCACAATCTCCAGAGAGCTTTACAATCCGAAATCCACTTCTCAGCAGTTCCACTTTAACATTGCATAATCATACTTCAAGTAGCCCAGGGTTACATTAGATCTCTCCGGGGAAGCCAAGACCTTTCCAATTATTTCTCTGATCTGCAGAAATCGTTTGCAAAACAATAGGGATCGCTGCTTTAAGCCCCCGCCCCTAACTCCTACCCCTTCTATAAACACTGTCTGCCAGCTCACCTCCTCCACCTTACCTTCTCTACCTGCCCCGACCCCCGCGAGCACCCGAAGGCTAAGCTGGAGGGTTTTTTGGCCAGCCCACAGCGGCTGCCCATGTGCCGCCCGGAATGTCACTGTGGAGAAGTGGGACTGACAGGGAAAGGTTCCGTGGTGGTTACATTAGCAAGGAGGGGCTGGCACCGCTCCAGATGCTGGTTGCCATTTGTGAAGAGCAACTCCAGCGGCTCCAGCCCCCCCGCCCCCCCAGCAGGGTTTAGATAACCCTTGCCTGGGAATTTTCTCCATCTTAGCCCTGGCTTCAGTTCTAGCATCTAGCACAAAACGAGCCTTCCACCTTGAGTTCAGCTGTCCAATACCTCACTCGGAGGCTGGGAGAAAGATGTGCCCGTGGCGCTCACAAGCCTGAACACTGGCCAGTGCGCCAGCTGGACTCTTGCCAGCCGCGGCCAGCTTGAACACGGATCGCAGCTGACTCCTCCAAGCAGATTCATGTGCTGTAACATGTGTCTGCATTTTTAAAGCCCCTTCTCCCTTTGGCGATCGGATTGCGATGCTTGAGTTGTGTCCTCAGGCTCAGACTCGCACAGCAGAATTTCGGGCGCCCGGCTTCCGAGCCGGGTTTGGTTTCAGGGAAGTGGAGGGTGGGGGAACGGGCGCGGATGGCCGCGGGCGAGGACGGTGTCCCCCTTCGTGCTGCTTCAGCCGTACGTAGGGCTGAGTTAACAACAGGAATCCCTCCCGATTGCTTCACCAAAGCCAGCTTTTAATGCGAGCCCCCCGACCGCTTTGAGAAGAGCAGTAACGCTCCTGTCCTGAGCTCGCAACATCCAGCTCTTTTCCTCTCGGGAGAAAACAAACACAAAGCGGGACTTTTGGTGTGGTTTTTTTTTTTTGGGGGGGGCTCTAAAACTGTTTCAAAGCTGACCGAAGATCGGACCAGCTGGAGCAGTTTGGCTCTGGGATCTGGGTTTGTTGGGGGGCGGAGGGAAGCGCTGCCCCTCGCTGGACTCCGGAGCGTGTATTTTATTTTCACACGCCCGCAGGGGGGTCCCCAGGCGGGGCGGTGCGGGCGCCCTGAGGGGAGGTTCCCGCTGACCTGACTTGGCGGCTTTGCCTCCTTGGCCGATTAGCTTCCCGAAGCAGGGTCGCGCGGGGGTGGCAAAGCAGTGCCCACTGGCCGGGTCCGTGGTGCCCAGCGCCCCCCCCCCCCCAGGGCTCCTCCGAGCGCATTTACCCTGCAGCGTTCCCGAGAGGCAGCGATCCGACCAAAGCTTCCTGCCCACCTTTCGGGAGGGCACCACCGTTCCCGGCGGAAGGCACCGGCGAGCCCTTGCTGCAAGACGCGTGGGTGGAATTGCACCGCGGTGGCCCCGCTTCCAGCCAAGCTGTAAACGGGGGCTCAATGGGCCGCTTCGCCTGCACGTTTTAGAAGTGGATGGATTTTGGCGACGATTGTTTGCGTGTTTAAAATGATCCGAAGTGGGGGTGGGGACTAAATAATGTAAAACCGCCTTCTCCCTCTTGGTTCATGAGATGGTTTCGTAGCTGAGCTATTACCGCAAGAGATGAACGGCAGGAGAACTGAACACGAGCAGGAAAACGTGCGGTCGGGAAGGGTTGTCCATCTTCTGGGTCCACCGAAACACCACCTTTCGCGTGCAGTCACAAATATGATGACATGCCCCTAGACGATTTGTTCAGCTCTTAGTTTTCGATTTGCTTTTCCCTGTAATCTGGCAGATTGTTCACAGGATTGATACAGCTGGTGTTAGTTTCAGGTGCGCGATACTCAGCATTGCTTACCTGAAAACCACACCCGATCGGTCACACCGAGACAAATATTTTGGAAGCCGCTTACTAACTTTAATAACGTTATTTTCCTCTGAAACGTTAGTTCCCTTTGTTCCGTCTCCTGTCTCCATGTAGTTATTTGTCTAGCCCCGCACACTCCCGTTGTTATTTCAGATACACAATTATAAACTACTCAGAGTCTAAGAACTTTCTATTCCAGCACAGTCCAAGCAATTCCAATTCTTTCCAATGGCATTGAATAGTCTCAGGAAAGAAAAACAAATAGCATATGCTGTATCTATATAAAGCTAACACCGCAGTTAAAAGTTGAGAAGACACTGCATAAAATACATGAGGGCTGATCTCTGCTAAACACCGAGGATTATAAAAAGAAAAGGAGGACTTGTGGCACCTTAGAGACTAACAGATTTATTTGAGCATAAGCTTTCGCGAGCTACAGCTCCCTTCTAAGGTGCCACAAGTCCTCCTTTTCTTTTTGCGAATACAGACTAACACGGCTGCTACTATGAAACCGAGGATTATAGTTATAGCTATCTCACTTCTCCATTTCCCCCTTCCCCCATTCATGAAGGTAATCTTTATGCTGAGATTAGTCCCTAACCAAATTTACAGACACTTATACCACAATAATTTCCCTCATCTGAAGCCAACATTTAGTCAGTCAGTAGGTGTCAATATTTTTTAAAAATGTAATGTTTCTGGTACTAACGGAGGCAATTTAAAGCTTTCTTTAAATTCTGATTTACAAGAGTATTGTTGGATAGCTTGTTTACTTTAGAGAAGAAGAACTCCATTAGCCTGCTGGTTGTTCAGATACTTCATCAAGAATAGATTGGCAGTAGTCAACATAATGCAGCTCCATAGCCACAAGCTTTATTATCTTTGAAGATAAATGGAGACGACCCCCCCAGTGATGACACATGTACAGTATTTACACAGACTGTATACCATAAAATATCAATAAAAGCACAAACAGAAGAAGCACAAATACCTATACGCGTAGCCGGCCGCCAAAAGACTCCAAGACCCTGGTTCTAAAATGTCAAGGGGCACACTTCTCATTAGCAGTAGCCACTTGCTTGGGGATTGGAAATTAATTAAAAGTAAATCTGTATCAGAGATTCCATAGGAGAAATTAAAAAAAAAACGAACCCATTTTGACTTTAAAATGGCCTTTCCCCTATTTATAGCTGCACAATTTCATCCCCCGTGAACAATCTCTCTCACAGTCGGGTCTTCCTAATTCCATCACGGGCACAGCCCCACAGGCTGAGGATCTGCCATCAGTGAGAGATGCCGACCGAATACTCCTTCGAGAACACTTTCACCCAGGCTCAGAAAATCAAAGTTTATAACTAATGGCAAACATTACAAGCCAACTGGTTTCAAAGTCATGGATTTCTTCCCCCTCCAAAATCGGAAGTTAGTAATAAGATGTACCAATGAATCCAAACAGCAGAGTTCATTCAGGACTCTCTATTTGATATCTCTCTGTGCAGAAACAGCACAGTTGTGTCCTATACGCAGACAAATGTATGCTACAGGAACAGTAATTGAAGATTGCACCCAGACCATCTTTCAAAATATCACAATTACCCGAAGGGTATTACCAAACCAGGGAGCTAAGCACCTGGTTTCCTTTCACCCCTGCTGAATATACAAAGAGTCGGCAACAATTCTTTGCAAAGTATCTAAGAATCGGGTAAGTGTCTCAGGTGCTTGTAGAGATCTATAATTGGATAGTTTGGGGGTACGGAAAAGATGATTCCTAGAGGCATTTATTTCCAAGAGCTGTAGAGGGCTCTTTCTAGAATGACTTTCAATAATGTAAGAATGAAAGCTAGGATTTCACTTGCATGACATATGTAATGAATCGAAATACACTGAACAATGCAGCTATTGACAAACCAAAGCCTCTTTTAAAAACCTATCTACACTATATTTTTTCGTCGTGATAGCACAGAGGCAGGCTCCAGAGTGCTCCTCAAGAGATGGTAAAGCAAGGGAAGTTTTCTTCCTCATCAGATGCAGGGTAATACAACTGTAAGTGATGTTCAGTGGATTGTGACTAATGTGACTGTTAGTTTTATGTGACTTTTGGCTGAAGGAGCTAAGTGGGTTCTGCAGGACTCAGAAAAATATGGGCAGTGTGTCTAGAATGGAAACCAAGAGAAAGAAGAGAGTGTTGGAGGGAAAAGTTGATTCACTATGGTTAATTTCACAAGTATGGTTTTCTTTTCTGGATTTTACTTCTAATTGCTTTGCTGACTATTTAAGTGGAATCGAGAGAACTATGCTTTAAAAAGGAGATGCTCCGACACCATTTCCCCTCAGAGCATCTAATTGCTGTCATCCAATCTAAACGCAAAGAATTCAAGGTGGTGTTAGAAGCTGGACTTGCTCTGCCTGGATGGAAATTGGTCTCATTAGACAACAGTCACAGAACTCTTTTGCTGATCGGGCTGAAGCAGCAGATCTGATATTTCCAGCTAGCAGGAATAAAGAACACTCGGCTAAAGCTTTGGACATCTAGTCTGATGAATTTAGAGAGCTGCATTAAAATAATAATTAATGTTGCCATTCTTTTAAGATTGTAGAAAGTCTAATTAAGGCCCGCGGAGTGAAAGAGAGACTAGCGTAATTTAAATAAGCTTAAAAGAAAGATTTAATTATCAATGATTGTGGGGGTTTGTGTGTGAGCATTTTATTTCACCAGACATTTTCTATCTGCTTTAAACATTCTGGGGAGTAGACAAGGGAAACCAGTGACGGTCAAACCAGTTACAATTTGATCAAAGATGAACTGCCAGTATTTCCAACTATATAGGAACCAAACTTCAGCTATACTATACATAGTTGTATAGCAGCCAATAAGTCATGTTCAATACAGTAGGAAGCTCAGAGAACTAGCTCGAAATATATCCATTACAAAATAAAGTAAATGTATACAAAATTCACAGTTCTGATGAATGAAAGGGTTTGGATATATGCCCATCATATGTAAACAGGCACAAGAAGATTTAAAATAAACAAGCAAACAAGCACAGCAAATTGCTGCCCAGCGTCATGTGGGTGGGTCAAAAATATTTTATATTGACCAGACAAGCTTTACCGTAGCACAACAGAAATCCAATAGACTGGAATAGACAATATCACAACAAGCCACAATAATCAGAAAAGTGATTAAAAAGCAGGAACAAATTAGGCAACCCCCTCCACATTTTGAATTAAATCATCAGGCAATCTGCTTTCTCTTGGCAAAAGAGCTGGCATTCAAAACGTTTTTTGTGTGTGCATTGTCAACAACATGAAACATATGTTTTACTTCCTAAAGTACATGTAGTTTAGGTGGATAAAGCACACTGGCAGTGCCAACAGGAGAGAATTTACCTTTTAAAGTAACTGTTCTCTGTGACTGATGCTGTGTTACTCCGGCAACAGATACTGCTAATTGCTGTATAAAATAAAGTATTTCTGCCTCCCATTTTACTAACCACATTCTTTGTCCTGGTCCCAAACAAGTGTCACAATAAATGAGTACAAGTTTATGTTGTAATAGAGACTAACAATTTCCTAGCTGTGAGACCTGAACAAGAAGGTTCAATTCGTTTTGTTTTGTAGCAAATAGCTACTCCATGGAACCTCCTCCATAGCAAGGGCCCCCAGGGCATTCTTGGTGTGGGGAGGCCCTGGCTGTATAGCTTCACTGGAGTTGCACTGTAAAGGCTGGGGCCAAAGCTACCGGGCACAGAGAACAGGTGTGGAGATTTGGAACCTCTGCATGTAGGACCCCTGGCCTCCCTTTGATCCCAGGGGAGTCAGGCAGCTTGGGGATGGGTCCCTCGCCCTGTCTGCAGGGGGAAGATTTACATCCCATTGCGGAATGATGCGGAAGAGACTATAATAAACCTCCCATATATTTTACTGAAGGAGGGGCTGTACTGGAGCAATTTTTTTCCCATGGGTGGATGGGAGAAGAGGGAGCATGGAGGAAAAGGAGATTTTTCTCTGGTTTTTTTTTTTAATTGCATGTGGCCTTAATGTTGAATTTTAACATCCAGTATAACTATGAGGCACAGGGAGAGTCTTTCAGCAATATTTATGAATTTAACTGAACGGTAAACAACAGCAAGTTACATATGAATTTATAATGCCACAATGCAGAAAAAAGACCAGTGCAAGTTTTGGCTGTATACATATAGGCAACATGTAATGGGACATGGAAGTTATCACAGTTCCTTCCCCACTCTGAACTCTAGGGTACAGACGTGGGGACCTGCATGAAAGACCCCCTAAGATTATTCTTACCAGCTTAGGTTAAAAACTTCCCCAAGGTACAAACTTTGCCTTGTCCTTGAACAGTATGCTGCCACCACCAAGCATTTTAAACAAAGAACAGGGAAAGAGACCACTTGGAGATGGCTTCCCCCAAAATATCCCCCCAAGTCCTATACCCCCTTTCCTGGGGAAGGCTTGATAATAATCCTCACCAACTGGTACAGGTGAACACAGACCCAAACCCTTGGATCTTAAGAACAATGAAAAAATCAATCAGGTTCTTAAAAGAAGAATTTTAATTAAAGAAAAGGTAAAAGAATCACCTCTGTAAAATCAGGATGGTAAATACCTTACAGGGTAATCAGATTCAAAACATAGAGAATCCCTCTAGGCAAAACCTTAAGTTACAAAAAGACACAAAAACAGGAATATACATTCCCTCCAGCACAGCTTATTTTACCAGCCATTAAACAAAAGAAAATCTAATGCATTTCTAGGTAGATTACTTACTAACTTAACAGGAGTTGGAAGGCTTGCATTTCTGATCTGTTCCCAGCAAAAGCATCACACAGACAGACAGACAGAACCCTTTGTTCCCCTCCTCCCCCCAGATTTGAAAGTATCTTGTCCCCTCATTGGTCATTTTGGGTCAGGTGCCAGCGAGGTTACCTTAGCTTCTTAACCCTTTACAAGTGAAAGTGTTTTGCCTCTGGCCAGGAGGGATTTTATAGCACTGTATACAGAAAGGTGGTTACCCTTCCCTTTATATTTATGACAGAAGTCATAAACTGTGAGCAAGTGCCTTTTTAATCCTGTTCTAAAACCAAGTCCACACAATATTTAGGGTCAAAAACTCACCTCTTTCATGGGTTTTATTAATAAATAAATTAACAATAACTTGACAAAATACAGATCCAAGCTTCACCCTGATTAGGTTGCCTGGACACTAGATCCTGGTTCTCTCTCTTCTTTGCATTCAAGCTATGTAAGGAATCTCCTGTATCAGTGAGTCAGAATAACTTATTTAAGTTCTTTCCCATCAGGATCAAACACTTGCTAATAGGATGGGATGTTTCAGGCAAACACTGCCAGCCAAGAGTTTCTGGGTGTTTTTCCAGACACTAAAAAGATGATCATTACCTGAAGAAGCTGAGATGGTAATTTTATGTTTATGGTAGTTTCCGCATTGTTTGATTTTTCTACAATAGTCTGTGGGGGAAAAATATCTTTTGAGATTTGCTATGGCTGTTCTTAAAAGGGCCACAGGATTACAATTTTTCTTGTGTCGGACATTTTCTACAGATCCCTTCTTCCAAGGAACTACAGCACTTTGGTTGATGGGGTGAACCATTGGTTTGTGTAGACTGGATGAATTATTGTAAAAAGTTGAAATTTGTTTTCTCTGATTATTTTTCATGATAAGCATAAGTTACTGCTTTGACTGACACCCTGGCATCACATTAGTCAATGTCAACCTTACTCCTTTTCTTAGAATAGGGATATCTATTATAGGTGTGTTTCCAGATGCTCAACAACCCCTTTGAACTTTCCAGTCCATTAGGTATTTAAGGCGGGGGGTTAAACATTTTTAAATCGGCAGTTCCAGAGAATTTGGACCCAAGAGTCTTAAAAGAGTTGTTGAGAAGTTCTCTGGCCCAGTGATATTAATTTCTAATAAATCTTGGAATACTGGGGAAATTCCAGAAGACTGGAAGAGTATCAATGTTGTGCCAGTGTTCAAAGAGGGCAAGTGGAATGACCAAGGTAACTATAGGCCAGCCTGACATCAGTCCTGGGAAAAACAATGGAAAAGCTGATACAGGCTTCAACTGATAAAAATTAAAAAGAATAGGAATATATTTAATGCCAGTCAACATGGTTTTATGGAAAATAATTCTTGTCAAATAAACCTGATTTTATTCTGTGATGAAGTTACAAATTTGGCTGATACAGGTACCTGCATAGGTATAATATACACAGACTTTTGTAATGCGTTTGACCGAGTACTGCACGACATGCTGATTAGAAAATTAGTACTAGCCAATAAAGCACCACATTAAATGAATTAAGAACTGGCTTAACTGAGAGATCTCAAAAAAGAGTTGTCCAGGGGGAATCATCATCGAATGTGGGGAGAAGGGTGGTTCTTGTGGGGTTCTCCAGGGATCAGTACTAGGCCTGATGCTAGTCAACAGTTTCATAAATGATCTGGAAGTAATTATAAGCCACTGCTCATCAAATTTGCAGATGACACAAAGATCAGTAAATAATGATGAGGACAAGGCAGTCATACAGAGGGATCTGGATCACTTTGTAAACTGGGCCCATTCAAGCATGGGCGGCGGTGGAAGCTTCTCCTTGGGGAGGCTAACCCCATGCCCTGCCCCTTCTGCCCACATGGCCTGGCCCATGGCCCCACCTCATTCTGTTCTTTCCCCGTGGCCCTGTCCCCATTCTTCCCAGAGCTCTGCCCCCATTCTGCCACTTCCCCTACATCCACACCCCTGTTCCACCCCCACTCCACCTTTCCCCCTGAGGCCCTGCACCCCACTTGCTCCCCCGTCTCCCCCCACTGCAAACCTGAGACCTGAAAAGCTCTATGCCCTGCTGTGGCCACAGGTCCATGGTGCAGAGCGAGAGCTTCTCCAGCCCCAGGGCCATGGCAGGAGGAGATTTTTCCAGGGGCCCTAAATTGGCTAGGGGCCCTAAATTGGCACAGGTCCCATGAACCCGTGTGGTAATCCACCACTGCTGCCCTCTGGTGTCACGAGGTTTGGTGGCACAAGAACCAATGGCTGGAAGCTGAAGCCAGACAAATTCAAATTAGAAGTAAGACAGATTTAAAAAAAAAAAATTAGAACAAACTATGAAGGCTACTGATGGATTCGCCATTTCTGATGTCTTCACATCAAGACTGGATGCTTTTCTGGAAGATATGTTTTAGCCAAACACAAATGACTGGGCTCAGAACAGGGTTAACTGGGTGAAATGTAATGGCCTGTGATAGACCGGAAGTCATTCAGGGGTGGCCAACCTGTGGCTCTTCAGAAGCCATGCGGCTCTTCAGAAGTTAATATGCGGCTCCTTGTATAGGCACCGACTCCGGGGCTGGAGCTACAGGCGCCAACTTTCCAATGTGCCGGGGGGTGCTCACTGCTCAACCTCTGGCTCTGCCACAGGCCCTTCCCCCACTCCATCCCTTCCAGCCCCCTCCCCTGAGCCTGCCGTGCCCTCACTCTTCCCCCTTTCCACCCAGAGCCTCCTGCACGCCATGAAACAGCTGATCAGGAGATGCATGGAGGGAGGGGGAGGCGCGATCGGCAGGGCTGCCGGTGGGTGGGATGTGCTGGAAGCGGGGCGGGGTGGGGTGGAGAGCTGATGCGGGTGCTGCTGACATATTACTATAGCTCTTTGGCAATGTACATTGATAAATTCTGGCTCCTTCTTCAGCTCAGACTGGCCACCCCTGGAGTAGATGATCTAATGGTCCCCCGACCTTAAACTCTCTGCAGTGGTGCCAACTTTCTAATGTGCTGGGGGGGTCCTCGTCCCCAGTTCTGCCCCAGGCCCCACCCCCACTCCAACCCTTTCCCCCAAACCCCCTCTTCCCTCCGCACCTGCCCACTCCACCCCACCTTTCCCGCCCCAATCTGTCCTCTCCCCCCTAGCGCCTCCTGCACACCATGGAACAGCTGATCCATGGTGGGCAGGAGGCACTGGGAGGGAGGGGGAAGCATTGATTGGTGGGTTTGTTGTTGGGAGGTAGGTGCTAGGGGGTTAAGGGGGTGGAATGGGGTAGTAAAATGCAGGATGGAGCTTGGGGGATGGGGTGGGTGGGGGAGCTGGCTGCTGGTGGGTGCTCAGCACCCACCATTTTTTCCCCGTGGGTGCTCCAGCTCTGGAACACCAACTTTCCAATGTGCCAGGGGGTGCTCACTGCTTAACCCCTGGCTCTGCCACAGGCCCTTCCCCCACTCCACCCCTTCCAGCCCCCTCCCCTGAGCCTGCCATGCCCTCACTCTTCCCCCTTTCCTCCCAGAGCCTCCTGCACGCCACAAAACAGCTGATCAGGAGGTGCGTGGAGGGAGGGGGAGGAGCTCCAGCCCTGGAACACCCATGGAGCAGGTGCCTATAACTCTCTGAATCTCTGAACATCTTGATAATGATGCGAGACACAGTTATTTGCTTTTCTTTGATCACAGTCCTATCATTAGAACAATGGGTAAGGAACGTGATGCACAATTATACCCTAACGACGCTGTTTACTAGAGTCTTTCATGTCCCCTCAATTTAATGTTATTTCCCTTGACAATATATTTAAAGGCAATATCCTGCCATGTTTATCTGTGGTGGAAGCACTTTGGATCAGGTTTCTGTGTCTTTTCCTAAGATGTTGTCTCTTTCCCTATAGCATAATAAACTAGCTCCCCCATTCAATCTGCCCTACAGTTAGGCATAACTGCACTGTCCATGCTATTAGCCAGTATACTCAGTCCTGGGTTTTGCCTAATTTGGAGAGACTTCCTACATAGCATGAAACAGCAGGATTTGGTCATAGCCAAAGTTCTGTTAGAATGTCAATGAAGTCTTATCGTCTGGAACATTTTAAAAAAACCAGGCTTGTTAAAATACCAGCAGCAAATGTATATTAAGAAACACTGCATTCACAGGAAGATGGACTAGGTGATCTACTAGAGCCTTTCCATCTCCAAGTTCTAGGGTTCTGATTCTATAAAATGCACACACACAAAATGTGGTAAGAAAAACCAGCCAATATTGAACCTCAAACTGCAGTATTTTGTGGAGTATTAGATTAACACCTCAATATGCTGTAAAATGGCTGGTCTAGGTATTAGTTTTGCTCTCCATGAAGTCAGTGACAACACTCTTATTGCCTTCAGTGGGAGGACTTTTATCCTAAAAGCATCTTTGAGAGGATTAAACCCAACAAAACACATTATGTGAGACTATTTTGAACTTCCTTTTTGCTTGATTTGAACTTATACTTTCATTTTAAGTTATTTAACTTAATAGTTATCTCAACAGAGATTGCTGTCATATTAGTATCTCCCTTCCTTTGCTGCAGGGATAATAGAATATTTCAATGGCTTTTTGTTGGCTGTGAGTCTACAGTCACTTTTTAACCCTTTTTCAGACAAGTCAAAGCAGAAATTAAAAAGGTTTTTTTTTCTAAACACCAACTAGTCTTTCTAAAAACGTTAATAGTGTTCCACCAGCTTTTACAATGCTGACATAAGAAAGGGGACATGATGTAAGGAGGGAAACAACTGATCAATGTTGTACTGGAAATGGAACAGTGAAATCACTTTCACTACATGACCTTGTGAACTTTGAGCATCTTGATCACCAGAGGGAGGCAGGTGGAAGGATCTAGGTGAGTCACATCACATTCTTCCACCCTAAACTACTGTGACAGCGGAGCATGGAGCTCTTGTGAAGAACCACTGCAGCTGTTACACTGTCCATTTGTAATACAATGTAACACCCTGATCTGTCTGTGACTGGGCAGTTATGGCAAAATTGCGAGCTCTTATAGCTTACTTCAGACAGCTTTTACGCTGCTCTCTCATAACCACTCTTGCCCTGTAAAAACATCTCCACAGTAGGATGCCCAACCTTTTAGATGAGCATCTAACTCTATTAAATCCTAAAGAGCAAAGCTATAGAATCACCCCGTTATTTTATGCTTTTAACTAGTGCAGCCATCACTGGAGTTTTTGCTTCGCCTTCTGAGCTAGAAACAGGTTAGTAGTTTGAAATTTTGATTTTCAAAATGCTCAGATTTTGTTCTTTTTAGGGCTTTGTAAATAACACAGCTCAGGAGTAAATAAGATAAAGGCCCCGTTATACTATGTGACCTCTAAGAAATTCGCATTAACAATATCTACTTTTTTCTTTTACTGCTTGCTCAGAAAACTTACATGATGTCCTGACCAGAATAAACTGGGGTGGGGAAAAAAAAGCCAGAATTTCCTGCCCTTATGTGATAACATGAGAAAAGTTCTCTTATGAGTGGACGAGTAAATTAAATGATTTGTTTTCTTTCCTCTTTCAGGAATAAAAGTTAGCCTGACTCCTAGGGACCTAGGTCTTACAATAATCTGATGTGAAATTTTGAAGAATGTAAACCTCTGAAAATAGAGTAAATTGAAAAGAACAATTGATATGAACACAATGATTTGAATATTTTGAACAACAGTACGTTAAAGAGGCCTTTACCTGTCTTGTTTCCAAACTATGCAGGTAGCCTCTTTGGAAGGGAGATATGCTCATATAATTGTCTTCATCCATGCAAAGGTATGGCTAGGATGAAAACGTACCCCATTATTTATTGTCTTGTAACCTATACTGCTACCCAAGAAACAAATAGCTAGCTCCATTCCTGGCCCAGATGCCTTTTACCACATCACCTTAGAAATCAGAAAATTTGCTATGTAATGAAAATGTTTACATTATATGGGCTGTGACCCTATTTGCCTGCTTAGCCATAAAAACAAGAAAAATGTATGTGACAGAGAGGTTACTTCTAAGCTAAATAAAATAATGAACTGGTGATTTTAAAGGGGTAAATGATTTGAGGGAAGGGTCTGTAATCTTGCATTTTTAATTTGTGTTTTTAAAAATATTGTGTGTCCTGGAGTTGTATCAGTTTAAAATTTGTATTTTACAAATGACCCATGACTAAGATGCTACATTAACAAACTTCAATATGAACAGAATGATGTAAATAGCCTTCAGATAAAAAAACCCACAATCTTATTCAAGTGTTCAAGAACATCCCATGGCATGAAAATATCTTCTGTCTACAGATATTGGTATGCAGTCAATATGACCTGGCAGCTCAAATATACAAGTTGGGAATTTCCCACCTTCTTTTTCTGGACAAATGAAATTTTCTGAATGGCTACTTTGGTTCAATTGCCTTCTCTCCATCTCATCACTTGGATCTTTTCAAGTAAAATCAACATTGCTTTAAAGCATGCTTTATCTTTGAAGAGAAAATAATCAACAGTACCTGTATTCAGAGGAAAGTCTTAAATTCCAATCCATAATCAAAAATTACTTTCAGGGAATCAAGGCTCATACAAAATTGAAAGTTATTTATTTAGGAGGAAAGTCTCATATCAGAAGTTAAAGGCTATATAGATATCTAACAATGAAACATACTTAACACAGCTTATCAGAGAAAGAAATATTTCTGTACCCAAAGCCTCATTTATTACACAACCCTGATTAATTCCTTAAGTCCTTAACCTGTTTACTGGGTACTGCATGAGAAGGGGTTTTGTGGAAAAAACAATATGTGAGTATGTAACTAAAAATGTGTATCATAAGGCATGAACAGGGGGGCACATTAAGATTGCACAGGCATCCTAAATTCTGGCATTTCCTAACTTTTGAGTGCTTGACTTTGCAGCCTGAATAACAGTCTTTTAACATAGGTTTTTGGGTATGCAATTTTCTAGTTTATTAATAGGACAAAAACAAATTCTGTTATGTGCAACTCTCACAACTACCACATCATCTATCATTGCAGGGTTTGAAATTTGACCCTTGAGCACTCGCAACTACATGACTAACTACACTAGTTGGCAGCCTGAGAAGGTTGTTATCTAGGTAGGGAAAATGGGCTGTTGGGGTCAGGAGAGTAGTTGAGAGCCTGACCTGGGTCTCTTCCCCCCCACTTGGAGAGAGGCTGTCTGCTCCCAGGGTTCCCATTGCAGCGTGTGCCGTAGCTGCTCCTGCAGCAATAACATGGGCCTGGTTTAATATTAAAACGTTCATGTTCAGTTATTCTTTTGATATGCTGCTGAAATTTTGCAGAAAAGGAAAGTGATTAGAGGGAAATGATTTTCAAAACTTTATATCCTAGCCAAAGCTTAACAGAATTTCATAGGACCAAAAAAAAAAGGCACTTCTTTGGCTCCAGGGCTTTCTCCCTGCTGATTTCAAAACCCTGCTGCAAACAATGGCGGTATTAGAGCTTCTCTAAAAAGGTTGCAAAAATCTTTTGTAATGGAAAGTGTTAGGCAACCTAAATACAGGGATTGCTTTCGGCTCCATCCAAACAGTCTATAAATACCTGAAGTGTGTTAATTCCAAAGATGAAGAGGAATTAATTAGGCCCTGCGCCTAAGTCCACTGAAGATAATGGGAGTCTTTTAATTGACTCCAGTGGGCTCTAGAACCAGCCCTTAGTGTAATATAACTAAAAGAATGAAATTAAGAGAGGAAACATTTAGGAGGACTATCAAGAAAAAAATCCAGTAGCAAGATGTCTTCAGCTGTCGAAGCTGTCAAGATGTATTCAGCTTTGTCTACGTGGGAAAGGCTTTTGGTATAACTTAAGATGTGAATTTAAACCAAGATGGTTATATCAGTATAACCTACCATGCAGACACTCTTATTCTGGTATAAGAGCATCCTTTTCTTGTTTAGTTTATGTTGCTTAGGAAGGGGTTAAAACGAATTCAAATAAGAAAAAGAAAAAAGCCACTCTTGTACTAGAATAACAGTGACCACACAGGGTATTATACCAACACGACTATATCTGTATAACTTGTAAAACCTTCCCATGGAGACAAGGTCTCATAGTCTGTAAGGGAAGTAACAGAAGCCTTGTTGTTCGGAACCTATACAACTAGACTGGATAAAACATTAGAAGATCTATAGCAGAGAATAAGCTTACCTTTACAAGGGGGTGGACTTGATGATCTGGCCTTCACTACCAATAATGTCAATGATCCAAAGTCCCAATGCACTGTTTACAAGTTTCATTTTATGAGGGACTGCTTTTGGTCTGTACCTTGGTTTCAAAATTGTTAACACTTCATGACCACCTGCTGATTTTATTACTGTTGTCTGGACCTGCATTTGAAAATTTGCTTCTATATCACACAATTTTATTAAATAGAAGTATATGAGAGAGAATTTCTCTACATTCTTGTTGTAAGAGGTTCTTGTCTACCTATCCCTATCAGACTTCTGGAGGCCACTGCTGGTTTTGTAAACTGAAATGTTTACTCTTAGTCAGCATTATGCATTATTTTAACAGCAAAAGATGGCATATAAACACCCTTTATCTATACTTCCCACCCACAGGGCTGCTACTTCAAAGATCAACCCATTCATCTTTGTTTCAAGATGTGCTGTAAGTTTTGTTCTGACAGGGATGTTGAGAATCAAACAGTGACTGTACTTGATCACAGTAGGATCTGCACGAAAATCCGTCTGCAAGTTGCCTTATAAGGCTTACCTGTCTAGGTCAATTTGCGAACTACAAGAATGATAAGTAGAAAAAAAAAAAAGAGCAGTAGTTTTGTTTCATTGTGGGGTATACCACTGTAAGTAGAATAGACAGGGCTGGTTTAAGTAAAAGGGCCCTCTGTGAAGTCACATGATTAGGACCGCCAGGCGAAGAGACTCAATTCAGTGTGATACATCTGCCAATAGAAGTTGGTCTAATAAAAGATATTACCTCATTGCCTGCCACAAATTCCGATGCAATGATGCTCAGAGGTGGCAGGGGATGTGGGGGTCCATCTCCAAAGAGGTGGGGAGAAAAGGTGCTGTGTCCAGAGCTGCTGAAACTGTGGAGGGAGTGAATGGAGGTGTGAATGGAAGCTTCCTGTAAAACAGCTAGAGGAGGAAAAACCTTCAATATGTCACAACCAGGGTCATGAAAAAGCAGGAGAAATCCTGGTTCCCTGGAGGGCTCACTTTATTATCACTACAGATCTTTCAACCAGCATATAGCATCTCCAGAAGCAGTGAAACTAGCACTTCAACCTGTTCCTGTGGGGTGGAGTACCCATGAGTCAGAGGACCCCTGTGGCTGCAGGCAGGGGTGCAACCATAATTTTACTAAGAAGAGGGCCCAGGGAGAAAATCCCTCTCCAGTAGGGTGCCTGTCCTGGGACAGAAAAGATGATGGGGCATAGGGTTCCCTGTGGCCATGGCTTGCTGAGGGCAGAAACAGCCGCCGGCAGGTTTGTCGGGCTGTAGCTGGGGAAGAAAGCGCTGGGACATGCTGAGCTCAGGTCCCCGGTGCCAGGGCGGGGCACAACCTGAAAAGTACAGGGGGAGGTACCATGCAGCACTGCAGGCTCCCAGTGCTCCCACTCCCCATGGAAAGCCCCAGCATTTGGGCTGGAGCCCTCATCCCTGCTGCTGCCCCCCTTGGACAAAGGGCTTGGGGAAGTGCCAGTGCCCTGGCAGGGGCTTCCCTGTTGGTTGGGAATGTGGGCACCTCAGACCATCACCTTCTGTGTGGGTGGCGGTCCCTGGCTGAGAGGCTACCTAGCGCTACTTTCTTAGGCATGGCAGGGAGGAGAGATGGCAGCTGCTTGGTCTTTGCTCAGAGCTGGCCAATGGGGTGGCCTGGGAGGGGACCCCTGCCCTCCCACCCTCATTGTTCTGCTGGCTGCAGATTTGGCATCATCTGAACCAACCCTGAGAGCTGAACTAAACTTGTCAAGTCAATGAACAAAACACTTTTAATCATGCACTTGCCTTACTTTTTTAACAAATTATATCTGAAGACTTAGGGGCTGGCTCTGCAGACACATGAATAGTCCTGGTGGAGGAAAGTTATTCACATGAGTGTTTGAAGGATCTGGCCTGCACTGGAAATTCAGTCATTTACAATGTATCTCTCAGTCAGTGTGAATTAGCAGGATTCTGGTTTTGTGTTTTATAGGTGAAGCTGCTAGCACCACCTAAACTTACGGCTGCCTGACGCTTTCCATTATATCACCCTGTTTTTAGTTGCTTACAACTTACTTACGCTTTGACCATTCAGGCTGAAATTTTCTATGCCAAGTGTCTGCCTCAAGCTGAATTATTTTGGAAAGTTTAGGCTAAAATGCTCAACCATTTCCGAGAACAAGATTAGGGAAAAATGCTTTGTTTTGGCTATGTTACAAAAATTCTTACGCAGGTTTCTTGAGAACCTCTCTAACACCTCTGTGCTTTGGATCCAGGATTTGAAATTTGGCAGCGGAGTTACCCTGGTCTCAAAGCTGTGCCTTCTTCCTGTTCCTGTGAAAGTCTGCACAAATTTGGCCAATTTATGAGCCTCTGAAAATTTGCAGTTCACACATGTTTGCTGAAGTAGGGACTTGTTAGAGCTAAGTTATCCAAGATTTCATCTGTACTGCGTGTGACAGGTATTGCAACCCATGCAATGTCTTTGGGGAGCATATTATGTTATGTATCAGTATGGACCAGGGATTGTATGCAGCTCCAGAGAGTGGGAGGGTTACCACAGTTCCTCCAGGAATTAAAAACGGTGGGAGGCGATTAATGTAAGTGGGGCATTTGTCCCTCTGTAATAGGGGAATTTCTGTATGTACACAATACCTAGGTTGAACTGAGCGACGAAAGGATCTCAGTACTTACCCACTTTGGCTTTCCCTCCCAGTCCCTCATGAGCAGGACTCACAGTCTACAGGGAGGACTGAACCCAAGGGTTCCTGGGTTTACCCCAGTCTCTCCATGTGCAACTGTGGGCCGGGACAAGGGGGCCCCTACTCCAGGGTACTCCTAACTCCTTTTTTACCCTTTTAACCAGTAATCACTGCCATTCTCTTAAACATACATACCATTTATTTACACCAAAGCTGTTTCTTTAGGGATTAAAGAGCACATCACAGTGTAAGCATGGCGAGGAAGTAGCTTGGGTAAGGTTCAAAATAGCAGTTTCTAAAATGCAATCAGCTTTACAGTTACAACCAATGTATGAGTCCAGCGTCCTCTTCCTGGACCTGCGGCTGTGGCACTGCCCCAGGATGGGTCTGGACTCTATGTGATAGAACCCGTTCTCCAGCCTTGGTTCTGGCCCTTCTGTCAGGCCATGTCCCACTCTGAGTCTGGCACTTAATGTCCTCTCAACAGCCCTTAGGAAAGGGGCCCAGTGCACACAACCCTGCTGCAGAGCAGGAGACTTACTCCACCACTATCACTCCAATGCTTCTCCGACTCCGGCTGCTGTTCTGACTCTAGGTGACTGGTCCAGCTGCCTAGGCTGTTGCCCCCTCCCTGGCTCTGCTCTGGACTGCTGCTTTGGTTTGCTGCACTCTCCCCAGCTCAGGTCTCTTGCTGGCTCTGCCCTCACAGCCCCAGCTCACATGGAGGAAAGCGCTAGGTTCTTGACTCGCTCATTGGCTTGCCCACCCTGTCAAACTGGCTGACTTGGAGTGCTGGCCTCTCCCCATTGGCCCCAGTCTCAGGATCCTGACTTCTCTTTGTCCATTCCCCTTTCTTCTGGTATTGGGAGAGGGCCATCCAAAAAAACCCACTAAGTTTCAGTAAGGGGCTGTCACAGGGTATATATACCCCGGGCTGGCCCAGCAACCCAGGGGTTAATGCAGGTCCTGTCAGCCAGTGCTGATTGGGAGCCTCCCAGCAGCTGGGAAGATAAAAAGGGCTGGGAAGCAGAGGTGCATGGTGGCTGCCAGAGGAGCAAGCAGGCTGGAGAAGGGAACTCCTGCCAAGCAATCTGCTCAGAGACAGCACCTTGAGAAGGGATGATTGGAGCAACAGTCTGAAATACCTACAGAAACCTACAGGGGAGGAAGGAGAGAGGTCAGGGCACAGCTGGAGTCACTGAGTCCTGATTCTGCCTGTCTGGCTGAACAGCTCTGAGCTAGAACCCAGTGGAGCGGGCAGGCATGGGCTTCCCTACCAACCACCTTGAGATACTTGAGAATTGAGGGGATTTTCAGACCCTGTGGGCAGCGGGACCAGCTGACGCTTCCATGTATAAGGAGAAAACCCTCACATCCCAGCGGGCCTCAGGCAAGGGGAACAGACTTGCCAGATCAAGTGAACTCTGGTGCAATGCCCCACCTGGCCAGAGCGGGTGTTGTTGCATCAACACTAGCCCACATGGGCCAACAGCCCCCTTAAATTAAGGTGAATCACTTAGGTTGTAAACACCTCCAGAGAGGTACCACCCTCTGGGGAAGCTTTGATGTAGTGCTTCGAACTGGGTGCTCCATAGGCCAGCATTTGGCTTTGGATGTAAAAAGGGTGGGTTTAAACTCCCTCAGTGAGAGCAATGCACAGGCACTGGCCATTAGACAGACTGGCTTGCTGGCAGGGGTGAAAGTAAAATTTCTCTCTTACTGGTACGGGGGGGAGTTCTCCCCACCCCCCTGAAGGGGCGGGGCCTCGGGCGGAAGGGGCAGGGCTCGGGGGGTCAGCATTCCCCAGCCAGCACTCCCACGCCGCCTGGGGCTCCAGAGGCGATTTAAAGGGCCCGGGGCTCCAGCCCTTTTAAATCGCTGGCCCTGGGGTAGCTGCTCCTTTTGCCCCCCTCCCCCATTGGCAGCCGGGGGGGCAAAAGGGACAGGGATGTTACAGCGCTGCCACGGCAGCTCTTTAAGCAGGGTCCTTTTGCCGTGACAGCGTTTTCATGTCACTGCCCCTTTTGCGCCCCCCCCCATCCGTGGCTTTCACGCGCTTTAAAGTCAGTGATATGGTCTGGTACAGGTGGCTACTTTTTACCAGTACGCCATTCTGCCTTACTTTCACCCCTGCTGGCTGGAGATATCCCAGTGTAAGGCAGAGAGCTATGCAGCCTTAAAACTTCTGGTCAGAAAGGAGTGGGACAAGGCCCAGAGACAAGTGACTGCAGGAGAACTGAGGCCTGGGGCAGATTTAAGGGTCAGAGTATGGTCAGCAAAAATGCAGCATGGGGCCCAAAGGTCAGGTCACCTGAGGTTTCTTTAAACATAAAAAGTTAAAATAAAATAAAAATCACAGACCTTAACAAAAGTGAAATCTCACCTAAATTGTGTTGCCTTGTGTATTTCCAGTGATTGGAACCTCCCATCACAGAGACATTTTTCCTTGGCAAATTGTTCTGTGATACTGCCTATGCCAAATCTTGCTGTCTCATCTTTCTCAATGGCAAGGAGAGCAAGGTCACTCAGCCATGTCTGTGATAGTGCTGAACACATGTAGTTTTTGACGCATCTTGATGTGATCATTGTGCGTTCAGCACTAGCCACTCCAACTGGCCTTCTCTTCAGCAGCATGTACCAAAACTAGGTTACTTTGATGTGCTGGCCAGTAGAGGTATGCCTGAATTCACTTTGTCTCCCTTACCTGAAAGATATTCTCTCATTTTTGCTTGCAATCCTCCATGAGCTCCAGCCAAAACACTGATCCCATCATATACCTGTTGAGACATGTACTTGGGGTCTAATCCATACTTTCAGAATAAAACATTAGTTAACTGGTCACACAAGGACGCAGCATCTCCCTCACTTACTCTCACAAAGCTTACAAAATGCTCTTATATATCTTCTTTTCCTTCACTCAGATCAATAGTAACAAAGTGAAGCAAAATGGCCATTTGATCAACATGACTAATATCTGTGGTTGCATCTGCAATGACGGTAAAAAAAAAAAAAGTGGCTTCCTTGTAGCTATTAAGTATCGATCTTCTGGTTTCTGATGCTAAAAAGACTTATAAGTTCATCAGTAAATGCCATCGGTTGCGCTGGTTTCAACCAAAGTTTCTCTGGAAATATCATCAGTTACTACCACAGGTGCAACTGCACAAATCATCATCCCGACCTAAGCCTCGACACAATGACAGATTCATGCTTGCAGAACTGAGATGTAGTTCTTGACTTTCTGTTTCAGAATGAAGGGATAAGGAAGTTTACAAAATGAAATTTTCTGCTGCTTAGGATCTTTGAAGGCAGTTTATAGTATTTTTTTCCAGTTTTTTAATATTAGATTTCATATTTATGGTTTGCATTTTCAGACATCTTCTAGTATGAGAATAACTAAGCTGGAGGTATAGGCCTAAATATAGTGTATTTTTGTGTGGCTTATTTATCCTTAAATTGTGGGGATAATCCTAAAAAACGCTGATTTTTTCTGTGCAGAATCTAGCAGAGATAGGCAGAGATAAAGTGAGGCTGGTTGGGGAGAGGCTGGAGCAGTCAGAAACTGACATCTCAGTGTCTCACAGGAAGAGGAAGATATGGAGGCTATATAAACAAAACTACATTTCCCCAACAGCAGTCCCTTCAGCAAGGGAGCACGCCCAGTAGCTCTGATCCTTGCAGGAGAGGGTACGAAACTCCCACTACCTACCACCAGCCACAGTTGGGCATGCTCAAATGCGGTGGGATTTTGCAAAGGCATTGCAGTACAGGTGGATGCTGATGGATAGGGAGCCATGTTAGACACATGAAACCCTGTGTAATTGCATCAGTCCTGCGGCAGTGAGGGGACCCCTCGCACTGGTGACTGACTCAGTTACTTGTGAGGGTAGGGCCCCAGAACTGAGTGGGAGCTGAGGGGGTTGGCAGATGGCTATGGAATAGCCAGTGCAGCTGCTCAGGGGCCCATGCACTTGGAGGGCCCCTGCAGACTCAGGGCTGCCCGGTGCAGTCTGCTGCCATTGTGTGTGACCTGCTGAAATTTCTAGGAAGAACAAAGCACTGCCCTCATTTGAATTTGCCTGGGGAGGAGGCGTCCAAAATGGTGGCTCTGCCATGAATTTGATTAGTGGGACTGCCAGTGGCAGAGTCTCCAGTTTGTTTGGAGGTCCATCTTCCTCTCCCACTGTCCAGGGAAATTCAAATCGGGCAGCAGGAACTGGCACGCTCCTCCTCCTAGAGGCTCTGAGTCTAGCTCTGGTGGCAGTGGCAGCAGGGGTGATTCGTGGCTCTAGTTTCCCCAGTAGCAGGTCTGGCTTTGGCAGGAGCAATGGTGATGGCTCTAGCAGCCGCAGCACTGGTGCGGGGCCTGCACCATCGGGAGCATATGGCCTGGCATGGAGCTGGGTGATGGGAGGGAGGGGGGAACAGAGCTGGGTTACAAAGACAGGGATGAGTGTGGGAGGTGGGAAAAGTGACAGTTTATTTGAATGTGGGAAATGTGATGGCATATGGGGGCCCACAATGAAATAAAAACCTGCACCAGGGCCCATCTTTTTGTTCCTCTGCCACCAGCAGGTGAGAGAGGGAGATGGGGCGGACCAGGTGGCCCAGTCAGCATTTGCTAACTTCTAAATCTCCCACTGCCTGAGACCTGACTGGGCACGCCTGGATTCGACCCGGAAGGGGTGGGGGGGATACAGCTGCAGTTACCTTCAAACTGTAACACTGGGCATGCTCCATGAATTTTCACAGAGTTGCTCCTCCCAATGTCCAGGGGCCATTGTCGTGCCTGGCACCAGGGAAGAGAGCAGAGAGACTCTCTCTCCTGTGCTCTTAATGCTCCCCCTGCTGGCACACAGGCAGTGTGGAGAAGGAGGAGGAAACTGCCTACCATAACTGACATGCAGAGGAGTGAGGAACAGTTGGGGAATATGGGGATTTAGGGTTGCAGGAGCCGGGGCATGGATAGGAGCAGGATCTGGGATTATGGAGGAGGGGCTGGATAGGTAAGAGGGCAGAAGCCAAGGAAGTTGATAGGAGCAGAAGGGAGGGGATGGGAGGCAGGAGTTGGGATGGGAAGGACAGTGATAGACTTGTGGGAGGGGGCAGGATAGAAGTGTCTGTTAAAGCATTGGAAAACATGCCTCGATAGTGATAGACACAAGGAGCTCAATCTATTTAGTTTAACAGAGAGAAGGTTAAGGAGTGACCTGATCAGTCTATAAGTAACTGCATAGGGAACAGATATTTAATAATGGGCTCTTCAGTCTAGCAGACAAAGATATAACAAGATCCAATGGTGGGAAGTTGAAACTTGGCAAATTCAGCCTGGAAATAAGGTGAAAATTTTTAACAGTGAGGGTAATTAACTATTTGGACAACTTACAAAGCACTGTAGCCGATTCTGCATTATTGGCAAGACTGGATGTTTTCCTAAAAGATATGCTCTAGTTCAAACAAGAATTAATTCGGGGAAGCCAGGATGGGCAGGAATGCACAACCATGCTCTGAAGTGTCCCTAGCCTCTGTTTACCAAAAGCTGGGAATGGGTGACAGGGGATGGATCACTTGATGATTACCTGTTCTGGTCATTCCCTCTGGGGCACCTGGCATTGACCACTGTTGGAAGACAGGATATTGGGCTGGATGGACCATTGCTCTGACCTAGTGTGGCCCCTCTTGTGTTCCTATGTTAATTAAGGAGTCTAAGTTACTCACGTCTCAGCTCTTCTCACTGCATGTCCTTGGCAGGTTTGGTCTAAAGTTAAAAATAAGCTAGATATTCCCTTGCCATTTAAAGCTCTAATCTGTTATAAATTGCATAGATAAAAGTATGCTAAGGATCTAATTGTAGACCTTGTCAATTATAAGATTACACAAGCTGTTGAAAAGGAGGGGAAAAGTCTAAATGTAGAAGACATCACAAAAATAATCATAGGGAAGTTCCTCCTTTCCATTATATTCAAATCTGCTGCAGTTTTCAAAAACATAAAATATGCAGTTACCTCTACTGAGGCTTGTATCTTGGAAAGTGATACAGTCAAGGAGTTTGCTTTATTTACTTATCATTCTTTGTTTTCTGTGTACCACCAAAAATACTTCTATTATTGGAATAGCTGGGAGAGAGACTTGGGTGTTACATTAATTGAAATTGATAAAAATAACTTAACAAAACAAACAAACCTGGTGCATCTAAAACTTTGCAAAAGAAACACAAAAGAAAATCTTCTGTAGGGCTTATATTACCACTTTGTGTTTTCCTGCATTCAACTCTAAACTTTTCCTACTGTGCTGGAAAGCCTGTGGCCAATACAGTTCCCTGGCACATATTTAATAGTGATGGCCCTGAGTACGATCATTTTAGTCATAGATCCAAACATTTACAAGATAGCTCTATCATTCCAGGTTTTTCTGTTCAGGCTGCTTCCCCTCTAATTGTTAGAAGGCATGGTGGTCACTTACAGATGGCAGCTAAAAATCAACCTGCAAGTAAGTTGATAATTCCCTCCACAGCTGATCTTTATCAATGTATTTGGAACATCCTGGTTTTGGAGAAATTGCGTGCATGTAGATCAGACAGCAATGCTGAATACACAGCTATCTGGTCTCTATTTTGAAAAGATGCTGAAAAAGTGGGCTTTTCTGCTCACAAGTCACAACAGCTCTATACTTTTTTCACGTTGAAAAGGCTCCATAATTACTCTTTTTTCCCCCTTACATTTTAATTGGTCATAGATAAATTATATCAGACCCAGTTAACATTATTTTAATGTTGGAATTTTATTGTTAATTTGTACTTTTTTTTTTGTTTCAAGCAACATAACTATACTATGCTATGTATTTATCGCTAGATGAACACTATAGTAACAGGACAAACTCTGTGTCCCTATTGCATACAATAATTTTTTGTGGGGGAGGAGTGGAAATCATGCAAAGCTTTGTATTTTTACAAACTTTTGATCGAAAAGTAACTATTTAATAAAAAATGTGAATGAATCAAAATGTGGCATTTGTGTACGAAAGGAAATGGCAAAAAATGTATTGCAAACTCCTCCACTATAATTGTGACTATCACACTGCTGGACTCAGCACTCATTAAATACTATGGCCAAACTCTGAAGTCCTCTTAGACCCTTGTTCTGCTGGGAACTCCATGGACTCAGATCCCTCCTCCAGCATAGAGCCTCACTGAAGAAAACATTTTTAAAAATAGTAACCCCAAACTGCCCATAAAACATTGCTTAACATAAGCTGCAAGGACTGGAGGGGTAGCAGTTAGCAGAGCTGTATGTTTGGTATGCTGGAGACTTAGGATCTCATTAACTTCCAGCATGTGGGAAGAGTGATGAATATGCCACTTGTTTCCTCTCACCTTCTTCTACTGTATTCATGAGCAGGTTAGCAAGACAAAAACTCAGCTAGCTGCCTACTCCAGTAGTCATCCAGATAGGCCCCTATCTTGAAAATTGTTAGTCAGGTGAGTAGTCCCATTGACCTCAATAAGACTACTCACCTGTTTAAAGTCAAGCATGTGTGTAAGTGTTTTACAGGATCAGGACCTTAAATGGTTAGGTCTTTCATGTTCCAATGTTTCCTTCCTGAGTGCTGTAATCAAAAGACTGATCCAACTTCCATTAAAGTCAGTGGAAAAGACTGATTGGAGATTAGCTCAACCTGCCGGTGACAGCAAGCCTGTGGCTATTTGTTGAGAAGGTCATGTTCATTTCTGCCTGGATGGCCGATAGAGACAGTTCAGATAAAGGGACATAATTCCCCAGATTCTCTGCTGTCTTGTACCGTCGTTTCACAACTGCGCAAAGTGGATGTCAAACTTTGCCATTCCAATTTGGTAATACACATAGGTCCAGATCCTCAGAGGTATTTAGGCACTTAACTCCTGTTGATTTCAAGGGGAGTTAGGCATCAAAGTTCCTCTGATCTGGGCCATATTCAGTGCCGGCGCTAGCCCATGGGAGACCCTAAACAGGAATATTTTTTGGTCTCCCTCTGTGCTAAAAAAGGCAAGTTCTTATAATAAAAAGTGAATAGGGTGGCCCCTTGAGCTACTTGGGGCCCTAAGCAATTGCTTAGTCTGCTTGTGCCTACTGCTGGCTCTGGCCCTACTCACTGTGCATGGGGAGCAGAGGAGAATCAAGCCCATTGACTCCAGTAGTGTTGCCAGAGCCACAAGTTTTGCCACTGATTTAGATAGTTTTCCCCCCCTTCACTTGTGGGTAGGCATATTTTGGGATGTTTTTACAGCTGGTGGCAGCCCAAGCAGAGAGAATTAGCTGATCATAAATAGTAAGTTACCAGCTAAGGCTTCTTTTCTCTGTAAAACATCTGTTATTTGTAACTGCTCTTTTTCCACTACCTTTTTCCTCATGCCTCTGGTCCATGACATTTTAAAAAATAAAATGTTTGATTTATTTTTTGAAAGGTTGTATGAAAAGCCTGCCACCTTTACTTGCTCCAAGTACAAGCAAAACAAACTCTGGGGATAAATTAGCTCATAAAAATGATGTTTTGTGTAGAAATATCATTGATAGTTCACCAATGATATTTTCTATCACCAGTTACTTAAATGTCCTACAATACTGGGTGGGTAGAAGGGAACAGGGAAGTATAAATAATTAAAAGGTCAGATTTCCCTAGACATCTCTTTGTTGTTGTCTTTGCTGCCTTGTTGTCCTCCCATCTAGAAGGGCTAGGTATAAGGCAGTCACTGGAGTGCTATACTTTTCTCCTCCCATCTTTTTAATATAGCTCCATATATAAAGTTAAAGTTCTGCCATGCTCTGTGAAATAGCTTTGGGCACTGGTTAGAGACATTTAATTAGACACATATCAAATAGTATTAAACGCCAAGGTCTATGACTTTTTGAAAGCGTTCCTACTCCTCTGGGTGTGATGGACAACCTATACCTACAAAATATAAATGCCTTTCCCTTGTGCATACAGTGCCAGTTGTAGGTATGTTCCATGGCATGTTTGAAGTGTGGCATCCCACAGCTTTTCATTTACATATTTAAAGGTAACATCTCCACTAACACCAGTGTAGATTGTTTAGAACAAACAGTTTATAGGGTTGGTGGCATAGAGGTGGCAGTTTTGTAGCCATTCTACTTTGAATGTGCACACACAAATTTATATATATATATATATATATATATATATATATATATATATATAAAAAAGCTACTGACATGCTGCCTCTCCCTCCCTGCCCCCACACCAGTGGTGACTTTTATACAGGGGAGCTATTACATTCTGCCAATCAGAGTTAATCTGAACCTAGCAGTGTATTAATTTTTATAGAGGTACACAAAAATCCTTCATATTATGCAATATAGTCTCTATTCAGTGTGCATGCATAGCTCCCATTACATTTAAATTGTAATTATGCATGTTCATAGAGGAGAATAACTCCTGTGTTTTCCCTCTTACAAGGCATGTGCTGTTACGATATATATTTTTAATTGATTAAGAGGTGGGAGCAGTAATTGTATCTGATCCAAGTTTAAGCAAAAAGCTTCTTTATTAGACTACATACTGTAAAACATTATTCTAGGCAAAATCCCAAAGGCATTTTTCATCATCAGGTTAAATGAAAAGAATAAAAGTTTTAAAGTATCCTAGAAGTACTTGTAATTTAAATTAGAAGTTTATCTTGCTAGTGTTTTGCTTTGTGGGCAGAGGACTACGGTTTTGAAAAGTTTAATGAAATCTTGTAAGTTTTTAATTTAAATAAACTCAGATTCAGTGCTTTTTAACTTACTTTTTTCTTTGCCATACTCTGCCACTATGATGATAGCACAAGGACTTTACATTAATTTTTTGTAGGTGTGGAATGTTCTGCCTAACCAATGCTGTGAATGACTGCTATACCTCTTGGAAATGTGCTTGTCTTGATTTCTAACGGCCATGGCTACTGTATTTTTGCTTAGTAAATAATCCTCAAAGATTTCAGCTGTGTGAGACTAACGTATACATTGTGCCAAATACTTCAGTAGCTTACCAAGAGCAATTTGCATTGTTTATAAACTTTTTCTAAAAAATCACTTTCATCCTTTAATTTTAAAAGATATTTATAGGATACGATTGCACTGTTTATTTTTGTAAATTATTCTTCTTACATATAGTATCCCAAGGTTATGAAACAGATGATGAAAAATGTAAAGTTCAGAAAAATGTACAGTCACAAGATTAATGTTTGTACGTTGCTTTGAAACCATAATGTGATATAGAAATGTGAAGTATTATTAGTGGAGCTGGTAGCACTGCCTATAATTAACATTGCTCAAAACTTACCATAGTAAGACCCTGTTTTCAGTTCCTTATAACTTCACCAAATATTAATTCTTTGGTCTGAAATTTTCCACGGTAGGTGTCTGAGTCAAACTGAATTATTCTGGAAAATTTCCTTCAAAAGAGTTCAACTGTTTCCAAGAATGAGGCTAGGGAAAAAAACACATTGTTTTGTCCATGTTAAAAAATTTCTGGCTAGCTTATTTGAAAAGCTGTAGCAAGTCCTATGCTTTGGAACAGGGACTTGAAATTTGGCAGAGTGGTCACCTTTGTGTTAGGGCTGTGCTTTTTGCTGTTCCTATGAAATTTGCCCCCAGATTTGGCTAAGCTAAGCTATAAGCATGGCCCTACCAAATTTACAGTCCATTTTCATAAATTTCATGGTCATAACATTTAAAAAATCTTGAATTTCACGGGGCTGTAACAAAGCATGAATATGTATTTAAAAATGGCAAAATATAAACATGTAAAGCCCTTAAGTCAGAAGTAAGGGTGGGATTCCCTCTTCTGGTCTTGCCATCATTGCCGCCCAGGGATTGCCACCCTTACTTCTGTGCTGCTGCTGGCGGCGGCACTGCCTTCTGAGCTGGGCACCCAGCCAGCAGCTGCCACTCTCCAGCCACCCAGCTCTGAAGGCAGCACAGAAGTAAAGGTGGCACTACCTCAACCTCCTGCAATAGCCTTGTGACCCCTTTTTGGGCTGGGACTCCCAGGTTGAGAAAATGTTGCTATAGGGTAAAAATATACAAAAGACCAGATTTCTATTTCTGTGACATGTTTTTCATGGCCAGGAATTTGGTAGGGCCCTAGCTATAAGCCTTTGAAAAGTCAGTTTGAACATGTCAGTTCAAATTTAGCAGCTAAAATCTCTGAAGATTGTCTTCACTGACCATGCTCCAGCATCTCATTGCTCCAAGCACTGACCAGACTACACATGTGCCGTCACCACAGAGAGACTAAGTGTGCTCCAGCCTCTCACTGCTCCTATACATGACTAGAGTGCACCTACAACATCCTCACTGAGCAGGCTTCAGCTCAGGGTTACACAAGTTAAGCTAGACTTCCCCTGTAATGACTACTCCCAGCTGCTCTGAACTGGGCACTGAGCACATTTCTCTCCAGGCTCCCTATAATGCCCCTTCCGGCAGCCAGGCAGCATGGAGGAGGAAGGTAACTGATTTGAATGCAGGAGGTGACAAAAGGTAGATCAAGGAGAAGGAAAGGAGTAGATTGGAATGAGCACTCTGGTGGGACTGGGGCAGGGGGAGGAGCAACTGTGAATGGGAGTTGAGGCATATGGGGAAGTGGGATTGTCTAGGCAAGGAGACTGAGAACAGATAGGGAGGGAACGCTGGGACTGATGAGGTGAGGAGACTGAGAGTGGGGAGAAGTAGGGGCTGGGACTGGTTGGGTAGGAAGGCTGGGAGACAGTGAGGGAAGTGGGACAGAGGATGGGAGCCAGTTGGCTGGGGAGAAGGGGGAGAAAAACAGAGTCCTAGAGACAGCAGCCTTCCTTGATTCATCCCCAGAGTAGGCTCATCCTGGGCACTGAATTAGGCAGGCATTCTGTGGAAAAAAATAGCATAAGATAATGTAATTACAGACTGTATCACAATGCATATGCCCAAGGGGGCTGAATTAGGTTTGCACAGGCAACCGTAATTCTGGCATTTCCTTACTTTGAAGTGCTTAACTTTGCAACCTTAACCTTTGGCTTTTAATGTAGTGTTTGTGTGTGTGAGTATTATAATAAATGGTGTGCTGGTGCCATGCTGGGTTAAAATCTTAATTGTCCAAAGTGGGCGATGGGTTAAAGTGACCTTCCTGTCACCTATGAATGTGTTTTATAAAGTTATTTGACTCCATTCTGTACTTTTCCCTGCAAATGAATGGTGTAAATCAATCTGGGGGAACTAAAACCTTTAGAGCTTTTCAAGGCTTCTGTAACAGCATCAGAATTATCATAGCAACCACTAAAACCTTCTTAAGATGAAAGGACATGTGTATACATAACCATCAGGCATTGTTTTGCTTGGATAGCTTTGATGGGACAAGGCTGCAACCCTTTCTTTTTCTGAGGGTCACGTAGGAAGCTGGGAATATCATATCACACTGACTAGCATCAGCATCACCGTCTTGACTGCTGCCACCACTAGCCTAATATACTGAAACCCAAGCAGTGGTGCTGGAACTAGGGATGCTGGGGTGTTGCTGCACCCCTGGCTTGAAGCAATAAGAAACACCAAATACACAAGAGGACTTGTGGCACCTTAGAGACTAACAAATTTATTTGAGCATAAGCTTTCGTGAGCTACAGCTCACTTCATCGGATGCATTCAGTGGAAAATTCAGTGGGGAGATTTATATACACAGAGAACATGAAACAACGGGTGTTACCATACACACTGTAAGGAGAGTGATCAAGTAAGGTGAGCTATTACCAGCAGGAGAGCGGGGGGGAAAAAACCTTTTGTAGTGATAATCAAAAACCAGTTGGAGAACACTTCAATCTCTTTGGTCACTCGATTACAGACCTAAAAGTGGCAATTCTTCAACAAAAAAACTTCAAAAACAGACTCCAATGAGAGATTGTTGACTTGGAATTAATTTGCAAACTGGATACAATTAACTTAGGCTTGAATAAAGACTGGGAGTGGATGGGTCATTACACAAAGTAAAACTATTTCCCCATGTTTATTCCCCCCCACTCCCCTGCTGTTCCTCAGACATTCTTGTCAACTGCTGGAAATGGCCCACCTTGATTATCACGACAAAAGGTCCCCCCCCTCCCCCCCCCAGCTCTCCTGCTGGTAATAGCTCACCTTACCTGATCACTCTCGTTACAGTGTGTATGGTAACACCCATTGTTTCATGTTCTCTGTGTATATAAATCTCCCCACTGAATTTTCCACTGAATGCATCCGATGAGGTGAGCTGGAGCTCACGAAAGCTTATGCTCAAATAAATTTGTTAGTCTCTAAGGTGCCACAAGTCCTCCATTTCTTTTTGCGGATACAGACTAACACAGCTGCTACTCTGAAACCAAATACATAGTTTCCATCAGCCACACTCCCACTATAAAAATTATTCCAGCACCTCTGGACCCAAGGATTTACTATTACACCATTGGGCCTTCTTTTTTCCTGATCCTCAGTCAGAGCAGAGGAGGAGCAGGAACCGGATGGCATCTGTGACATTTTCTTGAGGTGTCCAGGACTGAGTCACCATGTTACCTTCCTGCCCCCAAAGTGACGGAGTCTTCCTTGTGATAGTGGAATATCAGTTCCCTGCCACTGCTACTCAGACACTCTCCTCAGAGCTCTGCCAGCCCCTACTTTGCCCTGCAGGTTAACACTTGGTGTACCCAAGTCCTGGAGCTTCTCAGAAGCATCCCCCCTGTAGTTTTCAGCCTTGTCACTGGACACTCACTGTAATTACTAGGTAAGCTGTCCCCAAAGAGAGTGTACACACAGTGACAGATACAAGTCAGGATCAGGTGCTTTATAACACAGCACTGGAATACAGTGAAAACAAATGCATTTATTTACAGAGATTAAGACTTAAGAGATAGTGAGCAAGGATAACAAGAACAACAGGTTACATGTAAAACAAGGTATTACATGCTTCTTAGTGTGTAAACTTAAAATTCTTAGAGTGTAAACTTAACTTTTAACAGGTTACAACATAAAATAATTTCTCTCCCAGTGCAACCTCCCAATGCCACTAGCCCACATGGCCAGGATCCAACTCACATGAATGCAAAAACTGCGGTCCTTTTTGCTTCCTTACTGATGGATGATACAAGGAGAAGCAAAAAGACATTTTATTTCCCAAAACTCATAGTTTTCTCCCCCCAAAGACAGGATGACCCCGTGGTCCCTTCCTGGGGTGCTGGCTCCAATGTGGCTTCCCATACTCCTGTTGTTTCACATCCTCCCTGCCGTTGAACTGTTTTTCTTTTTGACTTTCACATGTAAATAGGGCTTCCATTGTGTTGGCTTTACAATGCTTAATCTACATATGAACCTAGGCAGACATCTGAAAATACATCCCTCTGTCTGGCAAAGGCAGTTTTTCACCTCTGCAAACTAGAAGGACATTTCAACATACAGACATAATTTTAAATATAATCAGTACATACATTTCATAATGATGTGAATGACCAGCATGATCTTTGCTTTCATTTAAGATCTCACGCAACATTCTTTATAGATAAATACTATGACAGCAAAGTCTTAGGTGTAGTGAGTTTGTTAGGCCTGATAAGAGTTGCCGATACAGAACAGTCCACCCTTTGCCAGCTGGCATCAAGGGGTTCTTAGGGTCACAGCATCCCTGTTTGTATGACTGATTGTTGAGCAATTCCTGAGATGTGAATCTAAGGTTTCTGTTAGCCCCCTTCTGCCCAGTATGTTAAATTCCACCTCCACCTTATTTTTTGTTTTTATTTATGTATTGTGTTCTGTTTAACAGGAATCTGGCTTAGGCAGCTAGGACACATCTGCCTTTGCAACGCTAGCAAGGAGTGATGGAGCAGTCTAATTCTGGTAAAAGTTTTCCAGATTCTGGAGTGACTAACAAGAGCTGTATATTATGCCTATAATTTTCCAACTTTTAAACTGTGAGCACAGGAAAATGCAGCGTCTGTCTCCTATAAGTTTTCTCTCTCTCCTCCTGTGCGCATTTATCTTGTTTTGCTTTAAGAAGAAACAGAACTAGACTTTAACAATGTAACCTGAGAGCTAAGCTCTACCACCTAAAATTTTTCTCTGCTAAGGACATTTGATACCATCTGAGAGATTACCAAGCAAGAGTTTTCCATTTAAGAAAGTGATACAAATAGAGAGGAAGAGAGAAAAAGAGACTGTTAAAAGAAGGTTTGTGTTTAACATTTTAGTTTTTTCCTTCTTTTGTTTTGTGTCTTTACTTTTTTGGGAGTGGGGGGTGGGGAAGGAAGAGGGTGTACTATATATTACATCTAGTCTCTTGCCATAGAATTCAGGAGCCAAACTGAAGTCATTGGGGTTATATGAGGGCCCAGGGATCTGGCCACACAGTTCTCTTTGCAGCATTGGGGATTTGGTGTCCTATTCCTCTTCTGGGGCTTGCTCCACAGGTCTCCTCTAGTTCTCCACGTCTTAAAGGAAATATTGATATGAAGTATTAAGTTCACTGCTGGTTTTCTACACTGAATTAATGACTTTCAGGGCTTTAGAATAAAGATTCTGGTCAAAGTCTTTTTTTTTATCATACATGAAAATTCTCTAGTTTAATTAAAGTTTTCCCCCAAAATTAATATAAATATTTTTATTTCTTATTTTTCTTTCCAAAGACCCATTGCAGTCCTTCTTCCACACTTGTCTTCAATCACTCTTGTAACTGGAGAATGACCACGTCTTTTGAAACCAGTAGTTGTTAGATCCCATCTCTTATCAGTAGGAATTGCCTATTTTCTATAATTCAAACTTGGCTTTTTTTTAATTATAAAGACATTCAGCATGCTGGTTCTGGAAACAATCATTTAAATAAAAGAATTCTTGTTAGCTAAATCTTGTTTAGTTAATCACTAAAAAAAAGGAACAGTAGAATTTCCTTATTACTCTTTTCCACTGTAAAATTTCTGATATAAATTCTGTTGTCCTGCTCCAACCCCACTGAAACCACTCCAATTTTTATCTAGTCTTTGGAGCGTATCCTTTCCTATGATTTGATGCCAACTCCCTTGGAAACTGGTTCCATGAATGATTTTCCCAAGTACATGTGCATTCCTTCTATATTCCTTCTTAACTTCAGACCAGACTGAGTGGAAAAGAAATGCCCAAGATGGCCATACTATAGATGCAAGGCAAGGGTATGCTTTCTATTCCTAATGATTCAGCTTCAAATTGGTATCTGAAAAATTATTCAGCTAGAGACAGCTATCAAAATTCTGACCAAAATTCAGTTAAATAAAATATTTAAAAAGTTGTATTTCCGTATAGCCCTATCTGAAAGTCCTGCCTTCAGGCTATTCAACTCATTTCTGAACTTAGCTGAAAACAGCTCTCTTCTTTGTTGGTGTCTCTGAATTTCTCTCTTCCACTGCTATTGATCTTTGAAGAACGCTTGGGAAAGACACCATAAAATTACAGTTCTTTTATGAGTGGAACTGGCTAGCCTGTTTAGTACAAAATTATAGTAAGACAGAGTCACAACCCTGAAGCATTGGGTGGAAAACAATAGATAACTTGGGGAGACTGGGTGTTTTTCTAAAAGATATGCTCTCGTTCAAACAGGAATTGATTCTGAAAGTCCAGTGAAGGAGATCAGACTAGATGGCTTTATCTAGGAGTCCCTTCCAAAGGCCTTAGCATCTGAGGGAATTGCTATTGTGTTGTTGATGATGAGTCAGTAGTTTCACAAAAGAAGGGAATAAGAAATTACAGAGATTGCTGTATGGTGCCATCAGAAGTTTGAATAGTAGCAGGAAGGGAAGTGAGGAGTACCAGTCCTTGCATTACTGGTTCAGGTAGGCCGTGAGAAGATGGTGAGCACTGAGTAAGTATGAGCTTTTTATTGTACAGACATGTCAAAATCCATGAAAAAAAAGGAGCATACCAAAAGAGATATGAAACAATCAATAACTGAAAAAATATCCAGTTGCAATTCACCAAAGTATGTAACAGTGGTACAGTTATAGGGTAGATCAGATAGAGCTGTGCTAAATTATACAACAAAGCCTGTTCGTAGTTAAGTTTCAACTCAGAAAGATCCTTATCAGACAACATATCATCCTGAGAACACTTTTTAAAGACTATTGGAGTTAAATGAGTGCCAAACTGATAAATACAACCTTTAGGATAAATACAGGTTTTTTTGAACATTTATAAGTCAAAAAGGGTTGATTTACAGAAAGGATATACTGAAGATAAAATAAGTTGTTGAAATACTAATTTAAAAGAGCTGTTTTGCATGTGTAAATTATTCTTTCATGAAGACTTCTAACATTGCATCTGTGCAGCATACTGTATTAGGTTAATTAGATGTGCATTTTAAAAGAAAACTCCCACTGACATAAGATTGTAATGACAGTGTACTGTGTACTATGTGAGACTTCACCAACTTCAAAAGGAGATTTAACGTTATTACTTCATTAATTTATTGTTTATTTGCTATACATTTCCATTAAGATTTTCTTCAAACTTACGTTATAAAATTATTAAGTTATTTTAAAGTAGTATTCAAGGTCTGACATTTCCCACAGGAAGTGTGAAGTGCAGGCTTCTGTTCTGTCTTTAACTCACATTTGTTTCTTTTTCTGTATTTGAGCTCAGAAGAATGGGTCATATTTTGCTTTTCATTACAGTGTAGAACTTCTTTGAAGATGATGGGGGCTGCACAAATGTTAATGAAGACTGGATCTGGTCCATTATTACATTATTATAATATATTTTTTAAATCTAGGTAAATATTAGTGTTCAGGAAAAGGAGACTATTTTTCACTTTATTTACAGTGGGAATAGCACAGTTTGGAGGTGAAAATAAAAGTTTTCCTTACCCTACCATTGTGCCTCAACCCTGACGTGAAATAAACATCTCTGGGGTGGCAGCGTAGTTCATTCTTTATGCCTGTTTACAGTATGCGGCACTGCCAATAAGAGTACAGATTAATGCAGTTGTGATGTGGACACTTATCCATAAGGAAACTGATCATTAGCACAGGAAATGTTACTATCTTGTGGAGTTGTACCTACAATGGCATTCTGAACATATGTTAATATTTATTTGGATTTGTACTAAACCATGTCAGCCATATTACAGAACGGTATTACAGCCCTGATCTTTACACAAGCATGATATGGCTTTGCCCTGCTCAACACAAGCAGGGCCAAACCAAGGGCCTATCATGTTAAAACATGATCTCTATGTACAATATAATTTGCTTGGTAGACAGGTCTATAAAGCATCAACTCCTTTCACCAAGGCCCCCAGATAGTCATGAGATAGTGACTTTCTACTTATTTGGGCTGCATTCAGTCTGGTAACCTAAAGATGAAGCCTCTGTGTTCCATTCCAATCCCTTGAGCTGGCCTGTTCCAGTCCCAGAACATCAAAGACTTTTCTTTGGCTAATATATTTTTGTTATCTTATTCTTTGTACTAGGACATGGTAATTCATTTGTAAAGAAAAATTGTCAAAATGCAGAACAGGATATTTTTGGCAGAAACCCCCCTGTGAAAAGCCCCATGAGATTTGTAAAGAATTGTCAGTGATGCTTTGTTACCAAAACTAAAACAAAAAAACACCTTGTGAAATTCACACATATTGCTATAAAGCAGTATATACAGTCACATACAGTTCATAACAATGGACTCTATAGAAGAAAGTGGTCATTTTCACTTAGTATATTTTAAATTTTCTTTAAATCAGTAGCTTTTAATGGGATTTTAAATGATTTTTTTGTATTTACTTTCAGTTCTCTTATTCTTCAGGGTTTATTCTTTACATATGTGGTACACGACGGAGAATAAACCACATACTTTGTTGTACACGGTCCAATAATACATTTCACCTTAAATTATAGCCCTTTAAAATTGTGTTAAAACCTGCATTTTGTAATTTTGTGGTAAATTTATATATAGTTTCCACTTTTTCTTTCCCGTGGCAAAGGAGCATCTCTCTGTATGGTTGTATGTACAGGGATGTATTTTTTGAAAAGCTCTGTCTTCTGCTGCTCCCAAAGCTAATCACACTTGCTTCCGCATGTTCCAAACAAGTTTGAGCCTGGAACTCAGAACTCCTATACCATGAACATCAAATTCCCTGCTCACTGACTGGGTGCAGTTGACATGATGTATTCATCTGGCTTAGGGTCCCATCTACGCAGGCAAACAGACTGTGGTGAAGGTTGCATAATAACATCATACTCCCCTAACACTGTTAGAACATGGTTGCCTGACATGACAAACTTGCATGTGTAAATGGATTCCTACAATGAATTTAAGACTGTTGTGGTTTTTTTTTTTTAAAAAAAAGCTTTTAGTTCTTGTGGTTAAGACAACTTTCAAAATGTGAACCAATGCAGTGCTATCCTTCTGATTCTGGAGGAATGGTAGGAAAACATCCTGGTTGTTAGATCTAGTACAGTGATTTTTAACCTTTTTTTCATTGGCGGACCCCTAAAAAATTTCAAATGCAGTTGCGGACCCCTTGGGAAATCTTAGACATAATCTGCAGACCTCTGAGGTCTGTGGACCACAGGTTGAAAACCACTGATTGAGTAGAGTGCAGAACAGTCTCCCAAAGAAAGTAATGAAAGCCCATTACTTGAGGCATTTACAACTAGAATGGACAGAGCAAGGGGATATATACTGCAAGGATCAAGCCTGGGCTGGCAGCAGGATGATGCCATCATTAGTAGGCTTTTTCCATCTCTAGCATCTATGACTTTGTGAAATTTTGGCTCTGAATTAAATTTAGATTGAAATCTTAGAAGTGTAGGGCCAAATCCTTATTCTACTGAAGTCAAAGGCAAAACTCCAACTGTCTTCAGTGGGACAAGACCTGTCTCTTACTTTTTTCCCCCTCTGGTTTTGAATACAAGTCTCAGTTTCCACTAAGGTTAATGGAAGTCACATGCATGCTTCAAGAGGAGAACAGACCTCTTTCATCTTTTGAGTGCCATGCTCCTCTCTGGCACTCCCATGGCTGCATCAGTTATCACAGGTCCGTTTATTTTAATGATGCAGCAGGAGGGTCTTAACCCCCTATGAATGTACTTTGTTGTAATTATCTTGTATGTCTAGGGGCACCACAAGGGGTTACATTTATTTTACTGCCAAAGAACTGTTATTTCAGCTGCAGTTCTATGAAGAAACAATCACATCTCCAGCAGTTTGTTAGATTAATCACAGGTGTGTAATCCCCATGTATACCCAAGAGGGTATATCCTTTGACCTGTTTCCTTTTTAAGAGGGGAAACTCTGAATTAATATCAGATTGGAACAAAATTGCATCTCTAACCACGATTCATATCATGCTTTTGCAGGACTATGCAATAATGGACAAAAACCATGTATAACCTTAATTTTACTTCTGTACAAATGAATGTTGTAACTTAGAAAAACAAATTATTCATTGCCAAAATTATCTAGAAGGTTGTAGATTAATAATGATTAGGATTTGGATGCAGAGTTGACCCAGGAACAAACTAAAACTGGCAGATGGGAGCGATTATTTTGCTTCCAATAGTTAATGAAGCTTCCATGTTTTATCTCCATAGCATACCAAAAACAAAAAATCCACTCACAACTTCATCTTAGAATATAGGTAACAGCAAAAGATCATTGGTCTTCAGGAATCTGTTTGGACACCTGACAGGTTAAAAAGAGGTTTTAAAACCAAAGGTGGTTTTAAGAACTAGTAATTTTTTGAGGGGGCGGGCAAACAGGGAATAGTGCCACTATTTTTCAACTATGTTTAGCAACTTAGCCTTATAAAATGACACCAAGGGAAGGTTAAGAGTCTCCAGTGGCAAATGTTCCTGTTCTCCTGAAGTACATAAGGGTTTTACGTTTTAGTCATGGAACATTTTGATGCTGACATGTAGAAAAACAAGGCTAAGGCACCTGTAAACTACGGTAGTAAGTTTCTTAACTAGAGGGAAAAATCCACGAACATAAAAGAAAGGAATAAATGGAAATCTTAAAAATAAAATTAGAAAAAGGATCTTGGTAAGGAAAGGGATTTGTTTTCTACACCCACCCCACCCACAAATAATATTGCATATGTTACAGAAACATGGGAACTGTAGGTAAGATATTAACCAAGAATAATTTTTTAAAAGCACCTTAAGTGACTTAGGCTTCCAAATGCCGTACATTTTCAAGTGTCTAAGTGACTTTTGAAAGTGAGTATGTCTACATTACAAAATTAGGTTGATTTTATAGAAGTTGATTTTTAGAAATCGATTTTATACAGTCAATTGCATATGTCCCCACTAAACGCATTAAGTCTTTAGGTGGAGTGCATCCTCACTACCATGGCTAGCATCGACTTACAGAGCGGTGCACTGTGGGTAGCTATCCCACAGTTGCTGCAGTCTCTGCTGCCCATTGGAATTCTCGGTTAAGCGCCCAATGCCTGATGGGGCAAAAACATTGTTGTGCGTGGTTTTGGGTACATGTCGTCCGTTGCCCTTCCCTCCGTGAAAGCAACAGCAGACAATCGTTTCGCGCCTTTTTTCCTGGGTTAGCTGTGCAGACACCATAACACGGGAAGCCATGGAGCCCACTCAACTCACTGTCACCGCTGCTGTTGTGAGCACTGTAAACACCTCACACATTATCCTGGTCTATATGCAGAACCAGGCTAAGAGACGCCAGCATGAGGAGGATTTTGATGAGGGCATGGACACAGATGTTCCTGAAAGCATGGGCTGTAGCAATTGGGACATCATGGCAGCAGTGGGGATGGTTGATACAGTGGAACGCCAATTCTGGGCCAGGCAAACAACCATAGACTGGTGGGACTGCACAGTGTTGCAGATATGGGATGATTCACAGTAGCTGTGAAACTTTCGCATGCATAAGGCCACTTTCCTGGAACTCTGTGAATTGCTTTCCCCCACTCTGAAGCTCAGGAATACCAAGATGAGAGCTGCCCTGACAGTTGAGAAGTGAATGGTGATAGCCCTGTGGAAGCTTGCAACGCCTGACTGCTACCGGTCAGTCGGGAATCAATTTGGAGTGGGCAAGTCTACTGTGTGGGTTGCTGTGATCCAAGTAGCTAATGCAATCATTGCCATTCTGTTATCAAGGGTAGTGACTCTAGGAAATGTGCAGGTCATACTGGATGGCTTTGCTGCAATGGGGTTCCCTAACTGTGGTGGGGCGATAGACAGAACGCATATCCCCATCTTGGCCCTGGATCACTTTGCCAACCAGTACATAAACTGCAAGGGGTACTTCTCCATGGTGTTTCAAGCACTGGTGGATCGCAAGGGACGTTTCACTGACATCAATGTGGGATGGCCGGGAAAGGTGCATGACGCTTGCATCTTTAGGAACTCTGGGCTGTTCAAGCAGCTGCAAGAAGGGACTTACCTCCCAGACCAGAAAATTACCATTGGGGATGTTGAAATGCCAATAGTTATCCTTGGGGACCCAGCCTATCCCTTGCTCTAATGGCTCATGAAGCCTTACACAGGCAGCCTGGACAGCAGTAAGGAGCAGTTCAACTGTAGGCTGAGCAAGTGCAGAATGGTGGTAGAATGTGTCTTTGGACATTTAAAAGCTTGCTGGCGCTGTTTGCTGACTAGGTCAGACCTCAGCGCAACCAACATTCCCATTGTTATTGCTGCTTGCTGTGTGCTCCAGAATATCTGTGAGAGTAAAGGGGAGACATTTATGGCAGGGTGGGAAGTTGAGGCAAATCACCTGGCGTCCGATTTTGAGCAGCCAGACACCAGGGCGATTAGAAGAGCACAGCTAGGCACACTGTGCATCAGAGAGGCTTTGAAAACCAGTTTCATGACTGGCCAGGCTACAGTGTGACAGTTGTGTGTGGTTCTCCTTGCTGCAAACCCGCCCCTTTGTTGATTTTAATTCCCTGTAAGCTAACCACCCTCCCCCCTTCGAAATAAAGTAACTATTGTTTTGAAACTATGCATTCTTTCTTTGTTAATTAAAAAAAAAATGAGATAACGGACAAGGTAGCCCGGGTGGGGTGGGGGAGGAGGGAAGGACAAGGCCACATTGTTTACTGTAGTCACACAAACAATCAAACTGTTTGAATGACAGCCTTTTGTTGCTTAGGCCATCCTCTGGAGTGGCTGGGTGCCTGGAGCCTCCCCGGCCCGTGTTCTTGGGTGTCTGGGTGAGGAGGATATGGAACTTGGGGAGGAGGGCAGGCAGTTATACAGTGGATGCAGCAGGGGTCTGTGCTCTTGTTGGCTTTCCTGCAGCTCCAACAGGTGCTTCATCATGTCCGTTTGCTCCCCCAAGAGATGCTTCATCATGTCTGTTTGTTCCACTATTAGCCTCAGCATGGCGTCTTGCCTCTGTTCTCTGTGCTCACTTAATTCTTTCCTGGCCTCTGCCACTGAATGCCTCCATGCATTAAGCTGTGCCCTATCAGTGCGGGAGAACTGCATGAGCTTGGCAAACATGTCATCGTGAGTGTGTTTTTTTCGCCTTCTAATCTGCGATAACCTCAGGGACGAAGATGATAGGGGGAGCATAGAAACATTTGCACTGGGGGGATATAAAAAGGGAGAGTAAAATTTAAGATGATACATTTCTGAGAACAAAAGGGAGACTCTTTCACAGTGGATCAAGCAATTCACAGCAGACAGCACATGTCCTTTAAGTACAAGGTCACATTTTGCCTTTTATTTTGAGCGCCTGCCGGTATGGTGACACATCATATACACACAGCTGGGCAACAGAATTCGGTTTCCAGGCAGCCATGGTAAGCCTTTTGGTATGTGGGGCTGGCTTCTTATGCCTTCATATCATGTGGGAATGTTTTCAGACTGCAGCGCCATCCTTTCCCAGAGCAAGCAATGGGTTGGGTTTCACATTTAAAAGGAGGGGTTGCGGTTTGTGGGTGGATGTGCAGCACACACCTCCCCCAACCCCTCTGCGTAGCTATTCTCTGGGATGATCCCTTCTCCCCTCCTCCCGCCGCGTGGCTATTCTCTGGGATGATCTCTTTTAGCCAAGCGCAAACAGCCCAGCATGAACGGGGTCCTTTTAAGGTTCCCTTACAAAAATTCCCCTATTTCAAACAGGTGATGATGAATGATATCACTCTACTGAGGCTAACACAGAAAGATATAGACCGAATGTTGCTTGAATGCGACCAAAACCCAGGACCATTCTCTGCAATGCTTTGTGCTGCAATGATTCCAGAATACTTGCTACTGGCTTGGTGTGGTAAAGTGTCCTACCGTGGAGGATGAAATAAGGCAGCCCTCCCCAGAAACCCTCTGCAAAGGCTTTCAGAGTACCTCCAGGAGAGCTTCATGGAGATGTCCCTGGAGGATTCCCGCTCCATCCCCAGACATGTGAACAGACTTTTCCAGTAGCTGTACTGGCTGCGAATGCATCCCAGTTCTTCAGGGCAAATCTAACATTAAACACTATTGCTTTTAAACCCTGTACTGTAGTTACAAATGTGCACTCACGAGAGGTGACTTCTCCGGCTTCAGGGTTGGGGATTCCGCCTTGGCAGGGTATTGGCTCCAGGGTGATGAAAAGGTCCTGGCTGCTGGGGAGAATGGATTCATCTCTTGCCTGCTGCACATTCTCCTCCTCCTCCTCTTCCTCATCCCAAAATCCTCCTCCCTGTTACATGAGACTCCCCTCTTGCAGGCATCCACAGACAGTGGTGGGGTAGCGGTAGGGTCCCAGAATGCCATGCAGCTAATCATAGAAGCGGCATGTATGGGGCTCTAACCCGGAGCGACCGTTTGCCTCCTTTGTCTTTTGGTAGACTTGCCTCAGCTTCTTAACTTTCATGCGGCACTGCTGTGTGTCTCTGTTGTAGCCTCTCTCCAACATGCCCTGTGAGATTTTGGCACATATATTAGCATTTCTTCTTTTTGATTGAAGTTCGGCCTGCACAGATGCTTCTCTCCATACAGCAGTCAGCTCCAGTGTCTCCCTATCAGTCCATGCTGGAGCTCGTTTGTGATTCTGGGGGGACTGCATGGTCACCTGTGCTGCTGAGTTCGCCACGCTGACCAAACAGGAAATGAAATTCAAAAGTTCCCGGGGCATTTCCTGTGTACCTGGCTAGTGCATCAGAGTTCAAAGTGCTGTCCAGAGCGGTCACAATGGAGCACTCTGGGATAGTTTCTGGAGGCCAATACCGTTGATTTGCGTCTGCACTACCCCAAATTCAACCCAGCAAGGTCAATTTTAGCGCTACTTCCCTCGTCAGAGAGGAGTACAGAAGTCGATTTTAAGAGCCCTTTAGGTCGACAGAACAGGTTTGGTTGTGTGGATGCAGTCATTTTTAAATCGACCTAACGTGGATAAATTCGACCTAACCCCATAGTGTAGACCAGGGCTTAGATGTCTTAATTGTTTTTACCCTGAATCAAAATTGAGACTGAGGTAAAAGCCCTCCTGGAGGGTCTCTTTGTATGCTATGGCTCAATATCACTCCAGGTAGGACAGTGTGCTAATCACAGTCTACTCCTAAGTGGGCACTTGCTCAAGGTGATGAATATAAATTAAAGAAAAAATTATAGATTCTAAGGCTAGAAGGGACAGTTATGATAATCTAGTCTGACCTCCTGTATATCACAAGCCATAGGACTTCCCCAAAACAATTCCTAGAGCAGATCTCTCAGAATATCTATTACATCATGTCTTTTAGAAAAACATCCAATCTTGATTTCAAAATGGTCGGTGATGAAGGATCACCATGACTCTTGGTAAATTGTTCCAGTGGTTAATTACTCTCACCATTAAAAATGTATGCTTTATTTCCGGTCTGAATTTGTCTAGCTTCAATTTCCAGCCATTGTATCTACATTTCTCTGATAAATTGAGGAGCCCATTATTAAATATTTGTTCCTCATGTAGGTACTTTTAGACTGTATTCGAATCACCCCTTAACCTTCTTTGTTAAGCTAAACAGATGGAGCTCCATAAGTCTCTCACTGTGACCTAAGGTCCCAATCATACAATTGTTTCTGCATGAATGGATCCTTGTATCCACACAGAGTCCCAACATCATCAAGTCTGGAAGAGTGGTGCTATGCAGGTGCAGGGCCCAAGCTATGTGGAGACATTTGCAGGATCAGTGCCTAAATGATAATGGAATATCTCAAGAACAGGCTGCATTCCAAAACCAGAGACATTTATAAAGGCATTCCAACAAAGCCTCATGTTTACAATTAAAATGTACACTGCCTCCCTCTCTCAAGGCTGATTTTCATTGGTGTGCTACAACTTGCACTGAAACAAACATGGATTAGAATAAGTAAATGTTATTGATTATTAACACTTTCCTAGAGTTTCAAGTTTTTCTTAGTTTACTTTAATAAAACTAGATGTTTACACATTCTTAGCTTCATATGACCTTACATCTAATATAATGGATGCTGACTAAAAAGGGTTGGAGCATATTAATAAATATATTGCATTTCCCCCTCATAATCAAATAAATTATTCATGGAGATCTGTTTTCATCATTTGACCAACTTTAATATTGACTATTAAGACTGGTTCATGTAAAAATGAAGCATGGTATATGCAGGACCGGCTCTAGGCACCAGCAAAGCAAGCACGTGCTTGGGGTGGCACAATTCCAGGGGCAGCATTCCGGCCACCTTTTTTTTTCTTTTGCTTGGGAGGCATTCCGGCCACCCTTTATTTTTGCTTGGGGTGGCAAAAAACCTAGAGCCGGCCCTGGGTATATGATCAATATTTCTGACATCTCCATTTGAGGGCCTCTAGTAATGTCCTGTCAGTGAATTAAGTATAAGGTCTACAGTCTTTTATCAAAGTCAGTGTTCTCGAATCTGCTTCCAGCAAGAGACAAGTCGGGGGTGGGGGGGGGCAGTCGATGGTGACCTGGAGGACACATCACATATCACTGCTTGAGACACTGGATGATTCTTGAGCTGACCTTTGCCTAGTGCTTTTTGGTATAATAGGAGAATGTCCATAAGTCATAGGCAAATTTGCCTAGAACATAAGCTGATAGAGTCTTGTGACCCTTGCCTTCACAGCAACTAGTAGGACATTTATACTGAGTGAAGATGTCCTTAGGATTATTCTTTTAAATAGCTCCAGTACAAGTCTGGCAAAGGATTCATCACTAGGGCTAATAATAATGATGATAAAAAAATCCAATGAAAAGTTTTAAAATTGGGAAATAGGGTTTTGTCAAAACCTAAGACTTTTTGCAGAAAAATCTCATTTGATGCATTTTGTTTTCTGAAGTTCCCCTCAACCCCCATCACTCTAGATGAAAAATTTTGGGATACCACCCTCTGGAAAATTTTAGACTTCTCAAAATTATTTATTTTGAAGTTGTGTTCTCCTCCCTCCACTTCGTTTTCAAACTTGAAAAAGTTGAAAAATAGTATCAGAGTGTTGAAAGTGGTGGTGTGTTCAGAGACAAACCACTTTGTTACTGTTTTCCAACTTGCAAAAGTTGGAAAATATTAAGGACGTTTGGGGAAAATACCATTTCCCCACATTTTTGAGATTTCCCACTGGGAAAAATTATGAAAGGTGACAAATCCCAGTTTTCTGGCCATCAGTACTCTTCACACATGCTGAAAAGGTACTCTGTGGTGGCCTTTGGGACATCCAGTCCAGTCTTATGTGACAGGGTGTACTTGCCCCGCACTGGACAAGGAGGTGTTAACCTCATAGGAAGCCACGCCCCCTCACTCCTGCTGGGCATGCGCCAACTGGAGCACCAGTATAAATGAGAGCAGCCCAGCTCAGTCAGCGTGGACTGCAGAAGAGAGAGGATGCACTTTGCGGGTTCTTGCCCAGGAGTTGCTGGAGCGCAACACCGCAGAGGCCAACCCTGCTGACGTTGGGACTGCCACATGGCTATCTGTGGCCATCTAGGAGACACTGGAACCACTGGGAGCTTCACTGGCTGCAGACGCAGTGATCACGCCACTGGAAGACATAGGAAGTAGCCCAGGAGACCTTGACATTGATCCGGTTGTAGGACCGGGCACTACGTCAGCATGTTTCGGTTGGATCCCTGTTGACCCAGTGGTGAGTACACTTGCCACTGGCAGTGCCCTGGGCTAGGACCCAGTGGAGTAGGGAAGGCCCCGGTTCTCCTACCCTCGACTTAGCCGGGTGGGGGATCATCCCCTTCTAGATGTCAAACCACACAGCCCTGCGAGGAAGGGCAGCTGTGTTGACTCTGCTGGCCACTGGGTCACGCGGCCCTGCGAGGGAGGGCAGCCATAGTGATTCTGGCCCTTAGGCCATGCAGTCCTGAGGGGGAGAGCAGCCGTATTGACTCTGGCCCCTAGGCAATACTGCCCTGGGACTAAAGGCAATCAGGTGGGTGCAGCTATGGGTGCCAAAAGGGGATGGGGTGTACTTGCCCCGTGGTGTCTTATCATATGCTAATCTGTTTCCCACGTATGTCCTTAGGATCTACCCAATATAGACGGTACATCCCTAGCCCATTCTACTTAGAAATAACCAAACAGACCCAAGAAATATGTGCTTGCCATAGTTCTAGGAGCAGTCTCTCCAGGAACACGTGCTGGATATTGCTGCAAGACAAAGGATAGTTGACATACATGTCCAATAAATAGCTTGATGCATTTTATAGGAATTGAGATTCCTCTGGGGGTCTCTCTACTTCTTGTTCTCATCCCAAAGCATCTTTACAGACATGGGGAGCAGTGCAGCATCACCATTCATTCCTATCTATAGCTTCTTTCTCCATTAAGCCCAGCCTGGCCATGTCCCTGCTTATGATGTCCTGCCATCTAGTTGGTGATTGGCTTCCAGGTCTGACTGACGTTGGTTGTGTTTTCATTATTTTCTTTGCATCCTGTCATCTGTTTGTCTTCTGTAGTGTCCCCACCACTGAAATATTTTCGACTGCAGCCAAGCCTGTTCCAATTTCACATCCTACTCTCTTAATTTCTTCATTTGTGTTCATATCATTCTACTTTGCACCTGCCATCTTCCAAAGAACTCTCACCTCTGCTGCCTCCAGCCTTCTTTCCGTAGCTTATGGTACTGCAAATAACCTTAACTACTATTAATAACTTATTTACTCCACTGCTGGGTCTAAGTGACCCAGCTGTGTGGCAGAAAAATCTTGTTTTGGAGAATGGATGGCTAGAGTCTATCCTGAAAACATGATGGGGGAGGAAGGAGGGAGATTTAAACAACAAAAAGCCCCCAAGCCAAACCTAAGTGCCTTACCTCTAGCTGAGTGTTTGTTTCTCATTGTTGTGCTTAATAAGGTTAGCATTTTAAATTGCCCCAGCAAGGCTTTGAAGTTAACACTTGGTTGAATGGAGGATGGCAGATGGAATAGTTCACATGTTTTCCGCTGTACTGAAGGATGTTTTCTGCAAGGCTGGATTAATACAAAGGCTATCTCACAATGGAAAGAACTTGAAATTTAATTTAAAAAAATCACAAGCTATAATTCTGCAGAAAACAACAAAAACTGCAGAGAGAACATAACGTTTTGCATTGGAGATTTTTTTTTTCAGTGTCCCTGCTGTTGAGTTGCTACTAAATGCTCTCCTCCGTTGGTGCATTCTATTGGAATAATGTATATTAATCAAAGGGGAATTCCCTTAATATTTTATTGTAATAGGACTAATAGGGCCAAGAAAATTCACTGTTAGTGCCACTGAATCATTTCATTTATTTACCCATATTTCTGTTTTAAGACTTACAGAAAGAGTTTTAATGATTAAGATGGAAGAGTATTAGCTTTACAAAAAACAGTCCAAATCTCTACAAAGGTAAAAATCTAATGGAAATCAATGTAAATTTTGCCAGAATAAGAGCCAGGCAAAAAGTGAATAAGGTCTTCAAGATTTGGCCTACCGCCACCACTTAGGACTGATATGGCACTTTTCACATACAGCGCCATGGGACTCCTCACAATGTGTAAAGTTAAGTGCATGTGTAAATTTTTGCAGGACACAGACCTAATTAATTCTTCTGAGATAAGTATCATTAGCATGTACAGACAGAGAAGCATAGTTTGCTGTGAATGTCTGTTTCACTAAGACATTTCTCATTATTCTTTGTTCCTTAATACTTTACTATTATTATACAGGGTCATATACAAGAGGTAAAGACAGTGGCTGAAATCTGGCCCCACTGACTTCAATGGGGCAGGATTTCACTTAGTGTCCTGGACCTAGAAAACACGTTATCCGACTGTTTACACTCAGGGATTTAACTTGATTTGGCCATTCCATAAGGATGGAACCAGAATATTTTAAATACACATCCACAATTTTTCCTCTATCAATTATAGTGTGTTTTCTTGGTGCTTTGGCAATGCATTTTAAAACAAACAAACTACAAAGCTTCCTCACATTCCTTTAACACTAAAGAAAATGGGAGAATATGTATTTTGGCAAGCACTGGCATATCCTATAGGAGAGTAATGCAAAGTGCTGTGCTCCATTTTCTGCTAGCAGCTGTTATCATGGTTCAATGCCAATGATAAAAATTAATAATAGAATTGTTAAATCTGGAATTATATTGTCCAAGACAGATTATATTTTGGGGGGGGGGGCCGGGAGAGGGAAGTATTTTTTAACAACAAGGAAGAATCTTGTGTATTATCTGTCTTTTCTCCAAAAAGAATCTGAGTAATTTGGGAGTATACATCATCTATCCAGAAATAAAGGTTTTCTCCAAGTCACACTGATGCCTGCTTCACACTCCAAGGCCACATTTCCAAATGTGGGTACTTGAAAAACATGCATGTATACTTATAGCATGTGCAGAATGGCTAATTGGATGATTACATGTGAAAAGAGATAATTATAGGTTAAGCTAAAGATAGGCAGGGATCAGAAGCTCAGATCTGCAAACTCCTGTAATTTGGGAAGTTCTCACTGAACTTTGCAACTGGCTCCTGTTTTTATAACTTGCTGAATCAAAATCCTTCCTTGGCACAGTCCCAAACTTTGCAAAGAGTTCAGATCCATATCTAAACTCTGGGTTCATTCCTACATAACACTGGTACTTGTGTCAGAATGGATGGATGCACAAATTCTTCCAGGTGGAACCTGGATGCTCATGTGAAAGCGTTGCTGTTGTGTTTGACTAAACTTCCAGAACACAAGGGCCCGATCCTTCTTTCAGGTACATAGTGCCTTTTTACCATGGGTCCAAATTATCATTTGAAATCAGCTATGGACATGTACAAGATAACTTTTTGCCTTAATACAGTAATTCCTCACTTAACGTTGTCCCGGTTAATGTTGTTACGTTGCCGATCAATTAGGGAACATGCTTGTTTAAAGTTGTGCAATGCTCCCTTCTAACGTTGTTTGGCAGCCGCCTGCTTTGTCCACTGCTTGCAGAAAGAGCAGCCCGTTGCAGCCAGCTGGTGGGGGCTTGGAACCAGGGTGGACCGGCAGCCCCCCATCAGCTCCCCGCTCCCCTAAGTTCTCTGTGCAGCAGCCGCCCAGCAGACTATAAATTGCCCGCAGTTCAGCTGTCCCTCCGCGCAATGCCATGTGCTGCTCCTGCCCTCTGCCTCGGAGCTTCTCCCAGGAGCCTCCTGCTGGCTGTGCGGGGGTGGGCGGAGAGGGAGGAAGAGGGGGGCTAATATCAATGTGTCCCCCTGCTCCTGCCCCCCGCTTACCCCACCTCCAGAGCAGGGGTGGGGAGGGACAGGACAGGGTTTAGGATGGAGGGAGCTTGCTGGCCGCAGCTGCTGTCTCAACTTGCTGATCTACGTTAAAAGGCAGTGTACTTAGAGTGGGGTGAGCGTACTTGAAGGGGCAATGCGCATTTCTCTCTCTCACACACAGGGTGTGTGTCCCTGTCTCTGTCTGCCATGCTGTCTCCCCTCCCTCCATTTGTGCTGCCTTGTAGAGTGTGAGGCTACATTAACAACAATGTGTTAACCCTTGAGGACTCAGCCTATTTCATCATTTAGCAGTAAGGCATTCCCTGGGAAATATCCCACCTTCTTCCACCCTCTGACTTCACCACCTCAGCCAAGCTTCACAATCATCATTGCTATGTACAGTATTAAATTGTTTAAAACTTATACTGTGTGTATATGTATATATAATATAGTCTTTTGTCTGGTGAAAAAAATTTCCCTGGAACCTAACCCCCCCTTTACATTAATATTTATGTGGAAATTGGATTTGCTTAACATCGTTTTGCTTAAAGTAGCATTTTTCAGGAACATAACTACAACATTAAGCGAGGAGTTAGTGAATAGTGCTTTCTATTCAAGGATCTTGGGGCCCAGTCATGAAAGTGGTGGCCTAGTGTAAAGGGGAGTAGAAGATGTATAGCACTTCCCAGGAGCTGAGGCACAGGATCATGTTCCCGAAGTTCTTTACAAACACTAATTAAGACCCTTAGTACTCCTGGGAGATAGGAAGTAGTAGTACTCTTGTTTTACAGATGAAGCCACAGAGGGACTTGCTCAGTTACATAGATTTTTGGACCAGATCTGCTACGTGTTGAATTACATCTTACTCCTGGAGTAGCCAAAAGGAAGTCAGTGGGACTACTCAAGGACTAATATGCTGAATGTTAGTAAGCTGGTAGAATCTGGTCCTTTGTGGCAAAGTTGGGTATAGAACTCGGATCTCCTGATGCTCAGTGCTATGTTTCCCACTGATCATCCTTTTCCTGATTACACAGTGATGGGCAGGTCAGTATCAGACCAAGTTTATACTCAGTCTCAAATGTACTTTGGTATCACATCCAAAAAAGCTACATTAAAAGAATGTTAAAGTTGCACAGTCAAGTATTCAGAAGTTAGGAAATGTCAAAATTCAGGTAGCACAGACAACTTTATCTCCCCCAGTTTGCAGATCACTCTGGGGCTTAGGCAGGAGATAGGAGTCTGAATGCCCAGAGCAAGGTGGCGTGTGCATGTTCAGAAGCTGAAGCACATGTGACCAGGGAACTTTTACTCTGAAAACATAGGTTCAAAGTGAGTTTAGGCACCTCCAAGGTTCAGTGCTATTTCTGTGGATCGCAGTGAAGCCTGAACTCCAGACTTAGGCACCTAATTACTTTTACGGTTCATGGCCTAACTGCTTATGCTTTTAATTAAAGCAGAACTTGTAACACCATTTATAATAGTGCCATCTAGTGATTTCCAATAATATTGCTTCATCTAAATAGATTTTATGCCCTTTGTTTTGTATTGTGGCTAACTTTAGAAAAGTGTGGTCTCTGGCCACATTGACTGAACTTTGTAAATTAACCAGAGTTCTAAACTCCTCTTAGATGGAAGATCCATGACTGCAGATTAAGAGACAAATGACACCATATGTAAGAAGTCATGGACGGATTCATGGCACTTTTACAGAGTGGGTCAGTTACATATTAAAAAAATTCCACTGGGTGTTTAAATATAGTTCTATTGGGTATGTGTTGATTAAATAGTGGCTTTACCACAAACTGACTTAATTACAACAGAAAAGGAACCCTTTACTTCCATTGGGAAGCAGTTGCTTAATGCGACTATTCATGTGAGTAACTGCTTATTATCGTGAGTAAGTAGATCACAATTTGGCCTTCAGCAATTATTTTATTAATATATAGCACTTGTTTGTGAGCAGATGAAAAAATACAAGATTGTGTGTGCACTGCAGGAGGAACTTGCTTGTAAGGGAAAGAGAACTTCCTGCAACAACTGCTAAGAGAAAAAAGAGTTACTTTTGGTAATTTCTTAGGGTTTGTCTACACATGAAATGCTACAGCGGCATTGCTGTAGTGCTTCAGCATAGACACTGCCTACACTGACAGGAGTGGTCCACCCATCGGTGTAGGTACTCCACCTCCCATCGGTGTAGGTACTCCACCTCCCCTACAATGGGGGTTAGGCTGGCTTAACTATGCCTGCCAGGGGGGTGGATTTTTCACACCCCCTGAGCGATGTAGTTAAGCCAATTAAATTTTCTAGTATAGACCACGCCTCGATTTTTCATGTTTGTTTCAGTGCAAAAATCCCCTTTTCCTTTTAATTATACCAATATGTAAGTATCCATCTCTGTAGCCAACACCAGCACAAGTTTTAAAGACGCTAACAAGGGGAGTTAGAAAAGTGCTTTTATCTTTCCCCTGGAGGCTGAAGTCAACATTTCTGTGGTATAGTTGGTCTTTTCTAAACCCAGGCCCTTGCAGCTCAAGAATTCTAAAGAATTAGGGTGTGTCACAGCAGCTGCTGCATCAAACAGATTAGATTAATATAAACTTCAAAATCAGCCCCATCCTCCGGTTCACAAAATACTTCAAACACAGCAAGAAATGTCATCTCCCAGTTGAGTGAGGCTAATCCACTTAATCTCTTCTTCCCCTTGCATCTGAATGCAAATTACTGGGATATACCCAATTACATCTCACCAGTCAAAATAAATTCCTCATTCCAAATACTTCAATCAGGTTTTAATAAGATCCTTCCAGCTCTGTCACAATATCAACCTGGCTTCTAAACCCACAAAACAGCTTAAGGAACAATGAACAGAACAGGATCTGCATACTAATTACTGTTAAGACATCAGCAATTAAAACTTATTGGACCAAATTCCTTCTGGACTTACAACTTGTGATTTCAATGGATTTGGATGGGGTACAAGTCAGGGCAGACTTTGAGCCACAGTCCATAGTAATGTTAATATAACGGTTTCATAATATTTTTCCCTTTGGAAACTCTTTTATTTACACATAAGAGGCCCATTTCTACAGTCTTTTCTAAGGGAAAATCCTCAATGGCAAGGGGAGTTTTCTACAATTAATGATTAATACTGAGTCAAAAAGAAAAGGAGTACTTGTGGCACCTTAGAGACTAACCAATTTATTTGAGCATAAGCTTTCGTGAGCTACAGCTCACTTCATCGGATGCTTACTGTCCGATGAAGTGAGCTGTAGCTCATGAAATCTTATGCTCAAATACATTGGTTAGTCTCTAAGGTGCCACAAGTACTCCTTTTCTTTTTGCGAATACAGACTAACACGGCTGTTACTCTGAAAACTGAGTCAAAAGTACATGTCCCTGCCATATTCATGTGAATATGTTCTTCATATAATTAGATGGTTTAATGTTCATAAAAGCTTACAGTTTAAGAGCAGTGTGATACTGGGGTAGAGGTTTCTCTACTGTCAAGTCCCTGTGTTTTGAGCATTCTAGAAGATCTACTCTGGTCAAGTAATGCCAGGAAGTGGATTGCTGAGGCACTTATGGTGGCCAAAAGAATCATTTTGTGAACATGGAAGTTTGCTATGCCCCTGACATTCCTTGTTCGTCAGTTTTTCCAGGAAGGCAGTGTTGGTTAGCTCAGTTAGCCAATCTATATAGGCACAGGATCCAACTATGAAGACACTTCGTCATTGATGAGAGCATTACAGGTTGATTCCAGGGAGATGGGCTTCTGATACCATTTTTCTTTTTAAGTGGGGGAAGGAGTGGTTTTTAGGGAATTATTTATTTTATACTGCTCAGGAGTATTTATCTATGAATATTTCATATTGGATTATTTTTAAGTCCGTATGCCTGTTTTTTTGTCATTGTATTTCCCTATGTCTGTATGGATGTGTGAAAACTTCTGAAAAATAAAATGAAAACAATATTATAATGCAAAGCTAAAATTATTAGTCTTAATAGACAAATTTCTTTGGAAACCCAATGCCAGATTTTCCTTTTGAGTGGCATCAAGTTTATGGAGTGGCAATCTTTGTACTGTTTAGTGTGAGTTGCATTAAGCATCTTTTAGTCTCTCCCCTCATTTCCCTAGGTACATTATCATATGCCTGATATTTATTTAAAAAGCCCCTAAGTAGAAAATGAAATCCTCTTCTTTTCTTTACAATTAAAAACAAAACAAAAAAACCAAAACACATGGCATAAGTCCTAAAACTAAAGAAAAATTAGTTTTTTAGATAAGTTATTTAAACTTTAAAGGGATAATTTTGTTGCAGCAACATGAGGCTGTATATAAGATGCACAACTTTATGGTGACAGAAACAATTCTAAATCCATTATGTGAGACTAGATGTGAAAATAATTTCAGTGAATATCAGTGTTGGGCAAACTGTTTTTTCTATGCTTATTTGTCAAGATTAATAGTAATACATACTCGGGGTGACACACACAATTTGAAGGATGTCCTATAACATATTTAACTTGAAATCCAGCAATCTTGATGCATTTAAAGACTCATTATTACAGCTTGACCATCATGTTAAAGGTAGTGACCAGAAGCCTTGTCATTTGCAAAATTCGTTAACTATATATACAGACTATTCTATTACAAGTCAACACCTTGGTTCATGAATTTGTCCTTTAGTGTTTTACCTGGTATATTTCTGAGCAAAGGGGTAAAGATTTAAAATTATTCAAAAATGTTATCCTTGTTTTCTGATAGTGTAATGATTTCATGAGTATGATATTCATAAGTGATTGCCATTACACGATAAAAGCCAATCTGTAGTTTTCTTTAATACTTATATATGCTTAAGTAGCCATTTATTGGAGTTCTGATATTTGGCATGAGCTGTGGTGAAGGATGTTGACAATGTTCCCAATCACTAACGAGTTTGTGCAGTGTGATATCCTGAAACTTCTGGCAACAAATATTTGTGTATAATTGTTGGCATTATCTTGTCAATCATGATGTTCAAATTAAAATGTAGTTAAAAAATGTTTATGTTCAGCAGTAAACTACCTGCCTTCTCAGGCATAGCACACTGGGCTATGGTCTGATAAGTCACATGGGAAAACGAAAACACTGAAACAGAGCCTAACATTTAACTCCTGCCTTCAATTTTAGAGCTAGAAGGAAGCCATGCAATGGGGAAGAGGACCTCATATTGGCTGCGAATTCTGGGGAGAGGGGAGAAGCAAGCGCAGTGAGGCCTTTCTTCTTTGTCCCCTTCCCACAAATGAGCAGGGAGGAGGCATAGAGGATCTGGGAATGGGGTAAAGCCTTGATCTACCCTCTATGTTCCAAACAGCAGAGCTGATCTGGGGTGAGAGAAGTGGCAGGACGTAATCTGCACCAGATAAAGGATTGGAGCAGATTACTTCCTCCCTGGAGCATATGCAGGGAGAGGGGAAGAACTGTGACACAAAATGGGCCAAGTTCACCCCTCATTTACTCTTGTAACTCTTATTTATTTCACTGGCATTGCAGAGGTATAAAGGCAGAATGTGGCCCAGTGAGTCCAGCAGTGACTGCCTATTTATAATCAATCCTATATTGATTGGATTTGATTTAGTGAACTCCCTCAAGTCTATGTTTCTGGTATTTTGTTGTACATGCAACTTTTAATATTGGCTAGGAATCAGAAAGCTAGTAGTAGGATTGAATGGTTAACTTTCATCATGGCAAAAGGTTAACAGCAGAGTGCCTTACAGTACTGTACTAAGTCCTGTGCTGTTTAATATGTTTATTAATGATCTGGAAAGGGGATGAGTAATGAGGTAACAAAATTTGTAAATGACAAAGTTATTTAAGCTAGGCAGGACCACAGAGGACTCTGACGAATTTCAGAGAAGTTGGGTAAATGGGCAATAAGATGGCAAATGAAATTCAATGTCAACTGCAAACTAATGCACATTTAAGGCAAAAGTTTAAGCAACTCATACACTTTACAGGGTTTATATTAACTCAAGAAACTGATAAATTATGTAGAAGGGATATTAAAACTTATGCTTCAGGGCTTAAGAAAATACTTAACTATTAAAGATCAGGATGGGACTTAATGTGGAGGCAGATACCCTGGCAGGTGTGGTGTTCCTACACCTTCCGCTAATGCATCTGGTGATGGCATCTGTCAGATAGGAGATTGGATTAGATGGATCTCAGGTGGGTCTAATTCAGTATGGCAATTCTTATGTTTCTACATTAAGATGTTTTCCTTGCTTTGTCCTATTCCTGTGCTAAGTTGTTCTTAGAGCTGGCTGAAATACGGAAAAATTCACTTTTGTCCCCTCATTTCCCCTTCCCATATCCCCTCACTTCATTTTCCATTTTGCCACTAAGAAGGAGCGAACCAAAGGAAAACTGTATACTGAAAAACAAGACTAAAATTGTTTTCCAGTTTCATTAAAAACCAGAACAAAAAATGAAAAACACCAAACATACATACACAAATTTGTCATGATAATTTCTGATTTAGGAATAAAAGCCACATTTCAATTAAACAATTTTTCATTTGAAAAGTTTTGAACAGCTCTAGTTATTGCTACATCTCATTCCTGCTGATACTGCTCCAACATTCTGAATTTTTCCCTTGATCAGTGCTCCCCATTTTGGTCATGTGTTACAAGCAGGGTGAGCAGACCTAATGATGTAGGTTAACTACGCACAGCGTTCCCAAGCTGCTGGTGAAAGTGTGTGTGTGTGTGTGTGCGCATGCAAGAGGATAGGAGAGAAAAGGGGTAAAGCCAGGATACATTTTAACATTTCTTTGGAAAAAGTGAAGGCTGGCTTACAACAAATACCGGCCAAGATTTAAAAAAACAAACAAAAAACCAACGGTTTCTAGAATGAATCTTCTAAATAAGTGGCCTGATTTCTTAGAAGTACTATGCATCCAGCAGCTCCTACTGGTGTTAATGAAAGATACTTGCTGCTCAACACTTTTGAAAAAATCAGCTCATTTATTAAGGTGCCTAAATATGACTTTAGGAACCTAACTTCAGACAATTTTTGGAAAATCTCTGCCATAATATATAAATAATGAAAATGTAAAAATCAGTTTATTGCCACTTTTTACTGTTAATACCAGAACAGGATATACATTGATTGATGTGTCCAAGACTAATCTTTTGAACAGTGATCTTTAAGTCTAAACAAAAACCATTTGAATAGTAGCGAGTGGAAGATACAAGTTGATGCTGTCAAACTTAAAGTGATGCACATTGGAAGGAATAACTTGAACTACTCATGCATGCTGCTGGATTACAAACTGTAACCAGGTAAAGAAAGAGCCGGTGTCACTGAGGACAGTTTAATGAAAGCCTTGGCTTAATTGGTAGTGGAAGACAAACTAAATGTGTATAAATAAAGAAGGAGATAGAAAGTACTGAAACTATGATTATGCCAAATGTAAATAATAGTATTCCATCACCTGGAATGTTGTGTTCAGTTCCGGTCTACCTTTTGCAAAAAAGATATCAGAAATGGAATGGGTTTAAAGGGCAAATGAATAGAAGCAAGGGAAAACTTCTATATATAGACTAAGTAGGGAGCATGTGGATGAGCGGGGACATGAGAGGGAGATGCAGAATATAGAAAAAGTAAGAAAAACCCATTCTTCCACTACAGAAACAAAGGGGCATCCAATAAAATTTAGAAAATGAAAAGAAAAATCCCTTAAGTGATCAAAGGGAGTGCTGAATTTCTCTCTTCACCAAGCACGCAATGCATTACTAGCCTGTGGAACTTGGTCAGAAGAGATCGAGGCCAAGAGCTTAGTAAGATAGAAAGAGTGATTAGATACTTACACAGACAAGAACATTCAGTTACATGAAAATATATAACTTTTTAAAAATAAGAGATACAAGCCCACATTCTGCAGGGCATGAGTCAACCACTAATTAATGGAGGTTAGGATGAAACTGCCCAAGTTATTGTTTAATTGTTCATTTTGCCAGGCTTTAATTCTTCCCTGAAGCTAGCCACTGTCAGAGAGAGACTGTTATGGACTAGATAGACCACTAGACTGAGCTGGCATGGCAACAATTAAATGTTTTGAATAGGTTTAGAGTGGGATAGAGAGAGGGGACAGGGAAGGGAAAAGTAAGGGAAAGGCTGCCAGAGGTGAACGACAAGGTGGAAAGAACTAAGAGTAATGGAGAAAATTGATGTCAGATATTGTGCTGTACATCTCTGGGGTCACTGCAACACTGGAATATTCAGAAGTGTGGCAGAAGAGAATGCATGTGGCAAACTATTGAACAAATTTCAGTCTGTGATTTGGATCTCTGAAATACTAGAGGAAAAATTAGTCAGTCATTGTTGGAGGGTACTAAGGCATATGCAAACCTGTTTAAATCTGTATTTGGAAAACATATGGACAAGCAAAACTACCACTACTACCTCACTATAACCTTCCCATGAGGAAACAGGTCAGTAGTTCTAATTCTGCCATTGTTCACTCTCAGAGCTTCCTTTGAAAACAAAAGGAGTTTTGCTATGTGGGACAACTGCAGAATCAAGCAGAGACACTACTGTAAACACTTCCTTGATGTTTCTAATATGAGATAAAAAAGGAATTGGATTCTGAACAGCTATGGGGGGAAAAAGCATATTGCCAGAAATACAAATGAAAGACCCAGGGGCCAGGATTTAATAAACAAGATGGAGAAAGAAGCAAGACATCTGCCTCATCAAAGAAGAATTTAATGAAGTTATGTACCATGCAAGATTGTAAAGCATAAACATTTAGTGACAACAGAAATGGCTTAGATAGTCAGGCTCTAGTAGCCAGACATTGCACCAGTAGTAGTCAGAACTGTTGCACCAGCCAGAAAGTGGGAAGAGCAGTCCAGTCGTGGCCACCCACTTTCCTCCGGTCCATGACCTGGATGGGGCAGGGGAGGCAGAAGGGAACCCACCCTATTCAAGGCACTAGATGCCAAGTAGTCCCTTTCCCCCAGCTATATGGGTAGAGAAAGTTTCTCCCAGAAGTGGTGGGCAGGCTCTGTGTAAATGATACTATCAGCTCTCTATTCATGCTGGCTAAGCAGTTTCTGGGGCATCAGAAGAAGGGGACAGAACATGGCCCCATCACATCATCTATGCGTTTGGAAAGTCCCTAATACATTTTAGATGCTACTGCAATATAAATAATAAGTATCAGTCACAGAAAAATACAGAAAAGATGAAAAATACAATTAAGACGCTACAGAGTAATGGGATCTCAGTTGTAACAGTTGACTTTCACTGTAATTCAATTTTAAGCGACCATTGAAGGGAGTAGGAAAAACTCATTGTCTGGTACAGTTGTTCTTTGACAAAAGATTGAACACAGGGGTTAGAGAAAGCTGGTACTTAGCAATACATCTTAGGCTATGTCTGCATGGTAAACTACTTGAAGCAGCACATGGGGACTGCATAGGTACACACAGCAGTGAAAAGCAGGCTGTGTCCACACTGGTGTGTGTAGTTATATGTGTCAGCGAAAGGCTCTGGCAACGGGGAAAGGCTTGGCAGCAGGGAGCTACCAGACCATTTCCCCATTGTTGGATCCTTTCTCTTTGGCAGGAAAAGGCTCCAACAGCTCCCTGAGGCAGGGAGAGGCTCCAGTGGTGGGGAGGTGGTTGGATGCTACACTGCTAAAAATAGCAATGTAGATGGGGAGGCACTGCTTGGGCAAGTAGAGAGCCATGTAATGTACATACCCACAGGGTTCAAGGGTCTTTACTCAGCTAAGCAGTGCCTCACCATCTATACTGCTATTTATACCCATGCTGGGGGTCATGTAGTGTATGTACTCTACACACCGCTTAAAGGAGTGTGCAGTGCAGACATACCTACGTGTCACTCTGTAGCCTGAATGTCTGTACAGTCAGTGTGAAGCAATGGAAACAGTTACAAACATGGTTGAGAGATCTTTTACTTCAGAATATCACCAGGTTCAGTCATCACTGAGATTTCTGGGCTGTTATTGTCCACTTTTTAACTTACCAGCCATTTTTAACTCATGCATTTTCCCTTATTAAAAATGGCCACTGTGTCCTATTTCTGTCAATGGGCGAAGCCAGCAAGATGGCTGCCATACTTTCCCTACCGTCTGTCTGCATCTGCACCTGGAAGTCAGGCTGCCCTTCAAAAAAACTGTCGGCCACCTCCCATTGTTTTCAATTAGATGGCTGCCATTCTATGGTTTAGGAGGCTGGACAGAACACAGGGACTGTGAGGAGCATCAGGGATGCTTTGAAAAGTGAATGGGGTAGTGTAGGTCCCTTGAGGGGGATCAGCCAGGTGAAGGCAGTGTTGCCAACTCTCACAAACTGATCGTGAGTCACAGGATTTTGTGGCCTACAGGAGGAGCTGTGGTGATGATGCAAGAATTGTCTCTGATCCTGCAGTTTTCAGGGTGGGCATGCAGGCAGAGCTCTGTGTGAGGGCCTTGAGTCTAAGGTCACAGATCTGCCCTGCCACTGAGCCCTGCCTTCATGTATGGCCCTATAGCAGAGAAAAGGTCTAGGGCAGCAAAAGGCAGGGGAGGCAGAAGCTGAGGAAATGGTGCTGCTGTTTCCCAGGTAGAGAAGCCCCAGGGCAATAGGAGGCAGAGAAATGTAGATGTGGGCCAAGACAATAATAGGAAATCAATGGCAGTTTGCTTATGTTAGGGTAAAGAAAAGATAAGTGAAGTCTCCATCTAAGAGAGATGTGATTTTTGTGCGTGTGAGAACTTCAGTTTGAAAAGTCAACCTTTAATGGCACACACATTCACAGAGGAATAAAGGCAGTTAAAAAGTCCACAGACAGACTATGGTGAAAACATATGCAGCAATAAGTACATTATTGGTACAGTGGTATACCAAAATTGGTGAAGCATACCTTGGTAGCAAGTTTTACATTCAAATCAAACGAGTCTCAGGCACTCAAGTTGTTCAGAATTTGGCTGCCACAAAATGGAAATGGCTACATTTTTTCTACATTAATGAAATGTGGTGTCCAAAATTTTGTAAAAACATGGACAAATGTCCTAAGTCATTTAACAAACAACTGGGACGTGGCTATGTTTGAGTTAGGTGATATGAGGCAAAGTTGTCATATGTGCGAAATTTGACAATGTGTATCTTTTACATTAATATTCTTTCTATGTTTGTTGCCTAATATTTTCTTCCAGCAGTCCCTGTTGCTTCACATACCTTTTTTAATTGCACCCATGCCATAGCGTGGGCTTTCAGCTAGTGTTAAAATAACAGTCATGTAGAAATGTGTCTGTGGGACATTTTAATACTATACGTGACAGCAACAGGACAATATAACAACATAGCAATTAGGATAGTAACAAAAAGTACACTGCAAGCTTATTTAAATGACCACTGAAAAAGGCAAATAAAGAAGTGCTCCTCCTCATACATATTTCCTCAGTATAAAAATAAACAAAAAGCCCCCAAGCAACATAAGCATTTAGAAAGTGATTGTGCCTTTCCCTTGCCAAGGAGTACTTATAATATCCACCAGATGGTGCCACTATTCAGCAGAACTCCAGGGCTCTTTGTTTTTAGGATGAATTGTTCTTTGACAGCTGGGTCTGCAGCGGGATACATTTCTCAAACTCAGAGAAGCAGGGGAGTTTTTACAGATTTTAGGGATCAAATGTTCCTTTTAATCTGTAACATGCCTGCTGTATATAACATGCTAGCAAAGGCTTCTGTTTGATGTGCTCTTTGCTTAAATGACCTTATTTAATTGTGGCACTTCTCTTCTGCAGTGTGGAAGCTAAGTGAGCATGGGGCTTAAAAAAAGAAAAAAAATTCACAAAGGAAACTGTTATGCAAGCCAGCCTCTGAAGTGCTACTTTCGTCATGCAGCAGATAAATTATTCTACTTCCCACCTACATTAATCACCATTACAAATTCTCACTTTTAAAATAATATGCACATTGCTTCATATGCAAATAACCCCCCCCCCACCACCACACACTTATCAGAACATTTTTTTATCAAGAACAAATTCAGCTCAATGGAAAGCTAATGTGGACACCCTGATTCAGTTGTAATCAACTTCAATGAGTCTTATGGGTCCATGATAATGGGCTGATACCTTTGGACATCAATACTAAGAGAAGGAGGATCTACTGAAATCAAAAAACTCTGAACTTGATCATTCTTTTTAGTCATTAAAATTGCATAATTTTGTTTATATACTGTGAAGCAGACTTATGAAAATAGCTGCAGCCAGATCCTCCAGTGCAGTGTGGCCACATGGTATGGCACAATCAGCATAATTTGGTCATGAACCAGTTAACCAGTTCAGGGAGATTCAACCCTTTGTAGCGGGTTGTATGCTGCACATATTTCCCTGCTGCTGGCTTTTCATGCCACAGGTGAACTTAAGAACATAAGAATGGCCACACTGGGTCAGACCAAAGGTCCACCCAGCCCAGGATCCTGGATACTGACAGTGGCCAATGCCAGGTACCCCAGAGGGAGCGAGCCTAACAGGCAATGATCAAGTGATCTCTCTCCCGCCATCCATCTCCACTCTCTGACAAACAGAGGCTAGGGACACCATTCCTTACCCATCCTGGCTAATAGCCATTCATGGACTTAACCTCCATTAATTTATCTAGTTCTCTTTTAAACCCTGTTATAGTCCTAGCCTTCACAACCTCCTCAGGCAAGGAGTTCCACAGGTTGACTGTGCCCTGTGTGAAGAACTTCCTTTTATTTGTTTTAAACCTGTTGCCCATTAATTTCATTTGGTGGCCCCTAGTTCTTATATTATGGGAACAAGTAAATAACTTTTCCTTATTCACTTTCTCCACATCACTCATGATTTTATATACCTCTATCGTATCCCCCCTTAGTCTCCTCTTTTCCAAGCTGAAAAGTCCTAGTCTCTTTAATCTCTCCTCATATGGGACCCGTTCCAACCCCCTAATCATTTTAGTTGCCCTTCTCTGAACCTTTTCTAATGCCAGTATATCTTTTTTGAAATGAGGAGACCACATCTGTACGCAGTATTCAAGATGTGGGCGTACCATGGATTTCTATAAGAGCAATAAGAACTTCACCTCTAAGAACTGGACGATGACCTATCCACTGGACTGTATGGAAGGAATCACAAATATCATGCCCCAGACCCAAAACATTTACTTTTTATAGACTCTAAAATTGGACAAGTCTTTATCATCTAGCCTTTCAGCATATATATATATATATATATATATGAAATCCTCTCAAAATAGCTTGACAGGAAACCATAAAATTTATAAACTCATCAAATTGCAGCTTGTGAATTTCTTAGGCTAGATCCATCATTGGCAAGAAAACATCACAGCTGATTACTTCTGCATGTTGCAGTACCTGTCACACTAATTCATAGAGCCAAATTTTCAGAAATCCTTTTACTTCTCTTGTTAGTGGATACTAATCAAACCTATTACTTCAACTTGGTAATAAACAGATGTTTTTATACTATTTTCTGGACACATTTGTACATAATTATAATTAAGGTTGCAAAACTGAGAAGAAATTTAATGGCAGAGGTTGGGGGAAACATTTCTATCTAATCTTGCTGCTTCATTCACCTACATTTGGTTTTTTTTAAAAACAGACAGCTCTTGGCTCTCTTGCTTGTTCTTTTCCAAACTTTGCTGGACATATAGTTGAGATGTTCAACTATAGTAGACCTTGACACTGTACCTCTGGAGTATGAAGTTATGGCTGACTGCAGGTGCCAGTTGATCAATACAGGAGATATTACAAACCTACCTTTTTGTTCAGAGTCACTGGTGTAACAGAAATACTTACTGGTTTCCAAACAAACGTCACCTTTGCTTTCATTCTTCTTTTTAAAAGACTAGCTATTTACGATGCATCACAATGCTATAACAAGACATGATGGAGCATATGATATATTTAAGTATAAAGAATTGTGCTTTGGGTCAGTAATAGCCTTGAACTTTGACATCTTTCTTCTCGTTAATAACTGTAATTTCTTACCTAGAAAGTGTTTTGCAAATCAGTTAAATAGTAAGGTATTTATGCAAATATACTAGCTGTACAGAAAATATGCTGAAACCAATATTCACTTAAGAGAATTGTGGAGAAGACTTTCTACAAGAAAAATATATTTTAATGTTTATATTTAGTTAGAATAAAAGAGGTGTATAGCTTACTGTTTAACAAATTTCGCTTGTTAAAACCTTTAATTCTAATTTGTATTTGAGTTGCCATTTCCCCCCTGTTATGTATCCTGTGTCTCTTGAACTGCAAGGGACACTGCACTCTGCCAAGAAGCCATCCCCCTGGAGAATATAAGCAACATTGCTCTCTGAGCCAACTGCTCTGGGGTGCATAAGAATGAGGCTGTTCTCCCCTAGAAAGATATACAATGCTCACAGAGCCTAATGACCCAGTGAGAAACAGTCATGAACTTACACCAGACCCCAAGACACCTGGCCAGCTTGTTTAACCTTTTCAATGAGGCGCTTTAAACTAAAGAATTTGTTTACAGTAATATTCATTCCTCTCAGACATTTTCCCTGGGCATTCTCTGTCATACTTTTGTTCATCTGATTAGTTTCCATAGTGACACTCATTTGTGGAGTTAAGAGTTCTTCATAGCAGGTTCCTGCAAATGCCAGCCACTGATCAGTAGGCATGTGTGCCAGGTTAATAAGACAAAGTCAGTCTTATTTCACCCCTTTTTGTGGTTTGTTTTTGATTTCAGTGTGGGGGCTTCCTCACAAAAAGGTTCTACTGCTTTCAGAGCCCAGAAATTCTTAACTCATTATTCCGGATGATACTTTTGACTGAATTAATTCTGATTGAATTTCATTTGCAGTCTCTGAGGTAGCTGCCTATCTGTGTAAACTATTACATAAGCTAGGGAAGTTTGCCTTTAAAGCAGGGACTCTAGAACATTTTGCAGACATCTAGGGCTCATGTTGCCTTATTTTAAATGCAGAATTATTACATTAAAAGAAATGCAACCAAGTGGTACACTCTAGTTTCTCTTTTAATACAGATTAGATGTGGGAATACATTTTTCTTCTGAGAACATTGCTACTATTTCTGAGAATCAGAGAACCAAATATATAGATATATAAAATTTATGGGGTTGTGTGCCTAAGAGATAAACAATGATCTGCAATAAGCGTGCATATACCAATAAGGACAAATTTCCACAATGCCAATAACTATTCCAGGAACACATTTACTCAAAATACCCTGATTTGTGTGACAACTGCAACTAATTTATGTAAACATACAGAAAGAGATTTAGGAAAAAACTGAAGTAAGAGCGAGAAAGCTCATATTATAAAATGTTGAATCTCTGCAAGGGTGCTAATGGAGTTTTGGAAAATGGTGTGTTGTGTGGGTGTCATTTGTTTTTGGTTTTTTGGGCAGGAGGAAGAAGAGAGGAGAGACAAGTTTTCTGTCACACTAAATATTGATTCTGTTAAACTACGTGCACAAACTGTTATGCAATTTCCTGGAATTTGTATCAGTTTGGCACATTTTTCTATAGATGACACTAAAATGTGGCTTAATAATGCACAAAAAATTCTCTGTCAGGAGTTTACATATAAAAATAAACTAATAAACAATTACAAGTGTTCCAATCAGCAGCTGGCCAGAGGGAAGATAAAGTGGCATTCTCAAGAGACCATGGGCCTGATTCTGATCTCACTTACTAGGCTGGTGTAAATAAGGACTCAAGTCCTTACTGAAGTCATAGAATTACATGGTTGTAAATCTGGTATAAGTAACACCAGAATCAGGCCCACAAGTTCACAAGCAATCTTAGGGCTATTACTGTGGGGGAGCAAATGAAAATTGAGTTGTTAGTATAAGTGACCCTCTTGACCTTCAAAAGGATAGATGGACGCCCTCACCTTTTCCCCACCAGCCTTTAACTGAAAGGAATGGCAACGGGGCAGGAAGTCAAGCACCTGCAGCCGCTGTACTGCCAAAATACAAAAGTTATGAAGACAACCAAGTGAACAGTAAAATCAAATTGAGTTTTTAAAACTATTGGCTGTTTTAAGAAGAGAAAATTCCAAATGTTCAGACAAAACCTGTTTTCATTAAATAACATTTGAATGAAAAATAAAAATGGTAAACATAGAATAAATGTTAAAGCTTTTGAAAAACTTTCTGTCCCATAAGCAGAATCTCTAAACATTTTAATGAAAAGGATTCAGTAGAGAAGGGAAGTAAGAAATTGTACTCATTAAATTATAATCTTATCTTCCTTCAATAAGGCATATTTTTTAAAAGCTGAGCTCCATTCTGACCTAAACATCAGAAAGGTGATATAAAAGAATTCACTGCAGTGGCCTCAGACTTTGGGGATGCTAGAAAGAAGCAATTCCCTCTGGTCAGCTGAGCAAGTAGCATTAATGGGATATATAAGGAATCTCTCCCGTTCTCCCTCAGCTAGATGAATAATGGCTGCAATGGAGGACCTTCCTTGAAAACTACACCTCTACTCCAGTTATTATTATAGGGGAAGATGATAGTAGTTAGGCTGCCTAACACTTTCCATTATGAAATATTCTTGTGACCTTTTCTTGAGAAACTGCAACATCTTCATTGTTTGCAACAGGCCTTTGAAATCTGGTAGGGAGAAAGCCCTGCAGACTGAGAAGTGCCTTTTCTTTGCCGTTCAGACTTTTGACAGGAGGAAAATGGTAATTTTTCACTTGCCTTGTCAACAAAATTTTGGCAGCATGTCAAAAGAATAACTGAATATGACCATTCTAATCTTAGGCTTTGTGTACACTACTGGGGTAAGTCAACCTAAGTTACGCTAGTTCAGCTATGTGAATAATGTAGCTGGAGTCGACGTAGGTTAGGTCAATTTACTGTGCTGGCTACACTGCTCTGTGTCAACAGGAGATGCTCTCCCATCGACTTGCCTTCCTCCTCTCATTCCGGTGGAGTACTGGAGTTGACTGGAGAGCGCTTTGCGGTCGATTTTGCGGGTCTTCACTCGACCCGCTAAATTGACCCCCTGCTGCATCGATTGCAGCAGCGTCAATCCCCGGTAAGTGTAGACGTCGCCTAAGGCTGGGCTCAGGCCACTACTAGAGCAGCATCTCCACCACACACTGCATTAGAAACCCCACGGGCAGACAGACTCTCAAGGTGTGAGGAGAGAGCCAGGCCAGCCTCCCCTGACAACTCCCTCCTCCAGAAGCAGCAAATAGCACCATTGGTTATTGTATGCATATGTACTGAACACTCACAGCTACAGCTGTGAGGTTAATGGGAGCTATGGATGTGCAGCATCTCTGGCAGGTAGGCTGGATGGTCAGGAGAAAAAACCCACAGGTTTAGGAATCAAGAGGTCCTTAAATTCTAATCCTGTCTCTAACACTCCTACACTATGGCCTCAGGCAAGTCTCTTTTTCTGTAAAATGAAGGTGATAATGCTTTTATCTTGGTGTGGAGATAAAATTATTGATGTTTGTGAAGCACTCAGACACAACAGTAATGAGCGTCATAGAAGAGACCATGAGGAAATAAATAATTATGTACTCAGAGCTGGCTTGAGAAGGTGTACAGTATATAAAGCAGTGCCCTCTAATTGAAAGATGGGGATAAAAATACTGAACAGCTGCCTCATTCCCTGAGCGCTATTTATCCTGTTTACTGAATGAGCTAGGAATCCTTTGGAAAAAATAATATACGGTCATGTAATTAAAGAGTGTCATACTGCATATGTACAAGAATCTGGAATTAAGGTTGTACAGGCCATCTAAAGTTCAACACTTCCCAACTTTTGAGCAGTTGCAACATAGATAACAGTCTTTTAATGTAGTGGTTTTGTATGGGGTTTTTATTGCTGCAGTGCCTAAAGACCGAAGTAGGATCCAGGCACTGTAGAGACATAACATGACAGAGTAACCATGAAGAATGTAGTCTAATTGAACACCAAACAAAATGAGTGTGTGACAAATAATAGGAAGGAAGAGGTGAGAGGGAGGATGAGGGTAACAATAATAAGAATATACATTTAAGTAGGCTAACAATGTGCATAACTCAAAGGTTCTGAATCTGCTAATTTTTAAAATGCTATCTGTCTGTAAATAAATATCAGTAATTCCCACTGGAGAGGGAGTTATCCTGGGTGAGATATAGGGGTAGGAAGAGGCTTTGATCTACATCGTAAACTTTAAATGCTTATAGCTTGATTCTCCGTTCACCCTGTTTTCACACCAGTGTATCTCCATTGACTCCCCGGGGATTAGTCTTGATTCTCACTAGTGTGAGAGGAGACTCAAGCTCTTTGACTTTAACATGCATAACATGCATAACATAACAAATATCTGGCTTTCCATGCTCCTACCCTATGAATCTCCTATTTTCCCACATTCCCTTCCATACCCTGCCTCCACTCATCCTTCCTCCTGAGGTGTCATTTCTGAGACCAGACTGCATGGTTCCATGCCAAAGAGACCACTCTTTCTAGTCCATGTCCCTTCAAATTCAATGTACCTTTACCCTATCTCCTACCCTCTCCCTCTCAAATTCATGCTTGGAGTCAGTAGTGATTCAGTTTATATAAACATCTAAAAACAATAGTAAGCCTCATTCTGTAAAGATGTGAAAATAGCTCTTGTGGGTCGGATTCAATCCACTGAAGTCAAAAGAAAGACTCCTAGGGGCTTCAGTGGGCTTTGGATAGGGATCTATATTGTTTTAAAAGAAAATTCAGTAAATATCTGTGAGGTGTTGAAAGGGGATTTGGAAAGCCAAACATAATGAGGTAAATGAGCTCCTGGTGGTTGCTAAAGAAAACACAGCCTCAGTATTCCTGGCAACAGAATCCTTCCAAATCAGCAGACAGCTATGAGTCAGACAAGTACTTGCCACTTTATATCAGTTTCTTGATGTTACTTTAGAAAAAGTGGTTAATATATCAGATAGCCAGTGTATCAACAACAAATCATGTGGGAATTCTGATAGTGTTCATTTACCATGTGTCACTGACTACACAAGCATTCCCTTAAAACTAGCTCACTACCAGACAACGTCACAAGCACAAAGTGTTCAGCTTCCATGTTGTCTATCTGAGAGCATAGATATGGTTACAAGGTACTTAGGAACATGAAAAGACTCAGACATCCTCAGCTAATCCACTGTAAGAAATAATTTAGAAACAGTGTTGGGAATAGTTGGCTATTGGGTCTCTGTCACTGTTCCGTATTGTAAGTTAGATAATTGTTTAATATTTTTGTAATATATTCAAATTTAGCTAAGAAGTTACTGTTTCAAATGTCACATCTTTCTCTTGATACCAGATATCCATTGCAAAGGTGAACAGCTACTTCTGTTTTGTGTCTGTAGAGCTCAAACACCCATCAGGTTGATCACTTCAATTGGCATCTGAAAAATATAGTTTAGAATCCCAGATAAATTTAATCACACATTTTAATACTGCCAGGAATATCTTGCAGGCTTTTGAAGGATAAGTTGTATCTTTTCAATCATTTTTGTCCCATCAGGTCTCTACATCCCCTTCTTGTGGAACCTGTGGTGTTCTCTGTCTTACTCGTGCTCCTAGGACTTATATAGTGATATCTTGTGACTTTTATTGTTCATTGCCTTCCTTACTAATCTCACAGTAATTTATTTTTATTAGTATGACCAGTTCTTTCTTCCTTGTATAATATATACATTGTAATTGGTCACCCTTACAGGGGGATGGCCAGAGCATTTTGTTAAACCAAATTTTGCACTTGACAGCATGCCCATATATACAACTATTCAGATGCAAGTGTTTAAGGCACTTCAGCTACTGGGCCTTATAGGTTCTACTGGGCCCAATAAAGCATTCTCCCAACTAAATTAGTCCTTCCTCAGCCCTCAGACACCCCATTTCCCTGACCCACTCTTCATACTTCCAAATGCTCAGAATCTTCCCACCCCCTTGCTGATTTATGACTCTTCTAGAGCAGGGGGTTGGAGAGCAGCAGAATCACTAACCAGCAGATTCATCACTTTGCTTCCTGTTGACCTAAGCCTTCTCAGCTGATTCATCGCACGATGGTCTAAATGTACCCTTTAAAGCAGTGCTGGTGCTAGCCCATTGGGAGCCCTAAGTAGAAATATTTTTGCCTCCCCCCCAACACATATTAATAATTAATAGGGGGCCTGTTTGAGTTGCTTGGGGCCCTAAGCAATTGCTTAGTCTGATTATGCCTAGTGCTGGCCCTGATTTTAAAAAAAAAGTGCCACTGTGGCTAAACAATAAAGTAGATGAAGCAGGATAGCTAATGTGGTGCCAATTTTAAAAAAAGGCTCCAGAGGCAATCCTGGCAATTACAGGCTGGTAAGCCTAACTTTAGTACCAGGCAAATTGGTGGAAACTATAGTAAAGAACAGATTTATCAGACACCTAGATGAACATGATTTATTAGGGAAGAGTCGACATGGCTTTTGTAACATGGCTTCTCCTTTTACAATACTTCCTACAATATTCCAGACCACATACTGCCAACGTTCTAAGCATTTATTTTTTCCTCAAAAAATTAAATCTACTTCCTGATGTAGAATCTTCAAATGCAGAGTAGGGTTGCTCCTCAGGCATTTAAAAAACAGCAAGCATTTTATACCACAGCTAAAATCTACTAAAAATCTCTAGCCTTAGGTAGTGTAATAAACCATCTCTAGCAAAATAACTAGAGTTACAGAATAAAACCCAGAAACTGCTGTGTTTGTGAGAGTGTAGAAACAGCACTGAATTGAAGCACACAAAGAAACAGAGCATTTGGGAAGCCTTATTACAAAACTGCATGGGATTTAAATAACTTTTTTTCTCCTTCTTGCCTCTTTTAAAACAAAGTAATTTGCTTTCTAAATAATCATTTTCAGAACTTAATATTATATTTATAAAGCTACAGCTGCCTGTCACAAGAACAATAAAGTTCTCTTCCTCAATGTTTGGGCCATTCCAAAGACTTGCTCACCTAAGCTTCACCGCACTTGCATCACGCAATCAACTCATAAGAGAGTTTTATAATTCCAGACCCAGATTGAGACAAGAATGGAAATCCCTGTACTGTGAATATACAAAAACAAAGTATAATATCAACATTATTTTAACATAATGTAAAATACAGAGAAAAAGAAGGGAATCTAGATTAAGCTTGTTAGTCTGGTCTTCACTTTTGGGTACAGCATCCATGGTATGCCCATTGCCAGTCGTAGGATTTCTACTTGACGTTTGACTCCTGGAATTAGTAGAAATAACTCACCCAAGCCTAAATGTGTAACACAGATGTTTCAGAAAAGTGGTGTTATATATGGTATGTTTATCATTTAGAAACAATAGGTAAGATAAGGACAAAATGAGAATATTGACTCATTTTCTTTGGTTTTCTTGATTTAGATCAGAATTAAACAATTAAAAAAGGAATGAGTTTCATACTCACTTGTTAAAATCCACTTTGATTGTGTTGGATAAGTTCATACTTAGTCTGTCATATTGTTTTACTGAAGATTCATGATGCATGGTGCTGTATGTCTAGGCAAAGTAAATATGTTACAGACATGAAGAAAAAACCCACATGCTTTTGTGTATATACTGAACTATTTCAGTATGTAAACACATCACAGTTCATGCAGTGAATCTGGAAAAGAAATCCAATAACAGCCTTGGATCACTGAAAGGATTAAGCATGGCTGTGGGTAACCCTTCATTTTTACCCTCATAAAAGCAGAAGTAATAAAACATGCTAAATGTATATATATGTTTACATCCTTATTAAAGGGATTTTTTTTATATCTAAGGAACAATTTATATGCACTTTCTTCATATAGCAAACCAGGTTCTATTAAACAATCTGGTCATGCAATGACTAGAAGTTATTAATGATCCTAGATTTCAGATGGATTGTGGGAAAGGGTTTAAAGGATTAAAATTTGGAATGATCTTGTTATCTGTGAGGCCCTGGAGGTGTAAAATTTAATATTGAAGACAAACTAGGATGATTTGTGAATTTGAACTCACAGATTATGAGAAACTTTCAGATGATGGTAGCAGTACACTTTATTACCTTGATATTAATGACAAATATTTCAAAGAATAAATTACACCATACAATGTATAAACTAAGTAATTTGAATGAAGAGTTTCTTGTGTCATCATGAACTGTTAGAATTAAACGTAAAGTTTATTTTGCATAAATCCAGAATAAGAGATCTTTCTATATGCATTATTCCAATATATTGATGACAAGCTTAATTCTTGCATTGGAAAGGCAAGCTACCATATTCAGCCAACTGACCAAGCATGTATGGGATTACGGGACACTAACATTGAACACCAAGATACAGATGTGCATCTGAGCATGTTGTTATATGGTGGCAAGGCCTGGATTACCTACAACAGTCATGAGAGAAGGCTAAACACTTTCCACACCTGCTGCCTTCACTCTATTCTAAATATTAAGTGGGAAACCAAAGTTTCTAGCTTCAAAGTACTTGAGAAAGCCAAATTTCCAAATCTAACCACTGTTCTCAAACACAGAGCTCTTCATTGACTTGGTTATGTGCACTGGATGAACAATGGATGCATTCCAAAGGATCTCCTGTACAGAGAACTTGAGGATGCTCCAAGACCATTGGGATGACCTAAAAAGAAAAGGAGTACTTGTCTGTCAGGTGCCACAAGTCCTCCTTTCCTTTTTGCGTATACAGACTAACACGGCTGCTACTCTGAAACCTGGGATGACCTAGACTCAGGTTCAAGAACATTTTCAAGAAGGACTTGAAAACTTTCAACATCAACACCACAAACTGGGAAGATGTAGCTGTTAAGAGGCTACAGTGGAGGGCTGTGCTGCACCAGAGAGTCAAAGAAGCTGAAGAGAGGTGATTTAGAGAGAGGAAAGTAAAGAGGAAGGAGCAGCAGGCCTCAAGTATCAGTAATGCACCAGCTTCTTCCTCTGGCTCTGTGCCAAGGGCTGTTGCTCAAGAATTGGACTTTTTAGCTACTTGCAATGCTTCAGCATGATACATAGCAACTGAACTGCTTTGGTGCTCACACCATTGTCTCTCGAGATGGTTGGCTGCCATTCACACTGGTTCCCATAGGTGATTATATTTGTACTATATATTTAGGTGTTCCTCAGTATTGCCAGTTCCAAGTGTTCAGAAGTTATGAGTCAGTCCATAAGATTTTTTTTTAAGTCTCATGATTTTTAACTCAGAATAGAGGTTTTCATTTATCTTCTGTTTTTTGTGCCTTTAGGGTTCACTTGTTTCACATTTTCAATCTTTTCTCGGCAACAATTAGTGCTAGAAATTTACTTTTCCAAATGAAAGCTGAGATGCTGATGCAAGCTTTTGATGCCAGTGGCAGGGGATTTAAGAAAAACATAAGTGTCATGATAAAGTCATGAGAGTTGGTACCAATGGAACTTACTTGACAGCAGGATGACCTAAAACAAATCAGTGCATTCTGACTACTTCAGCTATTTGATAGGCAGTTTCTGGGTGATGCACTGTCTGCAGGCAATTGTTTCTTCTTAAACAAATATTTCCTTTTGTTTCTGGCTTCTTCTCTGCTATTGTCACCTTCTCTCATGACTTCTCATTCAATTTTCTTTGGATGGAATCATCTCAAGAATGAAAGGCTGAGACTACAGTGAAAGGAATAGGAAGCACAAGGTGATCCTGCAGAAATTTGTGTATCGTGGAAATGAGCTGGATGGTGATTCTCTCTGCAGGAAAGAGTAGTGATTTGGGGGAGTGGCAAGGGTTTGATCAGCAAACTATGGGATACACTGGACTGACTGTAGTGGCCACAACCTAGTTGCACAGGTGAATTGTTTCTGGGTTCAGATGTGAGGGAGGAACTGATCTCAGGCAGAGTTGGTTCACTCAGGCAGTGAGCTTGAGACTAGACTTTCACTGTTTCTGTTTATCATATTCTGTTTCTCTATACAGACACTGGTTTAAATTCCAAAGCAGCATATAGTCCTTAGCATTTTTAAAGTGTACCACAACAGTGATTTGCATGCTTCAAAAAGCCTGTACTCCAATTACAGCTATTTTGTACAGTCAGAATAAACTAGAGTGAATAATAGATGAAAGAAAAAAAGTCCCCAGGGCATCTGTGTCCGTCCACCCCGCCCAAGTGTGCAGCACAACCAGTGGCTAATTTCCCAGCTCCCATCACAAACATTTTCAGACTCACATCCACATCTTGGATCCTTGCTCCTGGCAGACAAGATACTTTACTGTTCTCTCCATCTGCTCGGATGACAGGCCTGTTGATTCTTCTGAGTATGGACTCCCTGATCACATAGACCTATCTCTTCTTGATGTTGGTATGATTCTGTTTTATGGTCTCTCTTGCAGATCCTGTATTTCATCCCAGTTTTTTCTTAGGCTACAGTCCCTGGCTATCTCCATAATCTCTGGTTTCTTACCCTGCCTTATCTCATGGTCATATTTTTCCATGGATCACCCTCTTCTTCTCACAGTTTGCCCTCCAGGTCCTTTCATTGAGTAGGTATCCACAAATAAGAGTTGTCTGTACTTCCTCCTCTCTCCCCTCCTGCACTGTACATGTAAATCTCCATCTGAATTCCATCATTGTCTCCAGCTTCATCTGTACTCTTTGAATCTTCTCTGCCATGAGCGCTATCAGGCAACATTTCTTGCAGAAGTATCTTCCTTCAGCTACCCACTCAAGGATGATGTACATCCCTCAGCTTCTGCATCCAACCATCTTCTTTGTCTCCTCTCCTCTATGGGTCACTTCTAGTGTTACCTCAGTAATCATCAAAAGTAACTTATTTTCTTGTGTGCTTTAATTCCAGTGGCTCTAAGAAGCAACTGTGCAAGGTTTTTTCCTAAGGTGCTCAGATATTATTGTGATGGTGACCATTCTTGGCCCAGTTCTATTCAATATCTTTATTAATGATCTGAAATATGAAAACACTGTTGGTAAAGCTTGCAGATGATAAAATTTGGTGAGAGTGGTAAATTAGAACAAGTCAGGGTGATATGGATTCCTTGGTGAGTTGGACTCACTTGAACATTCATTTTAATACAGTCAGTTGCAAGTTATATATCTAGAAAGGAAATGCAGGTCACAGTTAGGTTGGGGTCTGTATTTTGGAAAGCAGTAACTTTGAAAGCGTTCATAGAAATGTAGGGCTTGAAGGGACTTTGAGAGGTCTTCAAGTCCATACCCTTGAACTGAGGCAGGACCAATCTCTGCCAGATGTTTGGTCAACCTGCACTTAAAAATCCCAAGCGATGGGGATTCCATATCCTCCCTTGATAGCCTATTCCAGTACTTATTATCCTTAGAGTTAGAAAGTTTTTCCTAATATTTAACCTAAATCTCCATTGCTGCAGATTAAGCTGATGACTTCTTGTCCTACCTTCAGTGGACATGGAGAACAATTGATCACCATCATCTTTATAACAGGCCATAACATATTAGAAGACTGTTATCAGGTCCCCTTTCAGTCTTCTTTTCTCAAAACTATACATGACCACTTTTTAACCTTTCCTCATAGGTCAGGTTTTCTAAACCTTTGATAATTTTTGTTGCTCTCCTCTACACTCTCTCTAGTTTGTCCACATCTTTTTAAAAATGTGTCATCGTGAATTGGATACAATACCCGAGCTGAAGCATTACGAGTGCTGAACAGAGAAGAACAATTGTGTCCTGTGTCTTGGATCTGACACTCCTGTTAATACACACCAGAATGATACTAGCCTTTTTTGCAACTGCATAACCTTGTGGGCTCATATTCAATGTGTGATCCACTATAACCCCAAGATCCTTTTCAGCAGTAATGCTGCTTTTACAGTTATTCCACCATTATGGTGGATAACTGACTGAAAATTACTGTCCTGTGTAATGTGGTGGGTAAGAGTGCAAATTCGGATCTTGGATGTATAAGCAGCAGAATATTGAGTAGAAATAGAGAGGTGATATTACTTGTATATGGCATTAGTGATACCATTACTGGAATACTGTGACCAATTCTGGTGTCAACACTTCGAAAAGGATGTTGACAAATTGAAAAGAGTTTGGAAAAGAGCTACAAGAATGATCTGAGGTCTGTAAAACCTTACTTACCTAGAGACATCGGAGGCCAGTTAAGGGCTGCCAGTGACCTTAAAAAACCCCTCTTCTCGGGGCAGGGGTGATACAGGCTGCAGCGGGGGTAGTGGCAGCAAAAAGGAAAGGTTTCTCCTAGGGGGAAGGCTGTCTCCCCTCCCTATAGAGTTTTAATTGCAAAATATTTTCTATTTTAATTCTAGCAGTCATTAAGAGGCATCTACTATAATAAACTGCATCTAATTGAAAATAAGATTAAAAAATACTAGGTTTGTGAAAAGAAAAGGAGTACTTGTGGCACCTTAGAGACTAACAAATTTATCTGAGCATAAGCTTTCGTGAGCTACAGCTCACTTCATCGGATGCAGCGGTTTGTGAGTGCGTTGATGAAAAAAATCTGGAGAACTAGATAATTTTGTTGCCTCGGGGTGATCTGAATTCTGATCCAACTTCTTCAAATGTTGGCTGTGCTCAAGAATTCAGTGAGTTTTAACTATATGGCATATTTGAAGACTGCCTTATTTACATCATTCAGGACAACAAAGGTCTGACCATACACTCCTACCCACCACATTACACAGGAGAGTCATTTTCAGTTGGTTATCCATCATCATGGTGGAATAACTGTAAAGGAAGCATTACCGCTGGAAAGGATCTTGGGGTTATAGTGGTTCACACATTGAATATGAGCCAACAAGGTTATATAGTTGCAAAAAAGGCTGGTATCATTCTGGGGTGTATTAACAGGAGTGTCAGATCCAGGACACAATTGTTCTTTTCTGTTCAGCACTCGTAATGCTTAAGCTGGGGTATTGTATCCAGTTCACAGTGCCACATTTTAAGAAAGATGTGGACAAACTGGTGATAGTCCAGAGGAGAGGAACAAAAATAGTCTTTATTAATATTACGCACACACACACACAAAATATTAGAAGAACATTATTAATGTTGCAAAGTCAAGCAGAGTTAGGAAATTCCAGGATTCAGGTTGCCCTTGCAACATTAATTTTGCCCCCTTGTGCAACATTATAATGCAGTCATTGATTACATGATCACATACTATGTTTTCCCACAGATCTCAGCCTCATTCAGTAGACAAAATAGACAGTGCTGACATAATGAACAGCTATTCCATATTTTGTCCTGAATGACATGAATAAGGCAGTTTCAAATTTGCCATCTAGTTAAAACTTATTGAACTCTTATGCATAGACAACAGTTGAAGAAGTTAGGTCACAATTAAACTAAATTATTAACAACTGTTGTATCTAATTGTTATAATTACTGACTATGGATAAGATCAAGTCAGTAACTCAGGTCACTCGTAAGTGAGGCCATTGTGACATCAGAGGTAACTCAACTAATCACAGAATCATTGAAATGTAGGGGACCTCAACCGGTCATGAACCTTCCTCTTCAACTAATTTGCATTGATAGACTATGTGGCCCAATTGACACTATTCTTTAAGAGTTCTGTGGTCATGCTAATTGCTGAGACTCATCAGAAGGAACAACTGCTTCAGTGGGCTGGATCAGGTTTGTCAAAGTGAGTCTCCTACTTGACAAGGTGAACACCCTCCTCAGAGCATAAAAGCATGAATTAAAAGAGGGCTGAATAGCACCCCAATCTCCATACATTCACATATCCCTCCTGCTCTTGTATTTCTGCTCTTTCTACTCCTCCTTCCTATTACATCCCTCAACTTTGAAACCTTCTGATGTGTGAGACAAGCCATTGATGTGTGTGACAAATGTCCGAAATGTGGAACACCTGTGTTTTGTTGCAGGTTTCATCATAAACAGATTATAATATTTTAAACTATAAAATGTGATTTAATTTTTTTCACTTTTTGAATAAATTAACCAGTGTTTCAATCTGTTCAAGATGAGGAGGGGTTAGAGGGAGGGGTCACTCTGCCTAGACTGCTCAAGATTTGGGAAGGGGTGTTGAGGGCTCAGTCCCTGCATCAGCTTCTTGTTGACCATCATGGAGAGGGAAATTTGGGGAGAGAGGGTAGATCCTGCTCAAGCTGCCCCTAATTCACATAATGCAATCCCCCAAATTCCTAATTCAAGTAAAGCTCCTCCCCGTTCCTTAATTCAAATAATGCACACCTCACACATACAGTTCAAATAATAGTCCCACCTGCTCCCCAATTCACTTAATGGAGCCCCCTCACAAATATAATTAACAGGGGGCACCTCTATTTGCAGAAACTGCTATTGTTTGCTTCTTGCGGGCTTCACTAGCCCTAGAAAGCCCTCAGCTGCTCATTTCCTTGCTGGCAGCTCCTGGCCTCTCTGATGAGCAGAGATATGTGAAGGACCAAGTACTGCTGGCTGGGTTTGGGTATGGTTTGGACAGGGGATGAGGGAATTAGTCAACTGGGTGACACCATTGTCACAATAAGGGAGGGGGAAGCAGGAAATAGGCAGCAAAAAGAGTCCAGCACCTCAGAGCTGGCTCTGCTCCTTCTTCATTCCCCCTTCTTGTGTAAATAGCGTCAGCTTACCCTGCTCCCTTCTCTCTCTCCTGCTCCCCTGTCTAAAGCCCATGGTCTGCTCCTGGGTAGCTCCTTTTCTTTCCATCCCAGGCGGTTTTGCTCCTTAAAGGGGGTGGGGAACACAGAAGGGTAGGAGGCCCAGTATCCCTCCTAGTACAGCAGGTATCTCATAATAGAGTACACTGGACAGTTCTGCACATCTTTGCTGAGCTTCCCATGCCTGCTTACGTCCCTGATCAATCTTCCATGCCCAACCTACCCAGGGCTGTTGTCCCCCTCCCCTGGGTTCTCTCTCCACAGTGCTGCTTTGTGGTGGTAGAGTGCGGAGGTGCTAAATGGGAAGGTGAAAAGTGGGCAGAGGCAGAGGGTAGGATTGTGGTAGGGTTTCAGAGGGAGGAGGGCTGCGTGTGAGAAAGGGAGCAGTGTTAGAGAGCCTGGGGCATAGGAAGAGACATCTGGGTTGCAGCTCCACGGCTATTCTCTTTTGGAGCATGCTGGAGTTGAGCCAGCAGAGTCACGAGGAGCCTTTTGAGCATTGATGTTCTAATGTAGAGGGGCTGGGTTGTCCATCCCAGGCTCCTACTCAGTGCACAACATTGGTCCCCTGCACATAACTTCCAGGTCCCTTCCAGCCCTACATTTCTATGATTTTGTGATAACCCTATTCCTCTCCAGGCCTGATACACATCCGTGGCCTCTGTCCACTATCCTGAACATTGCCACTAAATATCCCTGTTCGCTCTACATTCCTGCTTACTTACCCTGAACCCCACCATTGGATGCCAATGACCTGTGCGAGACGGTGTTGAGTTAGCATTTTCATTTTCGTAGCTGCTAGGAAAATGGAGAAAAGGATGGGTGCCAGTATGCAACCTTGTTTTACACTAGTTCAGATAACAAAGGGCTCAGAGGTAGAGCCACTGCACAGGATGGAGGCAGTCATCTGGTCGTGGAGGAGTCTTACAATGGTGATAAATTTACTTGGGCAGCTAAATTTTGACATTATTTTCCACAGAGCCTCATGGTTGATAGAGTCAAAGGCTTTGGTCAGATTGATAAAGGCATATACAGCTCGGTGTTGTTCTTGACATTTTTCTTGGAAGTTCATGGCTGTGAAAATCATGTTGGTGCTGCCTCGTGATCGTCTGAAGCTACACTGGGACTTTGGAAGTACTTCCTCTGCAAGAGGGAGCAGGTGATTCAGTAAGATTCTAGCAAGAATCTCTCCAGCGATGGAGAGGAGGGCAATGCCTCAATAGTTGCCACGTTCGGCCCTGTCTCTCTCTTTGAAAATGGCGAAGATGTTAGTGTTACGTAAATCTGTGCAGTTTCTTTGTTGCTCCAGATTTTGAGGAGCAGCAAATGAAGCTTGTTAGAGATTATATCAGTAATTTAACAGAAAAAAAGTGTGTGGAAATGCACAGTTGAGGCACATAAACAATGGTAGCTCTGCCCAGTAATGACACCATGAGAACCCCCCCAACCTAATATTTAACCATCGTTTCCCTTTAATCTAGCACCACAAACACTATAATGCCTTAAGTATCATATTTATTGCATGGCATCACTACAGGGCAGAGTTAAAAGATTGTCTGATATATTGCTAAACCTTAACACATTTGGGTTTCTTTTAAGTTCAGTCTTAACTCTGAATTTCCTGGATGTGTAATGCTTGTTTTGGGGATAATTACAACATGCTTGTGATCATTTTACTTTTAAATTACTGATATGTACTATCAACTTAAACTCCATCATAACATTGTATTTGTCTGGGACTCATCATGAGAATTATTAATTAAAACTGAAAAGTAGGTAAACAGCAGAAGTAACATTTAGTCATTGCAATTTCATCCTAGGGTCAGGGCCAGTGTAACCACTAGGCAAACTAGGCGGCTGCCTAGGGTGCCAAGATTTGGGGGTGCCAAAAAGGGCTCCAGCGGGATGAGCGGCGACAAGCTCGCAGGTGGGAGGCAGCCGGGCGGAGGAGGGGCGGGGTTGCAGTTGCCCCCCTGCGCTGATCACTCTCCCCCTGCAGGTGCCAGCCCCGTGCCCAGCCCCGGCTCCCCCGGACCCGAGGAGGTGAGGCAGACGGCGGGGAGGGAGTGCTGGGTGCCCGGGCTGTGGGGGTGAGGCGATGGGGAAGGCTCAGGCTGCCGGGGAGGGGGTTCCATGTGCTGCCTGGGGGGCTCTGCCCCGTGGGGGGGAGGCAGGGGCCTGCTGGTGCTGAGGGCTTGGGGGGGACCCTGTGTGCCAGGCTCTGGGTGGAGGAGTGGCATGGCGTGGCTGGCCAGGCTGAGGGGGGAGAAGCCGGGTGGAGGGGAGGAGGCTGTATGCCAAACTCTGGAGCGGGGGGCAGGGTCCCGTGGGCCGGCCAGGCTGAGGCACGGTCTAGCTGGGCCAGAGGGGGCTGCGTGCCACGCTCTGGAGATGGGAGCAGGACTCAGGCATGTGCCGGGCAGGGCTGGTGGAGGGCGTGCTGTGTCCTGGGAGGGTGCTGTGTGCTGGGTGGGAGAAGGCGGGGGGGGTGCTGTGTGCTGGAGGGGGGGAGAAGGCTGAGGGGTTGAGGGGGGCTGTGTGTCTGGCTGGGCACTGTGAAGGGGGGGCTGTGTGCCTGGCTGGGGCAGGGCTCTTTGTGTGCTGGGCTAGGCTTTGGGAGGAGGTGGGGGACCAGCAGGCCAAGCCGGCTGGGGAGGGGGCTGTAGAGTGAGGTGCAGTGCTCTGGTCCGGGTTTTGGTGGGATGTGGGGTGGACGCTGTGTGCCTTGCCAGGCTCTGGGGGGAAGAAGGGGGTTGTGTGCCGGGGGGCTCTGGGGAGGGCTGTCTTCCGGGGAGAGTGTCGGGGGTAGGTGGGACAGGCGTACTGCTTCACTACGGTACAAAGTGGTAATGACGTCATTTTTCTCATCGTGCGCAGCCGTTACCCGTTCTGACAGCCTGTTTATAATGCTATGTTTACTAGTTTTTGGAGGTTGTTGACTGAGGCTAACTATTTTTGTTGTGTTGTTTCAGATCTAAGACTCTGGCAATTGCTGCTGCATCATTTCGCTAATACTTTGTGTCAATTATATGTGAGTCCGGGGGGAGAGGGGGAGGGCGGGGCGCAAGGTGGAAGTTTCACCTAGGGCGCAAAATATCCTTGCACCGGTCCTGGGGTACTTAAGAAACTCGGTGAATCAATCTTGGAACAATTAGCAATTATCTTCGAGAACTCATGGAGGACGGTGAGGTCCCAGAGGACTGGAGAAGGACAAACATGTCTTTAAAAAGAGGACCCAGAGAATAATAGACCAGTCAACTTAATTTCAATACCTGGAAAGATACTGGAACAAATTATTAAACAATCAATTTGTAAGTACCTAGAGGATAATAGGGTTATAAGGAAATTTGCCAAGGACAAAAACATGCCAAATGAACCTAATTGCCTCCTTCAACAGGGTTGGGTGGATAGGGGATTTCATAGATCTTGGTTTTAGGAAGGCTTTTGACACAGTTGCACATGACGTTCTCATTAGCCAACTAGGAAAATGCCGCCTAGATGAAATTACTAGAAGTTGGGTGCACCACTTGTTGAAAGACTATACTGAAAGGGTAGTGATCAATGGTTTGTTGTCAAATGGGAGGCCATATCTAGTGGGAGGCCTCACGGGGTCAGTCCTGGGTCTGGTACTGGTCAATATTTTTCATTAAAGACTTGGATAATGGAATGGAGAGTATGCTTATAAAATTTTCAGATGACACCAAGCTGGGAGGGGTTGTAAGCACTTTATAGGGTAGGATTAGAATTCAAAACAATCTTGCCAAATTGGAGAATTGATCGGAATTCAGCAAGATGAAATTCAATAAAGACAGGTGCAAAGTACTTCACTTAGGAAGGGAAAAACCAAATGCACAAATACAAAATGGGGAAATGATCTGAATGCTTAAAAGGATCTGGGGGTTATCGTAGATCACAAATTGAATGTGAGTCAACAATGTGATGCAGTTGTGAAAAATACTAATATTGTTCTGGGGTGTGTTAACAGGAGTGTTGTATGTAAGACATGGGAAGTAACTATCATGTTCTACTCAGCACTAGTTAGGCTTCACCTGGAGAACTATGTCCAATTCTGGGTGCCACACTTCAGGAAAGATATGAATAAATTGTTGAGAGTCCAGAGGAAAGCAACAAAAATGATGAAAGGTTTAGAAAACCTCCCTATGAGGAAAGGTTAAAAAACTGGTCATGTTTAGTCTTGAGAAAAGAAGACTGAGGGGGGACGTGATAGTCTTCAAATATGTTAAAGGCTATTATAAAAAGGACTGTCATAAATTGTTCTTCATGTTCACTGAAGGAAGGACAAGAAGTAAGGGGCTTAATCTGCAGCAAGGGAGGTTGAGTTAAACATTAAGAAAAACTTTTTAACTATAAGAGTAGTTAAGCTCTTGAATAGGCTTCCAAAGGAGGCTGTGATATCACTGGAGGTTTTTAAGAAAAGGTTGGACAAACCCCTGTCAGTGATGGCCTCGATTTATTTGGTCCTGCCTCAGTGCAGGAGGCTGGACATGATAACTTCTCAAGGTCCCTTCCAGGCCTACATTTCTATGATTTGAAATCAAAAATATATCTACTGTTCCTGTTGTTCTTTTGTACTTGACTACTGTGTCTTTAGAATGCTTTCTATTAATCAATATTTGATTCAGTGAGACCACCAGCTAAGAAAATAAAGGAGAAGAAAAGTTGAAAGTCTGTTATATTGTGTTTAATTGAGAATAAGGGATGAAATAGTCTGTTCAAATTTCAGCTAGTATTTCCTTTTAGAATTCAGGCTTTTAAAATAAAGGAAAAGGATAGTGAGATTCTAGATCTTGGGCTGGGAATATGTTCCATTGTACTGGGGTAGCTTGCAGACAGCAATGGAAGACATATTTACATTGTCACCGCTGTCAGAAGAGGCTAACCTTGTATAGCCAAAGCAGCCACAGGATATTTCAACAAAGATTTGTTTTTTAAATTTACTGTAGTTGTGATGATTCAGACTCTGCTGAATACCACTAAATTGTAACTGAGACTTTTATTAATATTTCACTTGGAATTTTCTGCTGGAACATTTCTTAATGATAGAAGTTCAAGTAATGGTGATGAATATTTTCCTTATAAGTAATTTTGAATGTTCATAAATGTGCTTACTATAAGTATGATATGGGAAAATAAGTTCTTATTTTTATCGAAGAATATAGTAGTTAAAATAAATGTCAGGCTCCATTTAGGCAATTGTTGAAACCTCCTGTCTTGTATCTGAGGTGGTTTGGCAAGGTCCTGTCTTGCATTTGGAAAGATTTGGCTGATTAGCTGATGGGCATGCTAAAATGGCATAAAGAGCCCTTTCAGATGACAGTTATTAGATTTAATTACTAGACTATGTTGTATTTGGATATACTGTGATATAAGGTTGAAAGCTGGACAGTTTGAAGGGTGGTTTTTTTGGTTCCTCCTTATTAGAGGTAATTTTATGGCTGTCATTCATGTGTAATAGATGTAAAAGGTTTTTTTTCGAATACTATTTTCTAACCGTATGTTCTCTCCTTCTGAGGCCCTGCAGATCTTTCCCTTAAGGGTTTAAAGGATTAGGAGAAGAAATTATAATAAAAGAAACTTGTCTGACCAGATCCAATGAAAGCAAAACTTTGAGGATAGTTTTCCTGCTGCATTGCTATCTTGTCATTATGATTACTGTTAAATTCTAATTTATCTTTTCTTCCAAAAGTAGGTTTGTGATCCCTTACTGAATAAAAACAACATTTTTCAGAAATATTGATGCATAAAAAGCAATGCAAAATAGTGGACTTCTAATAGGCAAACTTTAGGGAGCCAAATGTTTCGAGTGCTGTCTGATGGATTGAACAGGAAAGATGCTCAGGAGACTATATAGGTGGCCCAGATGAAAATAATTTTGTTCAGACGAAAAAACAGGAAGAAACAGATCACACCAATATATAGCACAAAAAGAATCTTTAAAAGGACATTGTTGGATAAACTAATAATGTCTCTTAAAAATGACAACACTCCTTTACCCATTTTACTAATAACATGAGATTATTAGAATTTAAACAACTTTAAAAATATACTTTGCTTTTTACTATTATTTGTTTACATTTACATTTTACTCGGCTTGAACAATGAACATAGAGTAGGTTGTTTCATTTTTGTTTACAATTAGTGTCAGGGGCGGCAATTGTTTTATAATTTTTGGTGGTTCACAGAACAGGTCCAACTCCCGTCTCCTCCCACACCTGCCTTGTAAGCTGATACATATTTTTTAAAATAATGTAAAAATGGACTGGAAACAGTAAGCATGTAACAGTTTCCCTTTATTGCACAATGTGGGGGTGTGGGGGGGGATGAGGGCTCTGGCTGGGGGTGAGGGCTCTGGGGTGGGGCTGGGAATGAGGTGTTTGGGGTGTGGGAGGGGGATCAGGGCTAGGGCAGAGGGTTGGGGTGCAGGGGTGAGGGCTGCAGAGTGGGGCCAGGGATGAGGGGTTCAGGGTGCAGGAGGGGGCTCAGGGCTGGGGCAGAGGGTTGGGGTGCAGGGGGGTGAGGGCTCTGGCTGGGGGTGTGGGCTCTGGGGTGGGGCCAGGGATGATGCGTTTGGGGTGCAGGCTGGCTGCCCTGGGGCTGGGGCCAGAGAGGAGGACTCCCCCGAGCCCTCTCCCCACTGGCAGCAGCGAGCTCCGGAGGACGGGAAGGGAAGGGCTCCCCTGTCGTCCCCCTCCCTCCCGGCAGCACACTCACTCCGCACCACTGTCACTGCATGTGCTCCTAGGGCCCCTCTCAGGTCCAGGAAGCCCCCTTACCTCTCCTGTGGTTGGTGCGGGGGTGGGGTGGGGGGGCTGCCACCACGTATGCACCTCCTCCCTCCGCAGGAGGTGGCACAGCCGCCACCTCAGCCTGCCGCCAGCTCTGCTCCCTTTTGTAGCCAGCAGCGGCAGCGGCCGGTGAGGGAGCACAGCGCAGAGTGGCAGGGCAGCCACCTGCTGTCCAGGGCGCAGGCAGGGACACTGCAGGGGAAGCACGTGGGGGCAGGAGGCAGGGCTGGGGGATGCTCCGGGGGAGGTGCATGGGGCGGCAGGCGGGGCCGGGGGAGGGACCTGGCCCCGAACATTGGTGGAGCTGGGCCCCCGTGCTCTGAATATTGCTGGAGCACGGGCACCACGGGCACATATAACTCGCCACCCCTGATTAGTTTTACTTTTTCTTTTTTGTAGATGCACAAGATTTCACTTGTACACAATGCAGGAGAAGGTTGCTAAGCTGCAAACCTGCTCTAAAATTGTAAAAGTATATATGCTACCTTCTAGGCACTGATTGATTAATGCCCCGAAACAAGTCTAGGACACTCAGAGTTTGCAAATGGTGCTGGTGCCCCTATCAATCACAGTATTCACAAAGTCCACAAATCTCACCACTTCACATTGGGGCTCCTCTTTATTAGTGCAGATTATTTGATGTGGTCTAATATATTGTATTTAGGGCCTGATCCGATGCCTGCTGAAGTCAGTAGGAGTCTTTTCATTGACTTTAATGGGTGTTGGAACAGCCCCTTACAAGATGTTAGTCATGGTAGTATCTAGGCACTGATTAGGGAGGTTCTATTTTATTCTTGTTTGATGCAACATCCATGGTGTTTTCTTAATTTCAGTATTTGCATACTCTGCACACTTCAAAAAAATATTTTTGTGGTGTGTTTCCCTGTCTTAGTATGAAATAGGGATTCTACTGTAAAAACTGTTGGGGTTTTTATCATTAGAATTTTTAAAAAATTCGGTTGAATTTAGGACTTTAAAAGTTCATGTCACAATAGCCCTCCCTGCTTCCAACAAAAAGAGCTTGACGTCTAGGCGAGGTCCCAAAGCTGGGTTTTCCACATAGTGTGTTGCCAGCTCCTGTGCGAGACTGCTGGCTGGCTATTGTTTAACTTTAAGAACATTTTATGAGTGCCCTGTTTCTTACATGTGGTTCAATGGTCAAAGGAGAAATTAATAATGAGCTTCCCAGCATAAAATAACTGTTCAACACTCAAAGCTTCACTGAATAATTTTCTTCTCTAAGATACAGTTGAAGACAATTTACTGAAACTGGCAGTGCAAAAAACTAAAACTGCATGCTTTAAAAATACTTTAACATATTAGAAAATTGTACTAGAGTGATAAACTATTAACCATTCACTTTTGGAGACCAAAGTTAAGTTGCTAGTTGTGATGCTTCCCAAGGTCAGAAGGGAAACTGTTTAGTGGGCTAACAGTAATCTCTATTTGTTATGTCTACAGATATACATTATATTTAGAAAATCACCACATGATCCAGCATTATGAAGAATCTAGATTCAGTCCAGCCTAGAATAATTCATTTTTGCTCAGTTGAATTTTTGGCTAAATACTATTCTGATTTTATTTCTACTCTTTTTATATCTGATTGATTAAATTTATTTAGCTTGCTATGGAGATTTTACGAAGGGCAGGGCTGCTCTTGAGTTTTGAGCTCTGTATGTTTTTAATAATTGTGGCATAGCACCTAGACATTAATGAGTGCTACCTAAAGCAAAAATAAATAAAAATAGCAAGTCAAGATTAAGTAGGTATTGACAGAGCTATTACTATTTATTATTACTTATTATTACTATATATTATTTTTTATTATTGTAGTAGTACATAGAGGACCCAGGTAAGGAGCAGGGCCCTACTATGCCAGGAACTGTACATACAATCTCAGCATATGATGAAACAAACATACAGGAAGGAACAGGGGAGGATGAGGTTGCAGTGAAACAATTGTGTTTGTTACAGTAATCAGCAGTCGCAGCTATGCAGGGAAACTTGCACAAACCCTGCATTCAATATATCTCACTTAAGTCAATGCTTCACTTTCATGAATATTCAATCACAGACTTTATACAATAATACAAAATATTTTGCATGCAAATAAAAGTTATAGTCCAGCTATAAAAATGCATTATCTCTAAATACAACTGCATGAGAAAATGATTAGTCATTTAAACTAAATGGAAAATCATGTGTTCCCTTTAAAAGGTTCATAAAACCTCATGAGAGAGATCTGCATTCAGATGGAGTATACAAAATAGCCCTAGTTATGGGCCCAATAATTTATTTCATGAAAGTGCTCATCAGAGGATGCTGGAGCCTGAAGAGAGTTGAACTCTATGATATTCTCATTGTACACTTCTGTTCCATTTCTTCTTTTTCAGTGTGTTTGTGTGTGTGAAAGAGAGAGAGAGAGAGAGAATCCTTACTTCTGACCTCTCCCATGGAAGAAGCAGCAAGTCTGGCTCTCAGATCCGAGAGATCCCCTGAGATCTGTGTGGGGGTGAGAGGGAGCCTTAGGACCATCTCTGCACTGGCTCTTGGCTCCCAGCTGCTCTCCTTCTCAGCATCTAGTTCCACTGGCACTGTAGTTCCAGGGATTTCCTCAGCCAGCAGTACTCATAGGTACATCTTAAAGTGTCGAAGTTAGTTTCCCCAGGTGGAGTGGGTTCCACTAAATTATTATAGACAAGGGCTGTTTTCTTTTTTAGAAATTTTACCTCTCAGTGTCACAGGGAAGATGTAAGTCCCCGATCTTGCCCAGACTTTCTCCTTCCACTCCATTTATCATCTATGCATACTCTGCAGGCCTGAGATCAGGGATGCTGCTGCTGAAGAGGTGACTTCCCCCTGCCCCCTTGTTGGGAAGAGATAATTAGCACAGAGATCATGGGGAAATGATCAGGTCCTTTGTCTTACTTACCTCTGTCACCTAGGCAGCTAAACCTTTTTAAAAAATGTGTCTGAATTTACAGCTATCATATTGACGTCTGACATAGTGAATGCCAGTGAAAACGAGGTAAGATCTGAGGTTAAAATAGAGAGAGAACATTATTTAGACAAGCTAGATGTCTTCAAGTCCGCAGGGCCTGATGAAATACGTTCTAGAATATTCAAGGAGCTGCCTCAGGAGACATCTAAGCCATTAGCAATTATCTTTGAAAACTCATGGAAGATGGAAGAGATTCCAAAGGAGTGGAAGAGGGTAAATATAGTGCCAATCTATAAAAGGGGAATAAGGACAACTTGGGGAAGTACAGACCAGTTAGGTTAACTTCAGTACCCGGAAAGATATCCAAGCAAAATAATCAAGTAATCAATTTGCAAACACCTAGAAGATAATAAGGTGATAAATAACAGTGAACATGGATTTGTCAAGAACAAATAATGTCAAACCAACTTAATAACTTTCTTTGACAGGGTAACAAACCTTGTGGATAGGGGGAAGTGGTAGATGTGGTATATCTTGGCTTTAGTAAAGCTTTGATACTGTCCCACATGACCTCCTCATAAGCAAACTAGGGAAATATAGCCTAGATGGAGCTACTATAAGGTGGGTGCATAACTGGGTGGACAAACAGTTCCCAGATAGTAGTTATCAGTGGTACACAGTCAAACTGGAAGGCCATATTGAGATGGTCCCAGAGAAATCTGTTCTGGGTCCTTGTTCTGTTCAATATCTTCATAAATGATTTGCATATTCGTATAAAGAGTAAACTTATAAAGTTTGCAGATCATACCAAGCTGGGAGGAGTTGTGAGCACTTTGGAGAACAGGACTACAATTCAAAATGATCTTGACAAACTAGAGAAATGGTCTGAAGTAAACAGGATGAAATTCAATAAGGACAAATGAAAAGCACTAAACTTGGGAAGTGTGATGGGGCAGTTGCCCCTCCCTGGCAGAAAAGTGGTTAAAAGCAGCCCTTAGGAGGCTGTGCAGGAGACAGCCAATGAGAGAGGGGCTGCGAGGAGCAGCCAATCAGGGCTGGGCTGGCCCATATAAGAAGGGCTAAACAGCAGTGCAGAGGTCAGTAGCTGCCTGGAACTTGATGAGAGCTGATCAGGCTCTTAGCAGGAGGAAGGTGTGCCTGTACCCTGGACAGGGCAGTGCTGTCAGCAGGGACCAGGGAAGCTAGAGAGACCTCCTGGATAGCTGCTAAGACTGGCAGGCTGGAGCCCTGAGGTAAGGGCAAAGAAGGTGCTGGGGGCTGTGGGGAAGTGGCCCAGGGAAAGGTATGGTGAAGTTGGAGGGGACACAGCACATGGCTGCCATCCACAGGGTCCCTGGGCCCATAAGTGCCAACTACTCCTGGTGCTGGTGGGTGCTTGTGCTCCACCACCCTGGGTCCCACCCTGACTCTACCCCTGCCCCCATTCCAACCCCTTCCCCAAAGTCCCCACCCCAACTCTGCCCCCTCCCTGTCCCTATTGGACTCCTTCCCCAAATCCCTGCCCTGGCCCCACCACCTCCCCTGAATGTGCTGCATTCCTGCTCTTCCCCCTCCCACTCCCTCTCATAGCTTGTTATGCTGCAAAACAGCTGTTATGTGGTGGCAAGCACTGGGAAGAGAAGCGGGGAAGGCATGCTCAGGGGAGGAGCTGGAAGCAAAGGTGAGCTGAGGTGGGGTAGGGAGTGCAGAGCACCCACCAGTTTTTCCCTGTGGGTGCTCCAGGGCTGTGACCTGGTGTAGTGGGCAGGCCTGGGTTGTCCCCCCCTGCTTTCCTGCTACTGAGGAAGTAGCCAGACAATTGGCTGTGGCTGCCATTGAAAGAAGTGGCTGGACAGTTGACTGCAATTCCCCCGGAAGTGGGGAGAAATGAGTATGGCACAGCCAGAGGGCTGTGTCTGGAAGAGGACACAGTGGTCCTGTGGGTGACATGGATCTAGGAGCAGAGGGGATGGTGGGTGAGACACCACCAGAAGAGGGTGCTAAGCTAATTCCCAAGACAGCCAGCAGGAGGTGCTATAGTGATTAGTTGGACCCCGTCACAAGAAGGAATAATCAGTTGCAAAAACACAAAATGGGAAATGACAGCCTAGGAAGGAGTACTGCAGAAATGGGTCTGGGGGTTAAAGTGTCATAGTCATAGAATATCAGGGTTGGAAGGGACCTCAGGAGGTCATCTAGTCCAACCCCCTGCTCAAAGCAGGACCAATCCCTAACTTTTGCTCCAGATCCGTAAATGGCCCCCTCAGGGATTGAACTCGCAACCCTGGGCTTAGCAGGCCAATGCTCAAACCACTGAGCTACCACTCTTCCCCTATCCCCCCAGTGCATTGCAAACTAAATATGATTCAACAATGTAATGCTGTTGCAAAAAAAGGAACATTGTTCTGGGATGTATTAGCAAGAGTCTCATAAGCAAGACATGAGAAGTATTTCTTCCTTTCTACTCAGCACTAATAAGGCCTCAGGTGGAGTATTAAGTCCAGTTCTGGGCACCACACTTCCAGAAAGATGTTGACAAATTAGAGTCCAGAGAAGAGCAACAAAAATAATTACAAATCTAGAAAACATGACATACTTGAGGAAAAATTGAAAAAATTGGGTTTGTTTAGTCTGGAGGAGAGAAGACTGAGGGGGAACATAAAAGTCTTCAAGTATGTAAAAGGTTGTTATAAAGTGGAGGGTGATAAATTGTTCTCTATAACCACTAAAGACAGGACAAGAAGTAATGGGCATAAAATGCAGCAAGGGAGATTTAGGTTAGATATTAGGAAAACCTTCCTAACTGTAAGGGTAGTTAAGCAATGGAACAAATTACCTAGGGCGGTTCTGGAAATGTCACTGGAAGTTTTTAAGAACAGGTTAGATAAACACTTCTCAGGTAGATAATACTTAGTCCTGCCTCAGTGAAGGGGATGGGCCTAGATGACCTATCAAAGTCTCTTCCAATCCTACATCTCTGTTTTCTATGGTAACATGTTTGAACTGCATTTCTTCATTTATTTGGCTTTTCAACAGCTTTGGGGCCTCTCTCTAATTCTTAGTGATTTTTTTCCAAAATAAAAAATCTATAATTGCACTGATTGGAAAAAGATAATTTTTAATTAAACAACTAGCACCTTAGCACTACTGAAATGTGAAGATACTTTTTAACTCCGTTGAAAGCAATTTGGTTAACATATGTGGGAATTAGCCACTGGAAGATTCTCCTGTTATTTCCCAAATGCAAAAGAAACATTCAGAAATACAAGGAAGACAATTTTAAAACCTTGACTAGGAGGTAGCATTGTCTAGTAGACTAAGCACTGGACATAAGCCAGGATTTCCAAGTCCTAATTCTAGTATTGCCAACCCCAAGCATTGAAAAATTCTGAGTCTGCTCCCCTCCTCCAAATCATTGTATTGGCTTAAAATCATGAAATTTAAAAACAAACAAAACATAGACATTTTAGATTCTTTTCCTTTTTGTTTTTTCCGAGACTTTTGGGTATACCCGAGTCACATTTTTCAAGATTTCCTCTGTATCTATGAGGACTAGAAACTTCTTTTAATGAAAGCTGAGAGTCTCACAATTCCTTTAAATGTGGAGCTTGGACTTTAAGAAAACTATCAAATATTGCAACACTTGTGATAAATTGCAAAAGTTGGCAACACTAATTCTGGCGGATACTGATCTGAACCCTGGCTGTTGGCAAGTCATATAGCTTTCAAAGGTGTAAGCTAATTTTGGGTTCCTTAATTTTTGATTGGCCATTTTGGAATCTGATTTTCAGAGCTACTTCACACCCATTATTCAACAGGAATTGCAAGTAATCAACACCTCTAGAATAACAGGCTCTAATTTGGGAATTCAGAAATAAAGGAACCCAAAACTGTAAACTTAGGCCCTAATATTCTTGAGTCTCTGTCTTATCTGTAAAAATTGAGAATAGTATTTGTATACCTACCTCAAAGGTGTGGTAAGGATTTATCTTTTGTGTGGTGCTTTGGAAATGTAAAGTTCTATATAAGAAATAATTGTTAATATAAGTAGTACAGGGTTCATAAAGAGCATACCCCTGGTTCACACCAAGATATGCATGCATGTAATAGTCTGTGAAAATTAGACTTAATGTGTCTTGCTCCAGTTGCAGAATCTGCCCCACACCTCTTTGTGGGTTCTGTGCACTAGCATAGGTACTGGGACTAGAGGTGCTGGGGTTGCTGCCACACCCCCTGACTTGAAGTGGTTTCCATCATATACAGGGTTTACAGTTTGGTTCAATGGCTCTCAGCACTTCCAGCATAAAAATTGTTCCAGCACCCCTATGCACTAGGGTGAATTTCACTCTGATCAAATGACCTCTTATTATTGTCAAGGTAGTATCTCCCATTCTCGGCAGTGTTTGGTCCTGAAAAGAGACAGCAATAGTATTTTTGCAATCTCGACATAGATTGCAAATGACAGTCATTGCTGTGATTTTCATTATACTACATTAAAATGCAATAAACATATATACCTATGGAATGTTTTGTCTGTAAATGAGACTGTTTTGGATCCCCTGAGGCTCCATCTGACTACTGCTCATTTTACTTCCAGTATCTGACTGGTCTGTTAAGGCAGGTTGTCTCATATTTTTCCAAGTCTACTTTTTTATACCAATTTTTTTCCTCCTTTCACTAAATCACCTTGATTTAGATATACAAATGACCACCTGCTTCTTTATAATGGATGCTATTTTATTCACCCTTTTTTTGTCCATAATTTCTTTTTGTGAATGACTACAATTCCAAACTCTTGCTAAGATGGTTGGAAGCATGGCTTCCTCTGAGGCCGAAGGTTATGCTTGGTAGTGAGGCAGAGTTTCTTTAGTACAGTAGGTTCTCTTTAGAACAGAGGTGGGCAAACTATGGCCTGCGGGCCACATCCGGCCCACAGGACCCTTCTGCCCAGCCCCTGAGCTCCTGGCCAGGGAGGCTAGTCCCTGGCCCCTCCCCCACAGCCTCAGCGCGCCGTGCCACCGACACAACACTCTGGGTGGCCAGGCAGCGCAGCTGCTGACCACTGGTGCTCCGGGGAGGGGGGTTGGGGTGGTCTGGGGGCAGGGGTGTGGATAGGGGTTGGGGCAGTCAGAGGGCAGGGAACAGGGGGGTTGGATGGGGGCAGGGGTCCTGGGGGGGCAGTCAGGAAGGAGGGGGAGTTGGATGGGGCAGTCAAGGGCAGGGTTCCAGGGGTGGTGGATGGGGTAGGAGTCCCGGGGGGCCACTGTGAGGAGATGGGGAGGAGGGCAGGTTGGATGGGGCAGGAGTCCCGGGGGAGCTGTCAGGGGGAGAGAAGTGGTGCAGGGGATCAGATAGGAGGCAGGGGCCAGGCCACACCTGGCTGTCTGGGGAGACACAGCCTCCCCTAACCAGCCCTCCATACAATTTTGGAAACCCGATGTGGCCCTCAGGCCAAAAAGTTTGCCCGTCCCTGCTTTAGAACATTAGAGCATGTTATCTTCACTTCTGTGAGCACTTCCATGTAGTCTGAGGAGTAAGCATATTGTATCTGCTCTTGACTGGCCACATCACTTGTTGATGATCTAAATAGTAAATCAATGGAGCCCATTTGAAAAAAGGGAACTTTTAAATTTTTTTTATAGATTGAGTTCCATCACTACGAACTGACTAATCGTTAGGCAGGAATCTGGATTAACTAACATTTCTGAAGATGACGGGAGAAGCAGCTAAATAGATCAACTGACGGAGTCTGAGTAACATGACTGTCCTTTTATCCATAGGTAATAGCATCCTCTTACTAATATAGTATTTTAGTCTAGAATCCTGATTCTGTTCCTATGCTGTTCTTTGAGTGGATTGCTAGTGAACTGTTATTGATAAGTTGTGGCTATAAATTGGAGGCCCACATATAGCCAGAGAGCAAGTCACTTCATATTTATATTTCCTACAGAAGATACAACTTGGTACGAATAAGGAAGAATTAATAATTTATGGTTAATAACATCCTGTCCTCCTAACATCATTCCACTGAATTTCTAGCTTAGGTTCCTTTTACAAGGGCTACGTTGGAAGGGTTATTAATTGAGACAAAGGTATGGAAAATCTCTCTTGGATTGGTATTAAGCAGCTAATATTGATTAAGTGTACATGCATGTTTGGGGTTGTCCAAAGGGGATCTTCTCATCCCTCTATCAGCTTGTCTGAGAACTTTGTTGGTGGCTTTGCATACCTAAACTCCTCATTAGGTCATAATGTTAGTACTTGTGACAGGGTGTAGAATCATAGAATATCAGGGTTGGAAGGGAACTCAGGAGGTCTAGTCCAACCCCCTGCTCAAAGCAGGACCAATCCCCAACTAAATCATCCCAGCCAGGGCTTTGTCAAGCCTGATCTTAAACCTCAAAGGAAGGAGATTCCACCACCTCCCTAGGTAACCCATTCCAATGCTTCACCACCCTCTAGTGAAAGTTTTTCCTAATATCCAACCTAAACCTCCCCCACTGCAACTTGAGACCATTACTCCTTGTTCTGTTATCCACTACCACTGAGAACCGTCTAGATCCATCCTCTTTGGAACTCCCTTTCAGGTAGCTGAAAGCAGCTATCAAATCCCCCCTCATTCTTCTCTTCCACAGACTAAACAATCCCAGTTCCCTCAGCCTCTCCTCATAAGTCATGTGTTCCAGACCCCTAATCATTTTTATTGCCCTCTGCTGGATGTTTTCCAATTTGTCCATCCTCCTTGTAGTGTGGGGCCCAAAACTGGACACAGTACTCCAGATGAGGCCTCACCAGTGCCAAAGAGGGGAATGATCGTGTCCCTCGATCTGCTGGCAACGCTCCTACTTACACAGCCCAAAATGCCGTAAGCCTTCTTGGCAACAAGGGCACACTGAGTCAGATGCAGCTTCTCATCCACTGTCACCCCTAGGTCCTTTTCTGCAGAACTGCTGCCTAGCTGCTTGGTCCCTAGTCTGTAGCAGTGTGTGGGATTCTTCCGTCCTAAGTGCAGGACTCTGCACTTGTTGACCCTCATCAGATTTCTTTGGCCCAATCCTCTAATTTGTCTAGGCCCCTCTGTATCCTATCCCTACCTTCCAGCATATCTACCACTCCTCCCAGTTTAGTGTCATCCTCAAACTTGCTGAGGGTGAAATCCATGCCATCCTCCAGATCATTTATGAAGATATTGAACAAAACCGGCCCCAGGACCGACCCTGGGGGCACTCCGCTTGACACCAGCTGCCAACTAGATATGGAGCCATTGATAACTACCTGTTGAGCCTGATCTAGCCAGCTTTCTATCCACCTTATAGTCCATTCATCCAGACTATACTTCTTTAACTTGCTGGCAAGAATACCCTGGCTAGGTGTACCTACCCTGCCCTGGCCCTGCAAGGGTTAACTGTGCATTGCAGGCTGAGGAAGCCATGAACCTTTGCCTCTGCTTGACATGATCAGCCTAGAGGCAAGATATAAAAGGAAGCAGCCCAGTTCAGTCTGGGCAGACTGCAGAAGGGAGAGGATGCAGACTGCTGGCTCTTTCCAGGGAGCTGCTACATGGCCCAACACCAGAGCCAAGGCACACAGAATTCCAGATAGATTCTAGTATGTTTGACAAACCCAGAGAGGAGGTAGCACTGTCAGGAGCTACACCACTTGAGGACCCCAGAGACCCACAGGATTGGGTCCGCAACAGCTGAAGAGCATTAATATATATCTAACTAAAAAGTTACATAGTTTCTAGAGCACTGCCACTAGTTATGTCTGGCCTCCAGAGCCACAGACAATTAGAAAGATAGTGTGGGGATAGATTCCCAACTAACTTCTGTCATCAGTACTGTCAGGCTTTTTCAGGGTTTAGTCTCTCAGTACCCATCTACAGATCCATATGCAGAACCAGCTGCTTGGCTAAAACATTGGGACTAACATAATGAGACAGCTAATTAGAAATATAGATAGCTGGGTTTTTGATGACCAGCAGAACTGCATGGTGACTTGCCTGCCAGGTGTGAAAGTTCTAGATCTCTTGAGACATCTAGACAGACTTATGTGTAGTGCTGGGGAGGTTGTGGTACATGTAGGTATCACTGACATAAGGAAGGATAGGAGAGATTGTAGTCCAGGACCTCCCTGGTAGCACTGTCTGAAACGCTTCCAATTCCACATGCAGGGTCAGTTAGACAGGCAGAAATGCTGCATCTCAAAGAGTGGATGAAATGATGGTGTAGGGAGGAGGGATTTAGATTTATTAGGAACTGGGGAACCTTTTGGGAAATGGAGCCTATACAGAAAGGACAGACTCCACCTAAACCAATATGGAACTGGAGTGCTGACACTTAAAATGAAGATCGTAGAGAAGTTTTAAAACTGAAGACTGGGGAAAAGCCGACAAGTGTGGAGGAGCACGTGGCTCGGACAGAGACATCCCTTAGGGGAGGATCTATTAATGGAGATTCCTATATCCTACTAAGGAGAAGATGGAAGATAAAATCTGATCAGAAACAATCAAATAATGGCAGACCGCTAAAGTGACAATTTTTTTAAAGTGCTTATATACAAATGCTAGAAATCTAAATAATAAGATGGGTGAACTTGAGTGCCTTGTCTTAAATGAGGATATTGATATAATAGCCATCACAGAAACTTAGTGGAATGAGTATAATCAATGGGACACAGTAATATCAGGGCACAAAATGTATCGGGACAGAATAGTAAGGGAGTGGCACTATATGTGGGGAGAAAAGCATAGAATCAAATGAAGTAAAATTCTTAAATCAACCAAACTGTACCATAGAATCTCTGGACAGTAATTCCATGCTTGAATAATATAGCAGTAGGGATATACTACTGACCACCTGATCAAGATGGTGATAGTGAGTTTGAAATGCTCAGGAAGATTAGAGAAGTTATGAAAATAAAAAACTCAATAATGGGTGGTTTCAACTATCCTCATATTGACTAGGTATTTATCATCTCAGGATAGGATGTGCAGAGAGGTTATTGACACCTTAAATTACTAGCTTCTTGGAGCAGCTAGTCCTGGAACCCACAAGAGGAGAGGCAATTCTTGATTTAGTCCAAAGTGGAGCACAGGATCTGGTCCAAGAGGTGAATATAGCTGAACTGCTTGGTAATAGTAACCATAACACAACAAAATTTAACATCTCTGGGCAGGGGAGGGGACACCACAGCAGCCTATCACAGTAGCATTTAAATTCAGAAAGGGGAACTACACAAACATGAGGCAGTTAATTAAACATAAACTAAAAGGTAAGTGCCAAAAGCAAAATCCCTGCAAGCTTCATGGAAACTTTTTAAAGACACCATAATAGAGGCTCAATTTAAATGTATATCCCACATTAAAAAACATAGTAAGAGAACCAGAAAAGTGCCACTGACTAAACAACAAAGTAAGACGCAGTGAGAGGCAAAAAGGCATCCTTTTTATAATGTGGAAGTTAAATCCTATTGAGGACAATAGGAAGTAGCATAAACTCTGGTAAGTCAAGTGTAAAAATATAATTCATCATCACATTCCCATTATGCCTCTGGCATTTAGGGCAGTGACAAAGCTCCTCCACTCCTGTCTGTTTCTGGAAAGTTTTTTTTAATGGTTTCCCCAGCTGTGCCCCAGGTTTTTCAGCTTGTATTCCACAGCTCTTTGCCATGTTTTCAGGCAGCCTCGTTTTCGCTTGCCTTCAGGTGTCCATCTTTTTGCTACTCTGGTGATGGAATCTGTTTCCATCCAAAGCACATGATCAATCCATTTCCAACGCCTCCTGGCAATGATGGTGCTCAGATCCTCTTGGCTGCACTGTGTCAATAGATCTTGGTTTGAGATTGTCCTGGGCCAAAAGATACAGAGGACTTTTCTGAGGCAGGTTGTATGGAGTGAAGACAGTTTGGACATGTCAGACTTTCTCATTCCCAGCATTCTGTACTATAAAGTAATATTGAAAGTATGCAGCACTGATAAATCTTGAGTTTGGTTTTGGTGTATTTTGATGATTTCCAGACTGTATTTAATCTCCTGAAGGTGTTCCTGGCTTTATTGACTTTTTTTTGTTCCGGATGTCCTGGTTTGTTTCACCATACTGGCTGATAGTGCTGCCCAAGTACGTGAATGTTTCGACACTGGTGAGAACATAATCCTCTATCCATACTGGGGATGGTGAGGCAATATTAAGTCATGTACCTGTCTTATTGCAGTTGATTTTCAGTCCAATTTGCTGCCTGAATAAGTGGAGTTGAGTTTTTTCTTGTATGTGGTGTTGGATATGTGATAGGAGTGCAAGACCATCTGTGAAGTCCAAGTCTTCAAGGGATGAGAAGGGTGTCCATTTAATGCCTCTTGGCATGTCTGTTGTACCCTGCATTACCCAGGCGATGGCAATGTTGAAGAGGATTGCAGACATGACACACCCCTGATGTACTCCTGTTTTTTACTTCAAAACTGAGCACACTGTGATCAGCACTGCAAATGTAAAGTTGAAATAGAAGCTTTTGATGTCGATTATACAGAGGGATTCCATATGCCCACAGAATGCACCATAGGCTGGTCCTGTGAATGCTATTAAAAAGTCTTTTCAAAGTCTATGGCGATTATGTAGAGTTGCCATTGCCATTCTAAGCATTGTTCTTTTATGTTTCATAGAGTGAAGATCTGGTCTGTGCATCCACACCCTTTCAGAAAAGAGCAAGCTGGTTTTCAGAGAAAGCTATCAACTGCCTTTGATATACACTGGACTATGATCTTACACAATACTTTGCTTGGCCCAGATAAAAGTGTGATACCACACCAGTTATTACAATCACTGAGTTCCTTTCTTTGGTATCTTCACTATAATCCCATTGGTCCACTCATCTGGCACTTTCCCCTTTCCCAGACGGATGCAAAGAGAGGGGCCAGGATAGATGCTGCTAGCTCAGGATTTACCTTGAACAATTCTGCATTCAAGTTATCCTTACCAGGAGCTTTCCCATTTTTTAAAGATTTGATGGTTTGGATGATCTCTTCCTCAGTTGGGGTGTCTGTGATATCAAGATCTTCTGCCTCCTGGATGTTTGCTTCCTCTTCAGGTGGCTCCCTGATCGTCAATTCTTCTTCTGTTAGTAGGTGGCCATGTTTGTCGCAGCTTATTGGCAGCAAGTGGCAGACACCAACAAACTGAATCATTTTGTAGATTGTTCCTTGTTCATCACAGGAGTTGCATCCTCTGCTTGTGTTGCCAGATTATCAATATGTCATTTGTCAGCTCTCATGAGGTGTTTGGCCTCCTGGTGTTCCTTGCTATACTGCTCATGGTATTTGTCCTTTATTTTGAGAAGGGCTCGTCTGGTTTCTGTGGTGTTCCACGTGCTGAGTGTAATCCACTCCTTCCTTGTCGCCTGCCTGTAGCCTAGACAGGCTTCACTGCTGTTAATAAATTCCTGTTACTTTGTCCCACTTGCTGATCTCTTCATCTGCATTCCCCTCTTCATAAAGGTCTGCAAGTGCCTGAAACCTGTTCTTTAACTGCAGAATGAAGGCTTTCTGTATTTCAGGGGACTTTAGCTTGTCAATGTCATAATGTCTATGTCCCTTGTTTGGTTGACCCACACTTCTCAGTTGTAGCTTGATGGAGACTCACAAGGTGGTGGTCACTGCCACCATCTGCACCCTTCTCACTTTCACATCTATCAGTGAGGGTCATCATACGCTGATCATCATATGATGATCAATCTGGTTCTTATCTCTGCCATTTGGAGAACACCATGTCAGCTTGTGAATTTCACGATGTTGAAATAGGGTTCTGCCGATGACTAGTCATTCATATTGCAGAGATCAACAAGCCTCTCTTTCTTTTCATTCATGGTGCCACACCCATGTCTTCCCATTGGTCTGTCATTGCTTGTGTTGTCCTTACTGACCTTAGCATTCAGGTCTTCCATGGTGGTGATTAGGTTGTGGCGTGGTACTCTCTAACTCCACCTGTAATGTAAGGTAAAATTTGTCCTTTACTTCTTCATCAATGTCATTTGTATGAGCATAGCACTGAATCAGGGTGATATTACTGTTTCCCTTTCAGTTTGGCTCTCATAAGTCTGCTGCTGATGGACTTCCATTCAAGCAGGGAATGCTGCACTCCTTCTTCAAAAGGATGGCAACACCTTCATGGAGGTCTCCATCTTCCCATCCAGAATACAGCAAAGTTTCTCCTGAGGCTGTTAATCTTCTTGATCCTGTCCATCTGATCTCACTGACACCCAGGATGTGTAAGCTGTAGCATCTCATCTCTGCTGTGATCTGAGCTAGCTTTCCTGTTTTGTACATTGTCCATACGTTCCAAAAACCAAGTTTGATTTGTCTTCATGTTGAGCACTTCACTCTTCATGCCAGTGGCTTCCTTTTGGCTATCATACACAGTAATGGCCAATTTCTCCGTCACTGTTTCTGTAACTTCTTTTTTATGGGACAGGGTTCTTAGCCCTGTGCCTAACCTCCAACCTGGAGGACCAGGGTGTCTGTTTTGTCTGGCCTCTCCCACACAGACCAATCTGGCCTGGTTGAACCTACCAGGAGCAAAAACCCCCCGCTGACATGCTCTGGGGATATTAGAGCACACAAGCTGTCCCACCACAACAAGGCACAGACACCAGAAGACAGAAAAATATAATGACGCAGGCCAAAAAGAATTTGAAGAGCGACTAGCCAAAGACTCAAAGTAACAGCAATTTTTTAGCACATCAGAAGCAGGAAGCCTGCTAAATAACCAGTGGAGCCACTGCATGATCAAAATGTTAAAGGAACACTTAAGGAAGATAAGGCCATTGCGGAAAAACTAAATGAATTCTTTGCATCAGTCTTCATGGCTGAGTATGTGAGGGAGATTTCCAAACCTGAGCCGTTCTTTTTAGGTGACAAATCTGAGGAACTCTCCCAGATTGAGGTGTCATTAGAGGAGGTTTTGGAACAAAATCAACTATACAGTAATAAGTTACCAGGACCAGATGGCATTCTCCCAGGAGTTCTGAAGGAATTTCAACTCGAAATTGCAGAACTACTAACCTATGTATGTAACCTAGGATTTAAATCCGCTTCTGTACCGATGACTGGAGGATAGCTAATGTGATGCCAATTTTTTTAAAAAGTCTCCAGAGGCAATCCCAGCAATTACAGGCTGGTAAGCCTAACTTCAGCACCAGGCAAACTGGTTGAAACTATAGGAAAGAACAGAATTATCGGACACAAAGATGAACCCAATTTTTTGGGGAAGAGTAAACATGTTTTTGTTAAAGTAAATCATGCCTCACCAATCTACTATAATTTTTTGAGGGGGTCAAGAAGCATGTGGACAAGAGGGATCCAGTGGATAGTTATATAAAGCCTCTGCTCAAATGCAATTGTAAGATCTGTAACTTTAAGGTCTGCAACCTTTTTGCAGACTTTGTAACTTCAGTTACTGTTAACATAGCCTTTTAAGTTTTGTAACCTTTTCAGTTACACTTCCCCCCCACACTTTTTGTCTTCTCTCCCTCTTTGAATACCTATGAAGTGGCTTTCCCCTTCCCCCCCCCTCCCTCCTGGAATGCTTGTGGGATGAATGGGCTAGTTGAACAGCTGGAAGATCAGAAGAGCTCCCAGGTACACAAGGTATCTGGGCCTCTAATTAGGCAGCGCGTGGACACTGTCTGAGGTGGAGTGTGACCAACCAGATGCAGCCAACTCATCTCTAGTCGCAGGCCATGAGGAGCAGGTCCTTAAAAGGGGAAGGGGCCATGTGCTCAGGAGTGCACTCACAAGCTTGTACCTCCCATGAAGGCCCTTTGCCCAAACTGCCTGGCCAGTGGTTGGCTGCATTGCATTCCATTGTGCCTCAAAGACTTACCTTCATCACACCATCCATTGCTGTGCTGTGGAACACTTACCTTGAAGAATCCTGACCTCTCCAGTGCTGTGCCTTGTCCTGGAAGCGTAAGTATGTGAGTGTGACACCCCCCCCCCCCCGCAACCATGGCATCGTAATAAAACAATATAAGTGTAACCCTGGGTTGGTTTCTAGGGAAATTGAGGTAACAATAGTTACTTAGATTTTCAGAAAGCCTTTGACAAGGTCCCTCACCAAAGGCTCTTAAGCAAAGTAAGCAGTTATGAGATAAGAGGGAAGGTCCTCTCATAGATCAGTAACTGGTTAAAAGATGGGGAAACAAAGGGTAGGAATAAATGGTCAGTTTTCAGTATGGAGAGAGGCAAATAGTGGTATTCCCCAGGGGTCTGTCCTGGGACAAGTCCTATTCAACATACTCAAAATGATCTGGAAAAAGGGGTAAACAGTGAGGTGAGAATTTTCAGATGATATAAAACTACTCAAGATTAAGTCCAAAGCAGACTGAGGAGGTATAAAAGGATCTCACTAAACTGAGTGAGTGGACAATAAAGTAGCAGATTAAATTCTATGTTGATGTAAAATAATGCACACAGGGAAAACATAATCCCAACTAGACATATACAATGATGGGGGTCTAAATTAACAGCTACCACTCAAAGATCTTGGAATCATTGTGGATAGTTCTCTGAGCACATCCATTCAATGTGCAGTGGCAGGCAAAAAAGCTAACAGAATGCTGGGAATCATTAGGAAAGGGGTAGCTAATAAGACAGAAAATATCATATTGCTGCATATAAATCCATGGTATGCCCACATCTTGAATACTGTGTGCAGATTTGGTCACCCCATCTCAAAGATATATTGGAACTGGAAAAGAGCAACAAAATGATTAGGGGTATGGAACAGCTTCCATATGAAGAGAGATTAATAAGACTTTTCATCTTAGAAAAGAGATTAAGGGGCATATGAGAGAGGTCTATAAAATGACTGGTATGGAGAAAGTAAATAAGGAAGTGTTTACTCCTTCTCATAACACAAGAGTCACCAAATGAAATGAATAAGCAGCAGGTTTAAAACAAACAAGGAAGCTTTTCTTCACACAATGCGCAGTCACCCTGTGAAACTCCTTTACCAGAGGATGTTATAAAAGTCAAGACTATAAATGGGCAGGGATACACAACCATGCTTTGAAGTAGCCCTAGCCTCTGTTTGCCAGAAGCTGGGAATGGGCGACAGGGGATGGCTCACTTGATTACCTGTTCTGTTCGTTCCCTCTGAAACACCTGGCATTGACCACTGTTGGAAAACAGGATACTGGGCTAGATGGACCATAGATCTGAGACGGTATGGCTGTTATGTGGTGGTAGATACATTTGTTTATTCTATGAGTGCACCTGTTCACACTGCTCATTCCCTGTGGGTTCTAAAACTACATGCCATTTAGGCTTAATATAAAGGTTGTGTAAGCACTCCCTTTGTTCACCTTAGCATATGCTAGTGAATGTTATGTTAACTGCTGTTGCATAGTTTGGGCTCTATAAAACATAATGTGCCAGGTAAAAGGCATGTAAATGTAGCTTCCTGGCTGGAGGCCCACTCTACCTATGTCCTTGGGCTGTGCTTGCCAAAAACACAGTATCCTTTGCACAATTCTGAACCATCTTTGTATGGCTATCCCTGAACCTATGCCAGCTGTCCCACTTGTTTGTGTGCACCCAAGCATTGGTGTGCATGTACTCTATGCATGTCCAGCCACTCCCTTTTGAAAAGCAAATCTGTGCCCATCTGCTGCTTGATGCACACACATTGGGATTTGACCTACACAACTTTTTGAATATGCCTTATCCTCACAAATTTGTAAATGCACCATTTCAGGTTCAGCCAACAGTGCACAAGACAAGTGAGCTGAGTATTAACAATCCTCTGCTTTAACAAGGTGGTGCTCCAGGTGACCAAAGTCATTCCTTACTAGGTCATATTTCAGTTACTTTATCCCTGCAGTCATAGGTAAGAACCAAATCTCTGTTTTGTGTCAGAATCTGAGGAGAACATTTTAGTCAAGTGTTCATGAAAGTGGAAAAGGAGAGACCCATGAGTAAAAGGAAATTCTCACTCCTTCATACCTAAAATAATGGAATTGTCCCTTTATAATTGCTCTGAAAAACATTGTCTCCTTTCTATTTTGTACTATAGAGGCATGTGCCAAGTTCTGCTAGGATGTAATTTTTATATTTTATTGTGCTTGCTGACTCTACATGATTGCCTGCCCATTAGTACTACTTTACATGCTATGCTAAGGTTATTCTTGTTCACATAATACTCAAGCGGCAGATCAGGCCCTGTGAAACTTTGGTGATTGGCTGACCACTTTTAGAATTACCTTGCTTTATCTCAAGAGTTAAATAGAAAGCACTGTTACTGATCTATAAAACCATCTATCAAGATTTTTCTATAGATTTATACTGTTGGAATCATGTTACAGAAAATAATGGTGTCTAAACAGTTACTTTTGTTACAGTTTACCTATGAAAACATAGAGCCTCTAAGCTTAGCTTGTCTAGAACCAAAGTTGGAAACATATTTCCTCTGACCCTTGTATATGTTCTATATTAAGGGTGAATGCTTTCCCAGTGGACAATTTAAATGCACATTTCTGTAACACCACCCCAGACAGCCTTAAGCAGAATCATGTCAAAGTTGTATTGTTTCTATTGGAAATGTAACTCTGCAGAGTTTCTTTTTGATGTGGTTAAAAGTAAACTCAGACAGAGGGAGAAACTGACTGACTTTTCCTGTGCCCATTGATGTGAGTTTCATTTTTTTGTCCTCTCCACATAGTTAAGTATAGCCACAGCTTTCAGCAAAGTCTTTTCCAACATTTACTTATCAGTATTATAGTAATACCTAAAGGCTCCACCTCATATTCCCTCTTCAGGGCCTTAATCTGGCTGCAAGACTATCCTCCTCTCTACACATTGTAACATACTTAGTATGTACTTTAGCCAATATCCAAGCCTAACAGGCTGATTCTGCCCTCCTTACGTTGAGTGCAGTACCTTACTCTGCAAGTAGTCCCAACCTTTTACTTGTAAAAGGAGCATATTTGATATGAAGATGATAGAAACCAGTATCATTACCAATAAATCCAATGTTGGTTTTTTACAATCTTAGACTAGAACCTCTTGAGTATTTAATCTACTGATATTTTGTTGACTACCACCTCCATAGGCTTTCTACGGCAGGAAAATTATCCAAGGATGACAGTGAGCACAGCTGAAGTAGTGCAGAATAGTTTAATTGCACATGTAAGTCAGGACAAACCACAATCAACTCCACTTTCAGAAACCATGATTAAAATCTGCAAGAATTAATGAAAAAATCATTTTTCCAAGCCCTGAAAAGTTAGTAATGGCCTTAACTATAGAGAACTGCTGCCCACCCCAGCAGAAAAGCAGCCATGTTCCAGGTCGCAAACATAGGTCCCTATTCTCCAGAGTGATCTGCAAGGGCAGGTCCTTATGCCCAAACACAACCCCATTGTGTTCTATGGGATTCAGTGCAGGCAGAAATGTCTACACTGTTGCTGATTTTTTTGCAAACTTACTGCAAGTAGGAGCTCTTCACAACTCCTGTCTTCATGATTTTCACAGGGGACCCTTCTCCATGCAATACCGTGTCACCTTAGGGAACATGCACTGATTTGCAAGCCAGAAGACTGACTCCTAGCTCTAGCTGTTCCACTGACTGTTAATGTATCTGCAGGCCTCATGCCTCTACCTTAGGAGAGGTAATTATAATTTACCCATTTTATAGATGAGAATTTGTAAAACATTTAAATTAAAAGACATTTTGATTCTTGAATTTTTGGGATCGGGAGTACCATTACCTACAGATCAGATTTCAGGAGTGGTGCACTAGTTGGGCTAGTTTGCAATCTTCTATTTCGCCAAGAAAGTTATAAGAGATGGTATTCATCCACACAATTTTCTACAAATCTGTTTTCTCTGCAGAAACACCATCTGCACATTTATTACCTTACTGGGTTTAAAGTATTTACAGCTAGTGGAGACAGAAACCCAATATTATAAGCCACAAGTGCTAATGATATTTGTGACCTCATAATTGGTAAGCATCTATTTTATACTGTTCTAAACTGAATTTTACTTAATTTGTTTGGCAGTACTTCCCATGCTTGAAAACAATTGATGGGGGTGAATGTACATTTTTTATTAAAGATCCCATGTCCCCTTTTATAAGAGTTGGGCTGCTAAACCAGGAGTTATAGCCAAGTTCTAGTTTAGCTGATTTCATTCTGACTACCTAACAAATATACTTCATCTTCACTTCTTGTCACAATGTGGAGTACTGCTTTGTACTGTTGAAGAGTTGTAGTACTTCACCCCAGAAATGGTTGCACGTCAGTGGATAAAGTGCTCCTGTTGGGATGGTTTGCATACCAATTTGTTAAAGAGGACTGTGTTCAAGGCAAAAACACAAGACTTTTGCCATAACATTCCCCAAGCACTAATAACAATTGGATTAAAATAAATTGCTAAAGCCTACTCTCAGAGTCTGATTCTGCCAGTATCACTGCCAGTCTCACTCACATACATGAGTACTTGATGGGACTAAGGATATGCATAAGTACTATTCAACCTGAGTAAGGACCAGCAACGTGAGGCCAGAAAAGGTGGGAGGTATAAGATAGTGAAGAGGGAAACCCAAGTGTATGTGTTGATCCTGATACAGCTTGACCTACTTTTGTCAGGTGTAAAGTTGGTTGGAAAAACTTTGTCAGAACCATTTTCTGTCAAAAAATGCAGTTCTATCAAAATGCTTCACAAAACTGTGTCAATTTTGCCAAAATTTCATTTTGGAGAAAAAAACTATAACTTCTGACAGTGCCAAAATGTCCTATTTCCACACTTTGGGAAGGAAACATTTTTTTCATTTTGAAATGACTTTTTGTTTCCCTTTTTTGTAGTGTATTATAATATGAAAAAAAATTGCAATCAAACCACAGTGAGTGAACTGATCCAAAATGACTCCATCCTCCCCCAAATTTTCCTTCAGGGAAAATTTTCAAATGTTTGAGTTTTGTTCCAATTCAAAACACAGCCATCTTTCCCAATTTCAAAATCCTTTGCCAAAGGTTCTGACCTCCACCCATCCCAGTCAGGGGGTTAGATACACTGGAGCTGGTCACAGTATAATTAGTGCCCTGATCCAGCAGCTCCACCTACACACGGCCTCAAGGCACCGTTGGTGGGGCTCTGACTTCAGGCTCTGGGCCTAAGTTTGTAAAGGGCCGTAAGTTGCCCCTTGAATGGGGTTATGGAAATACGAAGCAGGACTAGGGGTGCCAAGTCTGGTTAGACGGGTGCCTGGAGTTTTCCTCAGATGACATATTTAATGCCTGGGGACTCCAGGACAATCCTGGAGGGTTGGCAACCCAGAATATGACGATGAAATGCCACCAAGCGACCCGTTCCCAGCCGCAGCTGAGGATCGTTGACCGCTGTGTTGGCAGCCGGGGTGTCTCTGTCACCCGCTGCCTCTCCGGCCGCCCAGCAGGTTGCAGGCAGCGCCCCGCTGCGGAGAAGGTGCGGCGGCCACTGCCCTCGCCGCGCGGGGGCGCCCCGGCTGCGCTCCGCCGGCTGGGCTGGCTCGCTGCGGCGCGTTGGTGGGCTTGGCTTGTTCCTGCGCGGCGAAGGGCGCCGGGAGCTGCGAGCAGCGTGAGTCACCCAGCCCGTCGGCGCGGGGAGCCCAGAGCGCAGGCACCGAGCGGAGGAGGCGGGTGGAGGCAGGCGGGGGACACGGGCTCCCCTCGCTCCCTCCCACTCGCACATGCTGCCGCGCTGCAGTCAGCTGGAGCAGCGCCTCCGCCGATGACCTTCTCGCTCGCCCGCCGCCCCTGAGGACGCCCGGCTCGGCTGCCCTCTCGCCCGCGCGGGGCGGGGATGCTACAGCGGCTCCCGGGAGCTGCTTCCACCGCCGGGGCCAGTTGCAGAGCCGCTGCCGCCGCCGCTGCTCGCCAGGAGCCTGAAAAATGAACCCCCAGTGCGCCCGCTGTGGCAAAGTCGTCTATCCCACGGAAAAAGTCAACTGCCTGGATAAGGTGCTGGGCGCCCCGCCGAAGGGGACGGGGCACGGGGGGGAGGACGCGGCGCGGGGACAAGGGAGGAGGTGACAGATGGGTGAGCTTGGGGCTGAGGATGGTGACCAAGAGGGTGTCACTGGGATGTGCTCCCTTCCCCCCAAGTATCACCATTTTGCCTGCTGGAATAAGTACGTCGTCTGAAATGAGAGGAAAACAGCAAACCGGCCCCTGAAGCAGGCGCCCATGCTGGGGGTGTGGGGGAGGGGGAGCTGTTTGGAAGGGCTAATGTTTAGTCACTAGGGGGAGGGGGGCAGTCGCCTTGGAGAAGCGGTGCAATAGTATCTCTTTCTTCCGGGGAGCTCGGCTGTTGCTGCAGGGATCCAACCGATGTGCCTTAAAACAAAACAGGGAGAGAGTACAATACCTGCAGGTTGCAAATAACGTACCGCACCTCTGCCTGTCGCTGCGCTGGAATCTGCTCCTCTCCTAATCGCAAGGAAATAGGCAGATAGTAATTAGCATGTCCTAGCACTGCCGCTGCTGACGCATTGCTATGAATACATGCTAGGGAACCCAGAATTGAGACCAAGATTCAAATGCCCATTCACCAGTCAAGCACAACAGGGTTTTATGACTGTTTCAGACAACAGCCCTTAATCTAATGCCTATAAGAGGACAACGTTTTGGAGAATAGATCATAGAGTCCTTTTCTTCTCTTTTCCTAAAGGAAGTTATATTCAAAGGTGAAACCCCTGTGAGCTATACCATATTTCTTCCCAGGTTGACGCAGCTGAGATGCTTCAACAGCATATCACACAGCAGTTCTGCTGTGGCTGATCATTAAACCACACCAGGGCAAGAGTGATGACCTTTCCCTTGATAGTATTCCTGTTTAATATTAGTTATCATGAAGCCTGGTCATTTCATAAGTGTACAAGCATTAAGACTGTGAGGGGTGCTCCAGATTGACACCCCCACACATCCTGGAAAGGGAGTAGTGGCTGTTGGATGAAAATACTATTGTGTATTAAATGTAGTTTATATTTCGTATACCAACAACATATTAATTAGTGGTTTTATCCATGTAGTATTGACAGTTTTTAGAAAACATTTTATTGATATTGTACTAATCAAAATGTGAACATTCTGCTTCAGTTGTCCTTAAAATAATTCCATTAAGGTTAAGCTGCTGAGATCTTGGCATTCACTTTACTAGAGAATTTATGGGATTTGGAGTTGTTTCAGAAGTGCTTACAGTTGCATAAAAAAGTAAAACGCTTTAATTTACAGAAATACTTATTAAATGTTCTAGTGGTAAAAAACCTCTCCTAGTTTGCAAAAATATTGACTTACACTAAGTATTTAAATACAATTTTAACTTAAAAAATTAGCCCTGGAAACATCAATATTTTAATTAACTATAATTTAAATTTCTTTACAGTACTGGCATAAAGGATGCTTCCATTGTGAAGTCTGCAAAATGGCTTTAAACATGAACAACTACAAAGGATATGAAAAGAAACCATATTGCAATGCGTAAGTATAATAAATGTCAAGTCTTGCAGAAATGCATTTGAGAAACTAGCTGGTTAGGGAGAGTATCAGAGCACAAACATGAATTGTATTGCTTAAAAAAGTTGGTTAATTGTATTACATAGGTGTGGACGTGCAGTCCTAAGCAGCAATTTATCTTTTGATTTAATAAAGATGACTATTTTTATTGACTGTTTTAATATATATGCTGTAATATCAAATTTCTCCATAAAAACACAATTCTGCAATGAGTGTGCTGAACCCCATTAATTTAACTGGGAATCTGCAAGAATAGAGAGATTTCCCTCACACAGAGCTCCATGCATGTTTAGGTCTATAATCAATATTTTAGATACAAAAAATTTCACTTCTGGTAAGAATTTTACTGGGGAACTGTAAAATTAAAAACTTTTTTTTTGGTAAAAATCCTTATTTCTGTTGTTCAAACAACACCTTGGTTTACTAAAGCTGGATACTCTTGAAATTCATTTTACTTTTTGCTGTTCTTGCCATCTGCTTACCTTCTGCATTTATCTCAGCTTTGATATCCAAAATAGCTTAGTCAGTTTCACTTTTGTCTGACCAGAATCTGACCACAATCTTATCTTCTAGTTCTAATGAACTAGTACAGAGCTTCTGTGTTTGGGTTGCAAATACTATAAGGGAACATTTTGGCATATAAAATATGTTCCTGTTGTTGTTTGTACCATGCCGTAACATTTGCTTGGTACATTCGAGTGTGTATTTTTTAAGCTTTGGAAACATTTATTCTTTGCTTTTTTAAAAGTGTATTTTTTTTTGTAAAATATGGACCAAATTTGACCTTAATGTCCCTTTAAAGAATATGCTCATATTGTGATCATTTCCATGCCAAAAGTATTAATACACAAAATATTTGTCAAAAAAGTATTATCCTAAAAGCTTTATTTCATCAGTGTAACACTTTACTATGGACCCATACAGAACAGTCCAATAACTTGTAACTAGCTAATGCTTATTCTGTTCTATGATAAAATCATTTAAAAATATAAAAATCCCTGTGTACTATAAAAATATGAAGATTTTCAATAAATGTTGCTACTCTGCTGCCAAACCTTGAAGATTTTCCTTTGAGTGTGTATAATCACATTTTAGGAATTTATTTTCCTATTCCTAAGTTTCTAGTTCTTCCTGCAGGATTATAGCGAACTCAGACCTCTTACATTACACGTGTATAGGCTTCATCAGTACTTGCAGGATAAAAACAGGGTTACAGGATGTGGTGGTGATGATTCAGTAGGTGGCACACTTCCCTTTGAGTCAGTCAATGCCCCAGCATGGTTCTGGATGGTACTCTGCTGTTGGAAGTGTTGTCTTTTGGATGAAGTCTGAAATAGAGACCCATATAACTTGTGGTCATTACAGAGCTCATGATACTTTGGTACTTCTTGGAAGAGCACATTTTTGTGTGTCCCTTGTCATGGCTACATTTCAACTCTGGTATTCTGCTCACTTAAAACTTCCAAAGTAGTTTCAATTGGTTATTTATATTTAATAACCTACTCTCCAACAGAAAATTCCTCCATGCTGTGGGTGCATGGTAGGTGCAGTATTTCCATGCCGTAGGTGCCTACGTTTCAGTTGGGGAAGTGATGCTCTTCTGTGGAGTCTAATGCATGCTGAGATCTTTCAGAGTGGGGGGTGAGAAGAATAAGTGCTACTAACATGTAAGGTACTATTCTTCCTGTTAGCCGATTTAATAAACTTTGCATGTAATAGTGATCCTTAAAGAGGAATTTATTGCCCTTTTTAAAAAACAGAAATATGTAACAATCACTGTTCAAATTAGTCAGGAGGAGCTAGTATGTATAATATGGAAGACCATGATTCAGAAAATGAGAGCTGAATTAGTAAAAATAATGTAAGAACATTGTAAAGGTTAGTATTCTGAGATTGTAAAGTTTTCTACTCTTTGTTCTTAAATTTTGTCAAACTTGTAGTGGGTTTGTGAATATTAGTTTACGCAAATGCTCAAAGTATTGATTTGCATGTGTCTTATTGTTGAACCATGTAAAGCAGAGTAATATTTTTAATAGGAGTAATAAATGTTGGTCTGAACAAATGTTGAATGCTTTTCAGGGAAAAATGAGACACCAGTTTGATGTAATGCAAAATGGTATTTTGAAAATGTAGTTTGTTTATTTGAATTATTACCTTTTGACTCCTGAATCTTACATCTGATTGATAACATAATTAAAGTTACTTAGTTAAGTAACACTAATATAAATATTTTAAATGAGATTTACCTTCTTTAGTGTTCATCAGTAGGAGACAGCTGAAACCCCTGTTGGGTCAATTATTGCTTGATCATAAAATCTGCAAATGTAAATTTACTTAGGCTACTGGAAGTGCTTGACAAAAATAGTTATTATTAGACAAGTAACTGAGGCCATCCATCAGTACGAGTATAATTTATAGGAAAAAGTACAGAATTATGCGCAAATCATTTTAATGGAAGAACAACACTAAAACCATTTAATAGGCGTGAAAGCCATAGTTAACTTTTCATTTAGATAACTCAAAATGCATACAGCCTCAGTAATTTCAGTGCCTCTTTATTAGTTCCTAAGTTAATGTATTAGCTACATTGTATTTTGAACTTTATTTTCCACTCCATTGTGCAGATATTTGCCTTTCTTCTTACCCATTTCGCTTGTTTATTGTACTTGAAGAAATGGAACTGTTGAAACCAACTTCATTTTCCATTAGAAATAACAGTAACAGATACTGATCTGTGAATGTGTTGACTTCAAACTATGCTTTGTTTTGGTGGGGCACAATGGAGGGAATTAATGGACCAGGGAGGACTAGATTATATGAAATAGTTTAATTCACTACACTTTGGAATAAAACACAGCTAAGCACACATACAAAGTTCACATTTTTTATAGACAAGTAAGAAATCTGTTTTAGTGGTCCGTCTGATTTCTAGCTGATGATTTTATGCAGTTCTTGTGATCAGGTCATGTTGATAGAAAGGATAATTTCTGCTGTACTAGAACCAGCAGAGATGTCAAGGCTATGTTCCTCTCACATTATGTACTTGAAATTCCTTTTATATGTTGTTTACTGAAGGAGCAACTCTACTGCAAAAATTCCTCAACAGCTGTGAGGAGAACTTTGCCTGCACCATGCTTAGATGTGCTGTTAGTATGAAAGGAAGAACTGTGTTGTGGGTAAGGAGCTGGACGGGATTTGAAATCTGGGTTCAGTTGTCTCTTTCTGCCACAGATTTCCTATGTGATTATGGGCAAGTCACGTAAGCTCTTTGCCTCAGTTTACCCGTCAGCAAAATGGGGATGCTACCACTTCTTTTCTTCCACCCTTTGTCTGTCTTATTTATTTAGGATACGTCTATACGTATGCTGCTGTAGCAGCACAGCTGTACTGATACAGTTGCAACGCTGCAGTGCGTCTGGTGAAGACTCTATGCTGATGGGAGAGCTCTCTTCCATCGGCGCAAAAAACCACCTCTGTGAGCAGCATAAGCTATGTTGGTGAGAGACGCTCTCCTGACGACATAGTGTTATGCACGTGACCGCTTATGTTGGTGTAACTTATGTCACTCGGGGGTGGAATATTTACTCCCCTGAGCAACATAAGTTTTGCTAATATAGGCTGTACTGTAGACAGAGTCTTCGTTTGTTCCTTACTGTGGACGTCTACACAATGGGTGTTTCAGTGGCACACGGTTTTTATAGCTCTGCTGCTTTAATGCCAAAGTATAGACACTTCCTATGTTGATGGAATGGTTTTTTCCTTCAGTGTAAGTGACCCTCCTTCTTGAACAGTGATAGGTCGATGGAGGTCGGCTCACTATGGTTCTCGGATGTGAATTTTTCAGACCCCTGAGTGGTGTAGCTAAGTTGATCTAAATTTTAAGGGTAGACCGAGGCTGTTTGTTTGCACAGTGCTTGGAAAAAGGTGCTTTGATCTCTGTTGGGGTCTCTAGGTGCTATCATAATACATATAATAATAGTATTTAAGGTTTCAGTTCACCCAATTCACATTCCTCTACAAACTCTCTTACATGTAAGACTTTTTTTTTTTTTTGGTGTCTAATACATGGGGCACATGATTGTCAGATCTGGGTTACAATTTTGTTCCGCCTTTGGTGCACTGAGAGACTTCAGGCAAGTCATTCAACATTTCTGTGCCTAATCGGTGAAATGTGGCTAATGACACTTTTCTCTGTGGAGTGTTTTAAGATCTATAAATGAAAAGTATTATAAAATTGCTTATTGTATATATGGCAACCACAGGAAGAAAACCCATCTTACCTTTTTCTGTACAAACACAGTGCTGATTCCACACAACTTTAAATAACTTAATAGTTGGTGTTAGGAAGTAAATAACATTTTGGCAGCAGCTGGTTGTACATAATAGTTCTTAAGCTTGTTAAATCACTGAATCCTCTGTGATCGTGATATAGTGACTTATTCTTATAAATATTCATTTGTGTAGAATTAAAAAATGAATCTCCAAGGTTTGTTTTTATTTTTTGTTTTGTAACTTAGGTTTGCATTACCTAATTTAATAGAAAGAAATTTATCAGACACTTTCACCAGACCAAAATAAGAGACTATTTTTTAATGCAAAGCATTTTTATCTTGTAGAAAATGAAACACACACATTTTTTAAGCATGGGCTATACCCTGGTGATGAAAACAGGCTTCCTGCTTGACAAATTCAGCCAACAAAACATGTCTTAGATTTTGTAGAAATTAACAAAAACAAACAGCTATAACCTATGCAGACCAGTTATACCGTTCTGCCAAAGGCATCCAACGTTACTGATGGGATAAATCCTTCCAGGATGGTCAGCATCTAAAAACGTGTACTCATCTCCACACAGTACAACTTCATTGATGTTTTTATTCATGATGGCTACCATATGGACTGATTATATAACTTCCTGTGGAATCAAAATCCACCGTCATCAGTCTTAGTATGGGCTATTTATGCTCGGGAGAAAAAACACCAGTACATTGGGTGTTCTAGATTTTTACCTTGGTTTTAAACGTGTTTCTTTGAAGTATTTATACAAACATATATTTGAAAGATTTTGGTATTAGAAACATTAGGAGCCAAAGTTAAAGGGAAGAGATGAAACTGTTAAGGTTCTTGTAATGTCTGTTGGGAGGCAATATAAAGTTATAGAACTATCTAGATGCTTACATGGGGTGGGGAGTGGATGGGACTAATTGGTAACTGGGGAGAGAGGTGTGGCTAGTGCATATAGTCCACTGTCACTGGATTTTGTATATGGGGGATTGAATGTGAAACTACAGAGGGCTTGATTTCCTATAGTCAGGAAAATTCTGGAAAGTTGCCATTATATCTCCTAACATGGTTCTAGATAAAGCTTATTTTTCAATATTGAATTCACTAGGGGATTGTTTCTCATTCTAATTGTAATGAAAGTGAAAGCTAATGATCAACTGTAAATGACTGATTAATTATTAGTGTTTAATGATTACCAAATATTAGGCTATATGTTTCTGACTCTGTATGCCTAAGATTGAAATAAATAATAGGAGACAAGAAATGGAATGGACGTTTACTAATGAAAATGGGTAATTCTTCTCAAATAAAATGTAAATAGTCAAGAGTTGAGTAGCAAGAGAGGATTCGTGCTCCTCTGAAAAAGTCCAGATAGCCAGTTTCTTTGTATTCTTCCTGATCAAATTGCTTAGTGAAGTGAAATAACAGAATATTGAGTTTGATCCTGCAAATGAGAGTTGTTTATTGTCATAATTGGAAAAATAGCTGATATTATGATGTAATTTCTTATAGTAGGTCTTCTAGAAGCTTTTGATCATCAGCTTTATTTGGAGTAAACTTTGTTAGTCACAGCCATCCCCAAATGGCAAAAATCAATTGGTGAGTATGCAAAAAACCAACTAACAATCACCTCCCCCCTCCACATCTCATCTGAAAGACAAAGATTTACATTTTCTTACCAGGTTGCTAACCTTTTTTTATGCTAACAACATAGCCTTCAATATACCACAAAATGAACAGTTCAAAGGAATTGACTGAAGCTCTTCCCATGTCCTGGAAACAGACTTAAACTTGTAGGTCCAGTGCTACCACTGTAACTGAAGAAAGAGGAGAAAATTAAGGAAGAACTTAATAATTGTTGACAGTAACACAAACTATTTGTTCAAATGTTACAAATAACCTGATATCTACAAGCTTCCATGCAGGGAAAAATGCATTCCTATTTAATTCTATAAAGTCTTAATTTGAAAACAGAGTATATGTCCAACTTGCTGCTGATGGCATTCAGCAGTGAAGAGAAAAGTACGACAAAAGAGGCCTTTGCCATTTGCTCAGACTATGGAAATAAAATGGAAAAGATGAGAACATCTTAGGTACAGTTCTAAATTTCTGACGTATGAGTGTTCAGCACACTACTTGTTGAAGACATGATCCTTGAGGGATATTGTGAAGTTCAAAACGTTTTCTGCAACCATCAGCTTCACAGTAGTACAAGAAATAGAAAAACAGGAATAATGCTCCAGCTTCTCAATGACACTTGGAACTTTTACGAAGATTGTGGTCCCAATTCTGGGTTATGTTCCAAACCCCCTTTAGTGGGGCAAAGGGTCTGGAGAGCTGCCCCGAATGGGCAGTTGAGAGTTTCCCCTCTGCATGGAAGAATCTCCAGCTTGTATAGAGCCAGGGTAGCCAGCCCTACACCACTCCTATCAGTTTCCCCTAGTGTAGGAGTTATGATTGGAGTTGCTGCATTCCAGCAATTTCCCAGTTGATGTAATTGCCCCAGCGTTCCATTAGAAGCTGGCATAATTTAGAACAGCCCTGTGGCAAATAAGTAACATTATGCAGATTAATTGTATTTTTATGAAGGTCTGCAAATTGCACAATATCTAATACTTTACTTCAGCAATACTCTTTAAGAGTCTGGCTGTCTTGTAAATTGGGCAGTTTGTTTTCTGTGTGCTTTGGGTTGAATAAACACACACAGTTTTCAACATTCAAATGGTCTTTGGTCATCAGAGTGTGTAGATCAGCGGTTTTCAAACTTTTTGAGCTGAGTCTCCACTTTGAGTTAAAATTTTTGGTTGTGCCCCCCCCCCCCAACTGAGACAAAAATAGACACATGCAAAAGTATGCTTGATAGCCTTTTCATAAACCTAACAGAGACCATAGCACAACTTTAATTAAGTTATCTACACCTGTAAGTTTGTTACAGAGATACTTACTAGTGGCACAACCAGTGCTTCCTCAACAGTGGGCTGTGTGACAGATCCACACCAGTGGGGTACAGGAGTCTGGTAAAAGGCAAATATACTGGCCACTGGATGAATAGTTATCTGTTCCCTGAGTGACCAGAGCAGGGGCTGTGATAGAGCAATCAGGAACCTGCTAGAACCAATTAAGACAGGCAAGCTAATTAAGACACCTGGAGCCAATTTGGAACATACTAGAATCAGTTGTGGCAGGGAGACTAATCAGGACACCTGGTTTAAAAAGGACCTCCCCTCAGTTAGTGGAGGGTGTGCAAGGAGCAGCGAGTAAGATGGCGTGCTACTGCAGTACTGAGGAGTGCAAGCGTGATCAGGCCTCAGAAGGAAGATCCTGCGGTGAGGATAAAGAAGGTGCTGGGGGGAGGCCATGGGGAAGTAGCCCAGGGAGTTGTAGCTGTAGCTGTCATGCAGCTGATACAGGAGACGTAGACAGCTGCTATCCACAGGGCCCTGGGCTTGAACCCGGTGTAGAGGGTGGGCCCGGGTTCCCCCCATCCCCCCAACTCCTGATTGGACACAAGGAGGAGTTAACCTGGTCTGTGAGCAACACCAGAAGGGAAAGTCTAATTTGGAAAGGGATCTGGCCTGTCCCCAAGGCACTACGTGGGACAACAGAGACTGTGGAGATTGTTCTCCATTTCCCCTCATGCTGGCCAGTGATGAGGTTAGGTTAGTGGCCGCTTCTGCGAGAAGTTCAAACCTGCCATTCAAACTGAGGGCTGCCATGAACCTCTGAGGTGAGCAAATCCACTCAAAAGCGCAGGACCCACCAAGGCAGAGGAGGAACTTTGTCACAGCTGCTTCTACCTTACAATAAGGCTGCACTGGTGGGGCAAGGCCAATATCTGCCTCGCCCCCCCCGGGTTTTCAGGATGGGGGAAGGCATGTGTGGTGGTCTCTGTGGGAGAAGCCAGTGCTGGGTGCGGAAATCGGTGCGGCTTGGCAGATGTTAACACTGACCCACAGGCTGGGTGGCCCACTGAAGTGAGTCAGAGGGTGGAGATGCGTTTGCCTTCCCTCTAGTTCCCCTGGGGGGTGGGCATCATTGAAAACCTCTGGTGTAGATAGTTTCTTCTCCTCCCCACCCCCAGGTAAGTAAGAGTGTGTGTGTGTGTGTGTGGGAGAGGGAACAGAGTCCCTCAGGAGCTGTAATCACAGGAAGAAGAGTGAAAATTCTTAGCAATATGTGGATATTGAGAGAGAATATTAGGACAATTTGAGCAGGAATTTCAGTAATGGTAAGAACTCTGTTGCTTGCCAGTATCTCTTCCTGTGCTGATACTCAGTAGAAGCTTAATGTTTCTATCGAGTGTAACTGTGGGAAGTAAGGGCTAAGAGACTGATCAAGATTCACCTTGGTTGTGTTTTCTAAAATACTTAGGTAGCAGAGCAATAAAAATAGAGGAACTTTTGTTGTAATTCGAGATCCATTTAGTTGAATGAGTCAAACATTGATAAGTGGAAGAAACTGGAACATATGTAATTCCTGTATGATGTCTGATGGTATATTCTGCTCGTGGTATTGTCACTTGATGGTATGGGCATTGAAAATTCTAGACCACTTCAATTCCCATTTTTTGTTTTGTTTTTTTCTAAGTGTCTTTTAAATTCATCTTTGTCACATTTGTAAAATCCTTATTGCTGTATTGATATGGTTGTTGACAATTCCGTTGTGGTGCTCTGTATTCCAGTGCCGATATTTTGTCTCATAAGAAGTTTTCTCAGGAATGTTGAATGATATGATAAACTGTGTTCTGTTATGCACGAAGGAAAATATTCCAACTTTGAGTCCCCTTGAGTTTTCAAAATGAATGAAGTTAATGGAAAATGACAGAATCAGGGTGATCGTCTCATAGTGATAATAAATATGCAGAGCTATTTACTTGTTACGTCGTTGGAAACACTCTTGCCATGAAGATCCAGATAGATCACAATCTTGGCAGAACTACTGATAAATAATGTTGTATTTGTAATTGTTGGGGTACACTTACAGGAACCTCACTAGATTTAGTGGTTTTTAGGCAGTGACTCATATAATAGACGTACATACAACTGGATGCATTGAGTGAGTTCCTGAACACCAGAGTAGCATTAGTTCATTGCGTAAGTACCATCAAAACTTAAACCTACAAGTCCAAAAAAATTTACTCCTTTAGTTTACAGCTCAGTCAATCTCTTTTTTTCCACTCTGACACTTCCTCTCTTGACATTGAGAAAGGTGAACAGATCATTTCTCTGAGTATTGGTGTAGACTGAAGGGTGTGGGTTAGTTGCCTAACTAACTTTTATTGTTGCTGATAGGGGTGCTCTGAACCATGGAAGTTGAGAATCCAGTGTAGAAACTCAAAAAATAAAATCCATCTTCTGTTCTTGGTTGCAGTGGACGTGCATGACCTGCTATTTGGCCTCATATAATGTAAGTTTGAGGAAGTGATGAAAATATACTATCAGTATTGCAGGTTGGTGAGGAACATCCATAGCATAGCTTTCAATTAAAAAATACTGTTGAGACTTTTGGCCAATGATCATACGAACTGTTGCAAAGGATTACCTGGAAAACATATTGTGATCACTTCAGAGTATTTCTTAAACAAAGGAAATAGCTTTACAGTTTCTGGACAATTTTCTCTTTTAGATTTTGTTTCACGGTTGCCAAAGATTCCTACCCGTTTTCTTTTCTTGGTAGGACAAATGTTGGGATGTAGCCTTTTACATTCTAAAGCTCTCCATGGCCACATTTTTCATATAGATGCGCTGGTTTGATGCCAGTTTTTTAAATGAAACCTAAATTCATACTGTTTTAACTTTTAAGGGTAAAGTAATTTTGTACTAGTTGTTTTTTTTCTGGAAAAGAGAAGACTGTATGACCTTGTAGTAGCTGTTTGGTTTTTTCCCAGTTTTACTCAGAAAAAACTAAGAAATGGGTGCTCACAACACCATTTCCGCCAACATTTTAACCTATAAATGTGGATCATAAGGGAGAAAAAAAATAGGGGCCCTGCTTTTAAACTTAATTGAAATACACTGGGTTTATGTGAACTTTGGGGAAGGACAAAGTAGTACAATTAGATTTTTTTTTTCTTTACTTAAAAAGAAAAAAGTAGAGAATAGCCCTCTGAAACAGTGAAAGTTGGCATGTATTCAGTACAGTAAATAGTGTTCACACATTGTGTGGCAATGATTACTTTGATCCATGAATGCCAGGGTATTGGAATTCTTGGTTGGATTTGTCAGGATATTCAAAAGAAAGGAACTATTATTGTGACTACCACCAACAAAAATTGCTCAGTAAAGAAATGGTGTTTAATACAAAGCAAGAGACATTAGTACTAATTTAAGCAGTACCCTTTCCCCTGGAGATATGTTTGAAATAAATCCTTGGTATAGAATAAAAAGGATCTGAGGGTTTCACATATTTGCATGTGCCTTTTTCACGTTGAGTATTCGGTATGAATTTTTCAGAATACCAGAAAAGAGAGACGAAGATAGCTGATGCGGACACAGTGGCAAAATGAGAACAAACATATGCATAGAATTAAGCTGCAGGCTGCAATTTTTATGAAACTTTAACACAGGGGAGAGGTGCTACCTGCCCATTACGCATGCTCTCCTATACCACACATTTAATTGGTTCCACTGTGGATGGTTACAGGGCTCCTTACCATATAACCTGTAACTCGGGGTAGGCTCTCCTCAAACTAACCCACCAGGACTCCACTCTTTCCGAGTCCTAGCATCTTCCCCTGCCATGAGAGGGACAGGTGGTGCAGAAGGGTGGGGACCTTGGCCCACGAGGGCCACGACGTCTTACCCTCTCCCATGAGCCTAAGGCCCATCACCAAAATCCTAGGTCTTTTACTTCTGGAAACTGTTCATTTTATCCTTTTTAACCTCACTGGAAACTGGCCACAAGCTGTGAAAAATTAACAAAGCAACCCAAATACCTCAGTACTGCCTTCCTGTTTAACCTACTGTAGCTTGAAGGTGGTACAAGGAAGGTGAAAAACTCCCTGGTCCTCTGCCAGATGGTCGATGGGAGAGAGAATTCCTTCCTGATCTGCAAACCAGTGATCGGCTAGACTTTCAGCATCTGTCGGGCCAGATTCCCATTCTTAGTTCAGGGTGGGGCTGCTGGAATGGATTTGAAAGAGGTTCCATGTGGCTCCTGCTCCAGAGTAAATACTGGGAAACGTTGGCCAGTCAGCACCCCTCTTCTGCAACTGGCCAGTGGGTACCAGAGACTCCCGAAAAGAGGAGTTACCTAGTATCCTTCAGCAAGTGTCTCCCTCCCTTGCTCCTGGGACTGTCCTCTTTCACTGCTCCCCCCATCAAGTACCTCTACTCATTGAAGCAAGTGGGTGGCATGTACAACAGGTTTTAACGTACCTTGCTACAGATCTTTTTAGCGGGAATAGGGAGAGAACAGTGAAGGTGAAACTAGGTTAAATAAGAGAAAATATCATGGAGAGTTTTAGACAGAATATGAACTGAAATCTATGAAAAGGATGAACAATCCTAGTAAACTAGACTGAAGGAAAACTACTGAAGGAAACCTAAAGCACAGACCCCTCCAGTTCTATAAAAAATTGTGTGTGTGTGCATGCATGCACAGAGTGGGAAGGGAGCTAAGGTTATAAAATTTTCTTATTTTATACAAATTTTTATTCAGCCTTTTGATGTAATTTTAAGAGTAGCAAATGCTAACTTTTTCAAATTGGAAATGTTTTTCTGGCCTTTGACTGAATGGGTTCTTATGATAACAGGTAATATTTTAACCAGGATCATGTAATGGCTTTTAATTTACCACGAACCCCATTTATTTTGATGTTAAGATTCTAATTCTTTGTGTTTTCAATTTCTCTTACCAAACAATTAAATCTCCATGTAAATCTTTCACTATTTAGAGTAAACTCTTCATCTCTCTTACTGGAGTTGTGACATTTAATTTTGGGACCCAGATTGACAAGGATGAGTGAAACTGAAAGAGAAAGTAGAAACAAATAGATGAACTCTGTTTCTGGTTGACTCAGGCTATGTCTACACTACAGCTTAATTTGGCATAACCTATGTCACTCAGGGGTGTGAATAACCCATCCGCCTGAGTGACATAAGTGACGCCGACATAAGTGCTGGTGTGCACAGTGCTATGTCAGTGAGAGAGCTTCTCCCACCGACATAGCTACTGCTGCTTGCTGGGGTTGGAGTAGGTAAGCCAATGCGGAGAGCTCTCTCCTGTCATCTTAGAGCGGCTATATTAGAGAGCTTACTTTGGCGCAGTTGCACCGATACAGCTCTCTAGTGTAACTGTAGCCTCTGTCTCCTTCATTCCTTACCTGTTCATCCAGCTGAGCTGTAGTTCTCACAGTTTACTCTTTGGGGAATTCCGTGCCAAAAAAAATCTGTGCACAATATTTTAAAATTCTGCAAAATTCTGCATATTTTATTTAAAATAACACTATATAATCACAACAGTTTCAGTTATTTGAGTAGTTTATTTCAAAATACCTGTCAGCAACTATGTCTCTAACAATATAGACAACAAAAAAGTTGACCCCAGGAGTAGAGTTGAAGAAACCCTTACGACAACCCAATTCCTGTTTCTCTGTCCCCCTGGCTGGGGTTTGCAAACACCCACACCACCTACTCCCGGAGTCCAGCTGCAGCCTCCCCCAACCAGACACCTTCATCCCCTACCTCCCAGAGCCCAGGGATCCAGAGGGAGAAACAGCCTGATGCTGAGTCCCAGGCTTATGTGGAGTTTCCTGCATGCTGCCTTCTTCCTTCAAGGATATTCTGGGAACTGCAGCTGCCGGGAAACCCTCCTTCCCCTCCCCAAGGCAGTGTCTTGTATTTGTGAGCTGGGGAGATGGACTCTGCCAGATCCAGTGGCCCCTAGTGGCAGCCGTGTTAGTCTGTATTCGCAAGAAGAAAAGGAGTACTTGTGGCACCGATGAAGTGAGCTGTAGCTCACGAAAGCTTATGCTCAAATAAATTGGCTAGTCTCTAAGGTGCCACAAGTACTCCTTTTCTTTTTGGCCCCTAGTGGTGACCAGCAGCTCTGCAGCCTATTTCTGTGAGGGAAGAAGGACATTCTGTGCAGAACATTAATTGTGCACAAATTCTGCATTGCACAGTGGTGCAGAATTCCTCCAGGAGTAATAGTTGTTGACTGACTGGCAGAATCCTGTTACTCCTCATGTTCATGGACATCTATTCTTTAAAAACAAGGCCAATAAGATAAACCATTGAAAGTTACTTAGTTCATAGAAAGTTTCAAAAGTATTAGACTGAGTATAATTTTTTAAATTGTCCGTTACATACACCATGCAAAGTGTTTCAATTTCATAGTTACAAGATAATGTCTCTGTGAAGGGGAAAAACTTGGACAAAAAAAGAGGAGGGGGAAAGACAGTACTGTGAAACTTTGACTATATTTATACTTACAGTTTTTCCAATTGTTTGTGCAATTTCAGGTACATTTTAAACTTTATTTTAGTGCAATGAGAAAAGTACCATTCTAGGTCATAATACGTTGGCTGGTTTGGATTTAAAATTTTGACCTCATTCATTAATAACAATTAGGACATAATTTGAGAATTGTCTTTGGAAAATGTTGCCAAATGCTGCATATAATCTGGGTTCTGCTAGACCCCATAGCTGCCAGAGGGTACTGTGTGAATCCTGGCAAATTTTAGAATTGTTATTTAATACTTCTGTCTTTAATTTAGTAGCTCAGAAGTTTTAGATACACATCCAGACATCTGAATCCAAACCAATGATGTCTTGTAACCACCCACTTGCACTAATCTCTCACTTTGAAGACTTTCTCTACCTATAGTTCTTATCTTTGGGGGAGGAGAGGCTTAGGAGAGTAGTATATCTGTGTTCCTAGCAGTGATTAAATGCTTAATTTTGATGACCCTGCTGCTGTTCTAAGGGTCATTTGGTTCATCAGCAGGGAACTCCTTATTACTGGGCAAATGGCTATAACAGATTGTCTTTTCCATGGAGGATGATACTGTATATAGAAAGCATAAGCGAAAAAGAAATCTGATTGGAATGTCAAACAGATTTTATAGAGATAACAGCATTTTTTTCAGAGTTGCAGGAAGAAGATCCAAAAGAGAGTGGGATTAAAAAAAAATCCAACATAATCACAGAGATCAATCTATTTCCTTGTCTTCCAGAAGGAGGGAAACTCTTCACCTTCATTGCATATCCCTACCCTACCGATCATCCCTAAAATGCCCCATCTGTTCTGGCAGCCTTCATCAGCCACTGGTAAACTTTCAAACAAGTACCATCACTTTTTCTGCCATGCTGCACCCTGTGCATAAGAGGACACATTTGCAGAAACACCTCATTGTCCTCTTTCAAATCCATCCTTAAGACTCTTCTCATCTGTGATGCTTCCCGTCGGTGTAAATAGTGTCTTCACTAAGGCCCCATTTACACTGGCAAGTTTCTGCACAGTAGAGTGGCTTTCTGTGCTGTAACTCCTGAGGTGTACACACTGCCAAGCCACTTAATGCGCAGAAAGTGTTGCAGCACTCTTAAAACCAAAACCACTCCAACAAGAGGCATACAGCTTTCCGCACTGGGGCTACAGCGCTGTGGTGCCAGTGTAGACACCGTGGCGATTACAGTGCTGCGATTGGCCTCCAGGAGGTGTCCCACAGTGCCTGTTCTCACCTCTCTGGTCATTGGTTTGATCTCTACTGCCCTGCCTCAGGTGACCAACCATTATCCCCACCCCATACATTACTTTGCAAATCTGAAAGTCCCCTTTCTGTTTGCTTGGTGATGAGTGCAATGGTCTCAGTGCATCTTTCCAGGTGGCCAAGCCAGCTCCATGGGCCAGGCGATTCCCCACTTGGAGCAATGCCGAGCTGTTGGGTAGAATTAGTGGGGGAAGCAAAAGTGGATGGGAATCTGGGAGGCAGTGACCATGAGTTGGTTGAGTTCAGGATCCTGACGCAGGGAAGAAAGGTAAGCAGCAGGATACGGACCCTGGACTTCAGGAAAGCAGACTTCGACTCCCTCAGGGAATAGATGGCCAGGATCCCCTGGGGGACTAACATGAAGGGGAAGGGAGTCCAGGAGAGCTGGCTGTATTTCAAGGAATCCCTGTTGAGGTTACAGGGACAAACCATCCCGATGAGTCGGAAGAATAGTAAATATGGCAGGCGACCAGCTTGGCTTAACGGTGAAATCCTAGCGGATCTTAAACATAAAAAAGAAGCTTACAAGAAGTGGAAGGTTGGACATATGACCAGGGAAGAGTATAAAGATATTGCTCGGGCATGTAGGAAAGATATCAGGAGGGCCAAATCGCACCTTGAGCTGCAGCTAGCAAGAGATGTCAAGAGTAACAAGAAGGGTTTCTTCAGGTATGTTGGCAACAAGAAGAAAGCCAAGGAAAGTGTGGGCCCCTTACTGAATGAGGGAGGCAACCTAGTGACAGAGGATGTGGAAAAAGCTAATGTACTCAATGCTTTTTTTGCCTCTGTTTTCACTAACAAGGTCAGCTCCCAGACTGCTGCGCTGGGCATCACAGAATGGGGAAGAGATGGCCAGCCCTCTGTGGAGATAGAGGTGGTTAGGGACTATTTAGAAAAGCTGGACGTGCACAAGTCCATGGGGCCGGACGAGTTACATCCGAGAGTGCTGAAGGAATTGGCGGCTGTGATTGCAGAGCCCTTGGCCATTATCTTTGAAAACTCATGGCGAACGGGGGAAGTCCCGGATGACTGGAAAAAGGCTAATGTAGTGCCAATCTTTAAAAAAGGGAAGAAGGAGGATCCTGGGAACTACAGGCCAGTCAGCCTCACCTCAGTCCCTGGAAAAATCATGGAGCAGGTCCTCAAAGAATCAATCCTGAAGCACTTACATGAGAGGAAAGTGATCAGGAACAGTCAGCATGGATTCACCAAGGGAAGGTCATGCCTGACTAATCTAATCGCCTTTTATGATGAGATTACTGGTTCTGTGGATGAAGGGAAAGCAGTGGATGTATTGTTTCTTGACTTTAGCAAAGCTTTTGACACGGTCTCCCACAGTATTCTTGTCAGCAAGTTAAGGAAGTATGGGCTGGATGAATGCACTATAAGGTGGGTAGAAAGCTGGCTAGATTGTCGGGCTCAACGGGTAGTGATCAATGGCTCCATGTCTAGTTGGCAGCCGGTGTCAAGTGGAGTGCCCCAGGGGTTGGTCCTGGGGCCGGTTTTGTTCAATATCTTCATAAATGATCTGGAGGATGGTGTGGATTGCACTCTCAGCAAATTTGCAGATGATACTAAACTGGGAGGAGTGGTAGATACGCTGGAGGGGAGGGATAGGATACAGAAGGACCTAGACAAATTGGAGGATTGGGCCAAAAGAAATCTGATGAGGTTCAATAAGGATAAGTGCAGGGTCCTGCACTTAGGATGGAAGAATCCAATGCACCGCTACAGACTAGGGACCGAATGGCTAGGCAGCAGTTCTGCGGAAAAGGACCTAGGGGTGACAGTGGACGAGAAGCTGGATATGAGTCAACAGTGTGCCCTTGTTGCCAAGAAGGCCAATGGCATTTTGGGATGTATAAGTAGGGGCATAGCGAGCAGATCGAGGGATGTGATCGTTCCCCTCTATTCGACACTGGTGAGGCCTCATCTGGAGTACTGTGTCCAGTTTTGGGCCCCACACTACAAGAAGGATGTGGATAAATTGGAGAGAGTCCAGCGAAGGGCAACAAAAATGATTAGGGGTCTAGAGCACATGACTTATGAAGAGAGGCTGAGGGAGCTGGGATTGTTTAGTCTGCAGAAGAGAAGAATGAGGGGGGATTTGATAGCTGCTTTCAACTACCTGAAAGGGGGTTCCAAAGAGGATGGCTCTAGACTGTTCTCAATGGTAGCAGATGACAGAACGAGGAGTAATGGTCTCAAGTTGCAATGGGGGAGGTTTAGATTGGATATTAGGAAAAACTTTTTCACTAAGAGGGTGGTTAGACACTGGAATGCGTTACCTAGGGAGGTGGTAGAATCTCCTTCCTTAGAGGTTTTTAAGGTCAGGCTTGACAAAGCCCTGGCTGGGATGATTTAACTGGGAATTGGTCCTGCTTCAAGCAGGGGGTTGGACTAGATGACCTTCTGGGGTCCCTGCCAACCCTGATATTCTATGATTCTATGACCTCATCGGCATTTGGGGAGAGGAAGCTGTGCAGTCCCAGCTGTGCTCCAGCCATAGGAATTATGATACCTTTGGACAGATTTCATGATGCATGATAGAAAGGTGCATGACTGGGACACATTGTAGTGCAGGGTAAAAGTGAAGGAGCTGCAGAACGCCTACCACAAGGCGCGGGAGGCAAAATGCTGCTCTGGTGCTGCGCCCACGAGCTGCCGGTTCTACAAAGAGCTGGATGCTATAGTCGGTGGCGACCCCACTTCTATTGTGAAGGCCCCTGTGGATACTTCATTGGCTCACGTGCCAGTCAATAGTGGACCGAGCCAGGAGGAGGAAATTTTGGACGAAGAGCGGGAGGGGACCCAGAGGCAGGGGATGTCTCGGAGGCCAGAGGTGCATGTAGTCAGGAGCTCTTTTCTACCTAGGAGGAGCCTAGGCAGTCACAGCAGTTGGATCTTGGCAAAGTGCAAACAGGAGAGGAGACTCCTGGTAACTTGATCTGATTTTTGGGAATTGCTGATGTGAGTTGTTGGGGGCAGGAAGCTTGCAGAAAGCCGGCGTGTCTCCCATCACATGCCTATTCTGAGCTGTGGAACAGGCTGTTGATAGACTCCCTCGCTTCAGAGGAATCTCCCTCAGAGATCTCCAGGAAACTCATGGAGATACTGGGCAATCCGCTGCTGCAGGTTCCTCGGCAGAGCTGCTTTGTTTCTTGCCCCATTAACGGTAACTTTCCCACGCCACTGTGCCGTCACGGGGGTAGGGAAGACCATTGCTGCACACAGGTGAGCCGCATATGGGGCCAGGGTGGTAGCCACACGCTTGGAGAAGACCCTCCCTTGATTTCCCTGCTTACCCTCAGCAGTGAGATATCTTCCATAACGATCACCTCCTGTGGAAATTCTGGGGACAGGAATAATTATCAAGCCTCCCTACAGTGCTGGCTCTCCCCAAGAGCCACGTTCCCGGTGTACAGCAGGGTCTGGGAAGAGTGATTCACCTTGCCCCTGCAGCTACTCACCATTTTGGGGGTCTTGTGGCTCATGTGTGCTTGCCTGGGGTCAGCCAGTTAGTGACAGGTGTGTGAGTACTGGCTGTGTTTTAAAGCACTGAATCAGTTTTGTCTGTGTTGCAAACGATACTGCTTCTGTAAAATGTTGCATTTAAACTTCACAGAGATGACCTTGGAAGACCAGCCTCCCTTATTGGTGGCAGAATGGCTGCGCAGAATTAGAAAGCGGCTAAGAACTAAGGAGGACTTTCTCTGTGAGGTTATGATGCATTCCGCCTCTGAGAAACAGGAATTGAAGGAGTGGAGGGACAGTGAGAAGAGGGACTGAAAGGAGAACACGGCACACCAGAAAGAAGCCACGGAGCGGCTCTTAAACATTATGGAGCGCCAGGTGACACTAGCTCTTCAAACTGAGCAGCTCCATACCCGCCCTCCCCTGCAGCTGCTATCACAAAACTCTTTCCCATGCGCCCCCCCAAACACCGCCAACACACTGTTACCAGTCTCCTGGCTCCACTCTCTACCTGCAGCATTCCACTCCTCCCTCCTCATAGTCCAGCAGTGTGGACTCCCACTACCCACTGCACTCAACACCCACCCCTCTGCAGTTTGACCCTGGGAAGTACAGCACTCACTGCATTATACTCCAGAGAAGGTTGGGTATGATCCCTGGACATATACAAATCTGTAGCCATCCTGGGACCCCTCCTCCTCTGGAGACCTTCACTTCCCCCATCTCCCTCCCTGCTGATGTATTTTTGTTGTTTGACTCTCTCCTCTGGTTGTTGACTTTTAATAAAAGAATTGTGTTGGTTTGAAAGCAATCTTTATTCTATTAAGTGAAAGCCAAAAGAGCACTGCAAAGCAACATACAATTATGTTAACGCCTCTTCTTGCATCATTTGCACCAATCACCTCCTAGCATTCAAGAACTGCAATCCTAAGCATGGCAACAAATGTTAGTGTCTTTCAGCTTCAAATTGCTGCCTCAAGGCATCCCTGATCCCTATGGCCCTGTGCTGTACCCCTCTAACAGCCCTGGTCTCTGGCTGTTCAAACTCAGCCTCCAGGCACTGAGCCTCTGCGGTCCAGCCCTAAGTGAAACTTTCATCCTTCCCTTCACAAATATTATGGCGCATGCAACTGTAAGCATAGGAATATTGTAATCGGCCCTGTCCAGCTTCTCATACAGGCATCGCCAGCAGGCTTTTAAACGGCCAAAAGCACACTCAACAGTCATTGTGCACTTGCTCAGCCTGTTGTTGAATTGCTTCTTGCTGCTGTCAAGTTGCCCCATGTATGGCTTCATAAGGCATGGCATTAAGGGCTAGGTGGGGTCTCCCAGGATCACAATGGGGATTTCGACTTCCCTACAGTGATCTTCTGGTCTGGGAAGAAAGTCCCTGCTTGCAGCTTCCTGAACGGGCCAGTGTTCCAAAACATGCGTGCGTCATGCACCTTTCCGGACCAGCCTGTGTAAATGTCCATGATGATCCACAAGCCCCTGGAGAACCATTTTAGAAATACCCCTTGTGATTCATGTACTCAGTGGCTAGGTGGTCTGGTGCCAGAATGGGAATGTGCGTGTCATCTGTCACACCTCCGCAGGGAAGCCCATTTGTGCAAAGCCACCCACAATATCACGCATGTTGCCCAGAGTCAGTCTTTCGGAGCATTATGCGATTAGTGGCCGTGCACACTTGCATCAACACAAGTCCAACGGTTGACTTTCCCACTCTGAACTGGTTAGTGACCGATTGGTAGCAGTCTGGAGTAGCCAGCTTCCACAATGCAATCACCACGTGCTTCTCCAACGACAGGGCAGCTCTCATTCTCGTGTCCTTGCGCTGCAGGGCTGGGGCGAGCTCATCATACAGTCCCATGAATGTGGCTTTCCTTGTGACAGTTCTGCAGCCACTGCTTATCATCCCAGACGTGCATCACAATGTGATCTGACCATGCAGTGCTTGTTTCCTGAGCCCAAAAGTGATGTTCCACTGTGGTCATACCTCTGTGAGTGTCACAAGCAATCTCATGTCATAGCTACTAGCGTGGCAAGATCAACGTCGCACTCCTCTGTCCTTTGTAGTTTAAGGAATAACTCCACTGCCACTCGTGACATGTTGGTCAGAGCAAGCAGCATACTGGTTAGCAGCTCGGGATCCATTCCTGCAGCCTGAAAGAGGCAGGATGCACAGTACGCAAACCATTGAAAGATGGCGCCAAATGTGGATGGAAGTACAGGGATTGTTGGGATGTGAAGCAATGCATCATAGGGCATTGGGACTGGACCCGGGATGCCCTGTGACCCCCTCCGCCTTCCCACAACTCTTGGCAGCAGGAGAGAAAGAGGTGCTCTGTGGGATAGCTGCCCAGAATGCATCCCTCCAAATAGCGCTGCAAGTGCCGCAAGTGTGAACACGCTATTGTGCAGGCAGCTGTCAGTGTGAACACACAACGGCGGTTTTCCTTCTGCGCTCTCTGAGCGGTGCTGTAACTTTGCCAGAGTAGATGTGCACTAAGTGCTGCAGTGACTCTGCTGCAGCGTTTTAAGTGTAGACCTACTCTTAGTACTTAGCAGCCTCTGATTTTATTTTCCTTTTATAGGGTACATTTCCTCTTATTTTTGAGGAGACTGTGTTTGAAATAATGTAGTTTCTTCTGTATAGGTTTAATTAGCATGATTGATTCTGACTCTTGTCCACTGGTGCATATTTAAACATGCCAAGAAATTCCGAGGGTGATGTGGATTCTCCATCAGTTACAATTCTTAAATCAAAGTTGGATGTTTTTTCTAAAAGGTCTGCTCTAGGAATTATTTTGGGGAAGTTCTATGGCCTGTCTTTATAGAAAAGGTCAGACTAGATTATCACAGTGGCCCCTCAAGGTCTGGGAATCTATTAACCAATGAATAGTAAGTGAAAGAACACCTCTGACAGATCTGTTGAATATAGTCCTGGACAAATAGTCATGTACCAGTGTGTTTGACTCCAAAAAACCCCAATGGTGATGAAAATGCTCAGAAGCATTGCAGCCATTTCAGTATTTATTAATTTGTTTACTTCCTCTGCTGCTCCCAAATAGTTAAAAAGATGTTACTTTATTCTGAAAATAATTCTTTATTGTCTAAAGATTTCTCTGCATGTGATAGGTTTTGAAAGTTTTGGCTCAGAATATAAAAAATGATAGTATGCTAGACTTTTGGGTCTTGAATTTAGGACACAAAATGTAGAACAGAATGACATAGGCTTGTCAAAACACATTTCTGTAGTTACAAATCAGAAGGCTTTACTGGAAGCTCAAACCTACACAGTAATTACAAATAGGGTTAGTATTCCTCATAGCATGGAGTACATAGAACGTAATTTTAAATAGAGTAATTTAAGACTAATTAACTTACATGTTTTTGTCTCTTAGGAATTCTCATGATGTTTGTATTGATATGTTTAAAACTTGTTTGAGGGAAATCCTTAAAAGAGGAGTTACTTCCTCCCTTTTTGTTTTCGCTTTGACTTGGGTCTTAAGTACACTCAAATGTCAATTTGGAATATATTGCTAGCTACTGTTCTAGTCCCAGATCTTTAGTTCAAAAGTAAGATATTGTTTCAATCAGGACTTAGAGACTTAGAGAAAGTAACTATCTAAAGTTAGGCAGAGACTGGATTTCTAAGCCTCACCAGCAGTACCATGCACTTTTCCATAATCATAAAGTCCTGATCTATCATAATGTCGCATATGTTATTTTGCAATGTAAATAAATATTTATTTGTTGTGTAATGAGGGCAAACAAATTCAAGCTGAGACTAGACTTACTCATGTATAGTTACTTATAATCATGCGCACTCTCTTTGATCCAGATCAGATGAAGGAATTTATAAATGTGTACGTTTTGGGGGAATGGGTGGTATTTCCCCATCCTACATTTGCTCTTACTGCAGTGGAAGATTCTACAGAAGCTGTAAAATTGATATAGCTGCACTTTATTATTTAAAATATATATTAACTACTCAACACAAAGTAGGGTTTCTGTGTGTGTGTGTGCACACGCGTGTGTAGGTATATATTAAAAATTATGGTTACTAATTCAAATTGGTAATATATGACCATCTTTACTGTTTTTTCTGTCTCAGTTTAAGGGATGAGCATTTTTATCGGATTTTTTTATCTATAGTTTTTCAAAAATGTATTTTTAAAGCAAAAACAGAGAGAAATGATCTGATATTTTTTTTATTTTCAAGAAGCAGGAATATGCACCATGAAAGCGTTTGCAGCATTGTTTTCATCCGTGCAATCAAACAAATATACTAAAGAAACCTTTCTTTTGGTAGTGGCAGGTCAAGGAGTAGATGAACTAAGGGAGGAAAATTAGACTGGTATCAGTCTACATAGCTCCACAAGTAGTCAAGCATCACCCAGTTATTGAGCCGTTTTCCCAGAGCAGTAACTGATTAAAGGTGAAACTGTCATTGGACAAGGAAATCTGGATCACATCTGCAGTGGATAGAACGGTACTAGATGGGACTTGTGGATGGAGGAAGAAATAAACAATTGAGCTGAAGAAACTTCAGCTGTGCCAAGTTCTTTCAGTTGTTTGCAGAGATTGCAACTCAGTAAACAATTCTGATGATGAGCAATAGCATATAGAATCTGGTTAATTCTGTGTTACCTCTGCAGTGCAAACAAGTGAAAAACAGTAAATACTTCCTGCCACTAAAATTAGCAGGTACAGTCTGACTGTAAATACATATAGGGAGCAGAACCTACGCAGTCATTTTTACATAGTCACTTTTCAGTGTATAAACACGTTTTACTGCAAAAAGGTTGTCATGTCATTTATTTTATTATTTTCTATAATGTCTCTCACTGCCATAGCTGCATGCTTATTTACATAAGGTACATCAGTTATATAAAACTGTTAGGCAGAAATACTATTTAAAACAATACAATATCTTTTTTGCTTGGTGGTCTGGAGCGCCTCATACTCTTGAAGGACTGTTACGAGTAGTGAATTGGAGACATGATGACCCTTGATTGAGAGAACCTTGTCATTTGCTTAGAGAGTTTAAAGAACATACTGGTTTATTGTAGACAATAGAATAGGGTTAAAATATTTCAAGTTGTCTTATGAAGTGTACCATAGTATTTAGTTTTGTTGCACAGTGCTATGAAAGAGCTCTTTGAAGAGAGGATTGTGAAAGGTGCTTTTTGTTCATCGCTACCAGTGGGCAATTGTATCAGCTACTTCTGGCGTCTCCTTAGAGATTCCATCAAACAAAGGGGTTTGTGCACGCAGCACCTCTGTGAAAAATAATAGAAGTGGGACAATATGGTCTCTGTTTTATTTTAGTTTGTGAAAGGAATTAGGAAAAAGAGCTGTGTGAATAATATTTGATTTGGTGGCTGAACTGAAAAGTTGAAGAAAAAAAAAAACCAAACTCTCAAAACATTTCAGATTGACCCACAACAAAATGTTTTGTTTTATTTTCCAGTTTCTTTAATCCTTTTAAAAATAAAATTGCAGGAAAATTCTAAACAAAAAGGAATATTGAACTGAAATATCAAAATGTTTAATTTTGAAAATGTCAAAACATTTAGATTTTTTGGAAACTTTTTTCTCTCTCTTTTTTTTTTTTTAAAACTGAAACAATTTGGCAAATTCAGAATTTGCAAATTATTGTGGTCAACCTCAATCTGCATTTTTCTCGCAAAAAAAAGTTTTGCGTGAAAAACATTTGCCTTGCTCTATTATAAAATAATAGTTCTTACATAGCTCTTACTAATTCTGCAGTCCAGTTGCACTCTTGCTTTAAGCTTTAATTGACTTCAGTGGAAGATGTACCCTCTTCAAACAGTGATGTATTTGGTCATATATGTTCTAAGTGGTGTAAAACATTAAGCCTTAGAATCACTCCTCTGAGGTAGGTAATACCTTAAATAATGAGGAGTCTGGTGGCACCTTAAAGACGAACAGATTTTTTTTGGGCATAAGCTTTTGTGGGTAAAAAGCCTACTTCTTTAGATGCATGGAGTGAAAATTACAGATGCAGGCAAAAATATACAGACACATGAAGAGAAGGGCGTTACCTTACAAGTGGAGAACCAGTGTTGATGGGTTAGTTAGTCTTTATTTGTTGTTGTTTTAAGGTGTTAAACGACTTTATCTGTAAGTCTTTTAAGGTGCCACCGGACTCCTCATTGTTTTTGTGGATACAGACTACCCTTCTGATACTTAATAACTTAAATGTCAGAAAGAGAAATGTGAAGGAAACAGAAGAGATACTATAGTGCCAGCAGTGCCCCTCTGCCATGTACATTGGCCAAACCGGACAGTCTCTATGCAAAAGAATAAATGGACACAAATCAGACATCAAGAATTGTAACATTCAAAAACCAATAGGAGAGCACTTCAGTCCCCTGGACGCTCAATAACAGACTTAAAAGTGGCCACTCTTCAACCAAAAAAACCTTCAAAACCAGACTTCAGTGAGAAACTGCAGAACTGGAATTAATTTGCAAATTTGACACCATCAAATTAGGCCTGAATAAAGACTGGGAGTGGATGGGTCACTACAAAAAGTAATTTTCTCTCTGATACTCACACCTTCTTGTCAGCTGTTGAGAATGGGCCACATCCACCCAAATTGAATTGGACTTGTCAAGGTTCCTTCCCCACTCTGAACTCTAGGGTACAGATGTGGGGACCTGCATGAAAGACCCCCTAAGCTTATTCTTACCAGCTTAGGTTAAAAACTTCCTCAAGGTACAGACTTTGCCTTGTCCTTGAACCGTATGCTGCCACCACCAAGCGTGTTAACAAAGAACAGGGAAAGAGCCCACTTGGACACGTCTTCCCCCAAAATATACCCCCAACCCCTACACCCCCTTTCCTGGAGAAGGCTTGATAAAAATCCTCACCAGTTGGTACAGGTGAACACAGATCCAAACCCTTGGATTTTAAGAATAATGAAAAATGAATCAGGTTCTTAAAAGAAGAATTTTAATTAAAGAAAAGGTAAAAGAATCACCTCTGTAAAATGAGGATGATAAAAACCTTACAGGGAAATCAGATTCAAAACATAGAGAATCCCTCTAGGCAAAACCTTAAGTTACAAAAAGACACAAAAACAGGAATATACATTCCCTCCAGAACAGCTTATTTTACCAGCCATTAAACAAAAGGATATCTAATGCATTTCTAGCTAGATTACTTACTTACTTACTTACTAACAGTTGTAAGGCTGCATTCCTGATCTGTTCCTGGTAAAAGCATCACACAGACAGATGAACCCTTTGCACCCCCCTCCGCCCCCCGCTTTGAAAGTATCTTCTCTCCTCATTGGTCATTTTGGTCAGGTGCCAGTGAGGTTACCTTAGCTTCTTAACCCTTTACAAGTGAAATTGTTTTGCCTCTGGCCAGGAGGGATTTTATAGCACTGTATACAGAAAGGTGGTTACCCTTCCCTTTATATTTATGACAGTCCTCGTTAGCACTGACCCCTGCCACTTGGTAAGGCAACTCCCATCTTTTCATGTGCTGTATATTCATGCCTTCTTACTGAATTTTCCACTCCAAGCATTTGATGGAGTGGGTTATAGCCCACGAAAGCTTATGTCCAAATAAATTTTAGTCTCTGCAGCCTGGTCTGCACTACGAGGTTAGGTTGAATTTAGCCGCGTTAGGTCGATTTTTATAATGAATGCATCTACACAACCAACCCCGTTCCGCTGACCTAAAGGGCACTTAAAATCGACTGCAGTACTCCTCCCTGATGAGGGGAGTAGTGCTAAAATCGACCTTCCTGGGTCGAATATGGGGTAGTGTAGATGCAGCACTGTGCAATTCAATAGTATTGGCCTCTGGGAGCTAGCCCAGAGTGGTCCAATGGGACCGCTCTGGACAGCACTTTCAACTCTGCTGCACTATCCAGGTACACAGGAAAAGCACTGGGAACTTTTGAATTTCATTTCCTGTTTGGTCAGCGTGGAGTGTTCAGCAGAACAGGTGACCATGCAGTTCCAGAATTGCAAATGAGCTCCACCATGGAGCAAACAGGAGACACTGGATCTGATTGCTGTATGGGGAGAAGAATCTGGGCAGGCAGAACTCTGATCCAACAGAAGAAATGCTGATATATATGCCAAAATCGCACATGACGACATGTTTTCAGAGCTCATGCAATCCTCCCGCACTGATAGGGCACAGCTGAATGCATGCAGGCATTCGGTGGCAGAGGCCAGGAAAGCATACAGTGAGTGTGATCGTAACATGCAGGAGGAGATGCTGAGGCTAACGGGGGAGCAAATGGACATGATGAGGCATCTGGTGGAGCTGCAGGAAAGGCAACTAGACTACAGACCCCCGCTGCAACCATTCTGTAACCGCCTACCCTCCTTGCCAAGTTCCATATCCTCCTCACCCAGACGCCCAAGAACACGGAGGGGGAGGCTCCGGGCACCCTGCCACTCAACTGCAGAGGATGGCCCAAGCAATAGAAAGCTGTCATTCAAACAGCTTTGATTTGTAGTGTGGCTACAATAAGCAATGTGGCCTTGTCCTTCCCTCCTCCCCCACCCCACCCCGTTACCAAATCCTTTGTACACCCGGGCTTCCTTTTACTAGTCAGCGTTGCCAGTTATCTCAAGTTTTTTTTTTTTTTTAAATAAATAATGAATGGATTCAGAACAGTAGGGACTTTATTTTCTGTGCCAACTGTGGTTGAAGGGGGGAGGGGGAATTGGCTTACAGGGAAGGACATTCACCAAAGGTGGCAGCTTTGCATCAAGGACAGACACACACAACTATCACACCGTAGCCTGCTCAGTCATGAAACTGTTTTTCAATGCCTGTCTGATGCGCAGCGCGCCTCTGTGTGCTCTTCTAATTGCCCTGGTGTCTGGCTGCGCAAAATTGGCTGCCAGGCAATCTGCCTCAACCTCCCACCCTGCCATAAACGTCCCCCCCTTACTCTCACAGATATTATGGAGCACACAGCAAGCAGCAATAACAATGGGAATATGGCTTTTGCTGAGGTCTAACCTAGTCAGAAAACTGTGCCAGTGCCCTTTTAAACGCCAAAGGCACATTCTACCACCATTCTGCACTTGTTCAGCCTATAGTTGAACTTCTTACTGCTGTCCAGGCTGCCTGTGTACGGCTTCATGAGCCTTAGGAGCAAGGGGTAGGCTGGGTCCCTAAGGATAATTATTGGCATTTCAACATCCCCAATGGTAATTTTCCGGTCTGGGAAGAAAGTCCCTTCTTGCAGCTTTTTGAACATCCCGGAGTTCCAAAAGATGCGAGCGTCATGCACCTTTCCCGAGCATCCCACGCTGATGTTGGTGAAATGGCCCTTGTGATCCACCACTGCTTGCAACACCATTGAGAAGTAGCCCTGCGGTTTATGTACTCTTTGGCAAGGTGCTCCGGTGCCAAGATGGGGATATGCGTTCCGTCTATCGCCCCACCACAGTTAGAAAACCCCATTGCAGCAAAGCCATCCACTATGCCCTGCACATTTCCCAGCATCACTGCCCTTCTTAGCAGAAGGGTATTGATTGCCCTGGCTACTTGGATCACAGCAGCTCCCAGGGTAGATGTGCCCACTCTAAATTGATTCCTGACTGACCGGTAGCAGTCAGGTGTTGCAAGTTTCTACAGGGCTATCGCCACTCACTTCTCAACTGCCAGGGCAGGTCTCATCTTGGTATTCCTGTGCTTCAGGGCTGGGGAAAGCAACTCACAAAGTTCCATGAAAGTGGCCGTACGGATGTGAAAGTTTCACAGCCACTGGAAATCATCCCATACCCGTAACACTATGCGGTCCCACCAATCTGTGCTTATGTGCTGGGTCCAGAATCGGCGTTCGACTGTGTCAGCATGCCCCAATCCTGTCATGATATCCCAGTTGCCACATCCGGTGCTTTCAGGAATGTCTGCGTCCATGTCCTCTTCACTATTTTCCTCGTGCTGGCGGGCTCCTAGCTAGGCTCTGCACATACTGCAGGATTATGTGCGAGGTATTTGCAATGCTCACAAAAGCAGTGTACAGCTGAGTGGACTTCATGCTTGCTGTGCTATGGCGTCTGCATGGATAACCCAGGAAAAAAGGCGCAAAATGATTGTTTGCCATTGCTTTCAAGGAGGGACGGAGGAGGGGAGACTGATGACATGTACCCAAAACCACCCGTGACAATGTTTATGCCCCATCAGGCATTGGGAGCTTAACCCAGAATTCCAATGGGCAGTGGGGACTGTGGGATAGCTACCCACAGTGCAACGCTCCGTGAGTCGATGCTAGCCCCGGTATTGAAGACGCACTCTGCCGACCTACTGCACTTAGTGGGGACATGCATGATCAACTGTATAAAATCGGTTGTTGAGGATGGACTTCTGTCAAATCAACCTAATTTCGTAGTGTAGACATGCCTTAAGGTGCCACAAGGACTCCTCATTGTCTTTACCCAATGATGGTGATACAGTCAGTGAATTAAAATATATTTTGGGAGGAAACAGTAGAAAGAGAGAGAGAATCTACAGGAGTTTAATGTTCAAAGGGAAGTTGAGATATAAATGGTAGCTGTCATTGCTTGAGAACCAAGGACAGTGGAGATAGCACAGATTCAGTAAAGCTCTAGCACAGGAGAGAGGATAGTAAAGTTCATGGCAAGTGTGACACAACCAGATTGAGGCCACTTTGTCTTCCTAATAATGGATGTAATAAGTTGTTTGGTAATTGTTCACATCTAGGCATGACTGGAAAAAATGGCTTGTTTTGGGCTGCTGTTATGGATGCAGCACGAAAAATGACCACAGTATTTTCAAAGTATTTCTTTAGAGCTGGTTGAAATATTTTTGACGATATAAAATTTTACCCAAGAAGTTGTTTCATCAAAACTGAAACATTTTGCAGAGATGAAGCAGTTTCAGTTCAGTTTTTGGAGGGGATAGAGGGAGAGACTCTCACTCTGTCTAGCCTGGTGGTTAGGTCAGAGTGCTCTGGGATGAAAACCTCTGCTCTGAATCAGGCAGAGTAAGGACTTGAACTTGGGTCTTCCACTTCCCAGGCCAGTTCCCTAACTGGACGGGGGCACACATACTCTGTCTCACTCAGTCTCTTCCTAAACTGAAAAGCTCAGGTTCCAGTCTGAAGAGAAATTTTGAAACCATGAAATTGAATAGTTTTCTCTGGTCAGCTCTACTTTTCTTTGCCTCAGATGCAACTTGAATCCATGAATACATAGCAATTTGTGGCATGCAATACTTGTATATAATTTTATTATTAAAACTACACTGTAAAATATGAAATGTAAGACATTCTTATCACTCAGTTGCCCAAATGGAAGAATGAAAGATGTCTCAAATGTTGAAATTCCCTTGGGTGGTGCAGCAAGGCAGTAGTTTGTCTGAAAGCTATACAGTAGGGGGTAAATATGGCCAGATCTCTATATTGCAAAGTATGTATAGTGTACATCAGATCTGTATGTGAAAGGAGATACCTACCACTGACATACACAGCATCCTTTTAGATATCAAGATTGTCAACTGTAAAACTATATTCAATTAACAAATCGTTCTCTTTTAATATGAATATGCCCAATTCTTTTTGTCTATTAAAAATTATGTTGTGTTTGGGTATTGTTACCTTGGAATTTTAATCTTAATTACAGAAGGTCTTGGTAACAGTTGCTTAGTAACACACATTTGAGAAACAGATTTGTTGATTTATGATGATATACCAAACAAAACCTCTAAAATGAAATATATTGCAAGATAAGCACATAGTACGAAGAATGCATTTCAACTGATTCTGGTAACCTCCACCTTTATGATGTACGGCCAGATCCCAAAATAGAATGACTTTGTACTGATTTATCTATTAAATAACTTACGTAACATGGGACTTATTTTTCTTGCACGTCATTTTTGTTCTAGCTATAAATCATTAAATTGTGCCACTGGAATGGCACAATTTAATACGTTCATGTAGACATGGACTACCGCAGCTCACTTGCATGCAGGGTAGGAATTGTAATCCCAGTAGAGTAGCCATTTGGTAAGTCTGATATTTATGGCAAGGACAAGCTAGAAGATGGTAAGGAGCTTAAGGTTCTTTTTATACAATACTACTTTTCCATTCCTTGAAGAGCAAAGCATGTTATGGATCAGAGACCATAAAATTTCTAAGGTAACCTATTTTGAGAGCTAGGGGAAGTTTCTGGAGAAATCTCGACTGCATGTGTCTGACTGTATATGTAATTAGGGTCTACCAGTATTTTCTGCACCTTGTAATGATTTAAATGCAGAAGTCAAGCTGTTTACTGAATTCAAGTATAAGGATTAAGAAATTGATCAATTTGTAATGCTGGCATATTCTCTGTGTAGAAATTATGTGAACGCAAAAACTTAGTCAGCACCTCTGAGCCAGATGGACTGTTGTTAAAATCCTAGTGCCTGCTATGAACACAGACCTAATCAAAGAAACAAATTGCGAATAGAATTATCACATTTATAAATATAACAAAGCTAAACATCCTGTATCATGAGTCTTGATTTCAGTCTGCCTTTCTACATATATTTTGAAGCATAAAAGAGTGTCTCTCTGCTTTATCATTGGAATAGTACTCAGAACAGGGACTTGGTCTCCTTGTGTAATGCCAAGCACACGGCTGGTGTTTAACCAGTAATAATTGTCCTGACCTTCCATCTAACATATCTTGTTCAATTCCTTGTGAAACAAAGTTCTCTATGTCCTCATCTGAACTAAAAATATATAGAGGTCCATTCAAGTTGATTCTTTTCTGATAACGAAAGGACTCTTTTCTTTCACATCTTCACAGGCTTTTTTTCCCATTTGTAACTAAACTGGGCTACTGTAGTCTGGATAAAGGAGCTAATGAATATTTCAAAAAGCACCTTACCTGCGGCTCTGTACATGTATAGTATATCATTTAATATTTTCAAACACTGATGTGCTATTACAGCTGTTGTACTGCCATCTTATTACTTCAGTGGAGACTTTGTGCTCTAGGTAACCCACAGTAATTACTTTTGAACAACACTCCTGACCAAACATTTTCATTTTCCTGCAGACAAAGAACTTCTAGTCACCCAATTTTTCATCCCTTCAAGATGTCACGTGCTGGTGATAAAATAATGTGTATTTAATAGTCAAAATTTCAGTAGTACCTTTTTCTTATGACCTATCATTTGAGTCCCAACACTCAAATTTGTCACCTCTTTGTCTGCCTAACTCTGGTAGGCAGTGACCCCATACACTTATTTTGGCTTCTCTGGTTTTCCACATACAGAGAAATGTCTTCATAATAAAAACAAAACTGTTGATAATACTTTGGTTTCCATACTAATTATATCCTAGCTCAGGGATCGGCAACCTTTGGCACCTTTCCACCAGGAAAATCCACTGGTGAGCTAGGACAGTTTGTTTACCTGCAGCATCCACAGGTTCGGCCGATTGCAACTCCTGCTGGCCGTGGTTCGCCGTTCCAGGCCAATGGGGGCTGCGGGAAGCGGCGTGGGCAGAGGGATGTGCTGGCCCCGCTTCCCGCAACCCCCATTGGCCTGGAACGGCGAAACGCGGCTAGTGGGAGCTGCGATTGGCCGAACCTGTGGATGCTGCAGGTAAACAAACTGTCCTGGCCCACCAGCGGATTTCCCTGACGGGCTGCGTGCCAAAGGTTGCCGATCCCTGTCCTAGCTTAATAAACTTGTTTTCCTGGTATCAGAGTTCTGTTCTGTTGTGATTACATCAGAGCTGTACCTAGTCCTAACCTTGCTTCTGGCAATCCAGTAAGTTTTTGGTATGAGTTCATCAAACCCACACCTTGCCTGTAGATTCACAATGAAATTAAACTATGGGAAAATTGGGTTAATTCAAATGTGAACCTTTCTTCACTTCAGGGCTTGTGAATCCATGCAAACTGGGTCTCGGATAAAATTTTGTTGAACCCCGTTAGAGACAAACCTGGCGGGATTCATTCAGCTCAGATATTTCCTAGTCCATGCTACTTCTCGGGTTAACGTTTTTAATATCTGCTACATTTTCTGAGAACAGTGCATCCCACAGGCCAAAAGAGAGAATTTTACACAAAGCTTGTGTTTAGTTGTATTTCATTTTATCTTTTTTTCAAAGGAGTTAATATAGTTGTGCTGAGCATTACTCAAAAATGTCCTTACTATTACCAGTCTACTCAAACTCACTTGGCATAGTCACCACATTTCATTTGAACGTTATTTGAATATTTCCTAAGAATTGCTGAATACTTTATTGATCTCATACTTATTCAGTATTTGTGTTTACTTTTGGAGTCATTTTAAAAACAAAAGTAATACATAGAATATTAGTGGGAAAACTTTGAATAGCAATCTGATCAGAAAAATTCTGTTTAAATGTCAACATTCTAAAAGTGAAGATGGCATTCCCCAATTCTTATTTACAAGACACGTAGCAAATGTGTGCACACAGGGGATATAGTTTGTCCCCAGAACTCAGACAATAGAACTGTTGTGAAGTGTGAGCTACAAGAATCTTCTGTGTACTAATATGAAAACTAGCATAATAAATGTGCGGCTTTTGCTTCTGATTTTGAATATCCTGTACTGCCTCAGAGTATTTGTGTGTATAGCTAGATATAGATATAATGTATGTTAAGTGTTCATCCTTTGTTATAAAGGATGTTCGTGTGACAGACACCCTCTTGGGCAACACACCGGGGATTGAACTGGGGACCTCCAGACCTGAGAGCTACAGCTTTGAACTAAAGAGCCATGGGTCTGTAGCAACTTAGATGTTCTGAATTTTCACAGAACAGGACTTGTAACACACACTTCCAGTGGTCACATTTGTATAGAAGTAGGACTTTTATTTTGCAAGAAATCATCAGTGACTATGATCCAGTAAAAGCCACTTATAGGCCTCTAGGCAATACTGGAATACAAATGATTAATAAGTATTTCAAAATGTCTCTTAGGAGGTCCTACAGTTGCTTAAGAGGCACCAATAGATTTTAAAAATAAGTCATCTTAAAAAGTAATTTAATACTATTGTGTTATACTCCTGTATGTACCATGGGAATGTAAAGATTAAAAATGGAAGAATATTTGTTCTGAAAAAGTCCTTCTTCTAATTGAACTTCAATCTTTTTAGAAAATTTCAGACAGACTCTGATTGGTTTGTGCTCTTAGGCCACATACTGATGACAACAGGAAAAGGTTTATTTACGTAGGGTCCATTGTGCGGAAAGCTCTTTGATCACTCTTAAGAGTTTGTTTGCTAATTCAAAATCATTATTTTCTTCTCTTTAAACTGATTATTCCTTCCCCACACAAATGCCACATTTGTTTATATAATTTCTTTTAAAATTTTTATCTATATTAAACTTTACATATTTTCTGATTGCTTAGCTATTTATATATTACAACTTATGTGCATAATATCATGTGTGCTCATTAGGTCCTAAACAGTCAAGGTCTGTGTTGGTTACTCATGGATGAGGAACCTGAAAAAAATGTGTAGTGGTAAAATGAAAAGACTACCAGTATGGATAAAAAGTTCAGTAAACAGGATCTACTCTGAAGAAAACACTGTCTACGGTAATGGTGTAGGAATAAGCAAAGAGTGTTTGAAGAATGTCCTTAACTGTTGATTGATTGAGATACTCTACCATGATCTGTAAAGATGAGGGCATGGCACCAAACTACTATTTTGCAGTCAGAACAGGAGCTCAGGTTATTTGTTTGACAATCCGTTCTGATTGTGTGCAAAACTCCACTTCTAGGCTTGGCATGGTTTGACTTACTTTATATTTTTTATGTTTTGGTTTTTTGGTGTTTAAAAAGAAAAAAACAAATCAAAACAAAAAAACCCCGCCATTGTGGTCGACATCTCCCTAGAGAGAATGGTCAGAAGTCTCACTTCTATACAGTGGGCTAGGGAAACCTTCCTCCCACAACAAAGCAGCTTACTGTTTTTCACAACACAAAATTATTTTAATCAGTAATCCAGTTTCCATAAAGCCAGTAACCACTTTCAGTCTGCCTTAAGGCTATTGCTTCACTTTTGTATTGAAACAGTTTGACTGCTTGCTGAAGTTGGCATTTATACTTTTGGAAATGCAATAAACAAATAGCTGTTGTCTATTTGGTATTGTTAATCACTCTGGGCAACAGGAATTAATGAACACAACAAATTGGACAACTCAATTTTGAGGTGGGGTACTTCAGGTGCATTTAGTTCATGTTTTGGAAAATGAGAATCTTGACACAGCGTCCAGCAATGTGGGCTCCCTGTGGATTTTCCTCTAAAATGTGCAATCATATGAGTGGACTATCTTATCAAGAAAAAAGAAGTGATTTTGTTTTTCTTACAGTTTTGAGGTCAGCATTCTGTTAACGACCTGCCAAACTCACCAGTGGATCCAAATGTACTAAAAAAAGAAAAACAGTTGGCACAGTTACATCTGTTACCACTAGCTCAACTGGTACTGCTCTGTTCTTGCCTTTCCCCTGTAGGTGATTTGGGGATAAAAACCAAACCCCAAACTCCGGAAGCTGGAGTGGCAGGGGATGCAGGAGAGCCAATGTCAAGCAGTATTACGGCAAATGAGGGGAAGTGCAATGCTGTTATTGTTTAAAATAGGGTGGAAAGGGCTCTGGTGAAAGCCCTATTTCTAAATAAAGCTGAGCTCCCAGACAAACCATTATCAGCAATGTCAATATGAAGAGGGGGAAAAATCCTAATTTGTTTGATAATTAGTTGCCTTTTTAAGGAATCTTGTTCTCTTCGTGCTCACTTAGCCGTAATCCAAATATCCCCAGAAATAGTTTTAAAACTGAACCTTAGCTGTTTTTGTAAGTATGACTTTAATTTTATAAATATATTACTTTGACTTTGTTTTCTGTTCTGTGATTAGAAGGGTTGCGTGTGGGGAAGGGAAGTATTGTGGGTGTTGTATGTTTCTAATACCCTAAGCAAGACATATTATAACTTCAAAGAAACTGTGAGAAGGAAAAAGAGACATTACATTAGAGACAATGAACGTATGGAATGAAATTATGACAACGAAATTATGGAATCTGATCAGATGGTTAATGTGCCAAGTGAATTTGACTAGCAGGTAGTGTTAATTTAGGAATTTTGTGCAGAGAGTTTCTAAAAATAGATAGATTTCCCCAACCCGAAAATCTACCAAAACAAATCACTGCCCACACAATTCTCTCCCTGGGGAAAGGCTGAGAGAGAGAACAAACCTCATGTGACAATTGTTAATCACATTGCTTAATGCACTACTGGAAGGCTACAGTGATAAGCATGATATAAGAACCTATATGGAATAGAAAAGCCCATTCATTTGGGGGAGGACTTGGATGAAGAGGGTTCTAGGAGTGCTGAGGGTTGGAAAATTTTATGTGATATGCAGAAAAGTTGGGTTTTGTGGAGTGTGTTGCTGGTTGTTTAGTATCTTTCTACTGTTGCTTCTTATTAAAAATACAACCATAGCAATATTTTGTTACAGTTCCTGGGAACAGATATCTTTTTGTGTCTTTGAAATTAAAAGAAATATAATTCTATGAATCCCCTTAAAAATGACAAACCAAAATAATTTTTCATCTATGATTCCATGTGCTCTTTTTAAAAAATATAGCAATAAGGTATCTTGCATTTGATATTTGCAGACTGTTTTTATTCTCCTTTCCATATATACATAAATGGTGATCTTAAAACAAAGAAAAAACACACACCCCAAAGCCAGTTATGAAAACTTGCCATTAAATTTAGAGGATTTCTCATAATATGAGACCATTGTTACAACAAACTTCACTTCAGATTAATGATGAATCCTGACATATATGAGATTGGTTTTGTTAAGTAACTGCAAGGTAAAGTGACTTTCATTCAGGACCCAAGACTCTGCTTCCATTAATGATAGGTATTAGGGATGTTAGAGCATTTAGGTCATCTAGTCCATTCTCCTGCCAATGCATTACTTTCTCTGAGTGTATTTGCTAGTGTTTAGTTTCCAATGTCTCCAGCTGTGGGACTTGCATCTCTTCCACTGTCAAATAGATCTTTCTATCAGGAGGTTTTTCATCATATTCAGTTTAAGTTTTATTTCTTATACCAACCTAAATAATTCCTGTCCCCCCCCTTGCTGCTCATATCATTCAAATACTTGTAAATGGTTATCATGTTCTTCTTAGTTAACATGCAGCTAAGCTAATCACCTATAGTGCTTACCTCTAGGTCCTTATTAGGTTTGGTAACTCTTTTCTGAATTCCCTCCAATATGACTATATCTTTAAGGACTGACATGCCAAGAACTGAACACAATATTCCAAATGCAGTATAAATCACATATTGCTTGATCCTGCCTGGTGCTGAGGACTCAAGCCTGCTTCAGCAAAGCACTTAAGTGTGTTACTCCTGGGAGAATTCTGCACCACAAAATTAAAAATTCAGTGCCAAAAAATAAGTTGGACACAGTTTTAAAATTCTGCAGATTTTATTTGTCAAAATAATACTACATAATCATGCCAGTTTCAATTATTTTAGTAATTTTATTTCAAAATACCTGTCAGCAAGTATGTCTGTAACAATACAGACATACAAAAAGATTCCCTCAGGAGTAGAGAGTTAAAGAAACCCCCATGACAACCCACTTTCTTTTTCTCTGCCCGCTTCCTCCCCTCCCAGAGCCCTGCCCCAGGACCCTTCCGGCCCAGATACCCGCATCCCCTTTCCCCTAAAGCCCATCCATGGGGTCCCTATTGCCCAGATAACTATACCCCCTTCCCCCAGAGCCCAGCCATGCCCCCCTTTGCCCAGACACCTCCACCCCCCCCTCCCCCACCCGACTCCAGGGACCCAGAAGGAGACATAGCCTGATGCTTGATCCCAGGCTTATGTGGAATTTCCTGCGTGCCGACATCTCCTTCTGTCAGGGCGTGCTGAGAACTGTAGCTGCCAGGAACCCTCTAGCTCCCTCCCCTCCCACCCAACAGCATCTTCCATATGTGAGCTGGGCTCTGCTGGGTCCAGCGGCCCCGAGTGGTGGCCAGCAGCACTGCAACCCATTTCTGTGGGGGAAAGGAAATTCTGCGCGCACAACACAATAACACTGCATAATTCTGCATTGCGCAGTGGAGCAGAATTCCCCTAGGAGAAAGCATATGCTTATCTTTAAAAAACATGAGTTCAATGGACATCAGTAGGACTACTGGTGGCCAATGTAAAGGACTAGAATGCTCAGCATATGGCAGGATCAAGTCCCTAAAAGGGAGTATCTCCATGATGGTCTATCTCTGAGTATGGAGCTCCAAATGGCATTGATTTCTTGCTCCATTGCTCAGCTGCCTTGTCTTTTCCACTGTCAGTCATAAATCTCTTTTGTCCCTTTTTGCCACTAGGATATTGTTAAAATTGGGATTTTATTACAAAGAAAAAATACCAAAAGGACCAAGGGAAACCATTATGATATATCTTTATAGAGTTCCCGTGATAACCCTATACCAGAGTGAGAAAATGACTTCATTTTAAGTTTGAACTGCATGATGATGCCATTGCTAACCCCTTTATAAAATGAGATTTATGAAAGCATAATTTCAAATCAACGTAACATTAGATAGAGATTGATTAAGGTTGGTTAACAATACTGCAATTTTAACGTATTTTCTTTTTCCCATCTTTATGATTGGACCTTTGACACTACTTTGGTCCTCCATCCCCAGTGCAGTGGCTCTCAACCTTTCCAGACTACTGTACCCATTTCAAGAGTCTGATTTGTCTTGTGTATCCCCAAGTTTCACCTCACTTAAAAACTACTTGCTAAAGCAATCAGACAAAAATACAAAAGTGTCATAGCACACTATTACTGAAGAATTGCTTACTTTCTCATTTTTACCATATCATTATAAAATAAATCAATTGGAAATAAAAATTATACTTATATTTTAGAGTATAGTGTATAGAGCGGTATAAACAAGATATTGTTTGTAGGAAATTGTAGTTTGTACTGACTTCACTAGTGCTTTTCATGTAGCCTGTTGTAAAACTAGGCAAATATGTAGATGAGTTGATGTACCTGCTGGAAGACCTCTGCGTACCCCCAGGGGTACACGTACCCCTGGTTGAGAACCACTGTCCCAATGTATATATGATTCTTGAAATACGCATGTAGGTGGAAAATTGTGTGTGTGTGTACTTTTCTGAGTAACTTGCTTTGAGGGATGGATGATTGCTAACTGGTATTTGATAAGTGACTGGTTAAAAGTAAAGCTGGAGGAATAATGCAAGCTTTTTTTTGTAAATATCTGTTCAAAGTGCTGAACTTGCTTCAGCCGTATTCACACTCCTTTTGTGCTTGCTTGTGATGAGCAGGGCATTGCTTTGTCTGGCAAGCAGTATCATTTAAAAAAAAAAAATAGAAGGCAAAAGGCTTACTACATTAAGGCCTGAAATAGCAGCTAATATGGTGCAGGAAGGTTAAACCTGTATTCTGTAGCCCATAGAGCTAGTTTAAAAGTATTTTACTGATCAGTAATATAAGAAGCCTACACCCTATAAGATATTTAGCTTAAGTAGTTAGCATAAGGCTTTGTGGCCTACAAGTCTTAGCATCAGTGAGATGCCCGATGGTGACCCTGAGGACAGGCACTTCAGCACAACCCAAGATAATGCGGGACTTTACAGATGCAGCCTGCAGTGGTGAAGGAGCAGAAGGAGAGAAAAAAAATGGCCTCAGAAGAGACCATATCATTTTTAGGTGGTCATAAACAGCAGACATGATTGTGGAAACGGCAGCTGAGAAGTTTTGGGTGGAGGAAGAATTGGAAGACAAGGGACCATTTATATGAGATGTATTGCTTTTTACTGTTTGTTTTTAAACTGGTTGGGCCTGACTTTGCAGGCTCAGGCTGGAAGAACAGGTTTTTCTGGGTTATGAACTTTCTAGTTTTTGTTGTGAAACAGGTTGCTGCAGCACTGCATGAGGGGAGTTTTCCACCCTTCCCACCTCCCTTACCTGCAATCCACTGAGGTAGCACAAGTGGCAGCTCCTTACCCACTCAACCGCCTACCAGGTTTCATAATCCCCTCTACAGTTGGGTACATGTTTGTGCTAAGATGAAAGTATCTTTCATGATGTTTTGGGCCCCACGCTACAAGAAGGATGTGGAAAAATTGGAGAGTGTCCAGCGGAGGGCAACAAAAATGATTAGGGGACTGGAACACATGATTTACGAGGAGAGGCTGAGGGAACTGGGATTGTTTAGTCTGCAGAAGAGAAGAATGAGGGGGGATTTGATAGCTGCTTTCAACTACCTGAAAGGGGGTTCCAAAGAGGATGGATCTAGACTATTCTCAGTGGTAGCGGATGACAGGACAAGGAGTAATGGTCTCAAGTTGCAGTGGGGGAGATTTAGGTTGAATATTAGGAAAAACTTTTTCACTAGGAGGGTGGTGAAACACTGGAATGCGTTATCTAGGGAGGTGGTGGAATCTCCTTCCCTAGAAGTTTTTAAGGTCAGGCTTGACATAGCCCTGGCTGGGATGATTTAGTTGGGGATCAGTCCTGCTTTGAGCAGGGGGTTGGACTAGATGACCTCCTGAGGTCCCTTCCAACCCTGATATTCTATGATTCTATGTGCACAGTGTTTGGCTGGACCATGCCATGTGGTCAGACTCAAAATAATGGTCAAGATGGTGGGGATGGGAATTCAAGAAGTTAAACAGAAACTTCAATATAGAAGATGTGAAAGCACAAGAATTTTACTGCAATAAGCCTCAAATAACTTTGTGTATGGTAGCATTATATCTGGCAGCCCATATACGGGGCTATGACATATTTAAGTATCTGCTCTTACCTTTTGGTTATCACTTTTTTCATTTGCCTTTCCATTTAATGCACAAAACACAGATATAAGCATTATTTTATTATCAGACTGCTATACAGCCACTATATACTACGGGGTTGGATCATTTCTGCCATACATCTTGCTGCCAGTTAATGTATAGAAAGCTATGTAATGGAGATAATTTATCCTCTCCCTGTTTTCCAAGAATAACCTCAGCAAACTTTTTGTAAAATCAATCCTAGCTTGGCAATCATGTTTTGAAGAAATGCAAATTGCCTTGTACCGTCATAGCTCAGTTTGGTGAATTGCTGCAGCTGATTGCTGATCTGGTCGTGTAAGAAGGCATGCACATTGGTCTGGTTATCAACCTAGCTAAAACTGAGCCCCTGGCCATTACTGTCAAGCAGCCTCCAACTCTAGGTTTCAGACTGCTGCGTGTTAATCTGTCCTAATGGGATATTGAGCAGGTGGTAACCGTGCAACACTTGTGTCATAGAGTTCTGGTGTATGTTCAAAAGATGTGGACACGCATATAGCAGCAGCCACTGCTCTTCAGTTCTGGGCTCTTCAGTGCCATCTGTGGAGATGTCATAATGCTGAGCTTTCCACAAAGCAGTGGCTCTATGAAACCACACTTAAATGAACTTTATTGTACAGTAGCAAAACATGGGCACTGAGGAAGGCTGAAGAGAATCAGATAGTTCTCATCATCTGTGTCAGCTGCTCCATAATAAGTGGCAGAACCAGATCAGCAATGAGGATATTTGTAGGTGAACCCAACAACCGCCTTCATCAGCACTGGTTCAGTTTCGGCGGCTTTTGTATTACGGACATATTAGAATAGAAGACCAATGAGTTACAAAGCACATTTATCAAGGAATATTGCTACATGGCCAGCAGTCATGAGATTTCCAAAAGCTTCGGAGGTGTGATGTTTTGCCAATGATGGATATAGACTGATCAGCCAGCCAGACCGTTTTGAGGATCAGCTAGCGATGGATCCAGGTGGTGCTCTGTCTTTAAGGAGGCTAATCCCTTCAGGATTTGCCTTACTTTGATGATGATCATGGAAACTCTTTCAGCTTTGCCTTCCAAGAGCTTGTCCTCTGAAATCATCTGTGAGAAGAACTTCAGTGCATGTTTACCAGCCTTGCCACCTAGTCTCCCAAACATGGCTTTACTTTCCCCTTGTTGTAATCCTGAATACAGAGATGTTATTGAGGCTCTAAGAGGTTTTTAAAAATCCTATTTAGTTGAGTATTTAACCAATATCAGAGGAAAGAAAAGGAAAGTGAGACAGTGGCCTTGATTCTGGCCTCTGCTATGTCTCCTGCACACCATCTCTTTCCTTTAAAAAGTCTGGCATTATGTACTTTGTATGGCTATTCTATGTATACATCAATGAATTGGCCACAATGATCCACCCAGGATTGCTCCATCTTCAGAGTGCCAGCCTTTTCCGCTAGTGTACTTCTGGACTAGATGTGTGGAGGGGTCCGGGTACACAGAATAAGTGCAAGGTCCTTCGGTAGCTCCAGCAGAGTCTTGGAAGCCCTCAATTGTTTTGAAGTCCCTCAATGTTCTTTGGCATATTGGCCACCTCTATTATGTAACTCTGCAGTACTCCATGTGATGCCATGACAATTACACCCATTGTTGACTTCAGTCTCAAGCTGGGTGCCCAGATGATCTGGAATAGTTAAATACTCAGCTTTTATAGGGTAATCACCACTCTTCCCCTCCTCCCCCCCCCCCAGGGAGAGCATGGTTCTCATGCTGAAATGCAAAGGTGAGCTCCCCATGAAGATACAGAAGCGTTACTTCTTCATTTGGAAGTTGTTCAGCTCCTCCTGCTATCAATCCCAGGTCTTGGACAAATCTGCACGAATCAGTGGTTTGATCCAAAGCAAAAATTGGTGGTCTACCCACTGAACTTAGTCTAGAAGCAGAATACAGAGCTGATTATTAGTGGTGATGAGAGCATGAACCTTTCAGTATGTGTTTCACTGACTACTGATCTCATTCTCCACAGATACTGGTAATTTGCCCTCTTCCAGTGCCTCCCTGGGCTGCCTGGGGCACTTGATACTTACTTTTCAGGGGCTCCAAAAGTTATTCATCTGATCAGAGAGCAAGTTTTGATCCTTCAGTCCAACCTCCATCTTGAGAAAATCCTCAGAAACGATAGTGATTCACAGGGGGTTAGATACCTTTTTCCCACAGTCTCCTCCAAGCCCTATATCTGTGGCATGAATGCAAAAATTCCTGTTGAAGAACAAACCTAATTATGACAAGATTTATGCTTTTTGAGAACTATTGTACATTTTGGTAAGTACCATGCCCAAAATTCAAGTTTAAAAAGATTGGGGAAATTTCAGATAAATCAGTGAAATGTCTCACTTATCTGTTATGAGGTGATCCCTAGATTCACTCTTATATAGGGTGAGGGGAGAAAAGCTCAAATGTGCCCCAAGGGTTGGTTCTAGGGCCGGTTTTATTCAATATCTTCATTAATGATCATAGAATCATAGTCTAGTCTGACCTCCTGCACAACGCAGGCCACAGAATCTCACCCACCCACTTCTGTACCAAACCCCTAACCTATGTCTGAGCTACTGAAGTTCTCAAATCATGGTTTAAAGAGTTCAAGGTGCAGAGAGTCCTCCAGCAAGTGACCCGTGCCACACACTGCAGAGGAAGGCGAAAACCCCCAGGTCCTCTGCCAGTCTTCCCTGGAGGAAAATTCCTTCCTGACCCCAAATATGGCGATCAGCTAAACCCTGAACATGTGGGCAAGACTCAGCAGCCAGACACCCAGGAAAGAATTCTCTGTAGTAACTCCACCCCATCTAACATCCCATCACAGGCCATTGGACATATTTACCACTAATAATCAAAGATCAATTAATTCCCAAAATTAGGCTATCCCATCATACCATCTCCTCCATTAACTTATCAAGCTTAGTCTTGAAGCCAGATATGTCTTTTGCCACCATTGCTCCCCTTGGAAGGCTGTTCCAGAACTTCACTCCTCCAATGGTTAGAAACCTTCGTCTAATTTCAAGCCTAAACTTCCTGGTGGCCAGTTTATATCCATTTGTTCTTGTGTCCACATTGGTCCTGGAGGATGGCGTGGATTGCACCCTCAGCAAGTTTGCAGATGACGCTAAACTGGGAGGGAATGGTAGATACGCTGGAGGATAGGGATCGGATACAGAGGGACCGAGACAAATTAGAGGACTGGGCCAAAAGAGATCTGATGAGGTTCAGCAAGGACAAATGTAGAGTCCTGCACTTAGGATGGAAGAATCCCATGCACTGCTACAGACAAGGGACTGAGCAGCAAGGCAGCAGTTCTGCAGAAAAAGACCTAGGGGTTACAGTGGACGAGAAGCTGGATATGAGTCAACAGTGTGCCCTTGTTGCCAAGAAGGCTTATGGCATTTTAGGCTGTATAAGTAGGAGCATTGCCAGCAGATCAAGGGACGTGATCATTCCCCTCTATTTGGCATTGGTGAGGCCTCATCTGGAGTACTGTGTCCAGTTTTGGGCCCCACACTACAAGAAGGATGTGGAAAAATTGGAAAGAGTCCAGCAGAGGGCAACAAAAACGATTAGGGGGCTGGAGCACATGATTTATGAGGAGAGGCTGAGGGAACTGGGATTATTTAATCTGCAGAAGAGAAGAATGAGGGGGGATTTGATAGCTGCTTTCAGCTACCTGAAAGGGGGTTCCAAAGAGGATGGATCTAGACTGTTGTGAGTGGTAGCAGATGACAGAACGAGGAGTAATGGTCTCAAGTTTCAGTGGGGGAGGTTTAGGTTGGATATTAGGAAAAACTTTTTTTCACTAGTGGTGAAGCACTGGAATGGGTTACCTAGGGAGGTGATAGAATCTCCTTCCTTTGAGGTTTTTAAGGTCAGGCTTGACAAAGCCCAGGCTGGGATGATTTAGTTGGGGATTGCAGGGAGTTGGACTAGATGACCTCCTGAGGTCACTTCCAACCCCGATATGCTATGATTCTAGGTGGGAATCTAATAGTCAAGATAAAAAGTACAGTACATTAACTGTACAATAGCTGACACTGCAATAACTTTAAACACAGTACGCATGCATGTACTACTTAATACAGGTCTGAACAACTTACTAGAAACTAGTTCATATTACTTGCATACTATGTACTATAGTGTGTGCGGTGAATATCCTGTATGTTATAACTCCTATCCCTTTTGAGAAACCCATTAATACTCTTCCTTCTAGTCAGATGCTTGTTCAGTTTCAGTAAAGCGCAGAAGTAAACTCATTAAGTTGGTAAATGATGGTTTAGTTCGATGTTGTGAAAACAATATGTGTAGCAAATCCACATTTGTAAGCTCTTCTCAGTGCCTTTGGCACTTCTCATTGACATGTGGCTTCAACAGAATGTTCCTGACTAATTTTTAAAGGTTGTCTTTTAATTTTTAAATTAAAACATGCATTGTAAATGCTGTGTTTTGAATATTTGCTCTCTTACTTGCCTTTCTGTATGGATCTTCTATGCAGTATGACAAGTGTGCTTGCTGTATATTATCCAGCAAGGGAAAACTCACTGAAATATGTACATTGGCTTGTGGTGCACATCTGAGCACAGAGCTCACATGCAGGAGGTGGGATTTCTCTTTTTTTCCTCCTCTCTCCTGCAACGGAGGAAGTACACCACTCTCTGTACAAGTGTATTGTACCTCTATGTAGAGGCAGGATGATCACCATTGGAAAATCAGCATTTGCCAGCACCTGTTTTAGCATATTCACGTTGGCTTGCAAAACAAGTTGCACTGCTCCCTGTATCCCCAACCTTGATATATTCCCAATTCCTGTTAGCTGTATTCATGCCAGTATGCACAGGTGTGGTCTGAGGATTTTGAAGAGAATGAGATCATTCTTGGGTTTTATAATTCTGTATGATTTTTGTTAAGCAATTCCTAAAGGCACAGAGTAGGATCAGGATCCCATTATGCTAGAAACACAGAGTATAAAACAGTCCATGCCTTTAACATAGTGGACTCATTTTCCAATTCTTAATATAGTGGTAGGGGAAAAACTGTGATATCTGTTGACAAATGTTAATTTTTTAATGGTAACCATTGTACTAGTTGGCTTCAGTGTAGAGAGCAGGAGAAAAATACCTCAACACAGTCTGCTTGTGTTGTCTTTCTGAATGTTTGTTGTACTCCTGTGCAAAAACAACAAAAAAACACCCACCGCCCTTTTACTTCTACCACTGTTGCAATGGAATACTCTCTAGCGTCAGAGTCTGTGTAAGCTGCCTGGGCCGAATGTTTGGAGCAGCCCAAAGCATTCTACTATTGTTGCTCTCAATTATGTAAAATTTTGTGAGAGGTCAAATTATTTTTTGCCACGTACTTTCTAATAAAACAGTTTGTCCATTTATTAATTATAACAGTATTGTTCTCAAAGCTTCCATTAAGGCATAATTTTTAACTCACTATGTCTCATTTGCTTTTTTTCCTTTCCCCTTTCTATCATTATGCAGGTATTTGGGAGGGTCTTTCCTTCTTCTTTTTCAGCCTGTCCTTTTGCTAAATGTATACAGGACACAGAATTGTCACATGCCAATCTCATAGTATGTCAGTGTCTGAGAGAGCACTTATTGGTACATGGGTTCACTAAGCATCTATAATTTTTCTACATTTTTGCACTTTGAAGAGGCTGCACCAAAAAGATAAGGGTTTGATAGCATATTTTATATCTTACATACTATCTTATGTATAAAATCACTATCCTGATAATGGCCCTAGGCACATGTTGCATACAGTGGGCAAGCATTAGGGATGCTGCATAGTCTAGTGACTAGATCACTGGGTTAAGAGTAATGAGACCTGGGTTCTGTTTCTGGCTCTGCCATTATTTCTGTGTGACCTTGTGCAGAATGATTTTTAACCTGTAAAATGAAGATGATGATCGCCTATATTTGTAAAGTATTTTGGATGGAAGTTGTTGTTTGAGTACCAACTATAATTTTAGCTGTTGGAGAAGGGGATAATTTATAGGGGAAAAATTGGGAAAGCTTACTTGGGAATAATTCCCAGTTGGATTTGGGTGGTGTGGCAGCAAAGGATGCATGCCCCTTGATAACTGCAGTCAGGCCACTGCATCATCAGAGACAAGAGCATATTCCCTTTTTCTTTTACAGGGTGCTAAAGTGTTGCTTAGCAACATGATTCCTTCTAGCTTGAACAACTGCTCTAACCCATTGAAACTGACAGGGGAACAGAGTTTGAAAGTGAGATCTTTGACTTAAAATTTTTTTGGAGTGGAGTGGAGAGCTGAGAAAGAGAGAGCAATAGGCAGAATAAAAGAAGAAAAAATGAGAGGAAGAGGAATTAGGAATAGAGAAACAAGGACTTGATAGGCTCTTACAGTAAATAGCAACTGAGAGGAAAGCACAAATGAGGAAGACAAACACATGAAAATTTAAGAAGAGAAGTGGGTAGAAAAAGCACTAAGAGTGGTGAACTGGGCTTGATATAGACATATCTTACACTTTCTGATCATGTTCAGAGCAAATGCTTGACAGACAAATTTTTCCAAAGTGTTTCTGACAGAGGAGGGTCATGACATTACCTTAAAGTAACGACACTGAAATAAAACAGTACAAAATAATTATGGGATTTGTGTATTTAGAATTGTATTTATAATTGCCACTTATAAGAGTTTGTTCCGATACTGTCTAATATATTTATGTAAAACATTTACTGTATAATAGCTTTGATTAAAAAGGAATTTGCAGAACTAATCAGGTATGTATGACAGTGTGTCTTATCTTACCTTGTTCTACATTAGTTTCCATCCATGTGAAGAAGTCATTCTTAAGCATGTTGGCTTCCCCATATTTAAGACAAGCACTGAGTTAATATGTAGTACTAAAAGTGCTCTCGGCTTTTGTGTATAGACATTGCAGCCAAGAATGATAGTCATATTGATTACAGGAATTACAGCTATATTCAGATATTGGGGTGGGAGGGTAAGGCCAAGAAGAGGTGCTGCTGTCATTCTCTGGTCCTGGAGTATGGGCATCACCCCACCATCCAGGCCTCAATTGGCCATCCCCTTTACCTAGCTTGGTGTGCTGTGGGAGGCTTCGCATTCCCTCCACCTTCAGCCTCATTCTAATTTGCTCCTATGAACTTGCCCTCTCCTGCTTTTCTCTCTCACCTCACCTTGACCCATAATAATAAATAAAATTAGCGGCATAGAGCAAACAAAACTTGTACCATCATCATCATGACAACTTTGCTATTATGCTGTATCCCTTTCCCCCACCATTGGCCTGAGGTTGTTGGGGTTTTTTCCCCTCTAGATCATACCAGTTGGGACAGGAACCATGTCTTCATATATGTTTTGAAAGTACTTAGTACACTTATATAAATAATAATTGTCAGGCAAGGAAGTGATGTTTGCCGGAGAACTTGGGTGGTTGAAAGTTGGAAAGTCTAAGAAGAGGTTGAGTTCAAAGTGAGAGGTGATCAACATCTGGACAAGGAGAATTTTCATTGTTCATATCCTTTCCCTCAGTACTGCCAACCCCACCTCTGTAAAAATCAGTCAGGAGTCAGCTCCCCTGTTCCAAAAATGAGACTGATTTAAAATGATATTTTTAAAAAATAATTATTGTGGGATTCTTTTCATTTGCCTTCTGGATTTTGAGTCTTTAGGGTTCAAGTTTTCAAGCTGTTCTCTGTAATTATGAGGGCTAGATATTTACTTTTTAAAAAATTGATGCTAAGAGTCTCTTGTAGTCCCCTGACTCCAGGAGTTGAGGCTTTAATAAAAATAGCAAATATCACAAGGCTTACAGTAAAACTGTGAGTGTTGGCAACACTTGCTGTCTTCACCCCAGCTCTATCATCAACTATCTCTCTACTTTCTTCCTCCCTTTTGCCTCCGTGCTTCTCGATTGTGCTGTCTGTTCTCTCATCCTTGACTTTCTTTATTGCGAAGTCTCCATTGGACTCTGTCCACCACTGTAATCTGGATTCTGTCCCCTTCATTCCACAGAAACAGCAGTTACCAACGATCTCTCCCTGGCCATGTCACAAGGCCTCTTCTCCCTCCTTTCACTACTATCCAAATGTTTATCACTCCTTTCCGATGGAAATTTATCCTTCCTTAGGCTTCAGGCTGTTTTCCCATGTGCATCTCTGACTGCTACATTGGTGTAACCTTTTGGGAGGTTGCAGTTGTTTTATTGTTATCCCTTGGGGAATGAAGGGGGCACCCTCACTAAGCCTCCCCTCTTTTTCCCTCTACAACCGATCCCTAGGTGACCTTGTCTGGTTACAAGACTTCCACTATCACTTGTATACAAGTGACTAGAATATTTCTGCTGGCCACCTCTTTCCTCCTAAACTATCCCTCTTCACCACTTCCTTGGTCACCACTGTAAACTTCACCATCTTCCAATAGTCACAGCCTTGGTGTGTAACTTACGCTCCTCTCCTCCTTCCCTCACCATTTCCTGGTGCTTTTTCCTTCACAACAGCTGAAACATTTCCAACTTCCTTTCCACTCTTGCCTCGAAACCCTTGTCTTAGGGCTGATTGATTGTTGTCTGGACTACTACAGCCTCCTTTTTCTCCTTCTCTGACCTCCCAGACACTTGCCTCTCATCTCTCTTCAGTTGTCCCAAAAGCGACCACAAAAATACTCTACTTTGTCTATCATTCCGACCACATCCAGCCCCAAGATGAAGGACGAATCTTTTTGTCCCTTTACTGTTCCTGTTCCATGCTGCTGCATATGCCTGTAAGTTCTCCCTTCCATTCTCTCCTTCCACTTCTCCACCCTCTTCTCCTTCTAACCTCTCCTCAAACTGATGTATTCAAAGAGGACTTGAAATCCTGGCTTTCCCACTGCATCTCTCTTCAGGCTTACTTAAAAAAAACAAACCACCTAATTGAAAACTACAATATTCTTGCTTTACTTCACCCTCAAGGTGTGTTGCCTTCTATTGCTCCCCTCTCCCTCTCCCTGTATCTGTATGCTGTCTATTTAAATTGTAAGCTCTTCATGGCAGACGCTTTGTCTTACATACAGAGCACTAAGCACATTGGGGGCATTCTACAAAGAATAGATGACGAAGATGATGATTTAGTGAATCACTGAGTCTGAAAGGGAAGACATTGTGGTGTTTGGCAGAAGATTTTAGTTTTGCATTTGTGTTTTTTTCATCTAACAGAATGATTGCTGTGCTATGCACCTTGCAAACCAACTGTGCAAGTCTTCATGAACAGCTACATTTAATAAGTATTTCGAAATGTTAACTTTTCCATTCATGGAAATACTAATAACACGTTTATACACTCTCATCCAGTCCCCTTTGGTGTCCTCAACTGGTTAAATTTTGCATGATCAATTCTACTGGACCATATAAAGTACAATAAAAGTTTTATTTTGTATAGCGTCTTTCATGCAAATTATATCCAAAACACTTCAGAGTTCAGTAATATAGTCAGAGTTTAACAGTGTGAGAGAGAAATTAGGTAGTACTCCCCATTGTAAGAATGGAAAATATAGTAAATTGAACTACTAAGGGGCAGCAAATAGCCATTTTGATGGCTCCCACTTTATAGGCAAGAGAGAGACTAATATCTTTCAGATAAGATTGTAATAGTGGAAAATCAGGGAACAAGGAAGACCTAAGTATGTTTCAGACATCAGCTCTTGCTAAGGGACAGAGTACAACAATGAGATTTTTGTAGAGGAACAATATGGAGATTGCATGGAGGCTTCAGTGCTGGATGAAGTGGGAGAGAAGAAAGAGGTTGGAGCATGTGGCTCACAGGTTTATGAAATTAAGAAGGGCAATTGTGAATGAGTTCCTGAAACAAATGGGAGCCACTGGAGTAGTTGAGGATGGAAATGGTGATGTACGTTAGCTGTGCTTTATATGTCAGAAAGTGGGCAGAAAGATGGTGCACATATGAGATATCAAGAGAGCTGGAATTTAGGGATGCTCTTGAAAAATAGTTGAAGTCAGAAGAAATTTAAGGCATGGATGAAGACTTCAGCAGAGGTGGAAATGGGATGTGGAGATGTCGTGTGGGAACTGTTGTGTCTTGAGTTTTAATAAATTTAATTAAATGTTGACTGACTTCACCTGATCAGTTTCCTTTCAAAGAGCATAATAAACAAACGAAATCCATGCTGCCGTTATTGAAGGACTGAGGTTCACACTAGCTAATAAGGTAAAATCACATGATGGATTTAATATTTTTGTTGTAGCTGCAGTCCCAGAATTAGCTGATTTTGAATTTGTGGTGAAGTATGCAAGGCATTCTTCAATGCTACTTACAGTATTCTTAGGGTATGGGATCTATGTTCAGATTTAAACTATGAAGGGAATGGAAATTTCCACTGTCACATTTTCCTTGCAGTGAACCATTCTGCCTCCCACATACTATAATAGAGTATTTTTACAATCCTATGCAGGATATGCCTGAACCATTGCTTTATCTTGTCGTACTGAGGCAGAGGCTTAGGTGCAGCTTTAAACTCCCCTCTACAAGTGCATATGTATCTACCATTCCTGTGATTTTTTTTTTTTAAATCTTTTTCTCTGAAGAATAGGTCTGATAGTAAGCCAGTGTCTGTACCAAAACACTATTGCTGGAAGTGTTTACAATAAGTAGTTAGATGAAATCCTGCGAATTTGCATTCTGGTTGTAGCTCTGCATTAAAATTCATGACCTGCTGGTTGGTTTCTCAGCCCATCAGACAACAAGAAAATTCAGATCCAGAGGGGAATTGCCACTGGGTAACTAAAACTTTTTTCTGTACATCAGTGATTTGACATAAGTAAAGCAGTCCAATGTCTTCTTTTGTTTTGTAGTTTTATATCATGCTCCAGGGTAACACCAGCTGTTTTAATGGTAGTGAGGTAGTAGGTATTTCTATGCCAGCTAGATTAATTTGTAATCAGCACAGATTTAGCTGCACTAGAAGTCTCAGGGACGTCTACATCGGATTTTAATGTTGTCTCCTACAAATCAAATTGTTTAACTTACAGTTGACATTGACACAGTTGGAATGGTATTTTCTTTCTGATATCATAGATACAGTTATAAAAGTTACACATAGACTAGTAGGTAATGTTAAGAACTGAAAAGCATATTTATAAATGGTTAACTAGATCTTTAGATGTGGAATAACAAGGTGCTTAATAGAGATGTTTTTTGCAGATGCTATATGCATGGAATATTTTTGGGTAGCCTTGCCAATCTGAGTATTCTTCAATAGTGATTTTGATGAGCTGGGAATCTGTCTCTACAAATGTATGAATTCTGGCTGATATTAAGAAGGGTTACTGTGAAAACCACTGCATCATGAATAACTCTATGTACGTATATCCACCACTGTGGAGAGGACCTGTGCCAGGTACACACTGGATGTGGGACAGGGGGGAATATTTGATGTTAATGATGGTGCTTTGACCACACAAGTTAGGCTAAAGAGTGGCTGCATCCTAATGGATAACCAGTTTTATCCATTCTCTCTGAAGAAAGGCTATTTTTGAGAGCATTGGAAAATTACCAGAAACAGCACTGAGAAAGACAGGTGTTAGAAGGAGGGCATATAAACTAAAGAGAGAGAGACATAGGAACAGGAAGTATTGGGCAGAAGAGAGGAAGGGTACAGAGCAGCTAAGAAGCAAGGTGGAGAAGAGAACGACTCTGTGACAGGGACACACCCCAGCACGTGGAAGCCTGGATCAGGTAGGGGGCCCTGCCTGTCCATGTGAACGCAGGTGGTCCTCCAAGAATTCCCAAGGGAAGGGTGAGCTAGTGAGGGGCATTGTGTTTAGGAGGCTTATGTTCTATATGAACTGCACTCTCTCTTGTGCTGTATCTGTTGAGTGTAAAAGAGCAATGGTGTTAGAATTTGTGCAAAGTGTCTGTCTGTATGTGTTATATGTCTCACAACTGCCACATATCTCCTGAGAGAGTTAAACAGTAACTCAGAAGGCTCACACCTTGAAGTGCAGTTCTGGGAAAGGGTATATTTAAGGGACAGGGGAGTCAGAGCATCAGCACTGATTCCAGGTGATAGGCAGCTGGACAAGAAGTTCTTGTTCTTGCTTTCAGGAGGGAGTGCCACACAGAGCGTCTGCACTCTGAGAGTTTACCGAGGGACGCTGCAGACTGGGGCAGTGGCTGGGAGGCTTAAAACACCTGAGGATCCAGAGGCTTTGATTCCCATCACAGCAGTCTGGTGGGCATCTGGCAGGGGATTAGCAAAAAGGGGTCAGCAGTGGGTGAGGGGGGGAAATAGTAAAGAGGTTTGGATGTTTGTTGTGTTCTGCACAATCTGTACTGTCTTGTGCTTTATATGATTAAGTAAATGAGCAACAATGTGTTTGACTTCTGTGTAAAATGCCTGGGGGGGATTTCACAATTACCATGAGGCTTCGGAGAGAGTTGAACTGTAAACCAGAAGGCTCACAACTTTGAGGTGAAGTACTGGGAGAGGGTAGGTTTAAGTGATGGGTATCTTGGGGGTGAGTGCAGGTCCTGGGGGGGCATAAGGGAAATGGGCTGAGGAGCTCCATTTCTGTGAAGGGATGTCAAACAGAGGGCTGGTGCCCAGGAAATGTGCCACAGAGACTAAGGGACGAAACAGTGCTGCGACCTGCTGAGAGCACAGGGAGACGTAAAACACCCAGAGATCCAGTGCTTAGATTCTCCTCACAGTAGTCCAGTGGGTGCCTGTGGCAGGATGCTCCCAACCGGGTCAATGACAGCGATGTTATAGAAAGTTTGTGTGCATATATTATAGTGTATAGTGGGCCTGATCTTAGTGCTGAAATATGACTGCTCCCCCTGAATTCAGATTGTAGTTTTGGGTGCTCAGCACCTTAGAAAATCAGACCCAATGTAACAGTATGTATATATAATAATGTTCTTTAATTACAATAAGTCTTGCTTAAACAGATGGTTCTGGAGTCTTGCTTTTTGCCTTTCTTGAAAAACTGATGATGACACATCATCTTATTTATAAAATAATTCTTCCAATGCTTACGTCTTCCCAATCTCCCTGCTTGTATTGGTCATACTTGCAACCTACATTTACATGAATTTAGAACCAGTTTAATTTCAGTCCTACCTATAATTTTAATCAGGTTATATTGTTTGTAGTCTTTGCTAAACACTAATTTTTGCATACCTATGAATTGTGATGAATGTCATAATTTACTTCTTGATACTGGCTGGTGTAACAGTTAAGGAATGCCAAAAGCTTTATTTTATAAGGCTTGATTCTGCAAGGTCCTGAGTACCCCCATTTTCCACTTGACATTAACGGGAGTACACAGTTTCACAGGATTGGGCTATTAATGCAGTATTATTGTGTTTACAAGATAACCCAGGCCAGACTGGCTGGTGCATGTGGCCTAAGCAACCCCCACAGAATTCTGTAATAACAACCTTTGTTTTATTAGAACTATAGAGTTTTATTATAGAGGTATAGAGTTGATGGGAGTAGTTGTATTATTATTTGTGGGTATGTAATATTACAGTGCAGTAATATCTGAGACTATTGGCCAGCTCCTGATTGTAAATGAGAACTTGCTGTCAAATGTTACTCTTTTTTGTTTAAGTAGGTTAAAAAAGGAAATTAAATAATTTTTTTGTAAAAATGTTTGTTCAAGAAGCTTAATGTAATTAAATAATACAATATTTGAAAGGAATCAAAAGCCAGACTGGTGGATTATCACACAGTCAGAAGATTTCTTGAGTAGGCACTGGAAGGTGTCAGAGAAAGATAAATGTTGTCTCTTAGCTGCCTAACAAAATGATTTTATGATGATTAAAGTGCCATATAAAGTCACCTGTTAACTTTTTATTTTTGATGAGTTTGAAAGAGAGAATAACCCATAAAAGTTATAAAACAGTTTGTCCTCTAGAAAAATCTTTGCACAAAAGAAGGTCAGAGAAATTTTGCACAATTAAGACTGTGTGTAGACCACATAATTTTTCTGAGAAGATTTTATAAAGTGATTGTCTTCTATGTGTGTGTGGAAAATTTGGTTTATTGTCACTAGGATTCATTTTCCTCTATTTTTATTTTAAGTGTTAATTTATTGCTGTGAAAGGTGACACAAATGACAGATCTGAAGAGTGCAGTCTTCCATTTATCTTCTGAATGGATACAGTATGGGTAGCAGAGTACCTTTTTTCATGCTCCTCTGCTAGTGTGCCTCAACCTTGTTACCATGTTCTGAATACATCTTCTTTAGCAGTGAGAGGTGCTCATTCAGACCAAAACTTCTCTAATGGGCCAGCAAGAGGATCAGAGAGTGACAAGTGTGGTGATAGCTTCACAACTTGGATACCTGCCCAGTAGGAATTGAACCTATCATCTTTTCTCATATAGGCCACAGGACAGCCATCGGATGATACCAAATTGCAGACACTGCAGACAAGGGTTGGATGTCGTTCAGCAACTGAGAGGAAAAAGGTCCTCTGTTTCATCACCAATCCCCTGTGCTATGAAAAATATTTGTAATCTAAGCATTCTTTTTTTTTTTTTACTTCTTTGTTAATGTTAAACCTACTTACACAACATGGTAGGGTGAAGAACCTAAGAAAGATAAGTGAAAATTTAGGAGTAGTGATGTGGGATAAGGTTTTTATGTTTTTGGTATTACCGTAGCCCCTCATTTGTCTACTCTATAACAGAACCACACAATTTGAGATGACGGATAATGAGATTTGCAGAGGCCTAGGATAAGAAGAAAAAAATCTCAAGCATGGCAACGGCTTGGCTGATGGTATGCTGAGACTACTGCCTGAGACGGCTGATCAATATTGTCCCATTGTTTCCTTGTCCTCTCTTGTCTGTATCCATCTATTTTCTCTTTTTGTCTGATACGTAGATTGCAAGCTCTTTGTGGGGCAAAGAGCATCTTTTTGTTCTGTTTGTACAGTATCTAGCACAGTGTGATTCTGGATGATGACTAGGCACGATGGTAACACAAATAATACATAACAAAGAACAGGGCTGTTACAAGTCAGAACTAAGATTCTGCGTCAGAGTTGTTTTGAAATGCTCACAGTATGTCTGGCTACTGCCAATATATTTAATTTCTCAGTCTTACTAACATATCAACAATAAACATACCATAGAACTTGAAAAAGTTACTTTTTGCATGTATGAAAGTGATCAATCTGGTTCTTTTAAGGGAGAGAATATGGGTGCAAGTTGAAGACAATAAAAGCTGTATGGTAGTGGTTTTTAAACATTCAAATAATACAGTTTTACTTGTTAGTGGTAGGCATAGTTAAGAATAATTGGATTGGAGCAATTTTTCTGGAGCAGATTTGTTCTTGTAGCGACCAACACTGGTTCATAAGCAGTTCGTTGACAATAGGGTATGCCTATATTGAGACACTCAAGAAAATTCAGCTGAATTAACTAAAGGTGTGAATTTAAAGTACTTTAACTAATGAGCTTTAAAGTAGGTCACTTTAATTCTGAATGTGAGCATCCACACAAGGATTTAATGCGCTTTAACTAATGCACTTTAAATTCACATCTGTAGTTAATGTGGCTTAATTTACCTGAGTATCCCTGTGTAGACATGCCCAGTTTTAAGTATGAGAATGCTCTGATGTAATCTCTACTGAAGATACTTTATCAACTGGTAAGTTACAATTACATTACAATTACAATTACATTACAAATCAGATAAACCTACTGTTTGTGCCATGTGATTTAGGTTAAGGGATTTTGCACATTTTTTTGTTTGCAAGGCTATAAAGACAAAGAGACTGATTTTCATTTTGTTTACACTAGAGTGAACTGGGAGTAATTTAATTCATTTCAGCAGGTGAGATCAGGATCAGGTACACAAAGTGGATCTTGAATAAGAATACCAGACAGAATTTCTTCATTAAAAATGGCAAGTGATGTAATCCTGTGTTTTCTGGTGCAACTAATGTTTATTTTGAGAATTAATAGAGTGGTATTTTAAAAAAAGGTCTACATGTGACTAAAATGTATGAAGTTGAGCCAGATACAGTGGCAAAATGAGGACAGACACACGGGTGGATTTTAAGCAGCAGGCTGCAACTTTTATTACACTTAAACACAGGGGAAGGGCACTCCTTGCCCACCACCCATACCTTTGGGTGTCGGACATTTAAATGGTTCCAGGGCAGGAGTTCCAGGGCTCTGACCATATAACCCATAATTTGGGGTAGGCTCTTCTCAGCCTCCCCACAGTACTCACCTTGCTCTGAGTCCTGCCCTTTCCTACTCCCCACGAGGAGGACACAGGGTGCAAAAGGGTGTGGACCTCAGCCCCCAAGGACCACAGGATCTCATATCCCCTGAGCCCAAGGCCCATCGCCTAAATCCCAGGTCTTTTTCCTCTAGGAACCATTCATTTTATCCTTTTAACCCACCGTGGAAACCAGCCACAAATTGAGCCAGATTAATAACTCAACCAAGAACATCAGTTAGGTACTAAATGGATTCCTGTTTAACGTACTGTAGCTTGAAGATGCTGTGAGAGAGGTGAAAAACTCCATCGTCCAATTGGCCCATGGGAGAAAAATTCTGTCCTGACCACCAAATGGGCAATGGACTAGATCTGTAGCAGCTGTCAGGCCAGATTGCCATTCCTATTTCAGGATGGGTAGAGTGAGGCTGCTGGAAGAGACCTGCAAGAGGCACCACATGGCTTCTGCTTCAGCTTATAAATCCTGGGAACTGGAGAATGCTGGCCAGTGTCACCTTCACTCACTGTTGGGACTGTCCCCTTTCATCGCTTGCCCCATTAAGTTCCTTCAACCGCTGAGGTGGGTGGGTGGCTATTCTGTTGAACTCCGTTAACAATTTAAACAAATATGCTTTTCACAACTCTCAAATTATAGCTAGTGGCTTTTTCCTGGTCACAGTCCTAGTCTGTTGTGGTGGTAATTTTTCTTTATTTTTTTTTAACTGACAATTGAACTGTGAAGTGAATAGAAAGTTGGGGAAAGCAGCTGGACAGTACTTGCAAACTATCACAAGACAAGGAAAACAAAACAAAACAACCACCCTCTTTCCCCCCTCCACCCCCAAACACTTGAGGCCTGATTATCCTGTTACTTATACCAACTTTACAGCAATGTAACTTTGCTGACTTCAGTCAATTTACTCTTGAGTCACACTGATGTTAGATGAAAACCAGACCTCTTACTGTTTTAACAGTGTAATTTGTCTGAATTAGAGCTGAGTGATTAAAAATATTTTTGTTTATTGATAATTGGGGGAAAAAAAACCCAGGGAAAAGTTGTTTTGGGTTGTGATGAAACAAAAATGAATTTTTTTGAAAATTTTGAGCAAATTGAAAAGTAAACAAAAAAAATTGGGTTGAACAATATTTTTGATTAACCTTAAATGAAACATTTTGTATTGATCATTTTGTAACATTTTTTTAATTGTTAAAAATAAAATTAAAGGAAATTTTGAAATGAAAAGTAATTTGAATTGAAAAATCAAAACTTTTGGTTGAAACATATCTAAATAAAATGTTTAGATTTTTTTTCAGACTTTTTTAGTTTTGTTGTTGACTGAAACAATTTGGCAAAAAATTAACGAGAATTTGCAAAATGTTTTGGTGTTGCCGAATCTGCATTTTTTGCCCCTAAAAAACTTCAATTGAAAAATGTTGCCCAGGCCTAATCTGAACTGATTTTTTTCTTGTGTAATAGGAACAAAGTTCACAGCATGCAGTTTATAGGGATTAACTGCTTTTTCAGGTATCTAACACCACAGAACAACATCAACTGTGCACAGTACTCCTCCCTTAATTGTATAAAAGTACAAAATTTCGTTTTTCATAAGTCCCTGTCATAATACAGTCATTAAAGTTTTCAAAATTGCTATGCATGCACATATTTAAAAATATTTTTATATAGGTAACCAGATTTTTCAGCCTTAAATACCCTTGTTTTTGGGAACATTTGAACAAATTGTTTGTTAATTAATGGAAAACAGCAAGATGATAACATTGTGTTAAACTGTCAAGTTAGACAATGTTCTGCTGTCTCCTCCTCCAAGTGCAATTAATTTCATCTGCAGTTTCTTACAATTCCCTCTGGTACTTGAGAACCAAAATTTTAACTTTCTTAAATCTAAGAACTAATTGTAAATTAATAGTACTCATATGTAATGAAGAAAAGGATTAATGCAGGCCCACACACACTTTTTCTTTTTGATTAAATTTCTGTACTGGATAATTCTCTTAGAGCCAGATATCAAGCTATAAAATGTATTATTTCCTAGTCATTGCACAGCATATATATAGTGCATACAGAGTTTTCTTTAGCTTACATTATTTAGTTGGGTTTCTAATATCCTCTTTAAATTGCATCATCTTCCAGTGAATCCTATTAATCACTATTTAATTTGTGTGGAAATCATGAGAATGTTTCCTAATATCTGTGTAGGTTATTGCAAATAAGGTGTGTGTGGTGGTGGGGGTTTCTGTTGTGAGAATAACCTGGTTTTGGTAATCCAGCTCAGACTAGTCTGTGTCTCAAGTGTCTTCCAGCACCTTACCACACACGTACATTTCTTTTCAAGAGTTTATGGTTGTATACTAATCAGTTTTAATATGACTTTTTATCTAGTACCACCATTCCTGGGGTACCTATGAACATTTGTTCCAGGGATTCCTGGGAGGTACAGTCTAAGATTCTGGGGATTGTAGTTCCCTGCAATGCTATGTAGCCTGGGGAGAAATTCCACCCTTCTATAGAAGGAACCCTGCTGAATGGGCAAGGGGAATAACCTGGGAGCTTCTTATAATGCAGGCCATTTGCCTTCTTCTCTGCGGGTTTGTACACACTACCACTTATGTTGGTATAACTAGGCCACCCCCGAGTGACATAAATTACACTGACCCACCATGACTGCTGCCACTTGTGGAGGTGGTTTTATTATCATGATGGGAGAGCTCTCTTCCATTGGCATAGAGCATCTTTACCAACAGCGCAGCTGCATCGGTGCAGCTGCACCCCTGTAGTGCTCCTAGCGTAGACTGTCCCTGAGATTGGAGTCAGAGGAAAAGAGAACTTTGAAGAAGTGCTTAGGCTACCAAAAGTATCTCTGCAGTGGTATACATTAAATCTACCATCTTTCTATTCCTGAACCCTGTTTTTAAGCTAGTCTTGCTTATGTTTTTAATGTCCTAAATTTGTTTTTGGTTTGTCCTATATAAGGGATATAATAACACTGGATTATCAGAGGTATCTATCTTATTATTTACTAAAAGATGTTTAACATGTAAAAATGCGTCTGCTAATGTTGCATGACATTCTTCTAGAAAAGGTAACGGTTTGGGCCTAAAGTTACATCTTTAAGAATACTGGTAGTTTATTTATGCTGATTATTTAGTGTATCTCTCCTACACATTAATTAAACTATGTCACTTCTCTCTCTTAATCTCCCCACTCTCCCTTAGTTGAACCCTCCTCTCCCCCCCCAAGGATTCTCATTCAAAGCCCTGCACAACTCTGACCCAGCCTTCATCTTGGATTTTGCTGCTTAATACTTCTACTTGCCCACTTTGCTTCACCAACTATACCAGCCTTAGGACCATCTTCATCTTTTTCCACTTCCAACTTTCTGCCATCTTCCATGTTGCTCTTCCTGGCCTGAACCATCTCCCAAATCCTAGGGCACTATACCCCACTGTCTGCTCTTTTAAACCCTCCGAAAGACTCACTTCTTCTATGAGGCACACACAACAAAACAAAGAAAAATATTAGTATGAGAGGGCTGTTTACAAAACCATACCAAAGAAAAGTTAAGGTATTTGCTTTGTCTGAATCTCTGTGTTGGCTCATTCAGTGTCCGTCTTCCACACTGTAATCTCTCTGAGGCAAAGACTGTCCTGGGATCTGTGTCTTGTGCATAACCAAGCCTGTTGCTCTCACATAAATATAATATAGTATTGCTTTAACTGCAAGAACTTTTTGTGACATTACTTAGCCTAAAGAGAACTGAGTGGTTTTTTGAACGGAATTGTTTAGAAGTCGATTCAGTTTCTAGCCATGTTCCCTCATTTTGCTGTTCAATGAACCATACAAACAAGTCCTTGACAGGGGACCTGTTAAGCTTAATTATAAAAGCTGTTAAATTTTCTCAGTATCAAAGCAAAAAAACCTGTAGTTTATCACAAATGACTGTCATAAAAGAACTTCCAGTGGGTTAGAAATGAGAGTGCATCATTTGGTGTTTAACACATGCTTCTCAAAGAAGTGATTAAAGCTGATTTAAGCACCAAAATGTTTCCTAACACCCACAGGCCAGATTCTAGCTCCCTCTCATGCTGCTTTATGTCACTGCAATGAGACAAAGCAGCCCTAAAACTGGCTAAACTTGCTTTCTAGGGATTCCCCTGCTCTGAGGGAGAATTCCTGGGCTGTGTAGCCAATTCTATGCTATACCTCCTCTAACAACCACCAGTGTGGGGTATGCCTGAGGAAAAAGGGGTGAGACGACATGGCCATAACCTCCAAGTGATCCTCTGCTGTCAGAATGGCCTGTGGCATCTGGATGTAAGCTAGACTGAGCATCTCTGTCTTTCACAGAGATGGTTTACATCTACGTTTGTGGCTGTCCCCTCACAGACGTTCGCCAGGGACAGAAAGACTGGTCTACAGGATCTGGCCTACAGACTTTACAACAGCCATCAAAGATTTAGAATATGAGCCACTCTCAACTACATGGATGCAATGCAGTAGCTGATAGTTGAGGGTATATAGCAGAATGAGCCTGGCGAGGATGATCAGGTACTTTCATTGGAAATAAGTGTCTGCACACTTAGATCATGATTGAATACATACATAAATAAAACAGGAAACTATACCATATCTCTGTTTTCCTCCCCTCCAACACTTTACTCATTTCTCCTAATCCAATTGGTGTGACAATATTCTGAAAAGTGACCCACTATGGCATTCCATATATTCAATCTCTTGATTTCCATATATAATGTGCTCAGTTTACAAGTTAAAAGGTTTTTCCTAAGTGCCCTCTATGCAAACTCTGTGTGGGTTCAGACTATGGCTGGGTTCTTTCCTTCTTCTGCATCATCACCAGTCATAAAAGCTCTGTAGGCTAAATTAGGCCTCCAATGACACCTGGGCAAGCTTACTGGTGCAGTGGGTTTGTACAGGTATAACTAAATAGAATTTAACAATAAATCATTTTGAGGCTGCCCAAGAGGAAATAAAATCTAGTTTGCTCACTTTTAGATGTGCAAGCTCGTTGTGGGGCTACCAGAACTAAAAAGCACTGAAACTTATTTTGTAACTAAAGCATGAAGCTAGAACTCTGGATACACAAAAGAAACAGATCCACAGAGTAAGGTGGTGCTGTTATTGTGTAGAAACTTCTCAGAGTACAACTGCACTTTAAGTTGGGCAGATTTGCTGCAGAAAAGCACCCCACCCACCTTTTTTCTGAACAGTAGACCATTACCTTTACCAAGTTCTGTATGTAATTGCGAGCCCCAAGCATTTAAAAATCAGGAGATTTTAAATCCCAGAAAGTCATAAAATTGGCTTAAAAATCATGGTACTTAAAAACCAAACAAACAAATGGGGTCTTTTTTATTTGCTTTCTGAGTTTTGACCATTTAGGGTCCATGTTTTCAAGGTTTTCTCTGTAACAGGTATGAACACTTTTAAATTTTTTTAAAATGAACGATGAGATTTTCACCTAATCACTTGACTCCAGGAGCCTGGGCAATAAGAAAGCTGGCAAATATAACTGTACTCCGCAAAATCATCATGGTTGACAATGGCAAACTACTGTGACACTCTCGGCTGCAGTAAGAAGCAACCACACTGTAGGCATGTGGTGCTGGTGGCTTGATGGAAAGGAAGGGAGAGAGAGAGGATGTTTTTTATATTTTTTTATTAGTAAGTCCAGAAAGAGAGACCGCTTAAATTTATGTATCATGTTGTTGGCATCCTGATGTATTGGGGAAAAGGAAAGTTAAGTTAAAACCCTAACTAAATATATTAGAACAGCGTCTCTGAGAGAGAATATTGTCAAACTTAAGAGGCAGAGTAGCATGTTCAAGGTTAACTGGTTCAGCACACGGTATAGAATGAGCATGCAGTGTAAACGGACTTTGAAACAGGAATAAAAAATGCACAAAGGAAAAAGGTGACATGGATTGAGTGTAGTTTTCCAGTGTGTCCATATGAAGAGAAAGAGTGAGGAGCTTGTTAACTGGGAAGTTTCTGGAAGCAGTGTGAGGTCATGATAAAAGGTTGTTACAGTTATCAGAGGAGATACTTGGAGACTGATTGCAGCATTCTAAATTCCAGGCAGGAGGGAGAGAAGAGGAACCTCCCTTTCATTCTTGAAATAAAGGGTTGTAATTCTGGTGTACAGACTGGAGATGTCAAGTGAAAAAGCTGGGTATAGGAAGCCTACCAGAGCCAGACACTCTAATACCGTAGGCTTATTTTAAAAGCATATGATGTGATACAACTATGTGGTATAAAATCAACTAACAAGAACCTAAGCATTGTGAGAGTAAATGGGAGGGCCAGAGTTATAAACTTAAAGGGGCTAACCACCTCCAGGCAAGTCTTGATGCTGTAACGACACTGAGGCATTCATAGATTTAGGAGTTTAAGGCCAAAAGGGACTACTATATCATCTAGCCTGACCTCCTGTGTACCATAGGCCGTTAAATTTCAGCCAGTTACTCCTATATTTAGCACAATAACTTGAGTTTGACTAAAGCATATGTTTCAGAGAGGCATCCGGTCTTGATCGGAAGACAGAGATAGAAAATCCACCATTTCCCTTGGTAACTTGTTCCAATAGTTAATCACCTTCACTGTTTAAAAAAAATTGTCTAATTTCTAATTTGTCTGGTTTCTGCTTCCAGCTATTGGTTCTTGTTATTATGCATTTCTCCCCATGAGGGTAATTATACACGGTAATCTAGTCACTTAATCTTCTCTTTGATAAACTAAACAGATTGATTTCTTTAAATCTCTCTGTCTTGAGCCATTGAATACATTTTTGTGGGTCTTTTCTGCACCCTCTCCAATATTTTAGTATCCTTTTAAGAGTATGAACACAAGAACTGTACACGGAATCGGTCTCACCAATGCTGTATACGAGGTAAAATCGCTTCCCTACTTGTACTCAGTACTTTCAGAATAGCATTGGCCTTTTTTGCCACAGCGTCAAACTAGGAGCTCATGTTGAGTTACTTGTCTACTACAGTCCTTTTCAGACTCTCTGCTTTCCAGGATACAGTCCCCCATTCTGTCAATATGGCCTGCATTGCTTGTTCTTAGATGTATAATTTGCATTTGTCTGTATTAACACACATTTGTGTTTGACTGGGCCTAGCTTACCAAATGATCCAGATTGCTCTATGTGACTGCCCTGTTTTCCTCCTTATTTACCTCTCTACAAATCTTTGTCATGTCCAGTGATTTTATATTTACTTCAAGATCATTGGTTTAAAATGTTGAATAGTATTGGGCCTAGTACTGACCCCTGGCTCCACAGGGAACACCTCCATTCAATGATAGTTCCCCATTTTGAGATCTGTCAGTTAGCCAGTTCTGAATCAATTTCATGTGTGCTTTGTTGATACCATATAGTGCTAATTTTTTAATCAGAATGTTTTGTGGTACTAAGTCTAATACCTTACACAAGTCTAAGCGGGTTACATCTGTGCAGTTATCTTTATAATCCAAACTTGTAATCTCGTCAGAGAATGAAATCAGATTTGTTTGACAAGACCTGTTTTCCATAAAACCATGTTGACTGTGTTAATTATATTCCTGTCCTTTAATTCTTTATCAGTTGACTCCTGTATCAGCTTTGCTATTATTTTGCCTGGGATTGATTTTAGGCTAACCAGCCTATAGTTAGATAGGACATCTTGCTTGCCCTTTAGCTTATTGAATGTTATAGGTAAGCAGGAAAGTTTGATGTCTGTGTTTTGTTTTTTTTTAAAGTAAGACACTCTGAGGGGATGTTAAGGCAGCAAGGAGCCAGACAGGAAACCTTTGAAGTTTCTCAAGCCACATGGATCCAGTTTCCATCTCAAGCCAACAGCCAGCCTTCATTCCATAAATTCAGTACATTTACACTGGAGGCAGTACTGGACATTCTGAAAGGCACTCGGACGGTGATGAGCTGCCAAAAGCTGAAGAATCGGTTCCTTCAGTCGCTCCGGTCCTTTGGTGGCACTGAAGGACCTGCCGCCGAAGACCCGGAGCGAATGAAGGACCCGCTGCTGAAGTGCCGCCGAAGACCCGGAGCACCACCAGGTGAGTAAAAATTAAAAAGGGATTCTCAGGGGAGCCTCCCCAGCTGAGAGCTCAGGTGGGGAGGACAGGATGGTCCCATGGGCCAGAGTTTGCCCACTCCTTTAACAACCGGTTCTAAACCGGCTTCAAAATTTAACAACCGCTTTGTGCGAACCGGTGCAAATTGGCTCCAGCTCACCACTGCACTTGGCCCAAGACCTGTGAATTTGACCCCTGCCCTTCCTGATTGTTAAGAGGTTCATGAGCAGCTAGTGACTGAAATAGCCAGTGTCTCGTTTAATGAATGAATCTTCCCTCCCTCCTTCAAACACACCACAATCCAGCCAACAATGAAGAAACTAATCCTTAATGGGACGGGACCTTGCTGATTACTGCCAACTATCAATCCATTCATTTCTGACTAAGTTCATAGACACGTTAGCCCAACCCACCTTCAAGAACATCAAACCAAAGCCAGTATCCTAGGTGCTGCACTATCTGGATTCAGACCAGGACTTGGAATGGAAACAGCATTAGTGGCACAAATGGAAAATCTCCCACTGTCAATGAGTGAGGGCAGATGTGCATTCTCACTCGTCTGTACTTCTCTGCGGAATTTGATATAGTTGATCTTGAACTGGTGGAGGTGGCTCGAGTCTTCCCCTCCCCGCCCCCCAACCTTTTTTAGCTTGCAAAAAGCCATAGAGTTTAAAACCCAGAGACCTATTACATAATTTTCTTGAGCAATAAGTAATGAGAGGCAGTTCATTACTAGAGGTCAGTTCCTTTTTAACTGCTGAATAAGCAACTGCCTAACTGACAAACAGCTGTCTGTAGTCATTGGAAGGCAGAGTCACTTCACTTTCTGGAAGCAGATTTCTGACATGATGTTGTGAGTAACAGAACAAGCAGTTAAAACATACGTTTCAGGAAGGAGAAAGCTCTGATTGTACAATGTTTGTGACCGTTTTTATTGAGGGTATACATGGATAAATGGCTTAGTGTTCATTCCACACATACAGTCCATTTAATTAGATGGCCTCAGGGTCACTGCTCAATTGTAACCGCTGTAGAACACCAATACAAATTAGAGTTGAACAGTTTTATTAAAATCTGCGCACTGAGTTGGCTTGTGTTGTAAATGACTAGAATTGGCCCTGTGCTGTATATGACACAAATCTCAGGGCCTGTCCACATGGCAACTCGGTGTGTGGCAAGCCAGGGTATGAATGTAGAGTTCACTAGCCAGCCAAGCACTTTGCTGTATGTGGACCCTGTTACTGTACAATTAAGTTCTGTAGTTTAGTGGTAGTAAGATGTGTGTAAAGACAAATGACTGACTGATGTCCATCTACTCTGCTGTTTTATGCTAGCTACCCACAAGTACTTAGCATCTGCAAGGAGATAGGTATCTTTGGATCTAGCAGTGTTGAATTCTACTTCAGCATGAAAGGTAATTGAACTGCTTGTACTGAGAAGAACAGGAACTGCTCTCCTCTAGATCTTCTGGGGTTTGATTCTTGTTATCATCAACATCCCATGCTGGATTATTGTCAGTGACTCAGATAGGAAGATATCTGTGAAACCCTGCTCTGGCACATGGATGATGGAGCTGATCAGAAAATGTCAGATAATTTCAATGAAAGTAGACAAACTGTTCAGTGAAATTTTTCACTGGAGACTTTCTATTTTTTGATCAGCTTTACCGTTAATGTTGCTGTCTCTGTTACAAGTGTAGTGTCTCTTCTGTGTATGCTCAAGAAATCCCTCTGATAGACTTGTATGGCAATTAAAGTCCTAGCTTCACCCATGATGACTAGCCCAATATAAAAACAATCCTTTCTGGATCTAAGCTAACCACAGTTCCCCCTCAAAAATTTCCCACTTCTCTCCTACTGTTCCTGTTCTTCAGGACACAGACGTTTTGGAACTGACTTTATTAGAGTTGGGAGAGTCTCCTTTTTGTTTGTGGCTGTGTCCTGTGTTTTTCAGTTTTCTGTCACTTTCCTTTTGTAATGGAAGCTGGTTGCTGCTTTCATGCTCCATTGAAGTCTCTTCCCCTTCCCATTGAGGAGTTGGAAGCCCCAGTCTTGTCTTCTGTCCCTTTTCTTCACCTGGACTTCCTCAGAGATGAGCCCCAGGAGGTTTTATTTCTTTTAAAAAATCATGGTGTCTTATCCCTAAGCTTCCTAGCACCTCTACTGTAGATACAGTCTCCCAAATCTGCATGTCAAATACATGACCTCTCCAGTTAGATTGGGAACACAGCTATTAGTTCTGTGCTTCCAAAAGCCACATTTCTCTGCTGGGGGAAAGGGCTTCTTTTGTGGTACTTATTAGAGGCTGTCTTGCTGATTAATGTTGCTGTTTCTTAAATAGCTCTTTACATATGCTCATATTTCAGAAACTGTAGTTCCACTGTATATTCAATGCATGAGTGGGAAGGAAATTAAGTAATTCGGAAAAGAGATAATTGCAAGTACAAATTACAGCTGGATGTAGAGGTAGTGAGCCACAGTTAATTATTTCTATTTGTTGACTAAAAAGTGTGGAAGAAATAAATGTGTAACATTGCTGATATCCATTAACCAACCCTGGAATCTACTGGGCTTATCTGTAGCTGGTACAAACTAAAACCGGCTGAGGATCTGGCCCGATGTGTTTTTATGTAATATTAGTTTGCCAGATATCAGATAAAAAAATCTAATGTTTTCCTACTTACATGTGCTCACTAGTTTAAAACAGCTTTTATAGCTTCATACTGTCAGAATGAAGATTACCAGCTGTATTCATTCCAGAAAGGAAGCTGAGCAGAGTTCAAATTGCAGTGTGCAAGGTATTTAGATAAGTGAGTCTCATTCTTTGCTAGGAAGTAAGAAAACTCATATTCTGATAAACAGCTTTTGAAAATGTCTGTCATATTTATTTAAATTACTTATAAAAACAAAAATTCTCCAGTGAGACAGCGTTTCAGATTCAAGGCTATGATGTTAGTCCACATCTCTACTCATGATTATCCCTCCTCTAATCTTGTATGAAGATAAATGTAATAAAATAGAGCCAGTATGTGTAGGTCTTGACTGTAGTCACTTCCTCCTGAAGGGTATATTTCTTCAGACACCATCCACGTATACCTTAAGCCACCAGATGGTCTTGTCTTTCTCTGTCAGTGGGCCCTAAGATATTGAACTTCCTTCTGTTTACATCTGAGTTAATTTCTTCCCACAAAAACAATGAAAACAAAAACAAATTCCTTAAGAGTTTTTGATTCAACTGTGTCTTGGTTCTGTATTGGACTTGCCTTTCATCCTGTTTTGTTTTCAATTTTTGTTGATTTAGTTCAAATGAGGGTGGTTTATTGAATGTATTCTAACTGCTATTACTATGTTAGGCAGTGCTTTAGCGGGGAGGGACTTTAAAAAAACCAATTCTTATTATACACTCCCTTCACTTAGTGGAGAAAAAATGGTTCTAAACCCCCATGAATTTGGATTTAGCTCTTTCACCACATTTTACCTTATGGAGTTGGGGATTATACTATTGCAGAAGGGGTAGAGGGCTCAACTTAAAACTATAATGTAGAGCCTAAAGATAAGTAGAAGAATGCTAACCTACCCTTGTGAAGAGCAAGTTCCTCTACACTGTTTACTGGGCTTCCTTTCTCCTGGTAGCAAGACTGACTTGAGGGGTTTTCTGGGTACCTGTTCATCCTGCTATGTGGATATCCACTGGGCTGCCAGGGGAGCAAGCTGTGTAGATCAGCCGCCTTGCAGACTCCATCCTCTCCATCATGAGTAGTCCCAACTATGTAGTATTAGTGTGGAGGGGCGTTTCTGTGAATGTCCGGACAATATGCTGCCAACCTGCCATTCTTCCTGTTTCCATGGTTCCCTTTGAATTAGATCTGCTTCTCCCTGTGATTTCCTCACCTTGACTCCTCATCTGGAGGGGGCGCATGGTTTCTGTAGGCAAAATAAAGAAAAAATCTGGAATACTTTTCCTTTATGTTTTAGTCTCGGAGGGGTAACTATATTCTTGAGTATCTCTCCTGGACAAAAAATCCAAACGAATGTTTTAAAAAAAGTTTTAGAGAATGGAATTGATCATTCTTTGATTTTTTTTTTTTAATTTTTTTCCCCATCATAAGTGTAAGCATAGTAATGGGATTGGGATGGAATTCTGCATTCAGGAAGTTCAGAGGCTAACGTATCCTTCATTGTGTAGCCTTTGATAAGATTAGAGTGAAAATTGCCCCAGTCACTTTTAGCTGGTTCTTTATTTAGACGGCTACATAAGTTTATTATTAACTATGAGATTGGTAGGAATACATAGAAACATCAAGACTTCATTTAATACTCAAATACAAGCAAGCAAATATAATTGCAATAATAGAAAAATACAATAGAGCAAGATAAATATAACAAAACAACCCCCTTCATTCTGCATACTCACAACTTTATAGAGACACTTAGGAGTGAAGATGGGAAGAAAAGTAAACGGAGAGCACCATAAGTGGGCTTGACAGTACTAAGGTTTCTGATAGTCTGTCATTCCTGATGTCTCAACTGAAGTTTAATCAAACAACTTATTTTATACCTCTTTCTCCTGAACAATCTCACATGTCCAGAGACCATATTTAGGTTGTTTTTTGGCCTTTAGTCCATGTATGGCTGTCCAGGAAATCACAATTGAGGTTCTGATTTGTTGACATGAGCCATGTGAATGAATACCTTTCCCAATATTTTTAGTACGTCTATGCGGTTAACCTCATGATTATGCATACTAAAAATCCCACCAAAACTTATTTCGTGCTTCTGCAATTTCCTTGTTTAGCACAAGCTACATGTTGCAAAATCTCCTACAAATCTTATAACCTGAGGTCAGATATTTATGCTAGTTTATGCTAACTGCTATACCTTACTAGGGCTTAATAAAGCTTATTGCAAAGCCTTGTTTACTTACCTATTTTACTTGTGTTCCCCTGCTTGTATTATAGGTTTTCTTAAGCATTTTAATTGATTCTAACATACAGATTACTATTTATTCTCTAAAAAGAAAAGGAGTACTAGTGGCACCTTAGAGACTAACCAATTTATTTGAGCATAAGCTTTGGTGAGCTACAGCTCACTTCATTGGATGCATTCAGTGGAAAATACAGTGAGGAGATTTATATACACACAACATGAAAAAATGGGTGTTATCATACACACTGTAAAGAGAGGTTTCAGAGTAACAGCCGTGTTAGTCTGTATTCACAAAAAGAAAAGGAGTACTTGTGGCACCTTAGAGACTAACCAATTTATTTGAGCATAAGCTTTCGTGAGCTACAGCTCACTTCGAAGTGAGCTGTAGCTCACGAAAGGTTATGCTCAAATAAATTGGTTAGTCTCTAAGGTGCCACAAGTACTCCTTTTCTTTTTACTGTAAGGAGAGTGATCACTTAAGATGAGCTGTTACCAGCAGGAGAGCGTTGGGGTGGGGGGAGAAAACCTTTTGTAGTGATAATCAAGGTGGGCCATTTCCAGCTGGCCCACCTTGATTATCACTACAAAAGGTTTTCTTCCCCCTACCCCCCCCCCCCCCCGCTGGTAATAGCTCATCTTAAGTGATCACTCTCCTTACAGTAAAAAGAAAAGGAGTACTTGTGGCACCTTAGAGACTAACCAATTTATTTGAGCATAACCTTTCGTGAGCTACAGCTCACTTCGAAGTGAGCTGTAGCTCACGAAAGCTTATGCTCAAATAAATTGGTTAGTCTCTAAGGTGCCACAAGTACTCCTTTTCTTTTTGCGAATACAGACTAACACGGCTGTTACTCTGAAACCTCTCCTTACAGTGTGTCTGATAACACCCATTTTTTCATGTTGTGTGTGTATATAAATCTCCTCACTGTATTTTCCACTGAATGCATCCAATGAAGTGAGCTGTAGCTCACCAAAGCTTATGCTCAAATAAATTGGTTAGTCTCTCTAAGGTGCCACTAGTACTCCTTTTCTTTTTGCGAATACAGACTAACACGGCTGCTACTCTGAAACCTATTTATTCTCTGGTATGGCTCTCCCGTGATCAGGTCAGAGTACAAAGGAGATGCAATAGAATAGATCTTTTATCTTTCAAATGAGACTAAAACTGAAATCCTGACCACTTCTGGTCACTAAAGATCCTATGGTACTTCTGGTAAGAGTAGTGATGTTTTTCCTAGTATACTGTCCATATTGCTGCTTGCGTGATGACATTCTGTGTATCTAAATTCACCATGCGGTTTCAGTTGAATACAATGTTTATCTTTTTCTCCTAAATTGTACGGTTGTGGTGTACTTGTAATCAGGTGACTTGTTCTGTCCCGAAGATGGGTGAAGTAATCTAACACAAATAGTAGTTTGTATCAGTTTAAGTGATTTAAAGTGCTTTGGGGATGAATGGAGCTTTATAAATGTGTTTGCTATTTTTGTTGTTGGCTGTTTTTTTGCAAATATGTTAATGCTAGTAGCCAAGCTTACCTCACCACTGTATGGGAGTCTATTACCGACAAAGTTTAAACACTGTATTTACTAAACTTTTTATTATGTACCTATATCACAGCAAAAGTTAACTATATTTCAGAAAAAGGACTTGCTTTTAAGACCTGCCGGTAGAATATATGCAGACTTGCATAGGTCTGACACTGCACTGAGTACTCTCAGAATGAACTTCAGAAAACTGTACCTCTAATCTGACGGAAGTTATGTATTAAGGTCTCCGAGATGGCACAGTCAGTCAGTTATAATGGGTTAGCTTTATTTTTTACTTTTCCTATGTTGAAAGAAGCGTCTGATAGTTTGCCACAGTGTTCAATATTTGGTGCTCCAATGTGGCGTTAAAATACCAGAGTTTTTAGCTCTGACAAAAAAATGTGATTTTGGCCCCTCCTTCAGGAGGTCTCATGACAGTATAATAAGTTCCCATCTTCATGTAATGAGGGAGAGAGATCTTTTTCCACACAATACCCTATAACTTAGGGGAACATGAGTTCTAGTTCTAGCTTTTCCATTGACTGCAGTTAATATTTTTGTGCCCTTCACAGCCCATAATATTGATTAAGGCCTCATACCTTACCTAAACGAAGGAAGTTATCATTCACCCATTTTACAGATAAGATGACTCAGAGTTGCAGATGACCTCTTCTGGCTGAGCTGGGACCAGAACCTAAATCTCTAATATAATATCTCATCTACACAGTTTTTCAGAAGGAACATGCCAAGTTATGTGCTTATGTAAACCACACTAATGCACTGTAACTCAGTGAAGACTTCTAGTGACTAGATTACATGATACAGGCTTATGATTCTGCTGCCTCTCTGCTAATAGATGTGGATTTTTAGCTCAAGTGATTAAGGTGCCTGATTCCAAGTCCCAGGTTTGTTCTCTGCAGGCCACCCAAATGGGGACATTGTTACGCTTGGTTATGAAGTCTGTAACTAGTAGACCAGTCTCTGCTCCCAGAACCAGCAACAGAAAATGGGAAACTTGATTTCCAACAAATAGTTCTCTCTCCCCTCTCAGTATGGTCTAGAACAGAATGCTTTTTCTTTACTAGTTGCTGCCATAGCTGAAGTGCAAAAGATCTGTGATGGTCATCTGCAGGTTATAGGTCCAAACCTACATCGTTCTCAAAGGTCTAACAGACCCGCTTATTGTGGGAGTGGATGCCTTAAAACATTGTGAATGAGCTACAGTGCCTGTCACTTATAGGTAACTAGTAGTTTATATCCAGACTGGCTCAGGAGAGATTCATAGTTGTTCCAGTCTTACGGATGTTGGGTAGTCCGTGTGAGTTCGGTTGGTCCTAGTTCTGGCTTCCATATCAGAAACTCACCACTAAGCTCTGCACTAGATTTAAGCTCTTTCGGGGTGAGGACTGCCTTACTCTGTGTTTGTATAGTGCCTAGCACGATTGGTAATTGGTGTCAGTTGGTCCCTATAGAGAGTGCTCTTCCAGGAGGGGACAAAATCACATTACTTGTGATAAATTTGCAGAATTAGTAGCACTGTAATTATTGCACACACATTGGGGGTAGGCAGAGGGAATTCAAAATCAGAAGACAGACCAAAACACATGATTTAATCTTTTTTTAAAAATTGCATGATTTTTTTTGGCGAAGTCTGACTCACAATTTTTGAACTTTTCAGGTTGGTAATAATGAAATACATATTAAAAACTGTAATTTAGGAAAATAGATCTATTTGCATTTTGCATTTGCTTGCAGCATTAAAATTAGCTGTAATGCCACTTGTAGCATATTAAAAATCTAAACTCGCCTATAAAACTAAGATGAGATGAAATATGTATATATTGAGGCATGCAGGTTTTTTAAATTGGGGGAGGTACTTCCTGTTTTATTTATATAAACAAAGCTAATAGGAGTTCATTTTCGCTCAAGGATCCTTTTATCTTCCTGATTGCATAGTTGTGGGCGAAATTGTGTAGTTTTCTAATTCCCACGCCTGTTAATAAAATACAAACAGTGCAGTTATATTGAGCCTGTGTGGAGCAGAATAAAGAACATTGTGTGAATCAGAGCCATTGTGTCTTAAAATAATTGTCTAGTAACCCTTGAGCCACTTGTTAAAGCTCAGATTCATAAATGTAATTTTTACAAATATTTTCTCATCTTTTATACCTTACATACTACTTGCTAATAAAATGAGGGATTACAGAGCGTTGTTGTTTTTGTGAAACTACCAATTTAGCAACAACAAACAACTGCAGCTCTAATTTTTTTTCATCTTATCTGACATTGTCTTTCAGAGCTTGCTGTTCTTAATTACAGTGGTTTGCACTTGGTGTTGCTGCTTTCATCCAAGGATCTTGCACCCCTTGTGAAACAAGTATAATTATTATTCTCATTTTGGGTAAAGTGAGTCTTAAAGAGGTTAAGGGTGGTGTCAAGGTTCCTTCCCCACTCTGAACTCTAGGGTACAGATGTGGGGACCTGCATGAAAGACCCCTAAGCTTATTCTTACCAGCTCAGGTTAAAAACTTCCTCAAGGTACAAACTTTGCCTTGTCCTTGAACCCTATGCTGCCAACACCAAGCGTGTTAAAGAACAGGGAAAGAGCCCGCTTGGAGACATCTTCCCCCCCAAAATATCCCCCTAAGCCCTACACCCCCTTTCCTAGGGAAGGCTCGATAAAAATCTTCACCAATTTGCATAGGTGAACACAGGCCCAAACCGTTGGATCTTAAGAACAAGGAAAAAGCAATCAGGATCTTAAAAGAAGAATTTTAATTTAAGAAAAAGTAAAAGAATCACCTCTGTAAAATCAGGATGATAAATACCTTAGAGGGTAATCAGATTCAAAACATAGAGAATCCCTCTAGGCAAAACCTTAAGTTACAAAAAGACACAAAAACAGGAATATACATTCCATTCAGCACAACGTATTTTACCAGCCATTTAACAAAAGGAAATCTAACGCATTTCTAGCTAGATTACTTACTAACTTAACAGAAGTTCTGAAGAGCATTCCTGACCTGATCCCGGCAAAAGCGTCACACAGACAGACAGACTCTTTGTGTCCCCCCCCCACCTCCAGATTTGAAAGTATCTTGTCTCCTCATTGGTCATTTTGTTCAGGTGCCAGCAAGGTTATCTAAGCTTCTTAACCCTTTACAGGTGAAAGGGTTTTGCCTCTGGCCAGGAGGGATTTTATAGTTCTGTATACAGAAAGGTGGTTATCCTTCCATTTATATTTATGACAGGTGGGAATTTCAAAAGTGCCTTATGGAGTTAGACCAGGGCTCCCAAATCCTGTTTTAAAGGTCAACAGGAGCTGGCTGCACTACCTCCTTAGGGGCTTTTGAAAATATCACTCTAAGGGTAGTTTACGCTTTGAGCTAGTGGGCCTGGAGAGCTAGACCAGGGTGAGAGACGTTGGCGCTGTGCTTAGTGTGATGATGGACTGTTGGAATATGAAACAGTGAATATTTGGACTGTGCTGGGGAATTTTGGGTTATGGTTGTGGGACTTTTGTAATAAATTAACCTTGCAAAGGGCTATTTATATGTGAAAAGCTCGCGTGGAGTTACTGGGCACCCTGGAAGCAAGTGGAAACTGAGGCAGGCGCACTGGTCATGTTATAGCCTGGCATGGAAGGGCACCCTAGGAAGGGGCCTTCTTATCACACAATGGAGAATATGGGTAGGCGATCATTCCCTGGGAAGAGGGAAACTGCAAATGCGTAGAAAGGGGAAATAAAGGCAGGGAGCTGCTTTCTGGGCCATCTTGAGGCCATAAGGGGGCACCCTGGAGGTGGTTGCTTTTGGACATGTGGCTAGGTCTCCTCAAGATAGGAATTATGCCCCCCAGCTCAAAGTGTAGACTTGCCATAAGTCACATACTTGATCTGGTCACAAGGGAAGGTGAGTCTTGGTTGCCACCCATGCATCAACACCACTACCCTGGCTCCACTTTAACTGTACTGTCAGGTGCAGATTAAATAGTTACTTAACATGGTTTGGGCCAGTTTATGCTGGTGGCTAAATCATGTTCAAACAAGGTTGACAGAAGTGTCTGCAAGTCATTGACCGTTGTTTTGTTATTTGTGCCTCCCTTTCCTATCGCAGACACAATATGATGCATAGTGACACCTGTGTGTGCACTGGAAGGAGGGCCACATGAAGGTGAGAAGAAAGAAAGAGGCAGCAGGTGTGGGAAAAGTAGATTCAGAGTAGATGAAAGGTCTGGTTCTGTTATCAAAGGGTTTTAGCAGTCCAGGAGTGCCAAAATTCTTTGATCTCTCTCCTACAATGCCCAGCATACCACTGAACTAGTGCATTTAAACTAAAGGGTTAAAGCCAGAACTAGAGGTATAAAATATTGCATAAATTGACTTTCAATGATAAAACAAGGACACTGCTCACAAAAGTGAGTTCTTAAAAAATTTTCTGTGTAAAGTGAACCAAAACATGTAGGTGCTTGTTTAAAAATAAATTACTTCTGCATTGAGTTGATGCCATTATTGTGGCAGATGACGTGAATTGTTTTGTTAGGAAGGAAACACCCTTCCCTTGAGAAAAAGTCGCAGCTGCTTATCTGGGCTGTGCACTAACAATCTCCTCGCAAACCCGAAATAAATTAAAAAAAAATATGGAGAGTTCAGAGAGGAAACATCATTCCTTTTATTTAGAGTAACACAGAAATAAATCGGACTTTTTCTTCTGCTTACAGGGTGTGTTTAACTCTATGATGGATGCTAAAAATAACTTTAACAAGTTTGCAGTGGTTATTGAAAGGTTTCCTGTTAGTACAGGAAAGTGTATTGAGGCACAGATGACAGACATGCTGCAAATTACTGAATGTAAAATAGAAATAATAATAATAAAAAAAGCAACTGTCTCAGCTATGCTTTCATGGAATTCTTTTAAAAGGGCACAACCATGACCATAGGTCTAGCTGATGGAAAAAGAGTGCACATGTTTAAATTTCTGTAGTGATTTCTTTTGAATTTTTTTGTTCCTGTGCATTAATCAATTGGGGTTGAGGGAGGGGAGAACTGACTTTGACACTGTTTTTTGCATAAGTATACAGCTTCTGCTTACAGTTTAATTATCCTAATACTCCTGTCATTGATCATGTCATAAATTAATGTTTTAATCTTTTGTTTTATACATGGTCTTGTGTGTTTTGAAAAGGAAAACATACTTGAATTTAACAGTTTCTCCCATCAGTGAATAAGTACTCACGTTTGAAATTATGTTCATGAATGCTGCGGCATGTATGCACTAGATAATATGGGAGTATTATTTCTAACTCTAAAGTGGGACTCTATTTTGGGGTGATCACACCAATATAATGTCATTTAGAGCTCTTTCATCTGAGGAATTGTTTTAAAGGTGGGGATTATCAATCATTTTTAGATGAGGAAATCAGTGCTCAAGGAATGTGATTTGTCCAAGGTTGGACAGCAAGTAAATTGTAGAGATGGCAGTAGAATCTTGATCTTCTGACTCCCAGGTTCCTGCCCCTAACCACCTTAATGCCTCTTTAATGTTTCTGTCAGATTTTTTTCTACATATTTTAAAGGAAGAAGCAGCAGAATATGAAAACATCACTATGGAAACCCGGCATCTATTAATTTATTCCTTCAGATTTTATTACAATTCAGATATATAAAATGGAACTTTTTGAGATACAGTTGCGGTTATTAATTTGTTACTAGAAAAAGTAAGTTTTGCTTATAGGTTTGAGAGAGTCGTATTTTCTGTTATAAATCTTGTAAAGATTAGGCCTCTGAAGTCTAGAACAGTATATGAAGTGTCCTTAAATATTGCCTATTCACTGTAACTTGACTTCGAAAAGATTTATCCAAGCACTAATATTATTAATCAAAGGTCAGTTGGATACCTTTTAGCAACTAAAATGAAGTTGAAATATTGATTCTGACTATATACATGACACCATGAGAAATGTAAATATAACAGTTCTTTCAAATCACACAAGTTGTTCCACTAACACAACTTTACATGTGATACTTACGATTGAATGAGACATTTCAAAGTTCACATTTGGCATCAACATGCCAGAGCAACCAACTATCTTGTCAGAGCAGCAAATATCATTTGTATTCCCTCCAGGATGATTTATGGAAATAAGAATTTTAATATTACTATTTTTATTTTTTATCTAAAAGACAAGTGGTATGCTTAAATGAAAAGAGACGATACTAAAGTTGAACCATGTGAAAAAGGGGCATCAAAAGGAAACATTTAGCAGACTATTATATTCCCTGCAGTATTTTGCTGAATTCATTTTTAAATAACTCAAGTGATGGAGAGTCTATCACTTCACTTTGAGACTATTCCACAGTCTATTAGATCTCACAATAGAAAGTATAGGAGAAGTTACTTTGAATGTAAAATATATTGTTGACTATTTAGCAAACACTTCTGATTTTAGTTAATCTATTTATTGATTTATGTGGTGCCTAAATTAGGCACTTCACATAAATGTAAGGTATATATACTACGTAAAGGTCTGATTTTTACCTGTTAAAGGCCTGTGTTCCTATGTTCTTATGTTAAGTGTCTCTAGGTGTTGCCTAGAATACTTGAGACCACCTCTCCCCCAGTGTCTAGTTGTCACCAGTGCAACAAGCAGAAATTCTCAAACTGAAGTCCCCTTGAGTTAGAACAGTGGTTCTCCAACTCGGGCCGCCACTTGTTAGGGGAAAGCCCCTGGTGGGCTGGGCCGGTTTGTTTACCTGCCGCGTCCACAGGTTCGGCCAATCGCGGCTCCCACTAGCCGCGGTTTGTGCTCCAGGCCAATGGGGGCTGCGGGAAGTAGCGTGGGCTGAGGGATGTGCTGGCTGCCCTCCCGGCAGCCCCCATTGGCCTAGAGTGGCGAACCGCAGCAGGTAAACAAACCGGCCTGGCCCACCAGGGGCTTTCCCTGAACAAGCAGCGACCCTAGTTTGAGAACCACTGAGTTAGAGGACATGGGGTGGGCAATAGTGTTTTTGATGAGGGTCCCTCAGCTTTGGAACCTGCTTGGAAAGCATAGTTTAAAATAGCTCAGATTGTTGTCCAGACATGCTGCAAAGCCTCTCTTTTCACTCACTTGGAATTTAGTTTTTGTTGGATTATGTTGTGGGTTAGCTTCTGATTTTAGCTGAATTATTTTTCTTAATATCTGTTAGGTTCTTAGAATATTGATATATTTTGTGCATTTTATATTGTTATTCTATGTACATTAATTTAAATAATTATTTCCTGGAATAATAAATTATCAAAACTATCAATATCCTGTCCCCTCCCTGAGAAATGTCTGTCATAAATACCCAACCCAACAGGAAAATGAATGGTGTCAAAATGCCTTAGAGAATGTTTTGTTGGCAAGGAGTGATGTGGCATACATCCAGCATTGCAGGAAAAGGAACTTTATTGAGCATGCAAAGAGGCCCATATTAGATGCTGAGAGGCCTGTTTTTTTTTTTCCTAGTATCATCCTGGCCACTTCAGATTTTAATATGGAAGCAATAATGCACTGAAAAAATGGTATAATTTAAAAACATAAAATCACATTGTTGTGACAGTAACGAACAATGAAATATTAAAGTGGAGGAGTAATCACAAGACTTTAGAAGTCCAATTATAAGTCAGGCTAACCCTAGCATAAATTCAGCTAATCCGTTTGCTTAAATTAAGTTACCTGCAAATTTGTTAAGTTACCAAAGACGCAACCAAAGTCTCCTGGTGTAATAACCGTTGTGCTTCATATTTTTAAAATGATAGTTGAGATTCTAATGTAATGCCATGAGTTCAGGAACTGAGGAGTCAAACAAAGCAGCAAATATCACAAAACCTGATAAAAATCGCAAGAATAGGCAGCACTTTTCTTTCAACGCCTTTTGCACATCAAAAGATTCATCAGAAAGTTGTGCTCTAAAATTTTGCTATTCTTTCTGATAAATGTCTGCATGTTCTTCTGTTTAATCACTGACAATGTATGCCAGTGTCCAGGATACAAAGGAAGACACTGTGGCCTTGTATTCTGACTTTGTTTCTCAGGTTTCAGGAGGTTTGGTTCATTTATTTCTTTGTTTAATTTGGCTATGCCATGAACGATACTGAACACTGTTTTAAAGAACTTTGAAAATAACTTTAGCTGAAAGTGTATATGTGTGTGTCCCTGTATGGGATGAGAGAAACATGCTAGCATGATCACTTGCAAGATGAAAGATGGCGATTCATTTAAACGAGTACTGGCTTTTGACCAAAGTGAAAAATTAATGGACTGTAGCCTTGTTGCCTTGTTTAATGAAGCTCTAAATGAATGCTGTTCAGTTGGATAATAGCTGTTCTTGGTACCACTGTTAAGAAAAAAACAAAACCTATTACAGTACACTGTAAACATGCTTACAATAGTATTTTGCTTTTATTTAATCATGCATGGTAATTAGCTTTTGCTTTCTATTTTCATGTTCTGGTGTAAGGCAAGACTTGGTAGGGCAATTCACAAAAAGAATATTTAAAAATTTGAAATAGCTAGTTAAAAGTACAGTAGTTTTACCAGGTGGCAAATAATGTGGTATCTAGATTGCAAAGAGTTGATACAATGAAATTTTGAATTGATTTCTCCTGAATTTACAAACACACACTGTAGCTATTTACTGCTTTTCTGTCACTGGGAGTTCTGTGTGCATTAATGACAGTCTTTGTGGCCATTAGGGCCAATAAATGCTGAATAATGGATCATTTGTACCTATATAGATATTACAGTGGTAGGTGCATTACAGATATCAGTGAATGGATGGATGCATGGATAAAGTCCTTGTAAAGAAGTCTGCAGGTTGCCTGTGTTAATGCAAGGAATGTATATTACAAGAATGCCATTTCTCATCATTCATTTCAGCATTCCTTTACATATTCCAGATGTAGCTATTTTCACTGGTTAATGCTTTTCTAGCAGAGGGGGTGTGTGTGGGTATTTTTCCTTGAATGTACAGTATGCAAACTTGTTGTAGGTCAAGAAATTATTTGTTGCTTAAAAGCTTCTGTGATTAAAAAGAAACCAAAACCCTGTGGATACTTATACTAAAGGGAGTTGCCTTGAAGGAAGCATGCCAAGAAAGAGAAGTAGAAGTGAAATGAAAATGCCTGGGCGCACTGTAATTTTTATTTAAACATGGGCTGGGTGGCTTGCTGGATAAAATATTAACTGTTTAACTCAGTGGTTCCTTTCTACTCTGTAGCTCAGTGAAATGAGATGTGTTAGTGCACAGTCACAGGGAACATTAATCATGAAATCACCTGTTCAGGTCGTACAGAATTGGTATTCAGATAAGATTCCTGGACTCCTTGATTTTTTTTGGTTACATTTCATAATTCTTTTGATTTGACTTTGCAAGTGCAGTTTTCGATTGTGGAAGTGGTGGATATATATATCTGTATCTATATCTATATATATATCTCTTCCTGCACTCCTCTATTTATTTATCCACTAATGAGGTACAACAGTGATAGCACAAACTTCCCCATATTATCTTTTCAATGTGGTGTTGGAATTATCACTTGTATTCGTCCTTCTCATTATTTGTTATTTGTATTGCAGTAGTGCAGAAAAGTCCTAATTTATATTGGCACAGTATTGTGCTAGGTGCTCTACAAACATCTAGGAAGATATGATCCGTGTTCTGAATAATTCAGAATCTATTTTAAAGACAAAACTCTACATGTGTAAGAAACAAGAGGAGGAAGAGTGAAGTGGAATAATAATTATGAATATGTGATTACTTAGGCCAGCTAAGGGCTTAATCATGGGAGGTGCCAAGTGTGATAGATATGGCAATTTCCTGCAATAGCCTTGGAAGACCTTATGGTATATAACTTCTTTAGGGGGCAGATGTGGTAGATTTGAAACCTGGGAATTGTAAAGGAATTCAAAATACTGTATTGAAATGTGCCAGATAAGTACGGAGTTTTTGGGACAATAAGTGTTAAATGCATTTCCTAGGGAATCCCTGGGGAGTGGCTAATGCAAATTCCATATTTCTGGTTATTTAAAAACCAAACATTGTGAGGCTGTGCCCTGAGGAGAGGGCCATTGTCTGGGGATCACCTATTACAGAAGTCCAGGATCAAAGGCCCAAGCTGTATAAAGAAACAGCTGATCTGCCCAGCCTTCTTCTGGTTCTCGCTCTAAAATGGATGAACTTGCAACCACTGGAAAAACCCAGTTGGGGTTTCTGAAAGACTAAAACCTACCAGAGCCCTAGGCTGGATTTGGGGGTGACCTCTGGTAAGCTTTTTAGTGTGTGTGTGTGTGTGTGTGTGTGTGTGTGTGTGTGTGTGTAGATTCTTTATATTTTTTTTAATATGTTTTCTCTGTAATGCTTTTTTCTTAAGAATAAGCGTGCTTGCTTGGAAGGAGTTGTGTGATAACTTATAACTGTGGGGAATTACACTGATCATAGCCCTTGGAGAGAAAACCAAGTAAAGGCACTGCTGGTCTTTTAGGCAGTCTGGTATGCTGGGGATATCACAGTGTAAGACCGGGAGCTGTGCAACCTTAAAATCCCTGGTGAGGAGGGAGTGATGTGCGTCTCTGCCCAAGAAAAGAAAGGGCTAGGAGTTGGAAGCCTTACGTGGGTGCCTTTGGTAGACCATGGAGGGGGATACAGGTGCACTTACCCTGAAACTGTGACAATGAGCATCCTCAACTCTCCTTAACTTCAGCAGGTGCTTAGGATGTTTGGCTCTTCTTTGAGTTGCTCAGCATCTTGGAGAATTGAACCTGAATAATTTATTTTTTTTAAAAAAAGCAAGCATCAGCAGTTGCCACTGGCCCTTTTCCTGATTGTCATCTGGTGATTTTCTGTAGGCATCCTGATAGAAGATTAATTCTCTCCTGGAAGGAGTTTCTCTAGGAAAGAGATGGTAGTTCAGTTTCCATGCCTGTTCACTTCTCAGCCTCTCTGCTGAGTTCTCCAAAAAGGCTGCCATTTTCAATGGTGACTTTTCTGATGAGGTCACCTGCCCTGTCAGAACTGGTCAGGGACCGCCAACTAATTTCACTTAGGCCATTCTCTATTGTTAATGAACTGTCTGTGTTTTTTGTTGGATTATTGAACTATATTATTTTCTTTCCCCACTTCTGGCTGTCTCTCATCTCTTCCCCTTTTTCCTGCCAGATGATTCTTCTTTGAAAGAGAGAACAGAGCATTGGCAGCTAAAAATGTCAAAATAAATATTGTTTGAAGGCAACCAGTGTATAAGGAAAGGGCATCAGGATGGGAGTAGGATGTGGAAAATTTATCTTTTTAATGGAGAGCTTTGCAAGTAGGAATCCCTCTATGTCTTGAAATTAAAGGAGAGGATATATAATATATAAAATGTAGATAGAAATAGAACCGCTCATTCCAGTCACCCAATATTCAGTTGCTATTCATCCAAACCTCTGGTTTCTCTGGCTCCAGAGCCAATGATCTAAAAATCAGATGCAATTTCTTCTTTATTAATCAGTCCTTAATCTAAATTTAAAAAGTGGTATTTGTGGATTGAATCCATAAAATGCCATAGGATGGTTTAGGTTCTTAACTTTTTTCTATGAAACAATCTGTGGATATATGTAAATTAAATATACTAAATAATTACAAATCGTTTTCAGATCACTTCTGTGGCAGTATTAGGGTGAGCTTGTTTCTTAATTTGTATATGGAAAATATCAAAATAACCAGGAAAAAATCCTCCTGTTGCTGCACAATACGACATCTCTGCTTGTTTTGTCAGGTTCGTTTTGATGAGCTGGCACAGATTCTGCCCCCAATCCTTTCCTAAAATAAAACTTTGTTTAAAAAAGCAGTTAGGGCTTGTCTGCATTACCCACTGATCGACGGGCAGCGATCGATCCAGTGGGGGTCGATTTATCGCGTCAGACGCGATAAATCGACAGCCGAATGCTCTCCTGTCGACTCTGGTACTCCACCGGAGCAAGAGACTCAGGCGGAGTCAACGGGGGAGCATCTGCTGTCAACTCACCACAGTGAAGACACCGCGGTAAGTAAATCTAAGTACGTCGACTTCAGCGACGTTATTCACGTAGCTGAAGTTGTTTAACTTAGATCGATTCCTCCCCCAAGTGTAGACCAGGCCTAAGTGACAAATATATGAGAGAAATGCTGGAGAAGTGACTAGCCATTGGAGATCTTACACGGCTCATATAATGAATATATACATCATAACACAACTCTGACCCATGACATTTTAAATGTACTATTGTTACTTGATTTTGGTATCTAAATATTTTTAGAGGATACTGTTTACAGAAAAAACTAATATATTTATTGTTTTCCACTTAAGTAATGGCTGTTTCTGGAGTGTGGTTGAGTATGAGTTAAGGTGGCTACGTTGTGATAAAATTTTTGTTCTCAGTAATCATAGGATCATAGAAATGTAGAGCTGGAAGGGAACTTGAGAAGTCATCTAGTACTTCCTCCCACACTGAGTCAGGATCTAAACTATCCATGACAGGTGTTTGTCTAACCTGTTCTTAAAAACCTCTAATGATGAGGATTTCACAACCTCCCTTGATAACCTATTCCAGTATTTAAGTATCCTTATAGTTAGGAAGTTTTCCTAATATCTAACCAAAATCTCCCGTGCTGCAGATTAAGCCCACTACTTATTGTCCTATCTTCCATGGACATGGAGAACAATTGATCTCCATCCTCTTGATAGCAGCCCTTAATATATTTGAAGACTGTGTCAGGTCCATGCTCAGTCATCTTTTCTCAAGACTAAACATGCCCAGTTTATTTGCCCTTTCCTCATAGGTCAGGTTTTCAAAATCTTTTATAATTTTTGTTGCTGTCCTCTTCATGAGAAGAGCAATGAAAATTATAAAAGATCTCTCCAATTTGTCCATATCTGTCTTAAAGTGTGGTGCCCAAAACTAGACCCAATATTCCAGCTGAGGCATCACCAGTACCTCCTGTGTCTTGGATACACTTCTGTTAATACACCACAGAATGATATTAGCATTTTTTTTCAACTGCCTCACATTCAATTTGTGATCCACTATAACCTCCAGATCCTTTTCTTCAATCTACTGCCTAGACAATTATTTCAATTATTTTGTACTTGTGAATTTGATTTTTCCTTCCTGAATGTAGTACTTTGCACTTGTTTTTGCAGAATTTCATCTTGTTGATTTCAGACCAATTCTGCAATTTGTCTAGGTCATTTTGAATTCTAATTCCATCCTGTATAGTGCTCCCAGCTTGGTGTCATTTACACAGAGCAGCAGCCAGCACAGCTGGCTGTGGGGCCGCCTGAGCGGCTGGCTGCAGAGCTGTTCTAGCAGCAGCAGATATGGCTATCCTTGGGGCCACCTGAGCACCTGGCTCCGGGGTCAGCCACACTGGCCACTGCAGAAGTCACAGAGACTGAGGAAAGTCACGGAATCTGTGACTTCCATGACCTCCGTGACAGACACGGAGCCCTATCCATAAGCAATATATCACCATTGTATCTTTTCGTGGGTTGTCGAAAGAATCTATTCTGTTAAGTTTTTATTTTATTTATGGGTTTAAATGGTGGAGAATCATGTCTAGTTTTCAAATGAAAATTGCCTGTTGCATGAGCCAGTGTCAAACTCTATTTAATCCATCTATTGCTATTTATAAAGGGATTATAACCAACACATTGTAACTGAATGCTGAACATAGGTTTAAAAACAACTGTAAGGCTATCTAGCAGAAGCCAGTAAAATCTATTTATGTTGTGAATTTCTATGATAATGATTATTTAACATTTATATTACTTAAGCACCCAGATGTCCTAATCAAAATTGGGGCTCATGGTGCTAGGTGCTGTTCAAAGATACGTCATTTCACTGCGCTTTTGGAGGAGTGCAAAGTTAGACATTTCAGTAATTTCAGGAGGCCATTACCTAGAGTTTGAATCTTAGAAAATACTTAATTTAGTCAAAAATTGCAAAAATGTGCTATTTGTCATTGAGACATGAAACTTAATCCCCAGAAATTGAGAATAGGTATTTCTTGTGTTTTCCTCTTTTTTGATTTTTCAGGATATCAGAATCAGCCTTCTCTCTAATAAACCACAGAAGCATGCCAATCAGGGATTAGAAATATGGTTTTATACTTCCAAAACCACAGGATTCTGCCACTTAAGCTACGGGAAGAACTCTTACCTGTCAGCTGTCCAGGCACCCTTATAAGCTGCAACTAGCTAATACAAAGTAGCATCCTTGCACAACATAAAAGACCGCATTCTACACTGGTGTAAATGGGCAAAGCTCAGTTGACTTTAATAGATTTTCGTCCATGTGCACCACCAAAGAATGTGACCGCATAGTGCCTCCTCCTAAGGACAAGCAGCTCCCCTGTTCATGAGCTGAGAGGATCTAGGCTTGAAATGAATGGGAGTGAGAATAGGCTCAAATATATTTGTAACAAAAATTAATAATAATTTTAATTTCAGTCTACTTTGTGCATGTGCCACTGCCACATGAGTTTTCCTTAACTGTATGGAAAGTTTGAAGGGACGGTAACAAACTAATATTTTGATGAATGTTAGACAAAAGCCAGTATTTCAGATCAGAATAATTTGTAATGATTTATGACACAAATAGTTCAATCAGTTTTGTTCAAGGTTTGTATATACAGTCTCCTTTTGCTTTTGTAATAAATTTAGAAATGTCCAGGCTGAGCCAGTTGTCAAAGCTGAAGTTATAAAGGGGCTAAAATGGGATTTATATTGAGAGCTAGTTGTAACATTAATGATGGAGAGGCTGATGTCCCTTCCTAGGATGTTTCTCTTTCTACTTAATCACGGTTTTCTTCTCTAGAGCTCATTCCAGCAGTAAAATCCACAATACATAAAACAAGATAGCATCATTATGTGAAAATCCAAATAATTTAGCCAATATATGTGTGTGATTAGGACAGCTGTTACACCGAGGCATGTTGGAATGAGGGTTTGGTACTTCTGTTACTATGGTGATGGGCTGAATGACTCCCATGCAAAATAGATTGGAAATAGTGAAGTCCCTAGTGGACTTCATGGATTCTTTGGCTGTTTTCTCTTTTTAGGGTTATAGAAAGCTCTACTTAGGATCAGACTTTTTGTTAAAGGGGGATGGTGGTTACTGCTGATGGTGGTTATGGTGGAGAAGCGCTATCCAGTAGGAAGAGGAAGCATTAATTTAGGAACTCTGTGTTTTGGAACATCCCTGATGAGAATTTTGGGAGTGCTGGGAAGAGGGTCATTGGTAGTAGAACTGGATGGGAAACAGTTTTCCTATCCCATGGAACTTTTGGTTTTGAAGGTGTGTGTGTGTGTGTGTGTGTGGGTGTGGGTGTTTTGTGTGGGGGTGGGGTGGGAGAGAGGTTCAAGTCCCTGTTCTGCTCGGGTCTCCCACATCCCATGTGAATGCCATATCCACCAGGCTGTTGACTGTTCTGGGATATCTGCGTCTCTGGTTTTGACCAGAAATTCCTGGACTTGAGAAAGCTTTCCCAACAAAAGCTTCCATGTTCCCACAGAAAGTTTTGGTTTTAACAAATTTTCATTTTCTGATGAAAAACTAGTGAGTTGAAATTTTTGTAGCATTGGTTGGCAGCATGGCTTTGGAGATCTGTTGCCATGGGACTGGGGAACCGGCCACAGGCAAGAGAGCTAGTGCAGGAGCACAGGGTCTCCTAAACTCCATGGATGATGGCAAACCTTGGATTCTACCTCCATGCTTTCGAGGGGTATCAGGGAAGCACTGTGAAGAAGACAGTTTCCAGACACCTCCACCCCCAGCTTCACACACACAGGTTAACTCCCCTTTAGGAAACAGACTACTCCCCAAACATGTATGTAATGTTTGTTCAGCACTTTGAAGATGTGAAACTCTATATAAGTGTTTAGCATTATTATGAATTATTTTGAACCTCACTAATGGCCATAGTATAAGGATATTTTTATCATACATTAGATCTTTGCTGTTTGAGGGCAGTGGTTAGTCATCTCTGTGATGGGAACTGATGCCAAACACATTTTTGCCCTTGGATTCCTGCTCTGTTTAAAAACAAACAGCAATGATTTGAGATGCATTTCAGTATTAACTATGCTCTGATAACATAAGATCTTGTGTAAACTTAATGTAAAATGTATAATTTGAGGTGTGACTATTTTATAAATAAAATAATATTTAGAATGCAGTATAATTGTGCTAGCTTTAGAAACATGAAAAAAATTGATTATAATCTAAAAATACAAAGCACCTTGGTGAGTGCTGCCAATTTACAATTTTCCTTTAAATCCTCTTGGTTAGAAGTAATGTGGTGTTCACAATGTATCTTTTTATTCCATGTATAATCTCTCAAATCCCTCCCCTGGGGAATGATACTTTTAAAAAATTGACACTGTATATTACTGCAATAGAGAAAAATATAATTTCTAAAATTCAAGAAGAAGAAGAAGAGTCAACTGTATGCTGATGTAATTACTTTTTGTAAATTATTTATCTTGTTTGATGATATTAAAAAACAGAACTACTAAAATACTGTAAGGAAAGTAAAAGAATATATAAAATGATTAATATATAGCAAGACTCTCAACTCATATGAAGTTCTCCTCACTGATGATATAAAAACAAATCTGTTTTTGAGACCCTGTGGTATCTTTTAGGAAGAAGTATGCGGATTGGTCAGATCTAATTCTCTCTATAAATTTCTGAAAATTTAGCGTAGATTTGTAATTTTTTTTTAATTTTGCACTACAGTTTTATAAATAATGGGAACATTTTTATCTTTTAAATTAAATGTTTCCAATAGTGTTTCACATTTAGTGTAGGAAATTAAAAATATATACTCCCTCCATAATGGTCTAATCATAAGAATGAAATGAAGTTTCTCAAGGATTGAAGTTCATTTTGAGTAATGGGAATTCTTCAGCATTGATTATGCAGTAGATCCTGCTGATTAGCAAACTTTTGTTTGACAGCTCAAAATTGCCATTATCTGGTAGTAGCCAATAAGCAAAAGCCACATTTTCAAGGGAACGAGTGCATGAGCCAGAGTGGAATAACAGTACATTGTATCTGAATGATACATAGCAATACATTGTACAATAGTTGCATACATTTGGCAACTGTTTAATAAAGTTTTTATTTGATATAATGTTGGAAAAAAACTGAACAATGAAACAAGTGCCATATGTGTTATAGTTCAGGAGTTGTATATATGGCACACTGCTGCATGCTTAAAAAAATCAGTCCACTGTACTTAAGTCAATGTTCCATGCATGTTACACAGTGAAACAGCACACAATCTTATATAAAAGCGTGCAAAATAAAATAAAATGGTTTAAGAACAAAATTTGTCCAGTGTTGTGTGTTTTTTACAACTTGCCACCTCCACCTGTAAATCCCTCTCAATTTTGCAAGTAGCCTTGTATCCACTGTCAAAGCAACAGATCTGGCTATCAGAAACTGTCCACTGCATAAGACATCTCTGGAAGCAAAGACTGTTTGGCTTTATCGGCTGATGCACTGTTCTTTTCAGCTTGTGGGCGTTGGTTTAACAGCCATGACTAGCTGGAGAAATTTGGCAGAATGTAAGGTAGGGTGTCTGCGCTCCATTCAGTACCTGCTGGAAGAGTCAGCATCTTGTTTCTCACTGTGTTCCTTATGCTAAACCACATTGTGTTGAGCCTTTCCCACCTACTAAGCCAACTGTGTGAAGGGTTGAACCTCTTCCCCCTACTCTGCTGCTAGCTGTTTCAAAATCAATCTGGAGAGCTGAGCACCTTGGCAAAGCTTATGATGAAACCAGAGCCACAGGGCTTCATCAACAGCTGCCTCCTTGTCATTGCCTTGACACTCAAGCCCACGGTTTGTGCAGTTCTTATGCTCCTTTAAAATGTTACCACCATTATTTAGAATGCAGGACCAGACTTTGTGACCTCAGAATTCTCTGCTAGTTGCACTTCCTTGGTGGCTGGCTCAGATGGGGCCTTCAGAACCATAATTTTCTCAGCAAGAGAGAGGTCCACATGTTTGGAAGCCATAACAGGCAGGAGAAGTGCTCAGTTGTGCAGGCTTAGAGCCAGCCATTTGACTACAGGTACAACTTCTTTGCTAATAGTGTTGTCAATAATTGGAAGCCTCTTGCCAATACAGAAGAATAGAAAAGTAGGGCTGGAAGGGACCTTGAGGCAGGATCAAGTAAACCTAGACCATGCATGAGAGGAGATTGTCCAATCTGTTCTTAAAAATCTCCAATGATGGGGATTCCACAACCTTCCTTGGAAGCCTATTCCCAAGCTTAACTACCCTTGTAGTTAGAAATGTTTTCCTAATAGCTAACACAAATCTCCCTTGCTGCAGATTAAGCCCATTACATCTTGTCCTATAGTCAGTGGACATGGGAAACGATTGGTCACTCTCCTCTTTATAACAGTCTTTAACGTATTTTAAGACTATCAGGTCCCCTCTCAGTCTTCTTTCTCAAGATTTAAACATGCCCAGGTTTTTTTAACATATTCTCATAGATCAGGTTTTCTAATTTTTTTGCAATTTTTGTGGCTGTCTTCTGGACTCTCTCTGAGTTGTCCACCTCTTTCTGAAAGTGCGGCACCCAGAACTGGACACAGCTGAGGCCTCACCAGTGCTGAGTAGAGTGAGACAGTAACCTCCTGTGTCTTACATACAACACTTCTGTTAATACACCCCAGAATGATATTGGCCTTTATTGCAACTGGTCTATACAGTAGATCCTCAGAGTTACGTACACCAGAGTTACCAACTGACTAATCAACCACACACCTCATTTGGAACTGCAGGTATGCAGTCAGGCAGCTGCAGAGAAAGGGGAAAAAAAGCAAATACAGTACAGTATTGTGTAAATGTAAACTACTAAAAATAAAGGGGAAGTTTAAAAAAGGGATTTGACAAGGTAAGGAAACTTTCTGTGCTTATTTCATTTAAATAAAGATGGTTAAAAGCAGCATTTTCTTCTGCATGGTTAGATTTCAAAGCTATATTAAGCCAATGTACAGTTGTAAACTTCTGAAAGAAGAACCATAATGTTTTGTTCAGAGTTGTGAACATTTCAAAGTTACTAACAACCTCCATTCCCAAGGTGTTCGTAACTCTGAGGTTCTACTGTAAGTACCCGGGTCGTCTTTGTTCCTCCTGTTAAAGATACGTACTATGTTTGCCCTTCTCCACTCCTCTGGGACCTCACCTGTGCTCCATAAATTCTTAAAGATAATTACTAGTGGTTCTGAGATTGCTTCAGCTAGTTCCTTAAGTACCCTAGGATGAATTTCATCAGGCCCTGCAGACTTGAAAACATCTAACTTATCTAAATATTCTTTATCCTGTTCTTTCCCTATTTTGGCTATCTTTCTTCCCCCTTGTTGTTAATATTCATTGAATATCTAGTGGTTATCAACCTTTCTAGTGATGATTTAAGCAAAATAAGGATCAAACTCCTCAGCCTTTTTGCTGTCAGCAATCATTAGTGCTATTTCACCAATAAGTAGACGACCTACATTTTCTTTCATCTTTGTCTTTCTCCTAATGTATGTAAAAAATCTCTTCTTATTGCCTTTTATATCTCTTGCTAGGTGTAACTAACTCGTATTGTGCCCTAGTTTTTCTGGTTTTGGCCCTACATGCTTGTATTATGCTTTTGTACTCCACCTTAGCAATTTATCTATGCCATCACTTTTTGTAGGATTCCTTTTTGATGTTTGGGTCATTAAAGAGTCCTTGAGGGAGCAATATTGACCTCTGACCATTCTTCCTGTCATTTCTTTGCATAATGATAGTTTGCAGTTGTGCCTTTAATACTGTCTCTTTGAGAAACTGCCAGTTCTCCTGAACTCCTTCTTCCCTTAGATTTTCTTTCCATAGGACCATACCTACCTGTTCTCTGAGTTTGTTAAAATCTTCTCTTTTGAAGTCCATTGTCCTTATTCTGCTGCTCTCATTCCTTCCTTTCTTTAGAATTATGAAATCTATCAATTCACGATCACCTTCCACCTTCAGATTTGCTACCAATTCCTCTCTGTTGGTCAGAATCAAATCTAAAATGGCTTCCCCTCTGGCTGCTACTTCCACTTTCTGAAACAAACCATTGTCCCCAGTACATTCCAAGAACTTATTGGACATTTTATTTTTTGCTGTATTGCTTTTCCAACAGATGCCTGGGTAGTTAAAGTCCCCCATTACTACCAAGTCTTGTGCTTTAGATATTTCTGTTGTTGTTCTAGAAATGCCTCAGCCATCTCCTCTTCCTGATTTGGTGTCTATAGTGACCCCTGCTGTGTTGTCACCCCGATTTTTTTTATCTGTTTCATCTGTACCCAAAATTGGAAATCCCCTGCAGAAAAATGCCTTAAGTCTTTTGTGACAATCAAACAGTTTTGTGTCCAAATTAGATATTTTTGCTTATATGAAAAATTTAGCATGAAGTATTCATAGTATATTCATGGAAGTACTATAAACCTGAAAGTAGGTGAATTTCATTTTGCACTGTTCTAGTTCTTTACTGTAACACTGGCATATTATGCTATTCTGGCCATCAGAGGTGTAATAGAAGACTTATAGAGTCAGTAACAGTTTTTTTTTTGGAGGAAAAAATATGCTCAATTGCCTGTCAGCTGTCACTAGTAAGGCAGGAAAAATGGGTTTAAACTGTTGGATCCAAGTTCCCCAGTTTACCAGATTTGTAAACAACAAGAGAAGGCTAGCATATGCACAGCAGTTTCTAAAAAATGTTTGCAAACAACTTATGTGCTCCGTAAAGCTCTAATATACTGTGTGTATTGTATGGTACAGTATATCACTTCTAAAATTTTCCATTTGAAAGTTGCAGATTATCCTCAGGCAGATTTCTTAGCTAGGATTTGAAAAAAGTTTTTTTTTTTTTTTTGGTAATACAGTCTTAATTTTCATCCCAAATACAAAATGCAACACTGTTCAGAAAATTTAGGCAAGAGATATGATGGAAGATTAAACACTCACCAGTTTTATGCTTTATTTCTAGAAAAATAAACATATAGACTTTTTTTGTTTGATCTAAAATCTTTGATATAAGAAAGCACACCTAAATAATAGGTACAATTATTACATATACAGTATCCCTATTATGATGATCTACCTGATTAGTAGATGCAGATTATAACTTTTTTGATCCCAGAAGTGAGAGAGAAGTTTTAAAGATCGGCTACATACCTCGTATTATGCTCTAGTCTAGAGTTGTATTCTGGGACCAAAATAATACTGTACAGCAACATTCCTTAGCTGCTGATAATATCCAATGATTGTGCCTTGGGAAGAAATGTCAAAATGGTTTAGAATCTCATTCATGTTCAATAACTGAGGTGCTTTTAAGGACACTGGTGCTATATTTCTATTGACTTGATGTAAGGATCTGAGGGCATGGGTCCTTAGTTTCAGCAAGTGTAGAATCCTGGACTATGGGGATCCTAGGTCTCTGACACTTCCTCATTGCCACCAGGGTAGACAGACGAAGCAGCACCTCACTAAGTTTAGAAGGTCAGGCACCACAGAAAGTCTGATTGGGACAGCCAAGGCCTGGGGCACTTTATTGGCTTGCACCAACTACGTAAGCCCGGAAATGACCTGGGTAGATTGTCTGAGAAATCGTGCAGACTCCCTGCATCGGACCCTGCATTTGCCTTTCTCCTGGGATCTGCATCCAACTCTATTTCTGCTGTGCTCCTGTCCTCTTCCTGGTTCCTGCCTTACTCCTGATTCTTGCTTCATCTCTGTTTCTTCCTCCTATGTCTCACTCCTGACCATCAGCTCTGGCTCTGATCCTTGGCTTGACTCCTGATTCTGACTCCTGCTTTAACCATTAGGCTAGACTGCCTACATCCTGGTTCCTAATACTTGGTGAAGGTCAGGAATACTTTGTTGCAGCAATTACCCTGGTTGCGTTTCACTCCCACTGTGGAAAGCAGGGTGCAGTTTGTTATATGCTAGTGTGGAAATTTATTATTTTTGTTCATTAAACACTGATGTGCTTTGTATTCTTGAATATATCCATAAAAAGGCTGCCTCTGTCCAAGGAGCTCATAGTTGGACTCAGGAATATGTACATCAGTTAGTGCCTTTTTTGTCCTGTAAGGAATTAAACAGATTTAAACATCTAGAAAGTACTGCTTCACTTCATTAAGAATAAAACAAACATATTACACAGTGTTGTGTTATGATTTAATATTGTAAATACCTGTAATCACTGTTAATTGAAGCAGACCTGAGTGGGTTACTGTATGTGATGACTCAAGATACAGAAGATAACTATGTAATTCATTCAGTGTCTTCTACTGGTTTCATAAACTGAGATCAAAAATCAACATCTGCATCCAATCTGCAATAGTGAAATCATCGATTATTCTCTTAGACGTTTAATGTTACTTACAATCTGTGCTCTTGAATTTTTCTATTTTTTAAAAGTAAATTAAAACATGAGCATTTCATATGTTTGTTTATTATACACTGAGGTCATAGTAATCATTCAACTTAGCCTGAGAGTTGTGGCTGTTAAAGGGTATCATAATTCTGCAGCTATGCTCTGTCATTAAAAATATTTTTACTCATTTGTATTTTATTTTTCGGCATCTACTGGCACCACCTGATCATTGGAATCAAATATAAAAGCACAAGCATTAGATCCTAAAACTTATAGTGTCAAACATAAAAACTTCCCACACCAAACATCAGACCTAAGCACTGGCCAAGAGCATTTACTCTCTTTCTTGAATGTGTAATCTGAATATGATTAACTCAGGCCTTTTCAAAGGTCTAGAGAAGCCCAGGCCACTTCCAGCATTTGTGGCCCTTGGCCATAATAAAAATAAAAAATTACGACACATGAAAACAAAATAAGGCATCAAAAAAAGTCAGACATAATTTGAATATTTTTTTGATTTAACAAATGCTTTTCTAGCCTTTTTCTGTGCAAATGCACTAATTATTGAGGAAAAATCTCGCTTTTGTGCAATGTCACAGTCGATATTAAGCATGGCGAGCCCATTCAAACACTCTTGTCCCATAGTTGACCTGCTGCAACATGTTGAAGGTGTGTTCACCTGAAGCCACTGATGCAGGCAAACTGACAAAACTAATGCAGTTGCGATATTAGGAAACACCCCAGAGAGTCTAAATTCGAGTATTTCTTGAAGCAATTCCTTTGGCTTGCAATCCAATTTAAAGTTCATGGCATATATTTGTTTGAGGAAGATGACCTCGTCACTGAGATCTTTTGAGATTTCTTTGCTGTACTGTTGCTGAAATTGTTCAGCTGCAGAAAGTAGATTTTCATTATTCAGTCGGTTGAACAGCCAAAGAAACCCCAAAAGTTGCAGTGACTCAAGTTGATGTGTAAGACCTGATTGACTAGAGTCAATGATGACAAGGAAGACATTGACCCTATAATGCTGCTCGGCATCAGATTCAGTAGGTAAATTGCGATTGGTAGAGAACTCAGATGAAATGCCAGTATTCTGTGGTACTAATTTGGACTCAGTCACGATCGCATCCCATTGTTCACGAATCTGTTGAGTGTCATTGATAAGACTTTGTGTTATCCCTCTCAACATCAAGTGTAACATTGCATGCTTCAATTACCAGATTAGTTTGGTGGATCATTGTATGTAGCCTCATCCACAGAGATGACATCAGAATGCATTCAAATTTGGACACGTACTTCTGAATAGACTGAAGTTCAGTTTGAGCCTGTGCAGTGAGATTGAGAGGTTCAAGCTCATTTAAAGCCTTTCTCACTGAATTCAAATTCTGCACAACTGGTTGAAAACCATCAATCCGCGCAGACCATCTAGTTATGAACATCCCATGCAGTGAAACAGGAAGATATTGCTTCAGAATTTCCCACCTGTGTGGACTGCTACTGAAGAGATTGTACATTTGCTGAACAGTCCCAAAGTAAGTCATTGCCTTCTTGCATGATTCTGCACAGTCACCCCCTACGAGGTTTAGTGTGTGGTTTCCACAGCTGGAGAAAATACAGTTTGGATTATGCTTAAGCAGAACTGCTTGTACACCTTTATATTTCCCAGCCATATTAGATCCATTGTCATAGGCTTGAGCAATGTAGACTTGAAAATCTAACTTAAAACCTTCTAGAACTGCTAGTACTCAAGCAGCAATTTCTTTTCCATTTTTTCTCATGAAATTATCAAACAAAATAAACCGTTCTTCAGTTGAAAATGTTGAGCTGTCTGCAGTTTTAACATATCGAATAACAAAGTAGTCTGTTCCTTTGAGAACAATCTGGAGTGGCATCAACAATGATTGAAAAATACTTGGCATTTCGAATCTCATCAAGAGTTGTTGTTTGTACGAATGACCCACATAGCTCAATAAACTTTCTTTGTATGAGTGTGGGAGAGACTGGACTTGCATGCGCTTTTGATTCTCATGCAATTCTCAGACACGTTTAACATGCTCTGATAAAAGTGGATCATATTTGCTGAGGAGCTCAGCTATGCCTGGAAAGTTTCCATTTGCAGCTCTAAGCTGAGAGAGTGTATCATGTTTTGGTCCGATAGGGATGCACATAAAAATAAGTTGTGAAACTTATCAAATGCCAAAAAATTAACAAGTGTCTAAATTTGAGGCCCCCTTTGAGCTTGAGGTCCAGGCCAAATGGCCCTCCTGGCCCCCCCCATGGTTGGCCCTGGATAAACTCTCTGAGACAACAGATCCTACACTTGGCTGGTGGCAGTTGTCATTCCCCTGGACTAAGTTTGCTGCCCCACACAGTCATGTGGAAGCATTGGCAACTTGAAGTGAGGTTGGGGCTACTCCTTCTCAAAGACATCGACATCAAAGACATTGTCCTTCCAAGCTGGTGATGAAGAACACTGGGTCCGCCAGTGAAGGAAACTACCAGTGCCTTTTTCAGAGAGTACAATCTACCCACCTCATTTAAGAATGCAATAGTACATTTCATTTTCAAGAATTATGCATATAATCTAACTAAATAATGCTGTGTCACCAGCAACAGTGTAGTAACAAAATTCCCGAGGGCCTGTGCCATCGCCCAACATAGTTAGTCTCCTCCCAGTCAGATACCAGATCCAGATGTTGCATGCATAGCAGTCTGATATTGTTACTGGATAACTTCCTTATGGCTCTAGACAAAGAGAAACGTTCAAATGTTTATACTACTTTACCTCTCTGCAGCCTTTGACACAGTCTGCTCTGGGGTACTTGCTGACCTGCTTACAAATTTTAACCAAAGCGGATGGTGCAGCACTCCAGTGGCTTCAGTCCTTCCTCTCAAACAGCTCCCAGAGAGGAATGATGGGTCAGTTACTTCTTATCTACGAGCCCCTCATATAGGCAGTCCCTCAGAGATCAATACTGCCCTGACTTCCTTTGTAATATTTATAGGAGGATACTTGGAGAGGATGTGAGACACCACAAGTTCCATTGCTAACAGTATGCTTGTGACGTCCAGCTTTGTATCTCCTTTTCAGTTAACGTAACCAAAACTGTCTCGATGCCTACGAAAGATCAGGCACTTAGATGAATAAGGAGCTGTTGACTCAATCTTAACCCCATGTAAAAGTGAGGTGATGCTGATTTGAAGGGGGAATAATGTGAAGAACTGGATTTCTCCGTACGTTGAAGACATTTTCAACCCATTTGGTGAGGTCCCATGAAATATTTCCTAGACATTTGTCACTGCCAGATTGGACTTTTGTAACACATTCTGTCTGGAATGGAAAGTGGAGGCAACACAGAACTCCAGCTAGTGCAGAACACAGCATTCTACCCCCTAAGCAGGAAATACTCCAAAACCAAATTTCAGCTGTGCTCAGAACCGTCGTCTGGCTCCCAAATCACTTATAGTGCCAATTCAGGACCCTGAGCTTAGTCTTTCAGGGCCCCAGTGTGTTGGGACCTGTTTACATTACCTTGGAGACTGTCTCTCCATTCATGCAACTTCATTCATATTCCATTGAGTCAGCTGAATTATGCTGGTAGCCATGTCCAGGACAATGCCGATGAGAATCAAATTTGGCATTCTGGATTGAGAACATTCACCGGTGGGACACCCTAATGGAAGAAAGACAGCCTAAATTTAATCATTAACAGAACATTATTCACCTGTTTGTCACAACATCCAGCTGCTTGTCTTGGTTACAGAGTGTGAATAATAAACAGAGTTGCTGAACTTAGAGGCCAAGAGCTATATTTGCTAAGGCTAATTCTATGCAAACTTTAATATACTTTGCACTTGGATACTGTTTTGCAGAGTCCCCTAGAAATAGGTAAAAGAGATCCTATAAACTCATGTCAGTGTTTGTACAGAATCTAGCACAATGGGGCTTTGATCAATGATTAGGGCTCTTAGTCCGTACTTTAGTACAAATAACAAAGCAAATGCTAGAGGCAGAGTCCTTCCAGCCTGAGCCTAGACCTACACATTCTAGGGCCTGTCAGCTAAACCCATCTAACTATTGGGAGAGAACATTAAGAGAGTCGTGATGTCTCAGACAGTCGCACCCGAGCGATATAGTATACGCAGGTCATCTAAAAGTCCAATATTTACCCACAGTCACTACACAATAGTAGTGCAGATACACTTGTACTTAGAATAAAGGAATATGTGGTATCTCAGATACTAATGTGTGGGAACTTCAGGTAAACTGTTACTATACAGAGTTGATGTCAATTAGGTATATCCATACAAGTTGTAATTTCATTTCATTGACCTTAAATAATAATAGCAGTTTATTCCCTCTAGTGGTGTCTAAGAAGCAAAGTAAGAATTCATTCTATCCTATTTTTCTCTGTAGAATGAGCTCAAATCCTTGTCTGAGTAGTAAAAGGTGACCACTATCTTTTGCTCTAAGGGAAGAACATAGGTGTTTGTGTGATTTTGTTTCCTACACTTGGAAGAAAATAACTGGCTATCACTGATGTAGTATACTAAAAATGAAATGACAGCCCCCAGCACCCCTATACCTATGACTATTGCATTTCTATATAGATGGATGTCTGGTGCATTATTAGTCATTAATCTTATTCTTGTCTGAAGGTTAGCTTATTACAGTTTTCTGCCTCTTCTTTTTTTCTCTTTTTGTACTCAGCCAACAGTATGACATACTAACAATGTTGCACTTCTCTACAGCCATGCCAGCCATTAACGATAATGATGGTACCCTGCCCTCCTCTTCATTTCCTTTCCTGCCAGCCTCTCTCATTGCTGTGCTGAGGGAGTAATTTTCTCTCATGTAGAAGCTGTCGTTGTGATTTCCAACCTAATCAATACTTCCTGAGACGTTTCAGTTCAGCAGGTTGCTGAATGCTGAGTCACTTTCCCATCACCAGTGTAAAACATAGGCTGTTGTTGCTTTTCCTTTCGTTTGTCATGTTTTATTTTCTCTGCCCCCAATAATTGGCTCCTTTCTGTCTTTTATTCTTTCTGTCACTTCATATTTTGTTAACTGTAATTTTTTTGAATCCTGGATGTGTCTTGCCTTTTAAAAAAAATTTCTATCCTGCTAAAAATAGTTTTCTTTTGCTGGAAGCTTCTACAGCACCCCTGATGTGCTTCTGGCAACTTCCCATTTCCCTGGTAGTGATTCTGATGGCGTGCTGCTGTTCACGTTGAGAAGTCAGGTTCTGCCCTCAGTGGTTCTTAGAAAAATGGTAGTTAAGCCCTTGGGGAGGGGTGAACACTATTTTTTGTCTCTCTTAACTCTCCAGACTGTGGATATTCCCAATTCTATGTGCTTTCCTGTTGGCAAATCTCCAAATGGTGGAGTGCTGTGGCTACGAATGGGGAGTTTTGAGTAAAATAGTTCTTATTTCTATTCTATGCTGTTATCTAAATGGGAAGATCTCTGGGGCTTATTTAGTGCATTTAAGTTATAAAGATCTATTGAAGGAAAGACCTTACATTCTTGAGCCTCATCTGATGAGAAGACAATGGGGAACTCTCTGCTTACATGTGAGTATTTTAAACATAGCTTTTAACTAAATCCAAATGCAAAATCTAGCATTTGGATGCCATATGGATTTGTGATATTGCCTAGAGGATTGAGATCCATAAATCAGTGAATGGGTTGCAGTAATCTATAAACATATTCTGTTCTCAGTGGCAAAAAGATACTGTATTTTTCATATTGCTTTACTGCTGCAGGACACTGCAAAACACAACAGAGTTGCTCATGAAGATGATAGGGCTGCAGGCATTTAATGGTGTGAGACATGCCTCTTAAAAAAGTCAGCCTGTCCTTTTCCCTTTGGGGCTAAACAGAGCTTTATATATGGATAGGTTCAGTTGTATTGCTGTCTTGTAGTACATCTGATTTTGTGACTGCAACAGTTACTAGTGCTCTGGTTAGAAAGAAGAAGCATGTGTCCCTGGTTCCCCCACCATTCTGTCATGGTTTCATGGTAACTGCATCTGTATCCCCTTGCACTCTGTGGTCCACTCCAAGAGCACCCATTGTGGTCTCAAGTCTCCAGCTGTTACCTGTCTGTGTAGGGATCCTGGTCCCGTTCCCTTTTCACCAGGGAATTTTAAGGCTGCTCTACTCCTACTTTATACTGTGATATCCCCAGCAAGCCAGTCTATCTAATGGCCAGCACTCTGTGTATTATGTTTTTTCTCTCTCTGTCTCTGTCTATCTCAAGGCTATGGAGAGTATATTGCCAGCAGTTACAAGTTACCACACAGCTGCAAGCACATTTATTCTTAAAGTAAAAGTATTACAGAGAAAACATAATAAAAACACACTAAACATACAAGTAGTCATTCATCAGTCCTGTAGGGCCCTAGGAGACCAAAATCTTTCCAACCCTTCCTCCAGCATTGCCCCCCCCTTCCCCCGGGATAGACAGTCCTGTTGGTTTGTTGGATCAAAAAAAAAGGCCCTGGGTCCATTTAAGCCCAGTCTTTTTATAATAGGGCCCATTCTTTGTCACCTAGTCACTGGAAAACCCTCCTTGAACCAGTATATGCAAACACACTGGGGTAGGTGGGTGGAATTTCTCTGGAGCTGCTTATAGTCTTGGGGGGTAATCACTTCCTACTGTTTTAGTTCCTGTAAAAGCTGTGGTAACACTCCCTAGGGAGTAGAACACAATCCTACATAAGCCCTTCATAAATTTAATCCAGTGGTCCCCAAAGATACTGCATGGGGTAACAATATCTGTCACATCCTCCCCAAAGATAGTTCACTTCAACTTCTTTTTTTTCCAAATCTCCACTCCTGTTCTTCCCCCCTCCCCCAGCAGTACAAAGTGGGATCATGGCATAACTGAATTAAGTAGCTGCATTAGTTATATCCTCACCAGTTTGAACACTGGCCCTCAATTCTCATGTCAGTTGATTAAGTTGAGTGGGTTCTTCAGCAGAAATCAATAATCTATGTCAAATCTAGGTTTGTTTGTTTTTTAAAGGCAAAGCCCAACTTTGACTGACTCACCTAAATGAGGGGAAATGGAAGATGCAATACTGCTTAACTGTAGACTCATGATAGAGGCTATATGGTTTAGGCTAGATTAGCTGATTGGCTGGATTAATGAATGGTTTAGGCCATGACTGGATTAATTTTTCCTGCATTGTATTACTCTTTCATATCAGTGGTAAACAAGTGTGGTGAGAATGGACTTTTTAAACTTCATAATAAATATGATCCAAATTCTAAGCAGGATATGACTAATGCAGCTACTTAATTTAGTCACCAACTGTTTTAATTGTTTGCTCAGTTTTAATCAATATTTTATTCATTGTTTCCAATATCCTACCCTCCAGCTATATATCTGATAGGTGCTTCAGAAAGCAAAGATAACTAGTACTGGTTTCTGAAGTGCTGTACGAGGTTCACAATGTACTGGATTGTCAGGCATTTGCACCACAAGTGCAGTGCCAGTGATCTGAGACTCAGAGCTCTTCAGAAATTTTCTGTTAGACTGTTTTTCTGTCAGAAAGTGCTGATTTGTCAAAACTGAAACGTTGATGAACATGATGATTTCATCAAATCTTCTGTTGGAAACCACGGAGGTTTCCAAGGAAAACATGCCTGGTTTCCTGATAGCTTGCCTGCCTCATGGGCTGCTGGCACCGATGAACTCAGCTCAAGCTGGGCTCTCAGGGCTTCTAGGCTCTCCTCTGCAAGGCAGGGATTCTAGAAGCCTTACGCGCTCTAGCTCTGGTGGGGCTGTCAGGGCTATAAAGTTCCTGATTTCTTAGTGGCTTGCAGGCAGGCATCTAGAGCTCTGGGCAGCTTGGGGAACATCATCAGTTTTTGTTTTGAAAAAGTCAAAATGAAATGTCATTTTGATTTTTGAAAATAAAAATTGTGAGCTCTCCTGTTACACAGTAAATTTCAAAATGGTGAGTTTTTGTTCTGATGCAGAACAGTTAATTCCAAACAAAATTAAAAAATATCCTGTGGAATGGGAATTCTGGGTCCCAGCCAGCCCTATTGAGAGTGTCAACTCAGAGTTGTGAGGTGTTGAAGCTTTGCCCTCCTGTGGTCAAAGGCCTTGTGAGAGCATCAGGGGATGGCAGAGGAGTTGTGGTGGTAGGGACAGCAGCTATGCTGGGTTTACTGTGTCTCCCTGTAGTGGGTTCACTTGGGTCCAGTGGGCAGACCATGGCTCCAGATCTCCCAGAGTCTTGGGATGGCCTTGCGAGGCAATCTGAGGGCCTGGCAGCCAAGTTACAGTCCACCGTCCCCTGGTGTTCCCCCGGTTTGGCAGAAGAGGGGGGATCCGGGCCCTCTCTCTCCATCAGGTCCCAGTCCAGGGCCCCAGGGAAAAGTCTTAGTTCCCTCTGGTTGGTACAACAGACCAACCTCCCCAGCCACTTTCTATCTTCGCCTTTTCTCTCTTCAGTTTGGGGCATGGTTCTAGCACTCAGATTCCCTCTCAGTGGAGATTCTGGGATTCTCCCAGAATCTCAATTATCAAACAGTCAGTTGTCTTCCTAGCTCACTTTCCAGTGTCCACTTGCTCTGCATTGTGAGGGAGAAAGTGGGGAGAAAAACAGGTCAGGTACTTGGGCACCTTCCGGTAAGACCTGATCAGACCCTTCCGCTATAGATCCCTTTGTCTCAGAAGCTACAGGCTGGCTGGCTGCCTGAAGCCAGTCTCTCCTTCGCTTTCCCCATGCTTGCCTCTGAGAGTCTCCTTTTAAGCAGGCCCTCTAGTTGGAGCATGCTCTGAAGCTGTGAGGGGCAGGGTCATCTTGGCTCAATACTGCTTCACAACTCCTTAAGCCTTAATGTGGGGTCTGTAAACTGCATCCCTCACCCTCAGGCTGGATGTTGTGGATTTAGTCCATGTGGATGTGTTCTACCTGTCCTGCAAGAAGAAGTTTGCATTCTTGTGGTCTTTTCCTGCTTGGTGTTGTACCTTGAACCTGCATGGCTGCAGTGAGAGGTACCATGACATGAGCTGAGGGTTATGGTCTTTGATAGCATGCAGCCATTGAAGGGGTGCATGATCCATCACCAGATGGAATGGCTGGCCCCATAAGTAATAGCAGAGTGCTTCAAAGCCTATAACGTGCTAAAGCCCCCTTCTTGATTACTGAGTAAGGTACTACTTGGGGGGGAACAATTTTTTGCTGAGGTAAAGTATTAGGTGTTTTTCTCCTTACACTTCCTGGGACAGCACTTCCCCAAGGCCAACATCAGAGGTGTCCATCCTTCAATTTTCTGAAGGCTGTGGTGCAGTGGTGAGACCACTAGGCCTTCACCAGGTCCTTCAATGAGGCTGCAGTTGTAAAATCTGGCATAAATCATCTATAATACCCCACTAATCCAAAGAAACATCATACTTGTCTCTTTGCAGTGGACTCAGTTTATTCTTCTAGGACTTGGACTTTCCCTCCGACTGGGGGTAGGTGCCACTTCCACACTGTGTATCCCAGGTATGTCACTTCTCAATTAGCTAGATGGCAATTGAATAGGTTAGTTGTAAGTGAAACTCTTCTGAGAGCCTCCTAAAACTGCTGCAGCATGCTTTAGATGTTCATTCCAGGATTTGCTATAGATGATGATGTCATCAATGTATGCGACCACATGACCATCAGCCTTTGGAAGGTGGCTGCTGCATCATGTAGGTTGAAGGGCATAATCTTAAATTGGTACAAGCCACATGGAATGTAGAAGGCTGTCTTTTCTTGGGATTCCGGAGTCAAGGGGATCTGCCTGTAATCACTGGTTAGGTTGAGGGATATAACTGGGAGACACAATCCTCTCTAACAACTTGTTAACCCTTGCATCAGGTAGGCGTTGGCTTTTGACACTGTGTTTACTTTTCAGAAGTCTATGCAGAATCTGGTAGACCCACCTGCTTAAGTACCAACACTATGAGGCTTTGCCACTCGCTGTGTGACTCCTCAGCTACTCCGAGGTCTGACATAGACTGTAGCTCCTTCTGTGCTGTTTCCCACATGTATCTTGGCAATGGTCGAAAATTCTCTCTTAGTGTTTTTCCCGGCTCTCTCTCTAAGTGGTGAAACACCAGGTGAGTCTGTCCAGGCACTGGGGAAAAGATCAAAGTGAAGGACAGGGCCAGTTTTTGGATCTGCCATTTTTGTTCCATCTACAGGTCCTTTCCCACCAGAACTTGGCAGGAACTGAAGACTATGGGGATCGTGGCCCTCATTCTGGTTCTGGGGCAAATGATGTTACCAGGAGCCCCTTCTAATCTTTCCAGGCCTTTAGCAGGTTGATGGGGTACACCTTAGTGTCCTTCATCTTGCCTGGCTGGTGAATCTTGTAGTTTATTGCTCTGATCATCTGATAACTTCAAAGGGGCCTTGCCATCTGGCCAACAGTTTGGATTCTGAGGTGGGCAGCGGAAGTGATACCCAGTTCCCTACTGGAACTCCCAGATGCAGGTTCCCTTCCTGTAGGCTTAAGCTTGCCCCAGTTGCACAGTGATGGGGTGAACTAGGCCCAGAGGCCCCCTGCTGAAGGCCTCAGGGTCCTGCCACACTCATCCTACAAAAGGAGCAGTTGAGAGATCCTCCAAAGGGGCTGCAGGGGAAACAGCCAATCAGGGCCAAGGAGGGCCCTATAAAAAGGAGCTGAAGAGCTAGAGACAGGCAGTTCCTTGCTGGAGCTAGAGGAGTACAGGTGAGACTTGTGGTTGGCTAAAGGGAATTGCAGCACAACGGACAGCTCAATGCTAATAGGGACTGGGCCCTGGTCTACACTGGGGCGGGGGTCGACCTAAGATACGTAACTTCAGCTCTGCGAATAGCGTAGCTGAAGTTGCCGTATCTTTGGTTGACTTACCTGGCCAAGAGGACGGTGGTGAGTCGACCGCTGCCACTCCCCCATCGACTCTGCTTCCGCCTCTCGTGACCTGCCCTGGGGAAGTGAAGAGAGAGCTCCTGGCTGGCTGCTGGGCTTGAGCTAAGGGAAAGGCATCTGTGAAGGCTGGGGCCATGGGGAAGTGGTCCAGGGAACTGAAGGCAGTTTTGTTAAGGTGACATGGTGGTGCATGGCTGCTATTCTTAAGGTCCCTGGGTTGGGGGCCTGGAGTAGTTGGCGGACCCGGGTTCCCCACCCCATAGGACACTGAGGAAATGGCCTACAATTGGACAGCAGTAAACCCCCAGAAGGTGACAGAACTGTCAGGAGGCCAGAATGGACTAAGAGGGTGAAACCATTGCCTCCAGAGAGGAAGCCCTGGGCCTATGGCGCGATACTATGGCTTGGACTGGTTTAAAAAAATGCAGATATACCTGACCGGAAGGGGGCACTCACAAAAGGTGGGTGCCATGCTGTTACATGCCGCTTCAATAGATTCTCCCTCACAAATTCACCTAAGGTCTTTAGTTTCTCCATTGCCTTAAGGTGCCATGTGGCACAGTCTAGTATGACTAATATGTGCTGGAACCCAGCTGTGTTTTTCTCTAAGGGGCCCATCAGGTCCATGCCAGTCTTCTCAAATGATGTCTGCACTACAGGCAGAGATGTCAGTGAGGTACAGGATACCTTTTCTTGACTTGTCCACTGGCATTCTGGGCAGGAGACTCAGTACTTTTCACCTCCTGGTGGACACTGATCAGTAAAAGCACGGTGCCACTTGCTCAAGTGTTTTCACTTGACTCAGATGTTCCCCATAGAGTGTGCCCATTGTAATATTTCCCTGTGGTATGTCTTTGGGACGAGAAATTGCATTTTAACCTCTCTGGGTTGCTGGTCATTCTCCGTTCTATGAACTTTATCTTCCTCTAACTCAAAGTGCGATCATTGTTTCAGGATGGTTGCTCCCACAGTCTCAATAAATCAGACAGTCATTTGGGTCTTCCCAGGTCACTTTCCAGTGTCCACTTTCTCCCCCTTGTCAGGTAGAAGGTGGGGAAAATGGAAGTCAGGTCCTTGGGCTCCTAGTCAGGTCTTACCCACAGTCCGGAAACTTTCCCTGTAGATCCCTCTGCCCAGAAGCTACAGCCTGGCTGGCTGCCTGAAGCCAGTCTCTCCTTCACTTTCCCCATGCTAGTCAGAGTCTCCTCTTAAGAAGGCCCTCCATTTGGAGCATGCTCTGCAGCTCTGAGGGGGAGAGTCTTCTTGGCGCAATACTGTTCCACAGCTCCTTTACCCTTAGTGTGGGGGCTTTAGGTTCCATCACACTCCCCCCACCGCGGGAGTGGTTCTTTAGAAGACACTGATGCTGCATTTGGGAGGGAGTTGAGCCATGTACAACAGACCCTTCCTATTGTCTGGTGGCCTAGTTGCTTGCTTTCCATATATTTCTGTGGCAGTCCCTGCCACATTCTGTCTGATAGAACCCTACCCTTGGCCTTCTCTGCTTGCCTTGAGGATGTTGAGGATTCATCTGGTAAATGAGTGTGTAAGCTGCCACAGGACAGTAGACAAAGGTAATCAGCCACTGGTAGGTGGGATAACTGGTGGCAGTGTTGTCCCAAGCATGGCCTTAGCAGGAGGCCTGGGCTGCCCAGCAAATATGAGTATTTTTTTTAAGCTGCAGCTTGCAGTATCACACAAGTAAGAGGAGGTAGATGGTAGATCCTTCCTCCCTAGTATGGATCTCCACTCCATCACATCCCAGGGGTGGGTGGGTGTGTGTGTGTGTGTGTGTGTGTGTGTTTTTCTCCCTATCCCCTTCTTCTGTCAGACTGGTATGGCAGGTGCCTATGCTAGGAGGTAAGGACACGGAGGGATGCATTCTGGTCATTCTACATTGGGCTGCTTACAGGGGATTGCTGAAAAGCAAGGAGAATCTTTGTTCATTTATTGTTCTTCTTTGAGTGCTTGCTCATCTCCATTCCATGTTACGTGTGTGTATTCACCACATGCACCAGTGCTGGAAGTTTTTCCCACAGTGGTATCTTTCGGGGACGAGCTCTAGCGCCCTCTGGAGTGGTGCATGTATGCCGCGGTATACGGGGTGCCGCTGGCTCCCCTCTCCCTCAGTTCCTTCTTACTGCCAATGACGATGCTGGAATATCTCTTTGCTTCGGCAAGTGTTCTCTACCCAGTGTTTTTTTTTTTCCATATTGCCCACCATGTAAATAGTTCTTAGATGAGTAGTTCTTATTGTTCTCTTAATAGTTAGCTTAATAGTACTGTAGATAAGTTAGATAGTCCCCTAAGGGACTTAGCCTAGGGACAGGGCATGCCCCGGTCCCTGGCTTCAAGCCTTGTGATCACTGCACAAAGCCTATGCCTGTCAGCAACCCACATCAGAGCTGCCTGAAGTGTTTGGAGGAGACCCACGTTAGCAACAAGTGTTGCATCTGCAAAAGCTTCAAGCCAAGAATTAAAAAGGAGCAGGACATAAGACTAAGAGTGCTTCTCATGGAGTCAGCCCTCATGTTGGCCTTTGAGTGCCAAGATCGGACTCTCCACCAAGCAACATTGCGTTGGTGTGAAGTGCGCCACTGGCACCAGTCTTCCGGCACCAGTCTCCGTACCCGGTGCCTGCTAAGAAGCAGAGGAAACACTGGGAGAGGGCGCTCCCTGACATCCCATATGGGGACGGGAAAATCTGGAGTGGAGCGTAGGGCTCCTGCGAGTAGGGGCTGTAAAGGATGTCCCCATGCATCTAAGGGGGAAGGGGTTCTACTCTCGGTACTTTCTGATATCGAAGGCCAAGGGGGGTTTGCGCCCCATACTGGACCTGTGAGGCCTCAACAAATATCTCAAAAAGTCAAAGTTCCATATGGTCTCTCTGGCCTCCATTATCACCTCCCTGGATCCTAGAGACGGGTACGCTGCTCTCGACCTGAAGGATTCATATTTTCATATCTTGATTTTCCAGACACAGGAGTTTCCCACGGTTTGTAGTGGGACAGGCCCACTACCAGTTTGCAGTGCTTCCATTTGGCCTGGGTACAGCACCAAGGGTGTTCATGAAGTGCATGGCGGTGGTTGCAGCTTACCTGAGGTGCCAGGATGTTCAAATCTACTTGTACCTCAATGACTGGTTCATCAAGGGTCGTTCAAAGGTGCAAATCCATTGCAGCTTCGAGTTGGTGCTGGGTCCATTGAAAAACAAACAAAAATCCACATTGGTTCCAATGCGGAGAATAGAGTTCATCAGGGCAGTTCTGAACTCTGCCCGAGCCAGAGTTTTTCTCCCAGAACCCAGGTGCAAGGCAGTGCCAGATCTCATTGCTCAACTTACCAATCACCACGGCCAGGGTATGCCTCAGGCTGCTGCGACACATGGCAGCATGCCCTTATGTAGTTCAACATGCACAACTACATCTCAGACCCCTCCAGATGTAGCTGGCATCGATCTACACCCCAGCCAGGCACCACCTGGACAAGGTCTTCACAGTTCCCCGCAAGTACTTACTGCTCTGGAATGGTGGTCCAACCCAGTAAATATGTCTGTACGAATACCCTTTGCGACCCTGAAACCCACAATGGTGCCAGTGTTAAAGGTGTCCGACCTGGTGTGTGGAGCCCACCTCACCTTTTTGTGTTAACCAGGAGATTTTCCTCCCGGTCTTCTGCCCGAAGGCTCATGTGTCCAATGAGGAGGGGTGCTTGCACACCCTAGAGGTCAGGCAGGCTTTGGCTTTCTACTTAGAGTGTACTAAGCCCTTCCGTAGATACACTTAACTCTTCATTGCAGTGGCTGACAGGATGAAAGGTCTTCCAGTGTCTTCTCAAAGGCTTTCATCTTGGATCACCACCTGCATCCATACTTGCTACGAGTTGGCGCAGGTTGTACCTCCACCGATAGTGACGGCCCATTTGAATTCAGGTGTCTTCGGCAGCCTTCCTGGCACAAGTCCCTATCCAGGACATATGCAGGGCCACAACATGGTCATCGGTGCATACCTTCATGACCCACTATGCCATCACCCAGCAGGCCAGAGATGACTTGGTTCTGGCAGAGCCGTGTTGCAATCGACACATCCATGAACTGCCCGCCTCCGGAGATGCTGCGTGGGAGTCACCTAAAATGGAATGGACATGAGCAAGCATTCGAAGAAGAAAAGACATTTACCTTTTGTAACTCTAGTTCTTTGAGATGTGTTGCTCATGTCCACTGCATACTCACCCTCCTTCCCCTCTGTTGGAGTTCTGACAAGAAGGACCTGAGGGTGGGGGGAGCCAGCGTCATCACTTTATAGTGGTGCATACACGTGCCACTCCACAGGGTGCCAGAGCTGGTCCCATACGGATACCACTGAAGGAAAAACTTCTGGCACTGGTGCATGTGGTGAACACACACACCTAACATGGAATGGACATGAGCAACACATCCTGAAGAACAACAGTTACGAAAGATAACTGTCTTTTCCCCTTCCAATACCCCCAGCCAAGAGTCTACAGGGACAGTGTTGTGGCTGGTGTATTGAGAGGAACAGAGACTGAGTAATATTAGGGGGATGTTTGAGAGGCTTTTTTCTGAGTACTGTTTTGTTCAATGACTGCAGTACTTGATACTGGAAGGGATACCTCTTGATCTTGAAGCTTGCCTTACCTGTCTGTCATCCTTTCCTCACTTAGGCTTCATCTGCACTATGAACTAGCGGTGTGATTCTGAGCTCCTAAAAATCTACTTGTGCTAACTCTTCTCAGGCTAAAAATAGTGTAGCCATGGTAGCATGGGAGGTGGTGAGTGGCAGCATGAGCCAGCAATGTCGAGTATAAACCCACCTGAACTCTGTGGGTACGTACTTGGCGTGGCTAGCATGTGCTGCTACTCGCCGCTCCCTGCACCACCATTTTTAGTGTGGTAGTGTGATGATAGCTAACATGAGCATATCTATGTGACCTGGGAATCACACCCCCAGCTCATAGTGTAGACATATTCGTAGGTACTAGCTTACATGCCTGTCTCTCCCTCAGTCACCTGAATTGGCAATCATCAGCTAAGAAAAATAGAAATACAGGCTTTATGAATGTGAGCTCTCTGGTGCAGGAAGTGCGCTATTGAAGTAGAAATAATACATAACAGCAAAAACACACATTATACTGGTTAAAGAACTCTTTTTTTTTTTTTGAAAGTAAAATTATGGAGTTTTTGTTTTCAGTTAAACCTAGAATGTACTGTGGGGACTTTGAAATCTGCCCTGGGGTATGCAACTCTTGGCTGCACCCTTGGGCATCAGAGTATAAGAGTGGCAGCAATATTGGTATGGAGATTTGGAAGCATCGTTGTGGAAAATGGGTGAAGCCTACCTGTTTCTGTCTCTGAAACTTGCACCATATTATTGTCATATTTATGTGTGTAATCCTCTGTTTATGTGGTATAACCTGTATAGTTTGTTCACTCTTAAGTGCACTGTGTCATTGTGACAAATATGGAAAGAGAACCACAAACATTTGTGTAAACAGATGGATACTGTGAAAATGAGTCATCATTCTTTCCTTTAAGTGGTGCGTCAGTTTAGTCTGGTTTTCTGAGACGTTTTGTGGACAATGAAATGAGGGTTGTTATGTTCCTGACAGAGAACTTAGATTTTAAAAAAATACTCTTTCTGGAAGATTTCAACATAACACTATTTCTTAGAAAAAAGAAAAGGAGTACTTGTGGCACCTTAGAGACGAACAAATTTATTTGAGCATAAGCTTTTGTGAGCTACAGCTCACTTCATCGGATGCATTCAGTGGAAAATACAGTGAGGAGATTTATATACACAGAGAACATGAAACAATGGGTGTTATCATACACACTGTAAGGAGAGTGATCACTTAAGATGACTAATGTCAGCAGGAGAGTGGGGGGGTGGGGGTGGGGAGAAAACCTTTTGTAGTGATAATCAAGGTGGGTCATTTCCAGCAGTTGACAAGAATGTCTGAGGAACAGTGGGGGGGGGGGGCGGATAAACATGGGGAAGTAGTTTTACTTTGTGTAATGACCCATCCACTCCCAGTCTCTATTCAAGCCTAAGTTAATTGTATCCAGTTTGCAAATTAATTCCAATTCAGCAGTCTCTCGTTGGAGTTTGTTTTTGAAGTCTTTTTGTTGTAATATTGCCACTTTTAGGTCTGTAATCGAGTGACCAGAGAGATTGAAGTGTTCTCTGACTGGTTTATGAATGTTATAATTCTTGACATCTGATTTGTGTCCATTTATTCTTTTACGTAGAGACTGTCCAGTTTGACCAATGTACATGGCAGAGGGATATTGCTGGCACATGATGACATATATCACACTGGTAGATGTGCAGGTCAACGAGCCTCTGATAGTGTGGCTGATGTGTCTAGGCCCAATGATGGTGTCCCCTGAATAGCTATGTGGACACAGCTGGCAACAGGCAACCCAGGAACCTATCCTTGCAACAAAGCCCTGTCTGTTATGTGTGTTGCTCTTTTGTATAAGGCTGGCTTGTCAATAGATAGGTGCATAGAATAATCATGAATTTTTGAGTATGGACTAGCTGTACTTCCTTCTAAAAGAGTAATTTAGTGTGTGATAAAATGTATCCTATGAAAACTTGTCTCTGAAATTTCCTCTCCCTATTGGACTTATGCAAAGAATAAACAATGCCAAATTGTTCATGTTAATTGTAGTATTTTTTGCACCAACTATGTGTAATTTTAGAAGTAAATTATAAACATGATTTGCATAACTTAAAGTCCTTTTAATATTATTTCTATTTTGCAGAGCAGTAGCATTGATTAAAACTTTGTGTTAAATCTTTGTTTCCATAAACAAAAAACAACCCCCCCCCAAAATATTTAATCTGAACTTTTTTGGTGATCTTCAGAAATATGTGCCCCAAATAACATCTCACTTGTCCAGATATGATCAGAGCTGTAGAAGTAATTTGCTGCACAAACAGACATTATACTGTATAGATTCAAAAGCGAAATTGTAACCCAGATAGCTATGCTAATGTAACATCGGGGCTCTCTGACAATATAATATAGCATCAGGGACAATGAATAAGGTTTTCTTGTGTCAAGATAAGTCTTCAAAAAAGTCCAAATTGTTCCTTATAATACTGACCTAAGCAAACTGATCAGGATATACTGATCAGGATATACTAAGTTGATACAGTTAACACATTTTTTTCACACCTCTAAGTCAAAGACATTTTTATTATCCAAGCCCCGTACTTTAAAGATTCTCCTTGTTCAGTGTCTGAGCATAAAGAGAGAGAGAGCTAAGACAGTGCAATATTTATCCCTGGTCTACACTTGGGGAAGGGGGGGGGAATCGATCTAAGTTATGCAACTTCAGCGACTGCTGCCGTTCCCCCGTCGACTCTGCCTGCGCCTCTCGCAAAGCTGGAGCACAGGAGTTGACGGAAGAGCGCTCGGGGATCGATTTATTGCGTCTAGACTAGACGTGATAAATCAATCCCCACTGGATCAGTTGCTGCCCGCTGATCCAGCGGGTAGTGAAGACATACCCTTAGGCTTTATTTGTTCCTCAACATATACTTTCCTCTCTCATCAAGCACCTCTTGAAATTAGAGATCTCTAGTACCTAGCCATTACTCTGTTCATAATCACTCTCTAACACTTCCTACTGGGAAACTATCATAACACTCTTTTTACCTTCTTACCATAACATGATACACCTTACTGATCCAAACAGAACGTTTGTACAAACTTACAAATTCTGGTTGCTATTAAGATGATGTTATGAACTGCTTCTGTGCTGTGAAAGCCTCTCTATGTATCTTTACCAAGCTGCAAACTCCATTTTGAATATGAAGCCTTTTGCTTTCTCCGTTATCTGTTTGCCTCCATGTTGCACTGAAATTCCAAAGGCTGATGGCAAATGAATAACAGAAGAGTCATTGATATTAATTGCTCTTCCATTGAAAGGCGATAGCTCTAAACAGTAGACCAGGTCCCAGTCAGGAGAACTGGTTTAGAAGGGGAGAGTTTGTCGTGGCAGCAAAGTCACCTGGCAAGGTTTCTGGTCACCTAAGGAGGCCAAGCAGGCTGTTGCCTGATAGAGGGTGCTAAGTGTTATAGAAAGGGAAGAGCTGATCTATCTGGGGTCTTTGGCCATTTAGTCCCCAGCTCCAGAGGATAGAGACGCAACCCAACATGTATGGGCCTGCATAAAGCAGGGGACCCATATACTGCCACAAGGACTCCCTGAGGAAGGATGAGCTAGTAAAGGCATTGCAGTTATGAAGTGTGTTGTATTCTAAACGATCTGTACTCTTGTGCTTTATCTGCTAAGTAAAATAGCAATTGAGAGAGACTCTGCGCAAAGTGTCTGTGTATTGTCTACTTCACAATTAACATGAGCCTTCAGAGAGAATTAAACCAAAAAGGTCTCATCTTTCTGTGGGATTCTGGGGAGAGGGTGTATTTAAGTACGGTGGAGTTGGAAGGGTCAAGCACTGTGTCACGAGGGGCAAGGCAGCTGTACAGTGGGTTTCTGCTCTAAGGTGGGAGTGCTAGGCAAAGGGGTGGGACCTCAAGATTGAGGCAGTGGCTGGACTCAATTCAGGTGCTGGAGGTTTACAACACCACGGGATCCTGTAGATGGATTCCCCTTGTAGCAGTTTGGTGGGTGGCCAGCAGGGGTATCTGACTGGATTTGTGACAAAAACCCTGTACTGGGAAGCTATCTATTGTAACATTCCTTTTACTTACTTACTATAATATCATACAGGTCACCAATCCAAAGAGAATGTTAACTGTTTCATGATGAATGCATTTCAGGGAATGCTCATGCTTTTACTTGTACTTATAAATACATAAGTACGATTTCCACAGCATATTTATAGGTACTTCTGTAATGGTGTACTTGACACTTTTATACGTAAGTCTTTTTTATCAGTGCTTACATCAACAGCATGAATAATATTCAGTGTGTGTGTTTAACAACCCCCACAAGGCTAGATGAATCTATTGTGCTAAACTTTTGTTTCAATGGCTGATCTATAAAAGGATGCCAGTGTGACTTACACAGTTCAGGTGGCAATGAGGGATAATTTTTTTTAAATTACTTGTTCTGGAGCACATCCTGGCGTCTCACTCTCATGGCTGCACTGGGAGATGTGTACGCGCATCCAAGGGCAGAATGTGGCCTTCTGTCATTCCAGATGTTTGATTTAAATGAATTTCAAAATATTCAATAATTAATGGGGCAGTAAGTTGACTTTCCTTTCCTTTGTTTTTGCCCATTTTTATTAAGAAAGGAATGATGTTGCACATGGGGAATTTTAACTGCTGCCCCTCTTGAGCTGAAAAACAAATTAGATATTGGGGGGGCAGGGAACCAGTTATCTTGTGTACTCTACACAGGACTGACATTGAAAAATGTGTAGACCTTGGATTTTGCAAGATTACAGGCTTTCAGTATCCTCAGAAGATTCTCTTCAAATTATAGTCTGCTTCTAGGAGTTCTTATTGAGATTCTGATAAATGGATAGTTATATGCCAGTGCACTAACTCAACACCCTGGGAAGTATCTATGCCAGGCCAGAGGCTGTTTCAGGCCTCCTGCCCCAAGGCACAGTTTATGGGTTAAACAGAAACTTAGTCAAAATAAAGTACTTCCTCTGCCTTACATGGAATATAATCTCACACCACTCTCTGCCAGTGCTTTGATGTATACACTCTTGCAAAAGCCTTTCTGCTATCTGCGGTTCTCAGGCTATCTGCCTGGGTGAGACATAATAGTTGGGTTCTTTCCCCTGACCAAGGGACTTCTATAGGAGCCTAGGATATGGTGGTTTGACTTGAGTTTGCATATTGCAGCGTGGACACTGGACCCCTAGCTTTCGGGGCCCATTCTGAACCTAGGATCAATATGGAGTCTGGACACTCAAACCCTGGGCTTGCAAACCCATTTTGCGCAGACTTGAGTTCCACTAACCCTGGGCTTACGTTACAGTGTAGACATGCTCTAAGACTGCTACTGGGAGATGGTGATGAGAAGGGTGTGTTCTAAACCCCATCTCTCTCACAGAATTAGATGCCTTAGTCTGGGCTGCAGGGTGACACCTATTTCTGCTTTTAATTCACAGCTGGAAACCTCTTGAAGTCAGATGCTTTAGGTGACTAACTTATGCAAGAAATGTTGAAAGAGCACATGTTGGTAGTGTTGCTGTCATTCAAGTACGGGGACTGGACTGTGAGTCTCCCACTTCCCAGGTGTGTCAGGCTATAGAGTCACTGTTCCTTTCTGGCCCAATGACTATTTAAGTATTTATCCATAGTGAAACAGGAGAGATTAAGGGAGTCCCACAGCCTTCTTGTCCAATGTCTATAAGCACTCTCCTGAGAGTCAGTAGACCCTTGTTCAAATCCTTTGTCCCCCGGGTAATGGCTCTGTTCATTGGGTTAAAAGTTTTAAAGGAAGGTCACCACTTCTTCCTGGATTTTGAGTGGGGCCTGATCAGGTCGGTATCAGAGCACATCTCAGAGCACATCTGCTGGATCAACCCCTGCAGGGAAGATATGTGGGGGAGTGCCAGTCTATACCTAGTTTGAGAATTGCACTGTGGTTTAGGTGTCTGGATGCCTAGAGTGAGACAGCAGTGTGCATGCTCAGAAGCAGAACCTTGAGTGTACAGGGAACTTTTACAGCAAAAATTTAAGTGCTGAGTGAGTTTAGGTGCTTACAGGGATGGGTGGCAGCTGAGTGGGAGTTTTGTAGATTGCATTGGTGCCTAAGTCTGGGGGTAGGTACGTAAATACTTTTTTTTGCATCTGGGCCTTTGCCCTTCTTACCATAATTCTGCCCCCTTCTTCCCCAGTTCTGTTCCCCCTCTGTTTCTTGTCTACCACCAGCATTACACCACACCATGCTGCTGTTGGTGAAACTCATATAAACCCTTGATGACATCTTTTCCCCTCAGTCTTCTGTTACCATTAAATATTTGGGGTGCTTATTATATCAGCATATGCACAGTGTGCCCAGCTATTTGATGGTGTCGTCATCATCAGCCAAGTGGAGAGCCGGTAGCCTGCCGCCTGCCGTCAAAATAAGTCAGTGGGCACTCGTCAAGGATATGCGACATAGTCTGAAGTTGACTGCAGCTGCATTTTGGGTCATTAGAAAAACCGCATTTAAAGAGAGTGGCTGCACATTTGCCCTGTCCTGTTCAAAACTGGTTCAGAGATGACCACACATGCCTTGGCAGATTAAAAGCCGGTAGACAGACAGTTGGGTCAATGACAACAGAGTGATTAACAACCGTCATTGCTGACCACTTGTTGCGCCAAGCAGATTCCACCGTCATGTCCTGTGGTGGCATAAATGACTGCAAAGGGTGTTTAGAAAACAGGAGAGCTGGTGGGTGGTTGAAGAGATCTGTGTACAAAGGCGCTGGTTGCTATTTTCACAGTGCTTATTGTGCCAGGGCCATCATGGCAGGTTGCTTAGATTTATTTTGTATCTTTAACTGTATATTCTCAATCTTTGTATATACTTTAAATTGTGATTGTTTGGCTTCTTAAGGAAAAATGGATTTTTAAAAAGTGTTTGCAGCCATTTTCCTTATTTTAGTGAAGAAACTAAATAATAGGAAGTGACTGTTTGCCATTTGAACTAAAGTTGTTGAGAGAGGGGGAGAGAGATGACTTTTGACTTTTTAAAATCCGTTCATTAAAATCAGTACAGAAACACTGTGGAAACAAGAAAATAAATTATAAACTCAAAAATAATTGCCCATCCCGAACAGTATCAGGTGCATTTCCAGTAGTCCTCCCACTGAATAAATTGATCCAAATTACTTGATTGAATAAATTGATCCAAATTACTTGATCAAAACTCCCAATGAAAGCCTGAATCACTAAAAATTTAGAAAACCAAAGAACATTGGCAACCCCAGTATCAAATAATTTACATCATCTACTTTTTAAAATAGCCATCTTTGCTTGACTCAGAATAATGTTTGCAAGACATACCACAGATCTATTTGTGAACCTATACTGAAAAGTAAAAATAAATGCATAGGAGAAAAATCAAGGGACAGTAACGAAAAAATACCCTGAAGTAAAACAAATAATGACTGTAACTTGGAACAAGTAAGAAACATATGAAAAACAGTCTCCTCTGTGTCATGAAAAGGACATGACAAGGACACCTCTGGAGTTAAACAATCCACAAACACATTTGTGGCAATAGTCCCATGAAGAATTCTCCATTGGAGATCACCCATTCTCTTCACAGTTGGAGGCTTATATACAGTTAGCCAGGCTGGCTGGTGGAGCCCATCACCAGAAGCTGTCTCCTCCATACCATATCCTTTTGGATATAAGGAAAAACTTTTTCACTAGGAGGATGGTGAAGCGCTGGAATGCGTTACCTAGGGAGGTGGTGGAATCTCCTTCCTTTGAGGTTTTTAAGGTCAGGCTTGACAAAGCCTTGCCTGGGGTGATTTAGTTGGGGATTGCTTCTGCTTTGAGCAGGGCGTTGGACTAGATAACCTCCTGAGGTCCCTTCCAACCCTGATATTCTGAGATTCTATGATACTGGGAGAATCAACAAGTGTTCAAAAATGACTCATCTTTACCCTAAGCATATACAATGACTTATGGCCTAAGATATTAAAAGTAAATTCAGATGCCCCTCTGAAGGCAAGCTAGCTGCCAGGCTTGTCAACACCCCAATCCACAGCAAGAGCATAATCAAGAACGGCTCTGTGACCCTGGGTGCCTGAGGTAGCCCACACTGAAAATGCCAAGGTCAGAGCAGGCTGCGAAAAGGAGAGCAGATTCTCCCAAAACTGGTGGTTCACACTGAAATTAGACTCACCAACCAGTCACAAACTGTACTCCTGATCCCCCACACTGGTTATCAAGAAGCTGAAAAAAGAAATCACACAACCCCCTTTATTGCATTCCAGTTCTCTGGCTCCCAATTAGCACCTAGGTCCAGTAAGGTGAGTTATTTAACAACTCTGCTCACTGTACAAAATGTTCTTCTGCTCCCAGAAAGGCCAGCCACATTACTAGGTAAATATTAGTTTAGGTCTTACCCACGCTGCTAGCCAATCCTTTAGTATCTAAAACTAATGGCTTATTAGAAAAGAGCAGAACAAGAAGAGAGTTGTTAAATGGTAAAGCAGATTCTTAGCTGCATTGGTGATTTTGTTGGCTTGATGGGTCATTCAGTCCTTTGTTCAGAGCTTCAGTTTGTAGAAAAGCTGCTCCAGAGATGAGAATCAGGATTGAAGACAAAATGGAGAAGATGAAGCTGCCTTTTTATATCCTTTGCCATGAGGCTTGTACTTCCTTTGTCCCAAACACAAGCTTCACAGACAGCACATCTCATGGAAAAGCTTAGAGTTCTCTGTCCACAGGCATGCCTCTACGTGTCTTGCTGACTCCTAAGGTATAGCCCCTGCCTTCTCTCAGTTGCTTTGATGGGCCATCAAGCAGGCTGGATAGTGCTGGTGCCAATTTGTCTGGGGGTTTCACCCAGAAATACAGCACAAGTTTGAAATACAAATATACCATAAATATTTATAATTCACAATGCAAAGGTGATACATACATATAACCATGATTATCATCTTTAGCCAGTCATAACTTTTCCACTGATACCTTACATGGCATATCTTGTAAGATTCACTGCAATTTTGCAATATTGGTATCAATAATATTATAAATGGTTACCCATATTCCATACAGCTCACAGACTCACTCAAGGAGGCTGATTCCACCTCTGATTAAAAACCAGGAAACCTAGCAAAAGGAATGAAAACCAAACTTGACAGCCAAGATATCCTTTGAGACCCATGTAAAATTAGTAATATCAATTAAATGAACCCGTTTTGTTATGCTTGCTGCAATATGGAAAGAGACAAGACTCCTAGAAACAAAACTGGGAATCTTCACGGCAGAGTAATGAATAGAAGGTTCAGCAAGCAGCCCCGAGAACTATGGCCACCTACCCTCGAGCTTCAGCTTAAAAAAATTTCCAAGCATTAAAAAAGCTTTGATTAAAAACTAGGTATCGCCTCAAAATTGACCCCCCCCCCCACCCACTACAGAAAAGCAAACTCCAGTTGCTTCCAAGGAACAGGCTCATCCATAAATGCTGCTGCAGAGATGGTAACCAAAATGTAGTGACTCTGCTCAAGAGATCAATGAGACCTTGACTCCCTTACACAATGAGCAGATACAAAATACTCTACCTCAGCCAGTGATGGCCATCCCAGAAAATCCAAAAGAACCTTTCAGAACTTTTTCTTAAAAGAATGGAGGGGGATCCAAAAAATATACTTACGCCACAACATAGAGGCAATTAAATTATTAATGATTAATACCCATCCTTGGAAGGAGAGTCAAGGCAAACACCACTTCCACCTTTGTAACCTCCCCTCCAACTTTTCCCAAATTCCCTCCCAATTCCGACCCAAAGTCCCAGCCTGATTCCCAGTGCCTTAAAGCCAGTTCAGCAGCACAGTGGCCTCTCTAGCAAAATTGGGGTGTGCGAGATCACCCAAGCCCCCAGCAGGTGTGTGTTGTCATCCCACAATTTATGCGAGCTGTGGAATCCTGCTTAAAAGAGTGCTGACATTCAGTCAAAACCTGGACATTGCAATTATGAGTAATAAGCAGTCACATTATCAGCAGATGCAGAGACTTTCACCAGAGTACAAGCTGGAACATGGAGAGAAGGGCACATTTCCAACATGAATAACAGAGGCTCGATAGAAAGAGCATACAAAAAACAGACAGGGGACATCCCTATCTAATTCCCCTACAGACTAGAAAGGGACGTGCATCTTAAGTAGACTATATATATCATAATACAGTTACTGAACGCAGGAGACAAACTTGGGCTCAAATGCACAAAGAGTGCAAAACAAATATCCATGATCTACATGATCGTAATCTTTCTCTTAATCAAGGAAAATCAACCCAACATTTAACTCAACATTTTTGAGCCTGAAACTCTATCCTACAATAGGAAAGGTTTATTAAAAATAGATCTGTAGGGGATGCAATAGGTCTGATCAGGGTGCATGACCAGTGTTTTCAGTCTATTTTCCAAGGCCTTTGAAACAAGTTGTAGTTGGAGCAAAGCAGGGACACAGTTCTCCAATTTTTCACCTCCTCCAGGCTCCCCTTTTTAGTCAACAGGGTAGGAATCGCTCGGTGACAACGGAGTGGCAATATCTTCTCTCTGATGCTCTCTTGAAAAAGCAAATCAGGCCCAAGAAGGGTCCAAAAGGCCTTATAAAACTCAGTGGGAAAACCATCAATACCAGGTCCTTTCCTTGGAACAAAGCCATTTAGGGCAGAAGCCAATTATAAGAGTGTTTAGGTCCTGTTCAAGTCTGTCCACATCCAACATTCAGAAGATGTGGAAGGAAGATCCTCAGGGAGCCACTGAATCTCAGATGGACACACAGGCTCCGTGGCATACAGGTCTGAGAAAATATTTACAACAAAATTCTTAATCCCCATGGGATCTGAAAGGACTGGGCCCGACGATGTCTTGAAATAGCCAATCATCTTCTTTTCCAGGCTTTACTGAGTAGGTGCCTCCATTTGAGAAAGGTCCTGAAATCAGGTCGTAACCAGTGAACTTTGCTATCCAACAGGTCCTGCAAGAGTTTTTTTTTTATATGCAACCCAGCATCATTACTGCCAGGAAAGGCTTCTTCATATTGTAGTATCCAATTCTAACTCCTTCATATGCCAGGGTCTGCCTATGTTTGTTGCTGACAAAAACATTTAATATTAACTTTACCCACCTCTCACCATTGCTTCAAGGAGGGGAAAACATCCTTTGAGGCAATCCAGGTTCCCCCAAAATAATCAAAAGAGTCCCAAAAGTGGACATCTTGTAAAAGGTGAGTGTTCAAATGCCAGTAGGAATGGTGGTCTTGAATAGAAGGAAGATACAACATAAGTAAGACCAAACCATGAGCTGAAAACCCAGTAGGGACAATACAACTAGAAAGCAAAGGAGATAAATGAGTAAAACCATAAAAATGGTTCAAATTTGCCATAGAGAAAGTGCTGGAACTAGCACTCAACCAGGTGTACTGCTACCCATAAGGGTAAAAATGCTGTCAGGTCAGAAACCTATAAAAGAGTTGCAAGGTGCTGAACAGATAGTGGATATGGTTCCAAATGATTCCTATCTTATCATTAAGAGTACAATTAAAATTGCTTCCCAAAATTAAAATAATCCTTGTCAAGCGAGCACCCAAGCTCTGAAAAAAGCACATTCTGTTTTTCCCAACAATAGGAGCATAGACATTAATCAGAAAAAGATGATATTGCTCAAAAATAGGTCAAACTGTCAAAAAACCACCTGGAACTACTTCCTGCATAACCACTGAATCCGGTTCCATCTTGACTGCAAAGAGAATGGTAACCCCTGCGCTCTCATTGGAACCATGACCCAGAAAGATCTCCACTCTCCAATCAGCAAGCCAGTTGGTTTGGTTGCCTATGTCTGTGTGCATCTCTTGCAAAAATGAAATGTCCACTTTTTTCTCGGACAAGTACTCCAAAAGTGTCATGTTTTTTAATGTCCCTGCATCCTTTCACACTAAGAAAGCTTCATACAAAATTATCCATCAGACTAGTACTCATCAGAAAAAAATAAGAAAAAGACAGAGACAGAACAGACTCTCCCAAAAATCTCAAACAAAACCACCAAATTCTCCGATATCAATTAATTCCTAACATTTGCATTGGTCAATGAGACACACACTTTGGTCATCAATTTTTTCAATTTGTACCGCTTCCTTTTGTCAAACTCAGACAGAGAGACATCTCATCATACACTGAGCAGACAACAAAAACAGGTTAAGGTCAGGAATCCAGTTCACTACCTCTACTCCACGTTTCTCCTTAGACACATCCAGAAACCTATCAAAAGCATCTGGGGTATATCCTCCCCCAGGGAGTACAGGATCCAAAGAATCTGAGTTTGTCATCCCCCACAGTCTCAGACTCACTACAGACATTGAGGAGGAAACCTCAGAGAAACCAGAGGGAGGGGGCTGCTGGGACTGAGGGGGCAAAAGTAATACCTGAGAATTTTCCATGTCCCCAACCAAAGAACCACCCTCAGCAATGTGCTTCCCAACTGTTATGACCAAACTAGCCCACTTTGCAGCACCCTCAGAAACTAGAGTCCCCCCAATAGTCATGTTTTTGCTTTGGGCTTTGCCAGCAAGTGTGATGGGGCAAGGCCAGATGGCTATAGAAAAGTAGTGGGAGATAGATATCTTAGCTCCAGGCTAAACAAATCCCTGGTACCAGGATAAGCGAAATGGCAGCTGCTCCAGGTCAATTAAGACACCTGGAGCCAATTAAGAACTTTCCAGAAGGCAAGGAGAAGGCTAGGTTGATTGGGACACCTGAAGCCAGTCAGGGGCTGGCTGAAACTAGTTAAAAGCTTCCCAGTCAGTCAGGTGGGGGTGCATGTCAGGAGCTGTAGGAGGAAGTTGCGCTGTTGGAGTGGCTGAGTAGTATACACCATATCAGGCCCAAGGAAGGAGGCACTGAGGTAAGGGTGAAGTGGAGCTTGAGGAAGTGAGGGCTGCTGTGCGGGAAGTAGCCCAGGGAATTGTACATGTCATGTTTCTAAAAGGTCAGCTACCATAGCTGATACTATTAGGGTCCCTGGGCTGGAGCCCAGAGTAGAGGGTGGCCCTGGGCTCCCCCCCACCTTTGCCCCCTGATTAATCACTGAGAGGGGGAGACAACAGCGACTGTGCAAGGAAGGATAACTTCTCCTCACCCCCCTCGCTGGCTTATGATGAACATGGCTCAGTAGACTGTGACCCTTATCTCTAGAGAGAGAAGGGTTACGTGCAGAGTTATAGTGAGCGTCTGAAGCTAGCGAAATCCGCCAGGAAACGCGGGACCCACGGAGGCAAGGACAGAGCTTTATCACACAAGCCAAAATTCTCAGCTGGGACCGCGGATTCCATAGAAACAGGCTCAGCCTCCATTTCTCAGTCAGATTCAGGCCAAGAGTATCTCTGAGTCAGGAGCGACAGAATCAGTGATGCCGTCTCTCCCTGGTTGGTCAGGGGGTGCTAACCCTCCAGAACCAACATCTCCAGAGACCGCTAAAGCCCGCTGGAATCCAGTCTCTGCCACAGCCACCTCACCCTTGGGTTTTTTCTCAGCAACCCCCCACATTCCCAGGCCCAGGGTCACCATTCCCAGGGGCAGCTTGCCAGTTCTGAGGGCACTGATTGACCAAATGTGTCAGACTCCGCCACCATAAAAAGGCCACGTCCATGGGTGGTGGGTGAAGATTCCCCTGCCCCACCTCTTCCAGTCGACGTTCTGCCTCTTCTCACTGCTCTCAGCCCCCCCCCCATTCCCTGGCTGCAGTAACAGGGGGCTGAGAGCTCGGCCTCTCCCTCCAGGACCCGGGGTGGCGGGGTGGGCTGCAAGCTTGCAGGGGGACTGAGACCTTGGTCCGTGCTAGGGTTGAGCTCTCAGCCTTGGCCAGGAGCGAACTTTCTCAGCCCCGGCTGAAGGTCAGAGCCCCTTCCCCGTTCTGCCTCTTCTATCCCCAGCCCTGCCCGTGGCCCCACCCCATTCTTCCCCTTCCCCTGCGGCCTTGCCCCTGTTCTGCCCATGGCCCTGTCTCTGTTCCACCCCTTCTCCCATGCCCTCCCCCCCCCAGTGGCCCTGTTCCCTGTTCACTCCTTCACCCTCCCCCGCTGTGGCAGAGATTTAAATTGTATTTAGCAGCTATAGGGGCAGAGGAGAAAATGATTAAGTGAAATCAGCATTCTTTTTGCATGTTATTGGGGAGGAATATTTCAGCCCTTGAAATGATGCCAATTCCCCAGTCAAAGAAAGATCATAGAATACCAGGGTTGGAAGGGACCTCAGGAGGTCATCTAGTCCAACCCCCTGCTCAAAGCAGGACCAATCCCCAACTAAATCATCCCAGCCAGGGCTTTGTCAAGCCTGACAACGAAACCAGAGAAGACATTAGACACAGAAATGCAAGCCTATGCAGATTTGATTGTAAAGTCAATTTCAATAGCTAACAGGAAACAGCAACAAATATGAGAGGAAATGGAGAAAGATGAATTGTTGGGAATCGTTAAAGAAGTGATAATTAAAGGGTGGCCTGAAGAAATAAGCAGTTGCTGTCCAAGTATAAGAGACTATTGGAATTGCAGACATGAATTTAGTGTGATAGATTTGGTGATTTTCAAGGGCAGTAAGGTTGTAATTCCAGTGAGTCTTCAAAAAGAAATGCTACAGAAGATCCACAGCAGTCATTTTGGAATTGAAAAGTGCAAACAACGAGCATGAGAGGTGCTGTATTGGCTGCAGATCTATCACGACATCACTAATGTGGTAGAAATCTGCATTCCATGCTTGAAATACAAGCCATGCCAACAGGCAAAGCCACTGAGACCTCATTCAATTCCATAAAGGCCTTATAAGAAGGTAGGCACTGATTTATTTACCTGGTAATCAAAGGATTATTTAATAGTCACAGATTATTATTCTTTGTGTCCAGAAATTTGCACACTGCACAGTACTAATAGTAAGTCAGTGATAAGTGGCATGAAGGGAATCTTCTCCAGACATGGAATTCCAGATGAAGTCTTTAGTGATGGGTTGCAGTTTTCCAGTACAGATTTTAGGCAATTTGCTATAGATTGGGATTTTCATCACAAAACATCAAATCCAGATTCCCCCCAATCAAATGGATTTGTGGAAAGGTCTATTTGGTCAGTAAAAATCGTATTAAAAAGACTTTTGAATATCAGAGTGATTTGTAGAAAGCGTTACTGGTTTAGCGATGTACACCCTGGAGGATGACTTTTCTCCAACTCATCTGTTAATGGGAAGAAGGATCAGATCTAATTTACCAATTACTGATAACCTCCTGAAATCTCATAACCATGAAACCATATGGAACATGAAAGAAAATCAGAAGTGGAAGCAGAAATATTATTTTGACAAAAGGGCCTGTGATCTCCCATCTCTTAACTTGTGTGATGGAGTGAGCCTAAGCAATCACACCTTTAATACTTGGGGCCAAAGGGATACCATTAAAGAACAGCTGCATCCAAGGTTTTAAGTAGTCCAGACAGAGTAGGGGGGACACATTTCAATGTAATTGAAGGAATCTACGAGTAATCCCAGAAAGTTCCAACACACTGACAGCTGAGGGGGACGCTGGGCATTTCCCATCCAAAAGCACAAAGGAGAAACTGTCAAGGAACAAGAGACCAACTCAGATTCTAATGAAAGGCTGATACTGAGAAGATCTGTGTGGGAGATTAAACATCCTGAAAGACTTATAGAGACTTGCTAACCTGCCTGGAAAAGAGGTATTTGAGGAAAGTGAGTGGTAAAGACTCACTCAAGAGTGTGCTGGTAACCTCTCCTCTCTAGGTAGTTTATACACTGGGTTTATGGAAATGTACTACGTGAGTTGAGAATTTAATGCATGTGTTAGATAGCTGTTAGCTGTTTTATATATGTGTAAATAAGAGTTAATTAGATTTTATTTAAGAAGGAAGATATAGAGATATGTTTGTAGAAGATTATAATTTAGAGACACTCCCTCATAAGGGACAGTATTATGAACATAGGAATTTGGAGATGTGCCCTGGAGGCAGGGTTGGAAACCCTGTATGGCTGTGTGCAGCAGTGCACCAGAGATGCTCTGCAGTTCTTTTTATTAAAGTTTTATTCCTTTCTCATTCCCTGGTTTGTTATTAAATGAACCCCAAGATCTTTACAAGGACAGTCTCCCAACCTCCCCCACTCCCATGAGGAGATAAGTCAATGTTGTATGACTCATTTGTTCTGAGAAACCATAACTAAAGTTTGGTAAACTGTCAAATAGCTTATTAGCTGCACTTTGGATTTTCAGTGGGTTTGGGTCTCCCACTCTCTTGGCAAGAACCTAAACAGTATTTTTCATAAAAGCCAAATAATACAACAAAGTAATAATCCCTGCTTGTGCTCAGTGATGTCGTTCTAGCACTCCTGTTTTTGTTCTCTCTTCCAGCTGGCTGTTGAGTGTTCCCTTGGTATAATTTACCATCATTTTGCATGATAATTCTGGCTTCTAGAAGCATAAATGAGTTGTCTAATGCAACTTGGTTTTTATGGGTTTGCAAAACAGAAACAAACAGACAAAAGGAAAAAAACTCTCACATACACAGAGAAATGTAAGGTGGAAAACATGTAAGCAGGACATACAGAAGAAAAAATGTCTGCATTCTGTTCCGGGTTTACCACTAGTTCCCTTTGTCAGATTTAAGAGAAAGTGGAATGGCTGGGTTCCCACATCCTTACATTTGTGACCTGTAAATGGGCTAAGTGATTAACTCTGTACCTTGGCAACGTATCAACATTTCAATTTCTAGCCGAGTATCAAATATGAAACCTAGCTGTAAATTTAAACCACAGCATGTCCAGTAGATAAAAATTGAATCAGTCTCTTCTGTTCTCCAGCATCGTCTCCATGTTAGACTTTACATCAAAACAATGATGCAGAATAAAGCTTCCATTTTTACTTATTTCGTCAAAATCCTTCATGTTTTTTAAAGGCAACACTTAGGAAAATCCATAAAACCTTCATGTTTAACTTCTTTGATGTTTGTAGATGGACTCAGTACTATATAATATGTTTGTATAAGAGCAGTAAGCTGGCAAGACTTCCTCAATAAAGTATAGTTTGCTGCATGATTTGGTAACCAGTAAGGTGCAGAATGAAGAACTACAGATTTACATGACGTACGGTATATACACAGTGGGAAAACTCTTCATCCCTCCTCTGCAGCCAGGGAAGGTCCAAGACAGAGGAAATTGCATGGTTCTATGCAGAGGGAGGAGAAGGATTTGAGTATCTATAGCCTTCTGCTGGAGTTGTGTCAGAAAATAACACAGAAGTCCAATCTGTGAAGGCTGGCGGGGTTAGGTTTCGAATCTGGCCAGGGCTGCTCCCCTTTAGAAATGTGCTGGCCCCCTGGCAAATTGAATTTTTTGCTGGTAAAGACCCACCAAAACTTGGGGTTGAATTTGGCTCATGGTGAGACAAAGTATTATTTTTCTCTATTAAAATTTTATTTTATTTTATTTTAATTCCATTACTTTTTATAAGATTGAAAATCTGCACTTGAAAGTGGGGGGAGGAAAGGCTTAAGCTTTTATTGAACAAGTTATGGTGCCTTAGCATGCTGAGTGAAAACCACTTGATCTCTGGCAAGGTGAGACATTAATTACATTACATAAAATCATTTATTTTTTCAGGGATGAAGCCAGTTTCCCTTGAGTTCAGCAAAGGGACCAAAAATTCCCAACAAAAGTGAAAAAGACCCATGGTTAGATTCCAAAGTAACTGCCAATAGAAAAGGTTTAACAAATGCCACCTGACTTAGTAGGAATTTCCCCAGAGAGAGGAGGTGGGTTGGATCTAAAGGCTTAAGTAGGAAAACCCATTCTCCTTTATTTACAATCTGGATATGCCAGGACTTTGAGATACCTAGGTCTATACAAAATTTAATAGCAGGTTGTAAGTTTTAATAAATGTCCTTTCTTCTTCCCCTTGTAACTACTCTTTCTCCTGAATTAACAGTTATTTCTCTCACATTACATTTTTCAGTTTATGCTTAATGTAGTTGTTGTCTTGCATATTTATCTGATGCATTTGGCTTGATATTTAGTGTAGATAACGCCACTCAATCCTCTTGACTGCATCATTTAAGGGAGTTCACTTGGAGCACCTTTTGAACCCATGCTACTAAATTGTGTTCCTTGTGGGTGGATCTGTTTGGTCTTCAGTGGTTCACCCGCAACTGCTAGTAGCAAATGGCTCCAACGGCCGGAGATAAGACATTAGATGGGGAGGGTTCTGAGTTACTGCAGTGAATTATTTTCCAGGAGTCTGGCTGTTGAGTCTCACTGACATGCTCAGGGTCTAACTGATTGCTGTATTTGGGGTCAGGAAGGAATTTTCCCCCTAGGTTCCACTGGCAGAGACCCTGTTTTGTTTTGTTTTTGCCTTCCTCTGCAGCTTGGAGCATGGGTCACTTGCTGGTTTGAACAACAATAAGTGGTGGATTCTCTGTAACTTGAAGTCTTTAAATCATGATTTGAGGATTTCAGAAACTCAGGCAGAGATTATGGGTCTCTTACAGGAGTGAGTGGGTGAGGTTCTGTAGCCTGTGATGTGCAGGAGGTCAGACTAGATGATCACGATGCGTTGCTTCTAGCCTTAAAGTCTATGAATCTATGAGCTGAACTCAATAGGAGAAAGTTTGAACTGAAACTCAAGCATATAAAGAGTGACACATGATAAATACAACAAGCTGGGCTTTAGCACCACTGTGGCATAACAATGATTTTCCAGTAAAAGTTTCTTGCTGTGTCTGAAGGACAGGCATAGAACACACTTGTTATGGCATTGAGGAAATAAACCTGTTTAAACTATATTACTGGTAAAAATGCAGTTATAGAAATGTAGCATTTAATCATTGCATAGTCTTCTGATGTGTATCTGTGATCACAAGAAGTGATTTTAATTGCTTGGGGAAGAGTTAGATGAGTAAATAACTATGATAAATAGTGTAAATAACTATGATAAAATTAGGATGATGAAATTCATTTACAATATTAGATAAGAAAGGAGATTCACAAAACATTCTGCTGTTGACATAGTGAGGCATTTTATAAGATGAGGACCATTTCTCCAGTTTGTTCAGATCATTTTGAATTTTAATCCTATCCTCCAAAGCACTTGCAACCCCTCCCAGCTTGTTATTGTCTGCAAAGATTGTAAGTGTATTCTCCATGCTATTGATGAAAATATTGAACAGAACTGGACACAGAACTGATCCCTGTGGGACCCCACTTGATACACCCTTCGAGCTTGAGTATGAGCCAGTGGTAACTACTCTCTGGAAATGGTTTTCCAACCAGTTATGCAACCACCATATAGTAGCTCCATCTAGGTTGTGTTTCCCTAATTTGTTTAGGAGAAGGTCTTGTGAGACCATATCAAAAGCCCTACTAAAGTCAAGATATACCACATCTACCGCTTCCCCCCATCCACAAGTCTTGTTACTCTGTCAAAGAAAGCTGTTTGGTTGGTTTGACATGTTTTGTTCTTGACAAATCCATGCTGACTGTTACTTATCACCTTATTATCTTCTAGATGTTTCCAAATTGTGTGCTTAATTATTTGCTCCATTATCTTTTCAGGTACAGAAATTAAGCTGACTGGTCTGTAATTACCCGGGTTGTTCTCTTGTTATAGATGGGCACTATATTTGCCCTTTTCCAGTCCTCTGGAATCTCTCCCATTCTTCCATAACTTATTGAAGATAATCGCTAATGGCTTAGATATCTTCTCAGTCAGCTCCTTGACTATTCTAGGATGTATTTCGTCAGGCCCTGGCTACTTGAAGACATCGAACTAGTCTAAGTAATTTTTAACTTTTTCTTTCCCTACTTTAGCCTCTGATCCTACCTCATTTTCACTGGCATTCACTAGGTTAGCCATCCAGTCACTACTAACCTTTTTGGTGAAAACTGAAACAAAAACGTCATTTAGCACTTCTGCCATTTCCACACTTTCTGTTACTGTTTTTTCCCCTCATTGACTAGCAGACCTACCCAGTCCTTGCTCTTCTTCTTTTTTCTAATGTATTTGTAGAATGTTTTCATGTTACCCTTTGTCTATAGCTAGTTTAATCTAATTTTGTGCCTTAACCTTTCTAATTTTGTGCCTACATATTTGTGATAACTGAGTTAGGCAAATTACTCAGCTCACTTGCTAGAGAAGCCTGAGAATAGGGGGCTCCCAGACTCAGTTTCACTGTTTTTTGCATTCTCTTCAGCAGATGAGTCTGCAGCTGAAGTTTCCTTGGCAACAGAATGCAGATAGCATAATGTTCTGTGGCATCTGTCTATTCACCTTCACAGATCCTTCCCAAAATAACCTACAGGTTAGCTGGTTACGATAAGGCAGCTGATGACCTAGTATGAGAGAGTTCTGGATTTAGAATACCCTACGTCCATTGTCTGAAGTTGTGTCTGTATGTGGACACTTGTGTTCAAGTAGTAGATTTGTTCCTTTTTCCTCATTATCTTCAGTACTCCCCTTTGTCTCCAAGTAGAAAGAAACATAACAATATTAGCCCTAATCTTCTCCGTTTATCCTTCATTAGTATTGTAGCTTGAGGAATCTTAATGCTTTGGGCTAACATATGTTTTCAAATATACAAGGATGGTACAGTTTTTACTTCTAAAACAAGCTCAAGTAGATCCCTCATATCCTTTTTCTTCACAACCCCTCTAATGCTAACAATGATTACTTTTCAATTTTCTGTAACTTCCAATATTCTGCATGTTATGATTAAGATATGCAGTACCAAAAGTAACCTTTAATGCTATGAGGCTTTCTTCCACTAGGGATGCTATGCTATAGGGAATTTTCTCCAGTAAGAGGAGCAGAAAGATCTTTAATACATTTGTTATCAAACTTAACAGCATAGCATTGGCTGCTCAATTTTTATACTTTTATCCATAGCCCAAATGTTACCCTCCACCGTAGCTATTTGTGGACTAAAGGCCTCAAGTTTTTGCTCCATAATATTATTTCATGGATTTTATTACTTGCTACATCTCATCCAAACCAGCTCAGCCCCTTCTCCCTTCGGATTTTCTTGGAAGGCTTCCAATATTTAGGTGGCAAACTGGAACAACCATCTGTTTCACTTCAAATAAGAAGTACAGAGGCACAAATTAAATATCTCCAAAAGCCAATCGTCAAAACATTAGAAGAGGAAGGAGAAAAAACACTCTAGCTTTCAAAATAAGTCAGTTGTTGCAAGGGAATCTACCCTTCATATAAACAGAGTAGCTATTTTTCAAATCCCATAGCCAATCATAACCCAACCTTCAGAATCCACTGTGGATGAATCGTTAAATTGAAGCAAGATCAAAATCTTCCATCGTCACCTCATTGCTCCAGTCTTCCAGCACCAAGACCTCCCTAGCAAGATTCTTCCTCCTTGAAAAACGCTTCAATCAGTTCTGCAGTCAAGTGCAGTCTGATAGGAAACTTCAAAGAGCAGAGACATTCCAGCTACAGCCTCACAGCAGAGAGCACAACTGAACAAGAACTTCAAAGTGAGAAGTTGTCTGCTGACGAGTTTCATGTCTGACCCACAGCATGATCAAAACTTTCTACCCCCTTACCCTTCTGGTACTTAACATCTCAGTGGACAAGACTGTACTCTCCTGGATTAGGTAGAGAATCAAGGTGAAAACACAGTAGAATTTTGCTAATTTGCACTAATACCTGGGCGACCGACTGAGAATTACTGAAATTGTGAATTAGCAAAATTGAACAAAACTGAACAAAAAAGCAAGAAGGGTCAGGGATGAGAAAATGAACTTTTTTTCATGTACATTTTCAACTGCAGTTTATTTTTAAATGATTAATACTTCATAATATACTAGTAAATGGGATTAGGGTATTTTGTAAAAATAATGAATTTTAGTAATACAAGACCTCATTAGAGCATATGCTGTTTCGCTGGAATTTTCAGAGGCACTTGCAAGAGTGAAGCATTCCAGATCCCACTGACGTTCAGTGGCAGTTGGGTGCCTAACTCCCTGAGACTCCTTTCAAAATTAAAGTCTTTTAAATTTTTCTGCAAGGTGCGAGACTACCAGGTTTTTAGAATGAAAACCAGGAAATGTTGGATGATTTACCTACTTTATGTGAGATTTTATATATCTATATATAAAGATAACTAGATATGGGCAACTCATTTATAAACAGACCTGAACTTTTGTCCCTGCCTTTGAATCTAACCTTTTTATGAGGCTCAGGAAAGTTTGAATCTTGACCACTTTTCTCCCAATTACTTTCCATTTTTGTGCACTGCTACATTTTCTGTTTCCTGTCAAGACTGAGAAGAGCTGAAATACCCAAACTGATAGTTCTTTCGTTACTTTTGGTGCTCCCTGAAAGTGGAAATGCAGCTGAAAAATCTCATGAGTAAGCATGTTTTGGGGAAATGTTCATGCGAGTCTTGTAGACTGAACATGTGGCTAATATCTGGAAAAGCATGCAAACTTTCATATGATTTCCTGAATCTTTGGGGGCTTCACAGTTTTTGTTTTAAACTCACAAAAATGTTGGAAGTACTCCCTAAATTCAAAGCTGTTCAATTGAAGCTTTATTAACCAATCAAGCTGTGCAGCTGAAACAAGCAGTGTAGTAACATAGGGAAGAAATGCTACGCTATGCATATAGATTTGTTCTGGTGCTTCTTGTGTAGATCTTTATACTGGATTATCTCTAATAGCATTAGCTTGATCAGACATATTGCTTAAATTCAGTGCTAACAAAGACTTAAAACAAAACAAAATCCTTTGAACATTGCCATTAAATTACTGGCATGACATCAATCCCCTTGACAAATTCCCTGCTTTTCTCATGGCCACAATATCCCAAGATAAAAGGGAAGCACAGCAACTGAGTTATCAATTACTATGATATCTCTACGGACTTGTGAATTAAAAGCTGCTTGCATCCATCCTCACATCTTTATCCACAATGTTTTACTGAAATACAGTAGGTTCTTAAGCAAATATTTAGGAAACAAAATGTGACTAGCTTAACACTTCCTTACATTTAACGGGTTTCAGAGTAGCAGCTGTGTTAGTCTGTATCTGCAGAAGAAAAGGAGGACTTGTGGCACCTTAGAGACTAACATGTATTTGAGCATAAGCTTTCGTGAGCTACAGCTCACTTCATCGGATGCATTCAGTGGAAAATACAGTGAGGAGATTTATATACATAGAGAATATGAAACAATGGGTGTACAATGCCATGTACATTGGTCAAACTGGACAGTCTCTACGTAAAAGAATAAATGGACACAAATCAGACGTCAAGAATTATAACATTCAAAAACCAGTTGGAGAACACTTCAATCTCTTTGGTCACTCGATTACAGACCTAAAAGTTGCAATTCTTCAACAAAAAAACTTCAAAAGCAGACTCCAACGAGAGACTGCTGAATTGGAATTAATTTGCAAACTGGATACAATTAACTTAGGCTTGAATAGAGACTGGGAGTGGATGGGTCATTACACAAAGTAAAACTATTTCTCCCTCCTTCCCTGCCCCCCCACTGTTCCTCAGACGTTCTTGTCAACTGCTGGAAATGGCCCACCCGCTCTCCTGCTGATAATAGCTCACCTTAAGCGATCACTCTCCTTACAGTGTGTATAGTAACACCCATTGTTTCATGTTCTCTGTGTATATAAATCTCCCCACTGTATTTTCCACTGAATGCATCCGATGAAGTGAGCTGTAGCTCGCAAAAGCTTATGCTCAAATAAATTTGTTAGTCTCTAAGGTGCCACAAGTACTCCTTTTCTTTTACATTTAACAGGTATTCAGCCAATAGCTATAAAAGAAGATAAATTATACAACAAATATTGCCACTAATGAACCTTAGAGAATTTATAGGACAATTTGTTGTATATAATGATATTTTTAATAAACATGAAGCCATTTCATAATATTAAATTAAAAACAAACAAATGATTAAGATAATATTTACATTTAGCACCATCCACATTTAATGGCTTGAGGCAGGAATTTCCATAAACTAGAGGGCCTGTAACTAAAACTGTATCTCTTTGTTTTAATAGACTATGTGGGTGGTTTCACCAATCAGCTGCAGAAGATAAGACAATTAATTCTAGAACACTGATGGTAATTAATTTTGCTAAATGATCTCATTTTTATAAATTGAAAACTTTAAATCGCAATGAGTAATACATTGGGGTAAATGATTAGCATGATCAGTTAAATGCCATGTTTAATGTAAATAGTTTTATCACTTCTGTAGGGGGAAGTACATATGCTTTAATGGTTTACTGCAATTTAAAAAAAATTTTTTTTTGGTTTATAATACAAACATTTATAAAATATCTGTTATGGGTCCTAGATACCTTTGCCTTAAATTTAAAATACAACACTAATTTTTTAAAAAGTAATTAGTGATTTTGGATATCTGTTTATGGAGCAAACCATTGTACCTACAAGTACTTTAGAATAAATAGCTAGTATATGTGGCTGGATGAAATGCATATTCTTATCTTCTGGACAGCATACTAAGTTTAATTTGGGAAACATCAGGTTAAAAAGACACGTAGTTTCCATCTTTTCTGTCCCAACATGTCCCCAGGTCAAGAGGAACATTAGGAGGCTAGGCCTCCATACTGTGGGCCAAACGGTCACTATATTTGCCAAAGATGCATATAAATAGCAAACTGTACCTGTATTCAGAGCTGCTAGTGATGGATCTCCAGGACCCAAAAGCCTCATAGTGTCAGGACAAATGTATCACAACTTTTTCTACCTATATGAATTGCTGAAGGCTTAATGGACTTTTGAAATGGGAAAGCTCTAGGTCAGAATGAGCTCTCCTAATCCACTTTGTTGGGATCTGCAGGATTAAAACCATGCCCATCCTTTCTGGCTTCCTCACATAATGTCTTCTGCCCCAGTACATCTCAGTGGAGAACGCTTCATACTCATTTTCTCTTTCTATCAACAAATCAGCTATGAAAAGTAGAGAAAGAATGAGGCAAATGAGGAATGACTTACTCCATTTTACAGCTGGAATAAGTTGGATGATGTAATTAAGAGGTGCTATAGTAGGCTGACATGTTTACATCCATAGGACTGATCTGTGAACATGACTTTTCTGTAAACTCCACCCTATTCCTGTATCTGTTCCAAGACTCGCTGGGAACTAGCAGATATTGATATTAGCTGGCTCTGGGCTCTGAGCTACCATGGTGCATTATGGCAGCCATAGTGTGGTTGGGAAACCTGACCCACATAAAAGAATGGGGACATGAGATATCTGAATAAAAGCATCAACACCAACATTTCTGAATTGAAAGTTTTCAGCCTTTGGTTGAAAACCAAAAACTTTCCAGTTTTCAGGTATTTAATTTTTAAATGAAAAGTCTAATTTTTCCACAGAAAGCAGAAACTTATCATGAAAAATTTTGTTTTATGAAAGGCCCAATTTTCTGGCAAAAAAAAATCAGTTTTTAGTAGTAGTTGTACATTGATTTAGAGATTGCACCAGTTGCTGAAATAATCCTTTAGAGAACACCTTGAATTTGTACATGGCAAAGTATTATGGTGTATATCCTAAGTATTCTGACAATTTATTTATAGCCTTGTTTTACAATGGAAATTATATTGCAAACATTGCTGTATGAAGATTATATGTTTTAACTAAACTTCTGAAATATTTGATATCCAAATGAGAAAGTTGGCAGACTATATGATAAACTAACAAGATATCTAAATGTATGTATGGGTGCGTCAGCATAATCATAAATTGAATCTTTGCTTTTGGATTAAGACTTAAGCTTTTAGCAAGAAGGTTGAAAGAATCAGTTTCTTTACAATATTTCTGCTTCTGAGCAAGTCTTGGTTTAGCTGTTTTCTTGTTTCCCATCTTTCCTATAAATTTTTTTAATTGTAGGTGATTCAGAAAAAGACTTGTGATAAAAGCATGAAAAATGAACAAATTATTGTTCTGTAGGGGAGTCATACATTGTGATAAGCATGACTTGACTGTCAAAGGTATCTGTAAAATAGAAAATAACAAGAATATATTACAATGATATAAAATTTTAAATTGAAGAAGAGATTCACAGTAACTTTCAATACTGAGTTTTTTGCAGTGCAGTCTTTGATATTGGATGTCATTTATTTTTACATACAGAAGTATGTTGACACTATTAACATTAAAAGGTTTGACCTTTCTGTACGTGTAATGTCAGTATAACCTTGCTGGATCCTGTAGATTTCAGCACTGGTGTGGTTTTCATCCCAAACATGTTGGTATTCTAAATACGATTTATTTGGCTTTTCTTTTTCCATTAAGCAATTCTATTTTAATGCATTTTAGCTTAGCCTTAATTCAGTATAGCAATATCCCAAGCACATAGGGAAAAACACAATTAAGCATGGTATCTGTTTTATTTCATACTACACAACAAATTTTGCACAAATCATGCTGACTAGTTAGTGTTCACAGTGGATATATGGCATTTAGACTAATTATAGTAACTCACTCATATTTGTGCAATGCATGACTAACACAAAGATATTTTACCAGAATTTTTAAATGTTATAGTAACTAGTTTTAACATAAAACTAGCCAACTATGAAATCCAGCTGTCAATTGAAATGAAAGGTTTCAGAGTAGCAGCCGTGTTAGTCTGTATCCACAAAAAGAAAAGGAGTACTTGTGGCACCTTAGAGACTAACAAATTTATTTGAGCATAAGCTTTCGTGAGCTCCAGCTCACTTCATCAGATGCATGCAGTGCATCCGATGAAGTGAGCTGTAGCTCACGAAAGCTTGTGCTCAAATAAATTTGTTAGTCTCTAAGGTGCCACAAGTACTCCTTTTCTTTTAATTGAAATGAAGTGGCAAAGAATATTGGGATGCATTTGACTTTCCAGAACATGTAGATATTCCCTATTTGATGTTGTGATTTTTTTTCTAGACACTACCCAAAACAGTCCTTCACTACGGTGGCAGATACACCAGAAAACCTTCGTCTGAAGCAACAAAGTGAATTGCAAAGTCAGGTAATCATTGACTTAGTTCTTGTATTTCACTAATATTAGATAATCAAGTCAATTTTTCTTTCAGCTTCTCATTGCAGTATGAGTGTTCTTTTGGTATTAGGTTTCAGAGGAGTAGCCGTGTTAGTCTGCATCAGCAAAAACAACAAGGAGTCCTTGTGGCACCTTAGAGAAACAAATTTATTTGGCATAAGCTTTCATGGGCAATACCCACTTCATCAGATGCATGGAGTGAAAAATACAGTAGGCAGGTATAAATATACAGCACATGAAAAGATGAGAGTTGCCTTACCAAGTTGGGGGGTCAGTGCTAATGAGGCCAATTCAATCAGGGTGGATGTAGCCCATTCTCAACAGTTGACAAGAAGGTGTGAGTATCAACAGAGGGAAAATTTCCTTTTGTGGTGATCCAACCAATCCCAGTCTTTATTTGGGCCTAATTTGATGGTGTCAAGTTTGCAAATTAATTCCAGTTCTGCAGTTTCTTTTTGAAGTCTGTTTTTGAAGTTTTTGTTTGTTGAAGAATGACTTTTAAGTCTGTTGTTGAGTGTCCAGGGGGATTGAAGTGCTCTCCTACTGGTTTTTGAATGTAACGATTCTTGACGTCTGGTTTGTGTCCGTTTATTCTTTTGCGTAGAAACTGTCCGGTTTGGCCAGTGTACATGGCAGAGGGGCATTGCTGGCACATGATGGCATATATCAGAATGGTAGCTGTGCAGGTGAACGACCCCTGATGGAGTGGCTGATGTGGTTAGGTCCTGTGATGGTGTCCCTTGAATAGACATGAGGACAGAGTTGTCAATGGGGTTTGTTGCAGGGATTGGTTCCTGAATAAAGACTGGGAGTGGCTGGGTCACCACAAAAAGTAATTTCCCCTCTGTTGATACTCACACCTTCTTGTCAACTGTTGAGAATGGGCTACATCCACCCTGATTGAATTGGCCTCGTTAGCACTAGACACCCCCCCCCCACTTGGTAAGGCAACTCCCATCTTTTCATGTGCTGTATATTTATACCTGCCTACTGTATTGTTCACTCCATGCATCTGATGAAGTGGGTTATAGCCCATGAAAGGTTATGCTCAAATAAATTTGTTAGTCTCTAAGGTGCCACAAGGACTCCTCGTTCTTTTGGTATTAGTGTTTAAAGGACTGTAATTCAGTTGAAAAATTATTTGTATGGCTTTGGAGTAGGGACTGACTTTTTCCGTGTTTGGACAGTGCCTAGTACAATGGGGTCCTGGTTCATTACTAGGGTTAAGTGTTATGATAATATAAATAATAATAATACCATGGCTAACTCAGGGAGCCCACTTCTGACCTTGTTAACACTGGTATTTACACCATTGTAATGTGATTGACCACCCTGCACTGAAAGTAGGGGGGCCATTGTCCAGGCTTGCCGGAGGAAGACAGTAGAGCTTTATGGCAGTGGGACGGAGGAGAACAAGATCAGAAACTGCTGCAGAAAGGTGGTGTTGGTTAGCTTTGCAACACCGACTCACCCCCTTGTAAGGGTGGAAGGCTTTAAAGGTGCAAATGCTGGCGTTGGAAACCCCTTTCTCCATGCAGCAGGCAAGGCAGCACCCCCTCTCCCTCCCCCTCCCTGAGGTGTGATTATCAGGTGGGTTTGAACCTGCTGTGGACATTGTGCTAGATGCTCCTTTTTAGGGGGGGCTGGGAAGGAATTTTTTCCCTCACCACCATATTGGCTTGGGTGGAGTGGGGTTTTTTCACCTTCCTCACAGCGGATGTTAGGGAACACCTATTATGGTGAGCACTAAAGGTGTGGTAGGCTATATGTTGCAACTTATTTGGTAAGTGTGAGGCGGATGTCCAGTGCAGGTATTGCATAGGGAAGGCATCCAGTGACCAGATAAATGGTCTGATAAAGGACTTAAAAAGGAGGAGCTGGTTAAAGGAATGGAACGGTGTGAGGTTTGGGGTTCCTATGGTTGGAATGGCAGGGAGCCAACCCCCCTTTCTTATAGCCCATCTTACCCCTCCTATGAAGGGGTGTGGATGGTTAGGTTCTGGCAGTGGATTTGCTGGAGGGACCTGGATGGAAAAAGAGGGGGAGCTGGTGGAAGCCTCCTGCCCGGGTAATTACAAAACAAACACGGTTTACCTGCACTGTACGCTTTTATTTGTCAGGTAGTCCCAGACATCTAATAATAAAGTTGCAGCCTGATTAAATCCTTAGCAAGTGTTTCCTGTCCTCCTTTCGGTATAGCTGGACAATGTCATCACTTAAGTTATTCCTGAGTCACAAGAGTGTATGTAAGATCAGAATCAGGCCCAAGGGGTTCTTATGCACTAAGCAAACCACAAAATGTTGGCTCATTTCAGCCTACAGTAACACAGTTATTAAATATTTAGCTGCTCCTAATATTTGCTTGTCCTGGATGATTGCCTAAATGGTGGAGGTAGTCCCAATATATACCATAAGAATTCATGTATAAAGCTCTTTTTTTACTCAAGTTGCCATTAAAATATTACCAGTCAAAATTGCCACGGCCAGGTTAATGAGAGGCATTAAAATGCATAGTAAAAGGAAAATAAAAATTTTGTTAATTGATACATAATTCTTTGACTCTACATAAACAAAATATGCATGTTTATTTGCTTATGGTATTCTATGGTATCTGTAATCTCCAGTTTCCATTGTCATTCAGTTCTTAACATCTTGATATATTTGTTTTCGAATTATTTGTTTTCTTATTATTTGATTTTTATGCATTATTTGGAAATTGCCTTATATAAAACTATTGATCAGGCTTTACTGAAGTTTATTCTTGTGATGGTTGGCTATTTATGGGTGTATTCTTATCTTGCTACACTGAAATTTACTTGCAAATCTCACAGTACCAATAATTGGAGTAATGTGGCAAAAGCCGAGAAAGCAGAATTGAGAAGATATCTTTTAATGTTCTCCTCTTGGGAAGCTCTTTATAGAAGAATGGGTGAAGCAATGGGAATTGTAACGGAAAATGTTGGTGTCAATATTTACAGTAATACATATATGGAAGACTTAACATTTTTTTCTGGTGTGATTAAAGTTTGATCCATGGACCAAATATGGCCTACAGAACTTCTGCCATGCGACATATGGATACACTTATCTGTAAAGAGGAAAGTTCTGTGGAAGTTACATTTCATCTTGATTTAAGTAGCTTAGAGAGCTGCAGTTTGCTTATTTTTATTATGGTGCGGTGGCAGCAGCACCATAGTTAAGGTTGTATTACAGAGTTCAGTTTAACAGAAGCTTTAAACCTTTATTTTATAAAAACTTCTTTGAAATGGGTAAACCCAAAACATAGAATATAAACTTTGAGTCCTATTTGAACTTTTCATGGTGGATTGATGAAGATGAATTGATTCAGAAAGAATAATAAGATTTCTAAAGTTAATCCTTCTGCAGTTTTTTCACTGGATTTTCTCATTTCTCTTCATACCCTTTCTGCAAGAAATCTAAAACACCCTGGGACAAGTCCTTTGTCCACTTTGTTGCTTGTCACGTGCAGATTCCCACAATATCAGTTATACATTGGTACAGATGCTCCCTGGGTTACGCAAGACCCGACTGACGCAAATCCGCACTTACGGAAAAAGTTCCGTAAGCTAGAAATAGGAGGGGTTTTTTTTTGTTTTTTTTTTTTTGCGTAATGGTTGGGTGTACATTTCTGACGTACGCAAAATTTGAGTTATGCAAGGCGTTCTGGAGCGGAACGATTGCATAAGTCGGTGAGTATCTGCACTATTGGTCTATAGTGATTTATTTACTTTTTAGCCATAACAGAAAAATGTCCATGTTAAGCTGAACCCATTGAATTTGATGACAAATCTGATTTGTCATGAATGCCGTTACTCACTTCCAGAGGGAGGGGGAAAGTGGGAGAGACACTGACTTTTTCCCGATCAAATGCCCTTCTAGCCTACAGGATTGTTCCCTGAGCTGGAAAAGAGGCGACAATAACTTCAAATCTCACCTCTTTTAACTGATGTTGAAATTCGCACGCAACTCACTACCTTTATTACTAACTAAAGCCATGAACCCCAACCTAGGAGGCAGTTAAGGAAGAGCTTCTGCTAACTCTCTCCCACACCCATTTTTTAATAAACTTGCAGAGAACTTGTAAAAGGTCACTGCAGGCTCAGAACCCAGGTCTCTTACACTGCTACACTACAAAATTAGGTCGATTTTTTTACAAGTCGATTTTTAGAAATCGATTTTATACAGTCGATTGTGTATGTCCCCAGTAAGCGCATTAAGTTGGCGGAGTGCATCCTCAATACCTTGGCTAGCATTGACTCATGGAGCGGTGCACTGTGGGCAGCTATCCCACAGTTCCTGCAGTCTCATTGGAATTCTGGATTAAGCTCCCAATGCCTCATGGGGCCAGAACATTGAAGTACAGCCCTGCCAACCTTAAGCTATTCTTTGGGTACATGTCATCAGTCACTCCCCCTCTCTCCGTGAAAGCAATGGCAGACAATAGTTTCGCGCCTTTTTTCCTGGGTTACCCGTACAGACGCCAAACCATGGCAAGCATGGAGCCCGCTCAGCTCACTGCTGCTCTTGTGAGCATTGTAAACACCTCACGCATTATCCTGGAGTACGTACAGAACCAGGTTAAGAGATGCCAGCATGAGGGTGTTTGTGATGAGGACATGGACACAGACGTTCCTGAAAGCATGGGCTGTGGCAATTGGGACATCATAGTGGCAGCGGGGCTGGTTGATACAGTGGAACGCTGATTCTGGGCCCGGCAAAGAAGCATAGACTGGTGGGAATGTATAGTCTTGCAGGTATGGGATGATTCACAGTGGCTGCAGAACTTTCGCACAAGTAAGGCCACTTTTCTTGAACTTTGTGAGTTGCTTTCCCCTACCCTGAAGCACAGGGATACCAAGATAAGAGCTGCCCTGACAGTTGAGAGCAAGTGGTGATAGCCCTGTGGAAGCTTGCAACGCCTGACGGCTACCAGTTAGTCGGGAATCAGTTTGGAGTGGACAAGTCTACTGTGGGGACTGCTGTGATCTAAGTAGCCAATGCAATCACTGACATGCTGCTTTCAACGGTAGTGACTCTGGGAAATGTGCAGGTCATACTGGATGGCTTTGCTGCAATGGGGTTCCCTAACTGTGGTGGGGCGATAGAACGCATATCCCTATCTTGGCACTGGACCACCTTGCCAACCAGTACGTAAACCACAAGGGGTACTTCTCAGTGGTGCTGCAAGCACTGGTGGATCACAAGGAATGTTTCACTGACATCAATGTTGGATGGCTGGGAAAGGTGCATGATGCTCGTATCTTTAGGAACTCAGGGCTGTTCGAGCAGCTGCAAGAAGGGACTTACTTCCCAGACCAGAAAATTACCGTTGGGGATGTTGAAATGCCAATAGTTATCCTTGGGGACCCAGCCTACTCCTTGCTCCCGTGGCTCATGAAGCCATACACAAGCAGCATGGACAGCAGTAAGGAGCAGTTCAACTATAGGCTGAGCAAGTGCAGAATTGTGGTAGAATGTGCCTTTGGCGTTTAAAACTTTGGCACAGTTTGCTGAGTAGGTTAGACCTCAGCGAAAGCCATATTCTCACTGTTATTGCTGCATGCTGTGTGCTCCATAATATCTTTGAGAGTAAGGGGGAGACGTTTATGACAGGGTGGGAGGTTGAGGCAAATCGACTGGCGGCTGATTTTGAGCAGCCAGACACCAGGGCTATTAGAAGAGCACAGGTAGGCGCACTGCACATCAGAGAGGCTTTGAAAACCAGTTTCATGACTGGCCAGGCTATGGTGTGACAGCTGTGTGTGTTTCTCCTTGCTGCAAACCGCCCCCCTTTGTTGATTTTAATTCCCTGTAAGCCAGCCACCCTCCCCGCTTGGATCACAGCTGGCAAAGGAAATAAAGTAACTATTGTTTTGAAACCATGCATTCTTTCTTTATTAATTAAAAAAAAATGAGATAATTGACAAGGTAGCCCGGGTGGGGTGCAGTGCAGGAGGAGGGAAGGACAAGGCCACATTGCTTATTATAGCCACACTACAAATCAAAACTGTTCTGTTGCTTGGGCCATCCTCTGGAGTGGAGTTGCTGGGTGCCCAGAGCCTTCCCCCGTGTTCTTGGGCATCTGGGTGAGGAGGGTATGCAACTTGGGGAGGAGGACAAGCGTTTATACGATGGATGCAGTGGGGGTGTGTGCTCTTGTTGGCTTTCCCACAGCTCCAACAGATGCTTCATCATGTCCGCTTGCTCCCCCAAGAGACACTTCATCATGTCTGTTTATTCCCCCGTTAGTCTCAGCATCGCGTTCTGCCTCTGCTCTCCGTGCTCACTTAATTCTTTCCTGGCCTCTGCCATTGAATGCCTCCATGCATTAAGCTGTGCCCTATCAGTGCGGGAGAACTGCATGAGCTTGGCAAACATGTCATCGTGAGTGCGTTTTTTTCGCCTTCTAATCTGCGATAACCTCAGGGACGAAGATGATAGGGGGAGCATAGAAACATTTGCACCTGCGGGGATATAAAAAGGGATTGTAAAATTTAAGATGATACATTTCTGAGAACAAAAGGGAGACTCTTTCACAGTGAATCAAGCAATTCACAGCACATGTGCTTTAGGTACAAGGTCGCCTTTTGCCTTTTATATTGAGCGCCTGTCAGTATGATGACACGCTACAAATGGCTGGGCAAGAGAATTTGGTTTCCAGGCAGCCTTGGTAAGCCTTTTGGTACACGGAGTTGGCTTCTTCCGCCTTCATAACTTGTGGGAATGGTTTCAAACTGCAGCACCATCCCATAGCAAGCAATGCCAGTTGGGTTTCACATTTAAAAAGAGGGGCTGTGGTTTTTGGGTGGATGTGCAGCACACACCTCCCCCCACGCCACCGCGTGGCTATTCTCTGGGATGATCCCTTCACCTCTCCCCCCACCCCGTGGCTATTCTCCCAGATTATCCCTTTTAGCCAAGTGCAAACAACCCAGCATGAACGGGGTCCTTTTACTGTTCCCTTACAAAAATTCCCCTATTTCAACCAGGTGACCCTGAATATCACTCTCTTGAGGCTAACACAGAAAGATATAGACCGAATGTTGCTTGAATGCGACCAAAACCCAGGACCATTCGCTGCCATGCTTTGTGCTGCAATGATTCCAGACTACTTGCTACTGGCTTGGCGTGGTAAAGTGTCCTACCATGGAGGACGAAATAAGGCAGCTCTCCCCAGAAACCTTTTGCAAAGGCTTTCAGAGTACCTCCAGGAAAGCTTCATGGAGATGTCCCTGGAGGATTCCCGCTCCATCCCCAGACACGTTAACAGACTTTTCCAGTAGCTGTACTGTCTGCGAATGCATCCCAATTGCTCAGGGTCAAACAAACATTAAGCACTATTGCTTTTAAACCCTGTACTATAGTTACAAATGTGCACTCACCAGAGCTGCCTTCTTCAACTTTAGGGTCAGGGATCCCACCTTGGGAGGGTATTGGCTCCAGGGTGATGAAAAGGTCCTGGCTGCCGGGGAGAACAGGTTCACCGCTTGCCTGCTGTGCATTCTCCTCCTCTTCTTCATTCACAAAATCCTCCTCCCTGTTGTGTGAGACTCCCCCCTTGCAGGTGTTCACGGACAGTAGTGGGGTAGTGGTAGGGTCCCCCCCTAGAATGCCATGCAGCTGATCATAGAAGCGACATGTATGGGGCTCTGACCCAGAGCGACCGTTTGCCTCCTTTGTCTTTTGGTAAGCTTGCCTGAGCTCCTTAACTTTCATGCGGTACTGCTGTGTGTCCCTGGTGTAGCCTCTCTTCACCAGGCCCTGTGCTATTTTGGCATATATATTAGCATTTCTTCTTTTTGATTGGAGTTCGGCCTGCACAGATTCTTCTCCCCATACAGCAATCAGATCCAGTGACTCCCTTTTGGTCCATGCTGGAGCTTGTTTGCGATTCTGGGGGGACTGCATGGTCACCTGTGCTGCTGAGCTCGCCATGCTGACCAAACAGGAAATGAAATTCAAAATTTCCTGGGTTTTTTCCTGTGTACCTGGCTAGTACATCGGAGTTTAAAGTACTGTCCAGAGCGGTCACATTGGAGCACTCTGGGTTAGCTCCCGGAGGTCAATACTGTCACACTGCATCTGCACCACCCCAAATTCGACCCAGCAAGGTCGATTTTAGCGCTACTCCCCTCGCTGGGAAGGAGTACAGAAGTCAATTTTAAGAGCCCATTAGGTTGATGGAACAGGGTTGGTTGTGTAGACGCAGTCATTTTAAAATCGACTTAACGTGGTTAAATTCGACCTAACCCCATAGTGTAAACCAGGGCTTATACGACAAGCCCTCATCTTATCCACTTCATCGCACTGTCTTGTAGAGTGTCTAAACCAGTTTTGGTTATTCTGTTTCTTACCACTATGGACCAAATAAAGAAAGCCTTTGACAAGGTGTGTCAGCAACAGCTCTTAAGCAAAGTAAGCAGTCATGAGATAAGAGGAAAGGTCCTCTCATGGATCAGTAACTGGTTAAAATAGGAAACAAAGGGTCAGGAAATAAATGGTCAGTTTTCAGAATGGAGAGGTGTAAACAGTGGTGTCCCCCAGGGGTCTGTACTGGGCCCAATCCTATTCAACATATTCCTAAATGATCTGGAAAAAGGGATAAACAGTGAGGTGGCAAAATTTGCAGATGATACAAAACTACTCAAGATAGTTAAGTCCCAGGTAGACTGCGAAGAGCTACAAAAAGCGCTCTCAAAACTGGGTGACTGGGGAAGAAAATGGCATATGAAATTCAATGTTGGTAAATGCAAAGTAATGCATGCTGGAAAACATAATCCCAACTATACATATAAAATGATGGGATCTAAATTAGCTGCTACCACTCAAGAAAGAGATCTTGTCGTCATTGTGGATAATTCTCTGAAAACATCCACTCAATGTGCAGCAGCAGCAGTCAAAAACGTGAACAGAATGTTGGGAATCATTAAGAAAGGGTAGATAATAAGACAGAAAATATATTGCCTTGATATAAATCCATGGTATGTCCACATCTTGAACACTGTGTGAAGATGTGGTCGCCCCATCTCAAAAAAGATATTAGAATTGGAAAATGTTCAACAAAGGGCAACAAAAATGATTAGGGGTATGGAACTGCTGTCATATGAGGAGAGATTAATAAGACGGGGACTTTTCAGCTTGGAAAAGATGACTTGGGGATATGATAGAGGATTATAAAATCATAACTGGTGTGATGAAAGGAAATAAGGAAGAGTTATTTACTCATAACACAAGAACTAGGGGTCACCAAATGAAATTAATAGGCAGCAGATTTAAAACAAACAAAAGGAAGTATTTTTTCATACAATGCACAGTCAATATGTGGAACTCCTTGCCAGAGAATGTTGTCAAGGCCAATACTATAACAGGGTTCAAAAGAGAACTAGATAAGTTCATGGAGGATAGGTCCATCAGTGGCTATTAGCCAGGATGGTCAGCGATGTTCCTAGCCTCTGTTTGCCAGAAGCTAGGAATGGGCTTGAATGGGATGGATCACTTGATTGATTACCTATTCTGTTCATTCCTTCTGGGGCACATGGCATTGGCCACTGTCAGAAGACAGGATACTGGGCTAGATGGACCTTTGGTCTAACCCAGCATGGCCATTATTATGTTCTTAGTGAAGCAGTTGTGAGAGAAAAATGTATCCTCCCCACACTGGTTGACTTCTTTCTGAAAGAGAAAGTAGCTACAGTATTCTCCAAACTGGATGCCTTGAGCAGATTCTGGGAAATTCCTTAAGTCAAAGAAAGTGCTAAGCTGGCTACATCTATCCAACCCTTTGGGAGATTTTGCTTTCCAAGATTACCTTTTGTGATTACCAGTACACCTGAGATTTTCCAAAGAAAGATGGAAGAAGTGTTAACAAGCACAAATGAAGTTGTAGTTTTCATGTGCAATAGTCTTATATATGGATCATTGATGGAAGAAAACAACAAAACCTCCATAGAGTTTTAAGCCTAATCAATTAGTCTGTACTGAAACCACAAGGAAAAATGCATTTTCCGCCTACCCCAAATTGAGTTTTTGGGACAAACACACACAGCTCGGAGAAGGTAAAAGCAGTTTGAGAACTGAATGCACCAACTTATGTACCAGAACTGAGAAGTACATTGGGAATGGTCATTTCGTTGATATGAACAAAACCTTTTTACTGTGGCAAAACCACTGAATGAAGTGTTAAAATCCAACACATCTTGGCTAGGGGGCCAAATCAAAGTGCCTTCAAAAAGGTAAAAGAAATAATCTCAACATCTCCAGCTGTCAAGATCTACAATGTGAACAATTCCACAATGGTCAATGCAGATGTAGCCAACTATGGCTAGGTAGTGTATTGTTGCAGCAACATTGTTCTGAGCGGAAGCCGGTTGCATTTTGCTCTTGCCTGCTCAGAGAAGCAGAAAAACATGTGATGTGATACAGCGGGGCCAGGGAGCAGTGGGAGTGTGGTACAGGGGACATATATAAACCGTAGGCTACTTAAGGTGTGGTTCCCTTCAGACTAGGGAAGGTTACTCCAGGTTAATTGGAGCACCTGTAGTCAATTAAGGCCCTGTCAGGAACCTAATAAAAGCCCCTGCTTCAGGCAGACAGGGTGGTGCGAGGAAGGAGAGAGGACTGGAGTTTGGAGGTGTGTTGCTGAGAATTGAAAGACCAGAGACCGGAGGAAGGGAGACCCTGCCCTAGCAAGGCAGGGAGACTCCCTCCCACAGCATTAAGGACCGAGAGTAACCCTACCCAAGGGGCAAGAGGGTAAGAAACCAGCCGTGGTTGAGAGGGGCTGGGGCTCAGAGTGAGGAGCAAACCCAGGCCCCTTCCCTGCTTCCTTCCTCTACCACTTCCCCAGGCCACTAGCGGAGCCCTCAGCGCCCCAAGAGCAGGGACAAGGGGTGGTGTCCTAGCCCTTCCCGCCAAGAAAAGCGTGGGATCCACCATACCATACCATACCCACCATACGGTTCTTTTTCCACAAACAATGTACAGAGACTGAAAAGGAGTACCTGGCAAGTGTATGGGCATGTGAGAACTTTGTGGACTGGATTAGTTTACACTGATAACAGACTATAAACTGCTTGTAACCCTCGTCAATGGAAAAGACCTGGATAAAGCACTGCTAGGACGCCAGTGTCTATCGTGAAGGTTAATGTTATTTAACCCAATTGCTAAACATGTTCCTGGGAAAAATCTGATAGTAGCAGGCACTCTGTCATGAAGCCCAACATTACACTCAACTAGCTGTGAGCTTGAAGATGATGCAGAGGCTACGTGGATGCTGTGGACGCATCCAGACGGGTGTTGGAAAAGAGACTACTCCAGCTACAAAACGCAACCTCAACAAACCTGCAACTTCATGAAGTTCTAAGTTACATTACAGGCAGCTGACGCAAGTATCTAAGGGTATGTCTACGTAGCAATTAAACACCCACTACTGGCCCTGGTCAGCTGACTTGGGCTTGCAGGGCTTTGGCTGCAGGGTTGTAAAATTATGGGGTTGACATTCAGGCTCGGGTGAGAGCCCGAGCTCTGGGGCCCTGCAAGGAGGGAGGATCCCAGAGCCTGGGCTCCAGCCAAAGCCTGAAGTCTATACCTGCAGTCTGTGAGCCCAAGGCAGCTGACATGGGCCAGTCATGAGTGTTTTTAATTGCTGTTTAGACCTACCCTAAGGGACACTAAGTGACAAGAGACTACTTTGCAGTGCATGGACATGAAGTGAGTCAAATGGACTCATGATTAAAGGCAATTGCATCGTAATTCCAAATAAAATGAGAGGAGAAGTCCTAAATCTAATTCATGAAGGACATCAAAGATGATCTAAATGCCATGAACAGGCCAACTAATGAGTGTGGTGGCTGGACATCAACAAGGATATAAAGCATAAAGTATCTGCATGTGAATGTTGCAGAACTAACAGGCCAACACAACACAAAGAACCTTAACTAACAACAACACCTTTACCAGACAGATCTTGGAAGAGACTAGTTGCAGATTTATGCAAATTCAGAGATCACCATTACCTAGTCGCCGTGGACTGTTTTTCCAGATATATAGAAATAATGTACTTGAAAGACATAGCATGTTGCAGTGCTGACATTATTATTCCAGAACAAGTAGTGATGGACAATGGGCCACAATTCACTGCAGCAGAATTTGTCAATCTGAACAAAATATTATTTTGAAAATATTACTAGCAGCCCACATTACCCACTAGTGAACGGAGAGGCTCAGAGTGCTGTACAGAGAGCCAAGAAAATCCTGCACCAGGGAGATCCATTCTTTTCTCTTCTGAGTTACAGATCGATACCAATAGTGGTTACTGGATATAGTCCAACACTACTCCTGATGGGAAGACAATGCAGAACTACTTTTCCAACTTTGCAACTATCTCCAAAGTGGCCAGATGTGAAAAGAGTAGCCAAATTAGATAAAAAGGCTGAAAGAGCTTATGAACACTTCTACAACAGACATCACTCAGTTAGAGAACTTTCAGGCCTAGATCCTGGTGACTGTATTTGTGTCAAATTGGATGGAGAAAAGGGATGGACAACTCAAAGAAAAGGAATTCAGTGCTCAGAGCATATATAATTGCTCTAAGCAATTTAGTTGGGGATTGGTCCCACTTTGAGCAGGGGATTGGACTAGATGACCTTCTGAGGTCCTTTCCAACCCTGATATTCTATGATTCTATGATAATTGAGACTGACAGTGGAGAGTTCAACAAAAACCATTGACATCTACAGTTTGTTCTTCAGAAGAAACAATTGACAGAGCAAACTCTACAGATGGTGGATGCAGACCAAGACAACGACTCAAGGATTCTGGACTAACGCACAGCCTATTGTTGCAACTAATGGACAGCAAGATGACCAAGCTGTTATGTGTTCGGGTTGTGTAATTAGAAAACTAGTATGATTCAGAGACATTTAGCAGATTGATACATACTAAACTTCAGAGACAGTGTGATAGTGTAAATATTGTAAATGGTAGGAATGTAGAACTTGAACGGGAGGTGTAATGGAATTTTAAACTGTATTATACTGTCCAGACACTAGGTGGTATTGTGCATAAAACATTACAACCAGTGTTCTACAGCTAGTTGTGAAACACACTGGGAAAGTATGTCATGTCATCCTCCAGTGGCTGGTTTCCTAAAGTGTTAGTAATTAATTCTATAGCTCAAGTAAGGGTTTAAACTGGGGATCTCAAGGTCAGTGGATTCACCTGCTGCTCTCTATATATGTGGCTGGCAAGGTTACATGTTATTCATACAGGGAGAAATACTGCTTTCAATAAGATTTGGTACATTAGAACTATCATAACTTGTAAATTATGGTGTCAATCACCAAAATACACATGCTTTACACTGTAGTCATTTCTCACATATTTTGTTCAAAGTGTGTGTTGTATGTCCCCCTTTGTGCCCAATTTGCAGAGGATATGAGCCCGTGACAGCTATCAGCTTGGAAATTTGGCTCCTTAGTAAAAGCTGTAAAGCCTCATTCTTTTAACTCTAAAGTTTAATTCCCATTGTTGGTTAGTAACGGTGGCTGTCCCATTTGCAGATGTCCCACGTTGGCATGTTTGTACATTGAGAATGGTCCTTCATAGTGGCAGGGATGGGGGAACCAGTGGATGGGAGAGTGCAGACCTGCTGGGGTAATGCAGGCACATGAACCGAGCTGATGCAGCTTGTTTCAGGAAGCAAATGTTGACACAGACGCCTTCATGGAGGTTCCTTCCTGCTGATAGCTTATGATGCCATTTCTGAACATGGAGGGTTGCTTTTGTTGTGCTTACCCTCAGTAGCTTTAATTGAGGATAAAATATTGCAGATAAAGAGTTTACTTAGGCACACCATGGACTCTCACATGGTTCAGGATGGTCGACAAAATCAGGAGTGGCTTCAGCAGTGCAGTTTCCCTCTGATTCCCAGGCAGGTGCAATCCCCCTTCTCCCTGACTCTGGGGAGCCATCCACTAATGAGATACAGAGGTTACCTATGGGGTTCTTATGTGAAACAAGACCAACTCAAAAGGAATTAAAAGTTGTTCATATCTAATCAGTGTTTGGTACCCTCTGTGAGATTAGTTTGGTAGGGCTCAGTTCTAGATCCCATTTCACAAATTCATCAACATCACTGCACAAATGGTCAGTCTTTGCCAGAACTGAATGAGCATAGAGACTGAAATACTCCTATTGCCCTTAGAGGAAGCCCACCCCCATCAGCTTTGAAGCATGCTGGCAGGGCAGTTTACGTGGGGGAGCTTGGTTAGCCACTGTCCTGTATATACAGAGGGCTTCATTCACCGGGGCCATCAAAGCGATGCCTTTCTCCAGCACTAAATCCACACTTGTCTTTTTTAAGCTGGAGTTTACATTTACATGCAACTGAGCTCAATAACAGTTTGCATAAAATGTCAGACATGGATAAGTTTTGGATGCTATGAAAAAAAGCTTGTCTTAGATGACACCTTCCTTCTGCAGACAAGAAAAAGCTTATGGTTGCCATTTACTAGTGGGGTGTGGTTGCACAAAGTTCCAGTGTAAAATTTATCTACTTCTAAAATTGGCATAACCCTCAATCATCATTCACTTTATAACAGAACCATGGCAGCACCTCAAAGCTCTATGAAGTGCCTTGTTTTGTAAATTGCTTTGATGTTGAAATAAAGTTTCCAAGAACTTAAGAGAACCGCTTTTGAATCTTGTCACAAAATAGAATTATAATGTTTGAGTAATATAAGAATTTAGGAATTGCCATTCTGGATCAGATCGGCAGTACATTTAGTCCAATATCCTGTCTCCAACAGCGGCTAGTATCTGATGCATCTTCAGAAGAAATTGCAAGAACCCCACATTACATGGATGTGGTATAATTTGCCCCCAGGAAGATCTCATTCCATCTGAATATTGTGCACTGGAAACTTCCGTTTATGTGGGACAGGAAAAAACCCCACATGAAACCTAGATTAGCTGGTGAGAATCAGCCTATTGCTGTCACACAGTAACAATTTGTGGTGCTTGGGTCCCTTGCCAGTGCAGTTACAATTTCTGCAGGCAAATGAAATGAATTCTATGGTAGGCAACTTAAGAAAACCCACATTGGCTTCTGAGTAAGAAGACCAGTGAATGTGGAATGCTTTTCTCATAAATATTCTGGCACTCTAGTTTCTGTGTAAACATCTCTAATGTTTGTGGTATCTGCTGGAGTTCAGGCTTTTAAAAAATCCGTGGCTGTAGAAGTTATTTCCCTTACAAAACAATGGATGCAGGAATAGGGCAGCACCATCACACACTGTACAACCCCAAAGACACATGTTTTTGTTTTTCATTTAAAGGGTTATAAATTATTGGCGGCATTTTAAGTCCAAGTGCTGGGGCCTCTATAAAGAATCCATTAAGGTCAGTATCAGGTGCCAGCCTGTCATGTTGACATGATCGGATGAGGGCAAAAACAACAAAATACTAAAATGCTCTTTCCCAGAGGAGGCAGTGGAATATGGATTGCTCTTTAAAACAGTTTAAAATTATATTGTTAGGAGCCAAGCAACATCATTTAAAAGCTTTCTAGAGAGTGATCTATTTCCAAACAACATAATTTGAAAGCATTCATTTTGTTTTCTATCCCGGTTCACTATTGCTTAAGTGGTCTTTCCCTCAGCTCTGCAGTTGGAGGAGGCAGGGTCATATGTGTTAGTCACTTGATGATTTTTGGCTTCCGCTGCTTAAAAACTCTCCAGATCAGTCTGCCGCCTGGTAGAATCAACAGTGGAAGACCTCTTGCTTCCCAAACTACAGAGCATAGACAAAAATCTACTGATCTACCAATCTGTCTCCCAGATGTTTCTTTTTTGTACCTCCATGGGAGTATTCACTGTCTCCAGTTTGCTGGGGTTTAATATGTTCTCTACCTATGTGGGAAACTTACTCCATAGCATACAACAGCCTCGTTCTCCCTGACACTTGCCTTGAGCTGGAAAATCCCTCCAAGAAGAAGTCCCAATTTCAGCAGGTGCCTGCTGTGACTCTCTCTCTCACAGCATTGGCAGCCAGGAGAGTTCTGTATGTATGTATGTATGTATGTATGTATTTATTTTGTTTAGGAACAATCTTTGCCTATCTGCTCTGGCTTCCAGCCTTAGTCACTGGTCCCCCTAACCTGTATCAGGATATGTTGCTCAGTGCCTGCATGTGGCAGCAACATGTAGCTCGAGAGTAGCTGTCCTGCTTCAGTTCTTTCCCAGCCCAAACGGTTCAGAAACAGAGGCATTAGTGGTATGAAGGGCGATTATGGTAGCAGCTTCATGGGGAAGGGGACAGGGTGTCTTGGTGCCATGTAAGGAGGAAGACTCAGTGGCACAGGTACCTTCACAGATTCCAGCTCCAGCATGAGATGTACCTGAAGGGCTGCTCTCCCATACCCCTGGTATGCCACAGACCCTTGCAGAAGATTAACAGATGCTACCCTGTTTAGGTCCAAGAGGAAGCGTAAAAGAAAATGGGAAGAGTCAGGCCAAGATCTTTCAGGGTCTTCGGTTCTCTGATCCCTTGATCCAGAGGAAAAAAAGCCAAATAGTGTTGAGAGAAATGATGACAAAATTGTCTTTGAAGCATCTCGTTCTCTCCAAGGGGAAAAGCTGAGTTTCATATAAAGGGAGAAAATATGGTAATCACAAATGCTATTCTTCATGCTCATCCTCAGAGGAGGGTGAGCTCTTAGGCTCCAGCCTTGAGAGGAAGAGACCCAGAAAAAATTCTTTCCTAAACTGCTGTGAGTTCATGCTCCAGAAGGCTATAGTTGTCTAGATAGGAAGCAGTGAAAGCTCAGAAAGAAAATGAGACCACAAAAAAAGAGAACTCCAGCTATGGAAAATGTTACATCAGAGCAGAAGCATCTGAATCAGAAAACGGAATACACTGGAGAGAAATGCAAAAATTCTGCATGATGTCTAAATCTGAGTTGGCCTAAGTCGTGCTTCTCGAGGTTGATGTGGCCGATAGCCCCCGGTCAATGAACTGGTGATTCTCTCAGAAAGTGTCCTGTTCCCTATGGAACCCAGAAACTGCAGAGTAGGGTTCACTGTAGGGCACAGTTGTAAGGCAGTTTCTACCATGTTGAGGGTAGTAGGAGCCTTGACCTGTTTTGCTCAGGCTGGCTGGACTGATTCTCTTTTGGAAAGTTTACTCATCATGTCCAAAGAACTCAAACCAGACCTTCACCAAATATCTTTGGTAGCAGCCTCTGATTCATTTTATTTTATTTTAGGTTTCTGTTTTTTTTTTTTTTTAATTCCCTTGTCTTCATGATGAAGTTCATGGAATGAACTACTTTAGCCAATGATACTTGTGGACCAGAGTGGAGGATGGATGTCCAAAGCAGCTGCTTAATAGCTTTCTAGAAGTGCACTAAAGCCTGAGTGCCTCCCCTTCCCCAAGCCCTGCCATCCCTGGGCTGGGGGGCCAAAGCCGAAGCCCAAGGGTTTCATCCACTGGCAGGGGGCCTGCAACCTGAGCCCAGTCACCCAGGGCTGAAGCCCTTGGGCTCCAGCTTTGGCCCTGGACCCTAGCACGTCTAAGCCAGCCCTCGAAACCCCATTAAAACAGGGTCAAGGCCCACTTTGGGGTCCCGACCCACAGTTTGAGAACCGCTGCTCCAGATAGCCATTTGGCAGCAACAATTGTCTCTCCAGTTGTCTGAGGAGATGAAAAGTCTGCAGAGGGAAGGCAGGAATCTCACTTTTTCAGCACTAGGGGTCACCCACCAGTTCTTCAGACTGAGGGTGCTGGAGGTAGTTGACAGTCTGTGCAGTAGAATTAATCAAACAGCTTGCCGCAATTTTTCCCTTGCTCCCACTCTGCACTCCCACATACTAGAGTCTGGTAAAGCATACCTGAATGGTGAAGGCAGTTTCCCCATTTCCTAACTGTTGAAGCTATCAAGCCAGTCCCTAGTTTAGAGAGATGTCAAAGCGTTCATTTTATGGTCTTTGCATCAGGGGACAGAGCCATCCTGGTCCTAAATAATTTAAACAAATCAGCAAAAAATTCTAAGATCAAGATGGAAGTGCAGCTGTCAGAACAGATTTCAATCTTTCAGAAAAGGGGTTCTCCAGCTGGAGGTTGAAACTAATCTGCTTCTCCCAAATTGCTAAATAGAAGAGGGGTTCTTCTCTATACCCTGGCTAGATGGGAGGGGAAAGATGGAGAACCACTGTCCGACAATTGTAACTACCTTTTCTCTTCTGCTTTCACCTCCGAGGTCCCAGTGCTGCTGTAGTAATTGCAGCATTTCTCTTCCCTCACTACACCTGCCTGCCTGGTAGCACTTTGTCACAGAGGACGCTCCAGCATATGGAAATAAACAAGTGCTTTAACATGCAGCTTGTCGCTGCTGTGTGAAATGAAACAAACAGAAAGTATCAAGTTCTGCAGTATCTAATAAAACAGAGAGGAAGACAGATGAGGAATTTCTTTGTGCAATACACTAAGTAATTTTCATGTTGTTGACAGATTCTGAGTGTTTTTAAGGGTGTTTTGATTTCAGAGGTGGAGCTGATAAAATGCTATTGAGTTTCTTTTGGAGGTATCCAGGATATTAGTCTTGGATTGCTGGTTGAACTGGCAGAGAAGAATGGCTTGTGATAAAGTGCTGTTATGGTCTCACTCACTGTTTTAGTGTCACCTTGGTTCTTTGTTCTGGATGCACATCCTAGGGGGTTTTCTTTTTTTCTTTTTCATTGATCTTGTGTAATTTTCCATCACAAAAAATACATTGGTTTTTTTACTGTAGTTTTTGTTAGAAAAATATGTTGTCTTTTTGTTCTTTAAAGTTTCTTATTATGGGTTTTGAAGTTGAGAGCTGGACATTCCTCCTTTGATTTCTTTTATGGGCCAGATTTTATCATTGAACTCAATGGTATTATGTGTGAGTAAGGCTAGCAGCTTTTGTTCTTGTCTTGCTTTGTCTTAAATAGGTTTTGCAGGAAAATTTTCACCCAGCTCTTTCTAACCAAGAAATGCAGATTTAGATCAACCAGAACAATGAGCAAATTTGGGTCAATTTCGACAAACTTTTTCAGTTGCAAAAAAACCCTGTAAATGTTGAAACAGTTCATTATGCCATTTCTGAAATGGAGCATTTTGACTTTTCATTTTGGAAAGCCATTTTGCTTAGGAATTTCCCTCAATTTCATATAGAACATTTAAAAAGATTAAAAAACCTTGAAATAATTTCATTTTGGGTCAGCTGAAAGATTGGAGTCGACACAAAGTGAAACTTCATTTTGAAATTCCAGTTCACTGAAAATTTTGAAACATTTTCATTTTGGTTTGATCTAAAATTTTTTTTTCAATTTTTCACTCTTGCCCCCAAACCAAACAGTTATTTGCACAATCCTAGTCTCAAAATTGTCATTCATTTTGGGTAGTTCCAAGTACACATCATCACAATTCCAGGTTTCATCATATGAGAAAAGCAAAAGTTTTTGTGAAATCTTTAGTATTGTTTCATAATTTTCAGATACAGTAAGTGTTAAATGAACCTGCAAAAAAAGATAATGGAAAAAGATATGCAGAAGAGGTGAGCACTGGTATAACTTTCTGAAGAAATTTTAGACAAATTTCCAGGTTAATACATGTAGACTATGGGCATGGCTACGCTGGAAACTTCAAAGTGCTGTTGTGGGAGTGCTCCTGTGGCAGCGCTTTGAAGTGCGAGTGTGGTCGTGCTCTCTCCCAGTGCTCCTGGTAATCCACCTCCACAAGGGGATTAGCTCCCAGCGCTTGGAGCCTGTTTACACTAGCGCTTTAAAGTGCTCTGACTTGCTGCACTCGGGCGGGAGGGGGGGGGTTTGGTGATTTTTCACACCCCTGAGCCAAGAAGTTAGAGCGCTATAAAATGTAAGTATAGCCAAGCCCTATGTCTATCACACTCAGTGTCAGAATGTATGTGCCACTTCGTCCTTGTCTGCACTAAAACTTTTCACTGTCTCTTTATAGGGTTTGGTGCCAATAAATTCTGTCTGTGCCAGTGCTTGTACTGTTACTAGCGTGCCAATAGTGGTGTGAAAAGTCCTGATGTACTTCTGTTGAGGAAACCAGAATGGAAGTGCACACCAGGAAACATCATAACACATGGGGAGACTCAAAAGAAGGTTGGCACACTTAAAACCAGACAAACTGTTCTTGTTGGCCACAAAATTGAAAAGACTATAAGTTACATACACAATAGCAGGAGAAAATAGGTTTTTGAAAGACCCAAAAGTGGGACACAATATATGACAAAGACCCAAAATGAGGGACACAAAAATATTATTCCTGCTGGAAATTTACAATGATATGGGATTCATTCTGTTAGTGTAAAAAATGTTCCTGTAACTTTAGTTTCATGTTTCTTTTTCTGATATAAATAATTTTTAACAGTAAAAAGTGTGGGGATACTAAATTTGTGAAGAAGGTAGGTAGCTTTGGCACTAAAATGAAAGACAGCTGAGAGATACAAGTTAGGCTTGTTAAAAAAGAAACCCACTGAACAAAAACTGTTGCTTATACAGACTGGCTGTTTGACATAAGAAAATATACCATAAGTGGGACAACCTCCGTGGAAAATCACAGAGGATCAATGAGAATGAAAATGAGGCAGACCACTCCAGTTGTACAACCAGAAGTAATAAAAAGGTGATAAACAGATCCACAGAGTCCACAGCCTTTCTCTGTTGGTTCAGTTGCTAATGTGGCAATACAGAACTTTTTGAAGGGACACAGGTTAAAAATTCATAATTAAAATAATACATTGTGTTACCAGGACCTCAAACATTAAAACAACCTGAAATCTACTTTATTTTTCACAGTTTTTGTTTTTATTTTTTGCCCTTCACTGAGCTTGGGCAATACAAATAGACTAGTCGATTTCATATTTCTAGCCAGTTTTCCTTTCTGATTCTCATGTACTTTCCCCAAGCTTTTTCCTGTTGTTGCAGTCCATTCTGGATCGCTAACAGTTGGTGGGCTGCCATGTGCAACTGTCTCAAAGGAAACTGAGCTCAATGGTTCTGGTTCAGCTCTGGGTTTTTTATGTTATTGTAGAAAGACTAAGGGAAAAAGATTAAGTGAAAATTTGTTTCAGTAACTGAAGGCAAGTTGAGATCAAGAACCAAATCACTTGGGCTGTGTGCATAACTGAATCTTAGGTTTGGGCGTATGTCAAAAAAACTGAAAGCAAATTTAGTTTTGTGTCAACCTCAGTGTTTTGGATCACCCAAAATAAAATGTTTCATTTTTATTTTGAGGCTTTAAAAATTTTTTTTTCTTAAATAAAACCAGGAGAAATTCCAAAATGTAAAGTCTTTCTGAAATGAATAGTCAGCATGAATTCTTTTGGCATATTTTTTTTCTTTCTTTTTTGACCCAAGTTTGCAAATTGTTTCAGATGACTGTCTCAGCATTTTTTGGCACGCACGCACGCACGATTTTGCACAAAAAATTACATCAAGCTCTACAAAGCACAAGGTAATTGCTGTGGAAAGTGAGGCTCACAGAGATTGAAACTTATCCACAGGAAGTCTGGCAAAACTAGGAAATGAATCCAGATCTCCTGAATCTCAACACTATTCCTTGACTAAAAGAACATCCTGAAACTTCTCTTTTCTTCAGTGTGTTGCAGATCTTTTTCTTCTGGGATTATAAACATTCTGATTATACCACTTGTCCCTCTAGTCCAGTATTCTGTTACTACCAGAACAGTATCTTGCTCTGAAGCACCTAGTACTGGCCACTATTGGTGACGGAATACTGAACTAAGAGGTTTCAGAGTAACAGCCGTGTTAGTCTGTATTCGCAAAAAGAAAAGGAGTACTTGTGGCACCTTAGAGACTAACCAATTTATTTGAGCATGAGCTTTCGTGAGCTACAGCTCACTTCATCGGATGCATACTGTGGAAACTGCAGAAGACATTATATACACAGAGACCATGAAACAATACCTCCTCCCACCCCACTCTCCTGCTGGTAATAGCTTATCTAAAGTGATCATCAAGTTGGGCCATTTCCAGCACAAATCCAGGTTTTCTCACCCTCCGCCCCCCCCCCCCACACAAACTCACTCTCCTGCTGGTAATAGCTTATCCAAAGTGACCACTCTCCCTACAATGTGCATGATAATCAAGGTGGGCCATTTCCAGCACAAATCCAGGTTTTCTCACCCCACCACCCGCATACACACACAAACTCACTCTCCTGCTGGTAATAGCCTATCCAAAGTGACCACTCTCCTTACAACGTGCATGAAAATCAAGGTGGGCCATTTCCAGCACAAATCCAGGTTTTCTCACCCCCCCCCTTTTCCAAACCCCCCCCCCCACACAAACTCACTCTCCTGCTGGTAATAGCTTATCCAAAGTGACCACTCTCCCTACAATGTGCATGATAATCAAGGTGGGCCATTTCCAGCACAAATCCAGGTTTTCTCACCCCACCACCCGCATACACACACAAACTCACTCTCCTGCTGGTAATAGCCTATCCAAAGTGACCACTCTCCTTACAACGTGCATGAAAATCAAGGTGGGCCATTTCCAGCACAAATCCAGGTTTTCTCACCCCCCCCCTTTTCCAAACCCCCCCCCCCACAAACTCACTCTCCTGCTGGTAATAGCTTATCCAAAGTGACCACTCTCCCTACAATGTGCATGATAATCAAGGTGGGCCATTTCCAGCACAAAAACCTGGATTTGTGCTGGAAATGGCCCACCTTGATTATCATGCACATTGTAGGGAGAGTGGTCACTTTGGATAAGCTATTACCAGCAGGAGAGTGAGTTTGTGTATGTGTGTTTTTTGGGAAAGGGGGGGGGTGAGAAAACCTGTATTTGTGCTGGAAATGGCCCATCTTGATTTTCATGCACGTTGTAAGGAGAGTGGTCACTTTGGATAGGCTATTACCAGCAGGAGAGTGAGTTTGTGTGTGTGGTTTTTGGAGGGGGGTGAGGGGGTGAGAGACCCTGGATTTGTGCAGGAAATGGCCCACCTTGATTATCATACACATTGTGAAGAGAGTGGTCACTTTGGATGGGCTATTACCAGCAGGAGAGTGAGTTTGTGTGTGGGGGGTCGGGGGGTGAGAAAACCTGGATTTGTGCTGGAAATGGCCCAACTTGATGATCACTTTAGATAAGCTATTACCAGCAGGAGAGTGGGGTGGGAGGAGGTATTGTTTCATGGTCTCTGTGTATATAATGTCTTCTGCAGTGTCCACAGTATGCATCCGATGAAGTGAGCTGTAGCTCACGAAAGCTCATGCTCAAATAAATTGGTTAGTCTCTAAGGTGCCACAAGTACTCCTTTTCTTTTTGAACTAAGAGGACCACTGGTCTGATCCAGTATGGTAATGTTTATATTTCCACCCCAAAATTAAAGGTCTGCACCATACTGAAGAAAAGAGAACTTTCAGGAAGGTCTTATAGTCAAAGTATAACCCATACCTGCTTGGAGTGGCACTCTGTTCCCCTCTAGTGGCACCTAGACCATCTAGAGATTGGTGAGTCTGCTACAGCCTTGGCTAAGAGGCATGATGTGGCTTTTAGCTCATGCAGTAGAGACTCATATACTAAGCTTCAGTGGTCCTAGGTTCGATCCTGATCACCGAGGACTGGGGTCTGTCAGTATTTCAAAGATGTTGGATTACAGGAGGAGGTCTAGGTTCATTTCCTAGTTTAGCTAAAGACTTTATGTCAGAGGTGGGCAACCTTTGGCCTGCAGGCTGCCTGTGGCCCATCAGGGTAATCTGATTGTGGGCTGCGAGATATTTTGCTGACGTTGACCATCCACAGGCACTGCCCCCCGTGGCTCCCAGTGGCTGTGGTTCACCGTTCCTGGCCAATGGGAGCTGCGGGAAGCGGCGGGCCGCAGGTACGCAGGTTGCCCACCACTGCTTTAAGTGATCGGTTCTCATAATCTCTGTGTGACACAGTTCTCCATTTGTACAGTGGAGACGAGAGTGCTCCTCACAGGAAATGGTGGTGGCATATGAGTATTTAGGTGGGTACGTTCTCATTCAAAATTTCCAACGTGAGATTATGACAATGAATTATTTGTATATGAACATTGGATTAACCTGGTTCCTATTCCATGTTGTGACATTTAGTGGATTCAATTTAGTTTACTCATTTTAAAGATCTTACTTTCTCAGAAGTACTGACCTGTTGCTTATCAAAGAATTAAGCTAGTAGTCATCCATCTTGCTATTGTGAAACATTTTTTTTTATTTGTTTTCTCAGTGGCAATTTCCCCAGGAACTTCTTTAGAGACTCAGGACTGAGAATCTCTATAGGCAAGGTTTATTTTTCTCTACATTTTTTCTCTTCCTTATTCTCATGGCTTTGTATTAACTTTTTGAAAGGATATGATTAATGACTCCATTCTGCCTGATTGTATCAGTCCTTTTGAAATGTTTTTAAGCTGGTCTCATCCTTTTGTAAGTTTCTACAATGATGTTCCTCTCTTCCTCTTTAGATATGGTTACTTTTTCCTGCTGATGCATACAACCTCAACCTGTGAGTTTAGTTAATTCAAGGGACTCTGGAGTTTGCTTAAGGCTACAACATTGTTTCTTTCAGTATGCTCCTCAGCTCCCTCTCACGTGAAAAGTCAAATTTAAAGTGATCATTAACTAGTGGATTGAGAGACCAAATTCTGTTCTAACATACTTCAGGGAGCAGAAATGTCTCAAACTCATAGTTAGGTTTTCCCATAGTTACGTATTTTCCCAATATGCAATAAACATGAATTAACATTTTGTGGTAACCTATTCCCTGTGGAAACTACAATTCTCAGATATCATGGTGATGGGCATATATAATAACCCAAATAGACTAGAATTCCTGAGAATTATGAAATATTTGCACATTAGTCTTATTTTATACAGTTATAATTTCTCTCCTTCACACAGTGCATACTCTGTTTTAGATTTATATATATTTTTTAAAGGAAAACATTGCCATTGCTAAAAATTGCCATCATGTGATTCTGTAACTATGGTTTACTGCTGACTTTGAAGAATCTATTTATAATGTTTGACTTGAGGCCCTCCATTCAAATTTACAAAAGCTGGGGCTGGATAGATATCTCTAGATATTTTTTCCAGTGAGCCATATAGAATTTGTTCACACATCTCTTCATCTTCTGACAACCAGCTATTCCCAGAATAATGAGGAGTCCGGTGGCACCTTAAAGACTAACAGATTTATTTGGGAATAAGTTTTCGTAGGTAAAAAACCAAAAGCAATTTTTCCTCTTTTGGTATGAACACCTCCTCATCAATTATTGGGAGAGGACAACATCCATCCTGACTAAATTGGCCTTCAGCGTTGGTTCTCCACTTGTAAAGTATTTCCTTTCTCTTCATGTGCCAATATACATTCATGCCTTTATCTGTAATTTTCACTCCATGCATCTGAAGAAGTGGGTTTTTTACCCACGAAAGCTTATGCCCAAATAAATCTGTTAGTCTTTAAGGTGCCACTGGACTCCTCATTTTTTTTGTGGATACAGACTAACATGTCTACCCCTCTGATACTTTATTCCCATAATGTGGTCTGGGGGACTAGAACACAGGTTTGCAAAACCTGTGGCATCTGGTATTCCCACAGTTTCATTGGGAGGCCATGCATAGACACAGCCATGGAGCACTGTGGAGGGTTGGCCACTGCAGGAAGTACCACCCAGAAAGACCGTATCCTGTAGCCCTCTGGTTGGCCAAGTGCCCCAACTTAGCCCAAGGGGTTGCCCCAGGAAGTTATCTGAGCACCACATAGACCTTGGCCCAGTGCAATGCCAGACTTTGCCTCGACTCCTGATTTCTGGTCTCTGACTTCAACCTGACTTTGATCCTGATTCCTGCTTCTCCATTCTAACCCAGTATAGTACTCCAGTTTCCTACTCCAGCTTGACTCTGACCCTGATTGCTGCCTCTCGATTCTAAACTGGTACTATCTTTGATCTTCAATCTCTGACCCTGACTCTTGTTTTTGGGGCCTGACCTTGTGATTCCCATCCCTGGTGGGCAGACCTGAGCCCAGCTGTGACCGCTAGGCAAGACCGCGTACACTCTGGTTCTTTATAGTGGGTTGGCAACTGAGCAACTCCCTTGAAATTCATCACTCTCTCTACCGTCAGTCAAAATCTGAGGATGTCCATAATAAAATGACCAGCATAGACTGAATGGGAAAACTAGGGTTGTCAGGTGTCCAGTTTTTGCCTGGAATGCACGGTTGAAAAGGGACCTTGGCAGGTCCTTAAAATTCTGGTCGGCGGTGCAGCAGGGCTAAGGCAGGCTCTCTGCCTGCCGTGGCTCTGCACAGCTCCCCAGAAGCAGCCGGGTCCTGTGCATAGGGAAAGCCAGGGGGCTCTGCACGCTGCCCCTGCCCTTGCCCCAAGTGCCTGCTCCGAAGCTCCCATTGGCTGGGAACCATGGCCAATGGGAGCTGTGGGGGTGGTGCCTGCGGATGGGGCAGCGTGCAGAGCCACCTGGACACACCTCCGTGTAGGAGTTGCAGGGGGGGCATACCACTACTCCTGGGAACTGCATGAGGTAAGTGCTGCCCAGAGCCTGCACCCCTGACCCCCACCCCCAATCCAACCCCTTGCTCCAGCCCTGACCCCCCTCCTGCCCTCTGAACCCCTTGGTTTCAGTCCAGAGCACCCTCCTATACCCCAAAACCTCATCCCCAGCCCCATCCCAGAGTCTGCACTCCCATCTGGAGCCCTTACCCCAACCCCCTGCCCCAGCCCAGAGCCCCCTCCCACACTCTGAACCTCTCAGCCCCAGCCTGCACCCCAAATCCCTCATCCCTGGCCCCACACCAGAGCCCATACCCCCTCCAACACACCAACCCCCTTCCTCATCCTGGAGCTCTCTCCCATACTCCGAACCCCTTGGATCTGTCCCCAGTCTGGAGCCTGCTCCTGTACCCCAAACGCCTCATCTCTGGCCCCATTCCAGAGCCTGCACCCCCAGCCATAGCCCTCACCCCCTCCTGCATCACAACCCACTGCCTCAGCCCAGAGCCCCCTCCCACACTCTGAACCTCTCAGCCCCCTCCTGCACCCCAAATCCCTTATCCCCAGCTCCACGCCAGAGCCCACACCCCTCACCCCCACCGCACCCCAACCACCTGAGCCAACCCAGTGAAAATGAGCGAGTGAGAGAGGGTTGGGAGAGTGAGCAACAGAGGGAGGGGGGGATGGAGTGAGCAGGGGGTGGGGCCTCGGAGGAGGGACGGGGCAAGGATGTTAAATTTTGTGGGAGTAGAAAGTTGGGAACTCTAGGGAGAACTCCAAGCAGAAAGAGTCTTATGTACTGTTACTTAATTTGAAGTGTTACAAACTAGGTTTCTCAGGGAATGTAAAGGCCAATGAAAGAGAGAGAGCTGCAGTTGAAAATTAAAAAGAATAAGTGGTGGGATGGTCTCTTTGATCTTGAAAAACTATGGGAGGGTTTTGTCTGCTCCACTAAATCAGACTTTTTACACTGTCTGCAGGCACAGGGGTATCTTCTTTTCATGATTGTTGCTCTTTGTAGTTTGAGATGTCCATGATGAGTGGAGCATTTGCAGTAAGTTGAACAAAAGTTTAGCTTCAGTCTGGAAGAAAGGAGAAGCCAGCTTTGGCTATCTTGGTGCTATATTGTGCCAGTACAGGGCACACTACAATGTAATAAAAAATTGTCGTGGTATGAGGCCCTGAAAAGTGTTGGGAGATGGGAAGGAATTGGTAGGGAGATCCTAAAAAAAACCCCTTTCCCCTGACCCTAGTAAAATGATAGGATAGTTTGTCAGTATTTTATTCAGTCTTTGCCTGATGCTTAGTTAGTTATTGAGGGGGCTGTTGTAGGTCCAAGAAATATATTGTTCTTCTGATTTATTCTTGGGTACTGGGGGAACCATTCAGAATTCAATGATTTCTTGTAACTGCTACCTCGCCGGATGGATTGATGACGATGAGGGGAGATAGTTTGTCAGGTACTCCTGTAGTTGCAAGAGATTATGTTGATTGACTTTCAAGTGAAAGGATCATGGAAGGGGAGAGACTAGGCTTAATATAAGGTTTAACCTTGTTCAAAACAAAGTGCCTGTAAGAAACTACTGAATATTCTCATTGCAGCAAATGTTCGAGCTTGAAGGTACTTGTTGAAGAACAGAAGGTTTTTTTTGCTGAATCTTTAATGTTAGAATGGGACTAAAAAAATTCCTTTTTTTATTTTTCCCACAAACTACTCAAGTGTCCTGGACAGGCAAGGAATTTGAGTGTCTCAGAATGCACTCTGACACAGAAATCACACAGTTGTGTGGTGAGGCTGTAAGCACAGAATAACAGTGTGGCTCAGCACAGATGGCTTTTAAGGTGGTTAGGAAGGGGAAGAGACAGGTTGCTGTAGGTGGAGCTGGCGAAGAACTGGAGGGTAGGCAAGGAAGGATGAATGATTGGCAAGAAGTCTGAACGGGAACAAAATCTCTGATCAGATAGAATCAGCCATTGGGACAGTTCTTCAAAACTAGGGGGATCATGGTGGAATCAAAGTGGCACATCTGGTTAGTGTGGCACTTGTGTCTCTGGGCTACACTTCAGCTACCTGTGTTATATGGGATACCAAAGCATAGTATGATAGGTTAAGTGCTCAGGTGGAACCTTGTATTAAATTTTCCTGCTTTTATAGCTTAAATTGGATCCTTAATGTTGAATTCACAAGCAAGGCTTTGAAAACATTGAGACCTATTAACAGGAGAGAACTGAACCTATTAATTAGAGGCCAATATGAAAAATTAAGGGGATGGGATTGAGAGGTGGGCCACAAGTGTCTACAACTGATCCCAGGGGCAACATCCTGGTCAGAAGCCAGCTCCCATCCAGAGCTACTAGGATGTGGGAAGGGGCTGGGTTTCTGGTTAGGGCAGGGGTGGGCAAACTTTTTGGCCTGAAGGCCACATTTGAGTATGGAAATTGTGTGGTGGTCAATGAATGCTCACAAAATTAGGGGTTGGGGTGCGGGAGGGGGAGAGGGCTTCAGCTGGGGGTGCAGGTTCTGGGGTGGGCCTGGGGATGAGGGGTTGGGGGTGCAGGAGGGCTGGGACTGAGGGGTTTGGAGGGCAGGAGAGGGATCAGGGCTGGGGTAGGGGGTTGGAGCACAGGAGGGAATATGGGGTGCAGGTTCCAGGCAGTGCTTACCTCAAGCAGCTCCTGGAAGCAGCGGCATGTCCTCCCTCCGGCTCCTATGCGGAGGCATGGCCAGGTGGCTCTGTGCGCTGCCCTGTCCGCAGGCACTGCCCTTGCAGCTCCCATTGGCCGAGGTTGTTGGCCAGTGGGAGTTGTCGGGGTAGTGTGCGGAGCCCCCTGGCTGCCCCTATGTGTAGGAGGTGGAGGGTGGACGTGCTGCTGCTTCCGGGAGCTGTGCAAGCCCCCGACCCTGCTCCCTGGTTGGAGCTCAAGGGCCGGATTAAAATGTCCGAAGGGCCGGATGCGGCCCCCGGGCCATAGTTTGCCCACCTCTGGGCTGGGGGGGTTTCATTTTAATATTATTCTATTTCTATAACCGTCTCTGGCTGCCAGAAGGGAGAAGAGGGTACCAGCCTGGACCTTCCTGGCTACTGTCCTGCTTCTCTTGCCTCCTGCAGTTGATGAAGGAGGAGGGGAGGCTTCTTTTTCACCCTAGGGCTAGAAACTTTTTTTTTTTTTTTTTAAATGAACGGTTAGGACATGCAGAAATTAATGGCTTAGGCCTCCCTTTCCTTTTCAGGGAAAACTTCCCACCTGCCTCTAGTGAGTAGCTGAGTGGATTTTTTTCAAGCGCTCTTAAGTTTTTATATTTACTTTTCTTTCAGATTTGTCTAATGGCAAGTGATTTGACAGAGACATTGGTTCATAGTCCATATTAAATTATTCTGATTTGTTACTCCTGTCCATAGCTTTAAATAAATTGTGTTTTACCTATTAAGATTTTATGTACACTAAGGGCTTTCATATTATTTAATTGTGTCACTATACCTTTCTAGAGCCACTTGGATTTTATATTTCCCAGTGGATAGACAAAGAACCGTTCTCTCTGGTTTATGAAGCAACACAGGGATATGATTCCTTTCCTGGCAACAAGAGAATGGTTCTATTTGTTCAAACTTTTTCCTCTGTTACTTTTCTGAGAAACAAATCTTTTAATTTCTCATGATAGGTCTGAGGGGGTTTCCTTTGCCTCTGGGAAGCCACAAAGAAGCAGAAATGCTAAAGATCTAACTTCCAGCAGCATCAATTAAATGGCTGTTACAAGTCAGATAGTAATATATTTTGTCTAGCATAAATATTGTCAAGGCAAATATTTTTGAGTATCAGTTTTAAAGTGATTGTTATGTGATATAACAAAAAAGAAAAGAGAAAGAGGTGGTTAGGGACTATTTAGAAAAGCTGGACGTGCACAAGTCCATGGGGCCGGACGAGTTGCATCCGAGAGTGCTAAAGGAATTGGCGGATGTGATTGCAGAGTCATTGGCCATTATCTTTGAAAACTCGTGGCGAACGGGGGAAGTCCCAGATGACTGGAAAAAGGCTAATGTAGTGCCAATCTTTAAAAAAGGGAAGGAGGAGGAACCTGGGAACTACAGGCCAGTCAGCCTCACCTCAGTCCCCGGAAAAATCATGGAGCAGGTCCTCAAGGAATCAATCCTGAAGCACTTACACGAGAGTAAAGTGATCAGGAACAGTCAGCATGGATTCACCAAGGGAAGGTCATGCCTGACTAATCTAATCGCCTTCTATGGTGAGATTACTGATTCTGTGGATGAAGGGAAAGCAGTGGATGTATTGTTTCTTGACTTTAGCAAAGCTTTTGACACTGTCTCCCACAGTATTCTTGTCAGCAAGTTAAAGAAGTATGGGCTGGATGAATGTACTATAAGGTGGGTAGAAAGTTGGCTAGATTGTCGGGCTCAACGGGTAGTGATCAATGGCTCCATGTCTAGTTGGCAGCCGGTGTCAAGTGGAGTGCCCCAGGGGTCGGTCCTGGGGCCGGTTTTGTTCAATATCTTCATAAATGATCTGGAGGATGGTGTGGATTGCACTCTTAGCAAATTTGCGGATGATACTAAACTGGAAGGAGTGGTAGATACGTTGGAGGGCAGAGATAGGATACAGAGGGACCTAGACAAATTGGAGGATTGGGCCAAAAGAAACCTGATGAGGTTCAATAAGGATAAGTGCAGGGTCCTGCACTTAGGACGGAAGAACCCAATGCACAGCTACAGACTAGGGACCGAATGGCTAGGCAGCAGTTCTGCGGAAAAGGACCTAGGGGTTACAGTGGACGAGAAGCTGGATATGAGTCAGCAGTGTGCCCTTGTTGCCAAGAAGGCCAATGGCATTTTGGGATGTATAAGTAGGGGCATAGCGAGCAGATCGAGGGACGTGATCGTTCCCCTCTATTCGACATTGGTGAGGCCTCATCTGGAGTACTGTGTCCAGTTTTGGGCCCCACACTACAAGAAGGATGTGGATAAATTGGAGAGAGTCCAGCGAAGGGCAACAAAAATGATTAGGGGTCTGGAACACATGACTTATGAGGAGAGGCTGAGGGAACTGGGATTGTTCAGTCTGCAGAAGAGAAGAATGAGGGGGGATTTGATAGCTGCTTTCAACTACCTGAGAGGTGGTTCCAAAGAGGATGGTTCTAGACTATTCTCAGTGGTAGAAGATGACAGGACAAGGAGTAATGGTCTCAAGTTGCAGTGGGGGAGGTTTAGGTTGGATATTAGGAAAAACTTTTTCACTAGGAGGGTGGTGAAACACTGGAATGCGTTACCTAGGGAGGTGGTAGAATCTCCTTCCTTAGAAGTTTTTAAGGTCAGGCTTCACAAAGCCCTGGCTGGGATGATTTAATTGGGGATTGGTCCTGCTTTGAGCAGGGGGTTGGACTAGATGACCTCCTGAGGTCCCTTCCAACCCTGATATTCTGTGATTCTGTGATATGATTGTTAAATACTCAAGCATGTGTGGGCCAAAATAGTGTCGGGGGTAGAGAAAAATCTCCAAATCTAATGCAAGCATTCCAGCCAATCAATAGCTGGATTTAGACTCATTCAAGAGGTCTGTCTGACTCAGCTATTTTACAGTCATTCTTCAGTCAGTTTGGGTGCTGGCTGGCAGTGTGTAGCCTCTCTTCTCTCATCAGTCATTCTTGTAGGTTAGAAGGAAAAAAATCTGTTTCAAACAAATTAAAACACACAACCCAAAACAAAGCAACAACATAAAACCTCCTCTTTAAACATGTTGGGCTAGGCCATCAGCTGGTCCAAATAACATTAGCTCCATTCGATTCACACCATTTCCCACCTCAGTGAATATTGTATTTTGGCATTGGAGAGTGGAGAAGCCTTCAGTGTCAATGGGAACTGCGGTGTTTTTCAGCACTTTTGAAAATCAGGCTGTACAGTTTATACACTGGAGGCCACAGAGATAAGTAAACTATTTTAGTCAATGTCTTCTTTCAGGATTCTATACGTATGCTTTATGGTTGCAAATTCATTTTTGAGACAAAAACAGTAGGAATACTAGGAATACTTAGTCCTGCCATGAGTGCAGAGGACTGGACTAGATGACCCCTCCAGATCCCTTCCAGTCCTATGATTCTATGAACATGAGAAACATGATGGGAAGCTGGAAGGGAGACCTGCAGGTTTCCACTCCCAGGACCCAATCCAGTTAATAAAATGAATGAAACAGCTGTCTTTCCCATCATTTCAAGAATTTGTAATTAACTAAAGCAAACCGTGCCAGACTGAATACACTCAGGTGGTGCCCAGCACCCAGTCACATGTTGACTTTTTAAACTACTCCAGACTAACAGACATTATTTCTGGGAGTTATTTTTGGTACCTATAAATATTGCCTCTGTTGCAGTTTTTGCACAGCTTGTTGGTGATGTGTACATCAAACTAAATGCGTTGCCTACAGGGCTTAAATTATTATAGAGTATTCCCTTACCCTAACTCCAACCCCAACTCCCAACATGCTATAAAAACTCCAGGAGGTTTTAAATATTTACTAGAGCTCCGTTCTGGACAACTCTGTCTGAATTTAAGCCCTCCCTACCCATCTGGTAGGAGAGGAGAGTTCTGCTGGCACTGTCTGTTGGGTGGAATGCTTCCACTGATAGATGGATTTGCTTCTAACAAGAGGAGGATTCAGAGGGGCCCATGTTTTATTTAAAAACTAAGTCTGCTTATGAATTCTGTATTCACTTTGCTCGGCCCTAAACCTTTGGATGCAGCATCACAGTTTGCAGTTAAAAATGGAACATTATTAAAACAAAAGGCATCCATACTCCTTGATTGCTAATGGCTGGCTATGAAAAGTTTCAGCATGAACTTTCTCTTAAGTACCAATGAAACTTGTCAATCCATAAGTATCTTGACTTCCGGAATCTTTACTGAGGGTCATATTTAGAGAAAGGGCAAAACCAGCACCTCAGATATGAAACCTTTTAAATTATTTCATACACTACAATTATGAGGTCTAGTATTATCATTTTTTAATTCATGGAAGCTCTCAAACCCCATGGTGATACCTTACAAAGGAAATCAACCAACAAGACTTTATTGTGCCATTTGGTTATTAAATAGCAAATCCCAGTTGTGTAAACAGAAAAAAATCATTGTACAGTTTTATGCTGGAATCATAATACTTTTTGGGAAAAGATTAGTAAATATAATCCTCGGGGGTTAGTTTTATCGATAATACTGCTGTACAAATAAAAAACCAGTTCCTTTCAGTAGTCTTTGGGATGACAGCAGTAAATTATTCATTTGCAAACTCTGGGTTTTTACACTCAGTGAATATCTGAGATTTTTTTGTTCTACCAGTCTCTGAGTCATGCTCTGTATGTAAATGCTTGAATAGCTATCTTTTGGTGCTACCCAAATAATGAACTACAACACCATTTTTTCTAGTGCCTTTTATTACAGAGATGTCTGTCTGTCTAAGGGAAAAAGCAGATATTTACCCCCAAAATAAAAGAAAAATGCTAAGAAAATTTTATTCTTGTGTGATATAGATTTAAACATTGGTTACATCTGGTTCCTATCAATCTGATCAGCAACATTTAATTATCGGGGGCTATTTTTGAATTGTGTATTCTCTGCAGAGATGGGGTGAAACAATTTATTCAAGAATAAATAATTTATTCAAGAATAAATTACAGAAGTATAGTAGGTTTTAAGACTTTAAAATATGTACACAACAATCAATATAGTAGGACAATAATTGTTTTGGAATGTTTTATTTTTTCAACATAGTCTTCTCTTTCAATTAAATTTGTTTTCTCTGTTACTATAGCATTTCCTGTTCACATTCCTCAGTATGCAGAGGCTAGCCACTGCAAGTGTCCTAATTATTGCACTAAAATGAAGATGATATATTACTTTTCACCAATGGGCTGGTGCTTTGTGAATATTTTCCCCTTGACTACGTGACTGCTTTTATTCTTTCTGAAACAACAGTTACTGTCCAGCACTTTTTATCTGGTTGGCAGGGTGGTCAAGCAGCTGTCTTCAAAACCGATGCAATTACTAACGTGTTTTCTGTTCATGAAGGCAGACTCACTATCCTCTGCCTCTGGGGACTGTAAATATCATTTTTATGATGTCTGAACTACAGGCCCTGTCAACCCAGTGATCTTATTCTCAATTAGCATGAGGCAGCCTGATTCAGCAGGGAATAACTGCTCCTTTTCAAGTCCATTTTTCTTTCAGTGTTTCTTGCACTGGTTTCCAGCAGTTACCTTAAAGCTTCGGGGAGTTAGGGGAGTTCATTGGGAACCATTTATCTCAAAAGAAACTCCCTGTGTCACTGTCCAGTTGACAGGCAATTTTCATGCAAAAAATGGCTAATACCACTTCGCTAGTTACATCTATGTAATATGTGGTCAAATTTTCAGTCCACTAAATTAAAAAAAAATTAAGTGAAATATTGTTAATTTGTATTAATGATGGGAAAAACCCATTGCCAGTTACTGTATCTGTAAATTAGTGAGTATGCAAACAAGCACAGAAAAAAAGTATAGATATTACATCACAAAAGGAACGTTATTCATCTGGTAATAGTGTCACATTATAGTTATACTACTGATAGATCAACTGTACATGTAAGACAAGTTAAGATGATGTCTGGTGAGAACTGAGTGTCCCTCATGCCAAAAGTTCACTCCATGTCTACTGTAAAAATGTTACCTTCCAGTTATGGATATTTTTCCCTTTGAGGTCCCTTGGCAAAGAAGGCCTCTCAAATAGCATTGTCCCTATATCTTGAAAGAGGTAAAAGAAGCGCATATCTTTGAAGACTTCTTTACATTTAACTTCCATTTGTTTTCATCTTGCTCCTGTGTCAGGGGATTGGATGTGGGAGACCCGGAGGGGGATTATTGAGGCAGAGATCAACTTCTGTCTGCCACATTCCCAACCTTCTCCAGACACCATCATTTGTTTCCAGACCACTGCAGGAAACAGCAGAAAATAGAGGTGGGGGGAACTGTGTTATTACTAGCACCCATGACTGCACCTACATTTCAATGGAAGACTTCTAGCTGTGATTCTCCCCAATAATTAGGCCATCTCTTCAGGGCCTCTCCCCATCCAACCTGAGGTGATTCTTGCATCTCCTGCTACTGGAGTCTCTCAAACTCTAGTTGCATAACTGGCTCAAGAGTGGATGTTTGAGGCCATGTAACACACACTCACGGGCTTCCACTCATAGTCTTTCACAAGAGCTGGAGCATTTTGATAGGGAATGGAGGGTTAGACTAGGCACATGGAAGTTGGATTGCCTCAGTGCAGCAAAAGAGGAGTTTATTTGGTCTATAATTTATAGAAGGATAATTGGAGAGGGATCCCAAACTGGAGAGGCACGATATCCAAATCAGCATGTAGGTATCCAAATATCTATTTGATTGCCTAAATCCTGTAGTTAGATAATCTGTTAAAACTCCCCAGTTTTCAGCATATGCCATGTTAGGGGGCTTATTCCTTCACCCACTTCCTTCCCTGGTCCTTCTCGCATGAACAGAGAGCAACAATACCCGAAGTCCAAAGGTGCAAACAATTCGATGTTTATTGGGGTGAACTTCCAGCAAGCATGATTCCAGTTTCCTTCCTTAGTGTCCCCCTTCCCAGCTCTGACACCACAGAGGCTTACCTGTGTCTCTGTTCCCATTTCCTGCCCTTAGCCAAACATGATTCCAATTTCCCCACCCCCATTCCCTTTTCCCATTTCCCCCTTTAGCAAAACATGATTCCAATTTCCTTACCCGCATTTCCTGTTCCCATTTCCCCCCCACACACACACACACCCACTCACTTCCTGATTGACTGCAGACTATATAGTAAAACTTGAGTTTTGCTTAGCTATACCTTAACCAATCATTTTCCTGAAATTTAACTAACCAATCCTAACATATTTAACATAATTATTTAACCAATTATATCCCACCACCTTAATTAGTTTACACCCAGCAAAATAAATTATACAGCAGACAGGAACAATCACAGAACCAGACAGAGATTATACAGACAAACAATAGCAAAGTGGGAACTATAATGACAAAACAATACAGAAGTGAGGATTTCACATCCCAGTATTGATAAGTGAGTTCTTGCCAGACAGGATGCTATCAAACTAAGTTTCCTTTTACATCTTCTAGGCACTTCCCTTTCTCTGGAGGCGATAGGTATTATCAGGACAGGATTGTATTCCTAACAGCCCAATAGCACCTTCTTTCAATGTGACTAGTTTGGAATGTGAGGATGTGACCGGTTGCTTCCCAGCTTATGGCTGCCTCTGTTGCTTAGCCAAAGGCCTTAGCCTAAGAACAGGGCCTCAGACTGTCACAGTAAGAGAAGGACCTTACACTGGCAGACAGTGATTTTGATTCTTTCTTTTATACCTCTATAACTAGCTAAGTGATAAGAATACACCTAAATTCTTAGAGTATAGGCCTTTACAGACAGGCCTGAATATCTATATCCTAACATGCCATCATATTCTTTTCTGTTGAAATGCCAACTTACATGAAAACTGGTAGGCTGTGTGGTCCAAAAGCCTCAATGGTATTCATTTTAAATGGCATAAATTTAGAAAAATGATAAGTTAGAAAATAGTAAATATTGTGTTTCTTTACTTGGGATTGAACAATTTTTTTATTGTTGAAGACAATCTAGTTAGACAAGAATGTTTATTGATCATTTTAAAGTTAGGAATAATTACACATATGATAGGGTTGTTCCCTTTCTCTGCTCCTTTATATCCTTGTTACTGAGCCACCGTATACAATTTCCAAAAGCGCGTAAGTGATTTAGAAGTATAAGCCCCATTGACTTTCATTGAGACTTAGGCTCCTAAATGCCAAAATCACTTTTGAAAATGAGACTTAGGCTCCAAAGCCACATAAGTGTTCTTGAAAATTGTATCCCATATGTAGAATATTGTGGCCTAAAAACATCATCCAAAAATCCAAAGCAATTCCAAGAAGAAATCTGTCTGTACAATTCCATTCCATGATTTTCAGTTCAGATGATCCGTTCATAGATTGGTTTACCTACGAGTCCAAATCACCACTAACAAAAAATCATTGTCTATAAAAGTTGATCTCATCTTCTTCATAAAATCAGAAACGATGTCTGGGTTAGGTGGCTGTCTCCTTGGAAAAGTAAAAAGCCAAAGTTGGCTTAATTAAGATGTATTTATCAAAGACTGTGACAGCCTTGCATTGCCAAATTGGCAAACATACAGCCTAGCTCCTCTTTACTTCAGACTGAGCAACAGAGTAAGATTAAAACACTCAGGCTAACCTATTACTCACTTGGCATTTACTGTGGTTCAGTTAACAACCTACCCACGTTTAGAAGCAATGAACTTTTTCCTACATCCAGAACCAGTTCATTAAAGTCAACTACTGCTCTTAACTGGCACAGAGGCAGAAAACAGCTCATTATAACACCCCAGAAGGCTACCTTGGCTACCATAGCAGGACTAGCTCATGCTTGACAAATAGTTCTTGTAAATGTCCAAGCAAAGGTATAATACTTAAATATGATGGCATCAAGCTATAAATATGTTTCTTTCTCTATACATATCTTTATTGACACACGTTATAATGTGTGTATATAGGGGTCTGAATTTTCAAAAATAGTTTATGGCAACAATTTTGCCCACATTAGAATCCATATTTATACAGACATATTAGCTTGCTAGAGAGCTAACTATCCAATTTACACATGCAAAAAATTGTACATGTACAACTTTAGCTACAAAGTTAGTCCCCAGTGCTGCAATGTAATCCATACTGATGTAGGGGTTCAGTCATGTACATGCTCATTTAAAAATTTGGCTCATAATGTGTAATATACATTGTAATACTAATATAGAAATAAGGATAATTGCTTTACTGTGACACCATAGAAAGCTTTTGCTTTTACAGTTAGCTACAGAATAAAGGACTCTAAATACATCCTTAATCTGTAGTGAGGTGGAGAAGTTTTATTAACCATTCACTGTGAAAGTAGTCTCTTCTAGTGAGTCCTGGAGAGTAATTGGATGACTTGTTCATGTCCAGGTCTTAAAGATTTTTCATGTGATTTATTTGAAGATGTGTGACTATAAATATCAAATTAGAGTGTTACAAAGCCATAGCATATAATCTAATATGTTGTATATTTGAGTCTATATTTGGTAGTGAAAAAATTTGAGGACTAGTGTTTTTCTATAATTTCTGTAACACAACAGAGACATAATAAATAGGTACTATAGCAATAGATAGACCCAGGATAAACTCAGACATAAATGGGGCACACATGTGCATTGGGGAGGGAGCTTAACTCAATGAATAGGACACTGGACTAGGAGTCAACACCTGTTCCAGGATCTCCGACCATTTTGCTATGTGAATAGGGGAATTAAATTAATCTTTCTGTGCCTCAGTTCCCCCATCTGTAAAATGGGGATAATGATATTCTCCTTTGGACAGAACTGTGTATGATAGGCACTATATGGAAACCAAGCGGTGATGGTGGTTAGCTGCTGTTAGCAGTGCCTTACCTAGATTTAGAAGAAATTCCTTAGACAGTGAAATTCTTGAGTAAAATATATTTGAGTTTGTGGTCAAATAGCAATGTAATATTTGTTTTCTTTTTATATTGTATAATTGTCATCTGATTGTTGTAGATGTACATTCATGTAAAATGTCTGTAACCTTTACTTTTCCTGCCTTTTGAAGAGATCAGTTTTACAAAGAGTCTGGGCAACTCTGAACGGTTATCCTGATGAGAATGTTGCAATCAGACACTGAAAACGTGTTGCTGAGAATGACAGATATTGATTTTCGGATTGCAGCCCCCTGGTAATACTGCTTAATGTGCGCAAATTGTGGTGAAACACTACAAAAGAACATGTCAGGGAAATACATTCAGGATTACAAGGAGGAGGTTCATTGGAGCTGACTGAAAATGCTTGGATTTAAAAACGTTTTTTTTTCTGCTGTGTTCGGCTGTCCTTTCTAGACGCGATGAGCATTTACTGCGGTACGTGCAATTTACCTACTGCATATAACTAGCTTTTGTGGGCTAACAGGAGATGGTAGAAAAAGGGAAAAGATGTATTGTGGCAATATTTTTGGAACATATTGACGTCTGTTTGCATAAACGGTAAATGCTTTAAATACTTACTTTGTCATTTTAAAAAGTAAACTGAAGCAGAAAGGTAAATTAGATTCTGACTTTCTTCAGGAGAGTGGACTAAACCATTTTAAAATGTATGGATCCTGCACAAAAACTTTACTGGGATCCTGAGAAAGTGTAAGGCTCACAGATGTGGGATTTTAGAAAGAAAGAAAGATACTGACTTAATATGTCTTTCCGAAAATGGTGTTTTTAATCATAAAATGGAAACAAAGAACAAGAAAGAGAGCTAAGAAAACTATTGCCTATTTCCCTCCTGGAAAATATATCAAACTGTACATTTCAAAGTAAGGAACACTTTCTTTAGGTTCTGTGGCACTTCTTGTTAAGGAAATTCTAAGTCAGGACAGTGCAGTATTGTTCCCTGTGTTACAAGATATAATAAAATAAATGTGGGTAAAAATGTCTTGAAATCTTTAATTAAAATAACGTATTGTTAGCATATATACAAGAGCTGGAAAGAAAACAAAAGCCAACAATGCTACATTCCAGTTCAGAATTGCAAGGTATTTTTGTTGCACATATTTAACCTCTACCTCACACTTATTTTTTATGGTCTCAGTCAGTATATGTATAGTGATTGTTACTAGGAAAATGTATATAAATATATATTTTAGTAGGAATAGGTGAACCTGATGGAGTTTAAGATTTTTGGCCTTTTAAACTATTTTATATTTGTGTTTTCAACATTTGCAACACAAGTTTGTACCAGATTCTCTCCTATAATGTAATTGTCCCTTTCTCGTTTATTCTATTATCTAGAAAAACATTTTTAAATTGACTCACTAAATGGAAGCCTGTTTGTATAATAGGAACAGAAGAATACCCACACAAGCTAGGCTGGCACCAGTGAATAGAATTAGAGTTCATTAGAATTTGTCTCCTTCTTTCCGCTTTGCTCAATTTTTCAGTTCCTCTGGATTTGTTCTTTCACACTTTTCACCACTAGATTGTTTGTTTTCTCTGACTTTTTTTTTTTATTTTTCCCCGATCTCTTCTAAGGAGAATTTGAACCGAATATATCGTTTCAGTACAAGTCAAACTTTGAAACCCACAGTCACTGAATGCTTTGAAATTGGGCAAAATGGTTTTTTTTCGTCCCTAAATTTTAGACAGAAAAAAGGCCTAGGTTTGTTTTACTAAAATCTAGGTAGGGAAAACCTGTATGTTGGAAACCCCATAGTTGTTAAATGTAATTGATTGGTTGTAATGTCAAGATGCAGTGAGATTCCAACACAAGAAGGATTGACTGTAATTAGAAGGGTAATTAGAAGGCTATAAAAAAAACACCACAGCAGGGGAATAGAGAGGAATATGAGGAGAAGAGAGCTTAAATATTAAATACAAAATTAAAAAAAACATACTGTGAAAGATTATGAGAATATAGCCCTTTTTAGAAAATGCCGAATAGTATTTCTAATTACTCTGTGTGGCATTTAGGTGCCAAAGTGATAGGTTCCTCAGAAATAGCTAAGACAGGCAGAAATCCTGCTTGTCTTAATCACTGAAGTAATCCCATTAACTTCAGTGGGTCAGCTTGCATCAATAGTGGTTGAGCAGGACTTGGGCCTCATTGTGGAAAGCTGAAGTGTGTCTCTGCATTCACAATTTGGCAGTGGATAAGCTTTGCAGTAATTAGTTGCCGATGTAAACAATATCCTTTAGAGCATGTTAGTGGGCCTTGGGTTATAAATGCATGCTTGTCAGTATTATGTTTAGGACATGTAAATTTTATGTTAATTATTTCTATTAGAAATTTTGAGATATATTTTCAGATCGATAGATAATTGTTCAGGACCTGATGATAAAACAAGGTTGATGGGCAAGCAGTGATTCCGCATTCTCTTATTTTTTTTATATGTTTTAGTCCACGCTTATGGAATAGTTGTTGGGCCAGATTATGAAGTGAGTAAGGAGTCAGGAGAGGGCGCAAGAAGCCTCCGCATCCCTTCTAGTGCCTCTATGGAGAAGTGCTAGTTCCAATATGGATCAGAGATATCACCTCTGGCAGCACTAGCCTCCAAGGGGTCAGTGTGAAGTTGGGAGCATGGTGCTGTCTCCATTGTACTGGCTGGCAGAATTGACTCGGTGTGTGAGGAGCACACACTGCACCTGTTCAAAGTGTGATAGAGCATCTGAGACAGCATGGACTCCCCTAGAGTCCTGTCAGGAATTCTAGCTGAAGCAGCTAAAATTGCTGTTGCCACTTCTGCTGTAGTGCACTCCCCTCCTTTCTTTACTACGGGGCTGTGATTAAAAGGAACAGCCTAGGCCATGACTTTTAAAGTTACATGGATTGAGTTATACAGCTCATAATAAAATCAATAGTAATTTTGTGGCTTAATCCTATAAAGGTAGATAACCTTATATTTCACTTGGCTTATTTCTGTCTTTTCCGCAGGGGACAAAGAACTAGTTTCCTGTTGTTTAACTCATTGTGGTTTTCTTTGATATCAGTTACTTAATTATTGGAGGCACTGTGCTCTTTTAATGTAAACTTGAAAATAGCATCTCATGGGAAAGATGTTGCTCTAGCTCTGTTGGTGCTCATTTGACTTTTAAAGTAGGATGATGGGGTAAAGAGATCACAGAAGATTTTAGGATTTAGATAAAAGTAAGTTAGAAATGGTTTTACCTCCCTCCCCCCCCCACATTCTTACTATAGCTCAGGGTGGTTAAGGTCAAACTTGAAATGTCATTGTCTGAATTAATTAGTAGGTAGAGTGTTGGAGAACTTAGTAGAAGCCTGCCTGTCATCTACCCATTTAAAACAAAAAGTGTGATTAAGATCAGTTTCAGAGTTTACCTTCTACCAGATGGCGCAGTTGCCTTCAATCTGTTTCTGAATCCAGGATTTAAAGGTGGAAAAGATTACACAAAGGGTGCCACCCAGCTAGCTACACTGTCTGAATTATGGCATCTGTCTGATTTATTTTATGTGAATAGTTGCTACTCTGGATTAAATTTATTAGCAAAAATTATGAGAATGGTTTCTGTGATATTTGCAGAACTGATTTTTCCCCTTCCCAGTCAAAACAACAAACATCGGGTTAGATTTATAATACCAATCTAAGAATTGTTAAATTTATAGAGTATGATTTTAGGGAGAGTGGGAGTGAGTGCTGTAGATGGTTACTGTAAATTTTGATGGAAACACTTACTACAAATTTAAAAGAAAGAAAAATGAAACAATTTATATCTGGTTTGGTATTTTCCCACCCTGTAACTGAACAAATGGTAAAATTGTATATCTCCATAACAAGTATGTTTTACAATAATGCAAACATTCTGTTGCTACAGGTTTTATATCATGGAGCCTGGAGTGTATTACCTTCCAGGTTCAAAATAATGGCAAGCATGAATAGTCCCTAGAGCAGGGGTTGGCAACCTTTCAGAAGTGGTGTGCCGCGTCTTCATTTATTCACTTTAATTTAAGATTTCGCGTGCCAGTAATACATTTTAACGTTTTTTAGAAGGTCTCTCTCTATAAGTCTATACATTATATAACTAAACTATTGTCATATGTAAAGTAAACAAGGTTTTCAAAATGTTTAAGAAGCTTCATTTAAAATTAAATTAAAATGTTGATCTTACGCCGCCGGCCCGCTCAGCCCGCTGCCAGCCTGGGGTTCCTTTAACCTAGGCTGGCAGCAGGCTGAGCGGGGCCTGCGGCCGGGACCCCGGCTGGCAAGGGGCCAGCAGCCAGAACCCCAGACTGGCAGCGGGCTGAGTGGGGCTGGCGGCCGGGACCCCAGACCGGCAGTGGGCTCCTGCCAGCCAGGTCCCTGCTGCCGGCCCCGCTCAGCCCGCTGCTGGTCCGGGATCCCGGCCCTGACCACATAGTGGGTACCTACCTTCTCCCTGGTTCTAGCCCATTCTCTTCCTCTCTCTTTGCACTGAGCTGAGGGTGGGAGTGCACTGAGCACAGGGCTGGGGGTGAAGGAGCAGGCTGGGGGTTGGAGTGTAGGGTCTAGTCAAGAGCTAGAATGAGGGAGGGGGCTCAGGGTTGGGGCAGGAGGTTTGGGTGTGGAGTGCTTAACTGGGCAGCTCCCATTTGGTGCGAGGGGTGCAGGCGGGAATGTGTGGGGGGTGCAGGAGCTCCCGTTTGGTGCTCAGGGTGGGGGTTGGCATGTGGGGGGTGCAGGAGTCTGGGCATGGGGTGTGCGGGGGCTGGGTATGTGTGGGGGGTGCTGGATGTACCACCCATCGTTATGTGGATGTGTGTTTTATAGGACTGGAAAAATCCACTATGATGAGAATTTTGGAATTTCCAGACTTAGAGATTTAAGGTCCTCTCTACACTAGGAAAGTGACAAGAGGTGTCACACATTGGCCAGGGTTTAAAATGTTTGTTTATTTCTGGTTTGTTTTGTTATACCTGCCTGCTATACTGCTCTAAATGCTGCAGGATTCACCTTGCCTAATGCAGCATTGTCATCATGTTGTGTTGCAGCATGATAGGGCTGCTGCACTTCGTGGGTTCTTGTCCAGTAATCTGTCACCATAGCCGTTTCAGTTTAACAGCGCTGCATCTAATATGGTAGGTCTTGTCCTTTCTTTCTCCCTTGGACAGCATTGCTGCTGTTAGCATGAGCTATTACCAGTCTCAGTAGCCACGTAATTAGGAATTTGAGAAGGAAATATGTCTGCCAGATATTTAGATACCACATGCAGGTGAAACAAAGCAAGTTTTCCAAATACAGCTTTGGTTCAAGGAGTGGGGAAGAGGTTGATCTGGTAGCTGAAAGCAATCAAATGTCCAGGCAAACAATTATCTCAGGATAGGTCTGTGTTTTAATCTCCTTAATGTTCTTCAGTGTACTTAAATGAACATGATGATAAGAATTCCAGCACATATGCTGTGAGGAATGAGATGTATTTCTTTCTTGGGCTGTCTTTGTCCATGCTGGCATTTATGGAACATTGAACATTAAGGTGAAATAAAACTATCTGGTCCCCTTCTCTTTGTTTGGTTTCACGACAGTTGGAGTAAGACCTGTGAAGGGAAGGTTCATTAGCTTATTGGGACCCAGACTGTTTATTGAAATGCATCTTCTGCTTGAGCTCTCAAGTTAAATTTTATTTGGTTTAGGTGGGATTGTCACTCTTCTGTTCCTACTTGGCCTTTCGCATAATTACTAAATGAAAAGCTTACATTTTATGAGCCAAATCCTTTAAAATATGCTTACAAAATTTGGGAGCACATTTGTTGTGGGTGTAGATTAGTAAGCAATGTGCACAAATGGTGCATCACATAATTGCCTAGTATGTATGCGCAAAAAGGGTTCCTTTCCTCATATGAAAGAATGAACCTATAGATTCTTTGGTTCATTTTTAATGAGTAACTTGAAAATTGGCCTTATATACTTTTGAGATATAGAATAAATAACAGCTAAGTAGGCATTATGATCACCCGGAGTTATCGTGATCACATAAACAATGAGGGACTGCAGTCTTCAGCGGCATGTGTAGTAACCAGTACCTGGAATTGGAATTATCTGTGTAACTCAAATTTTATCTGTCTTTTTTATTTTATGATATACACACACACACACATATATATATGTGTTGAATTTTTGTCCTGGATACTCACCAGCAGCTCTGATCTGACTGCTACATCCCTCCTTCCCCATATCCCTCATTACTTCCCCTTTTTGCCTTTCCTTACTCACAGAAGTTAGTCAGAGCATCTATCTCCTACTGCTTCAGCAGCTCTTTGACTACAGAATGGTGTGTATGTGAGGTGTAGGTGCTGGTGATGACAAAGTATTGCAGAAATCTCATAATTCACAGGTGTGATGTCATACATTTGAATTTAAATGATGAATTTTTAAGTTTCATGAGGGTGTGATGTCATATCTTTAAAACCAGGAGAGTTTTTTTGCATGGGTTGCCATGTGTTTAACACTACAATCCATGTGTTAAATACATTTACTCTTTACAGTAGCTTTCATTTGTTTAATAATGTAGATTTTAATATTTAACATGTCATATTTTTCTCTCATTTGGTGCTACTGACAAACAGTAAACTGAGACCAGATGGTTGGCAAACTGTGAAACCACCTGGCATACAAGCAATGCCAAATATATTTCTTTCCCATTTTTCTTTATATAACTTGAGTTTATTGGGGCAGAAGATCTAGCTGAGACGGGTCTGGAAACTTGCAAATAGGAATTCCTAGAGAATGTTTCTAGGCAGGGCAGAACAGAATGTCCTGAACCCCTACATTTGCCCCTATTCTTCCATTCTCTGTTTTGCTTTTCCCCAGCCCCCCCTTTTCATTGATTCAGCTTCCTGCTTTCCATCTTGCTCTCTCCTTTGCTTGTCCCTTTCACTAAAGTTGCTTCATACTGGTTGTGAGGACTCCAGCACCTTACTCTGCTGCTGTGGCAGTAGGTTTGCAGTCGAAGCACTTATTCTAATTGCTTGTTGCTCCACAACGCTGTGAGTCCTGTAGGCAGGGTGGGAGCGGAAGAGGAGCATGGATTAGAACAAGCACTTCAAGAGGGCAAACCAGCACTGGGACCTGCAAGGAGTCTTCTTACCACAACCAGTGTTACTAGTGCAAGACAAGTGTTAAAGGAAGCTGCAGGAAAGGATGATTGTGTTACAGCAGATTGCAGTCTTCTCTCGGAAGCCTTGTCTAGACTAGGATAAAAGGTGAGTTGTTTGAGTGCGTTAGTGAACATATGCTAACTAAAGAGACAAGGTGGGTGAGATATCTTTTATTGGACCAACTTCTGTTGGGAAGCGCAACAAGCTTTTGAGAAGAGCTCTTTGTAAGTTCGAATGCTTCTCTCTCTCACCAACAGAAAGTTGGTCCAATAAAGATATTATCCCACCCGCCTTGTAACCGACATGGCTACAATAACACTTCATATACTAACTAACAAGGACTGAGTGAATACTGATGCAGTCTTCTGATTGAGACGTACAGTAAAAATGAGTTCCTGACCACTTGTGCCCATTGAAAGTCAATAAGTATGAGTGTCAGTCTTAGTATACTAGCAAAATTCCAACAGGGCTAAAGATTGTTATTATTAGTTATTATTATTTATATTACTGTAGCAACTAGGATCCCTAGTCATGGACCAGGATCCCACCGCACTAGCTGCTGTACAAACACAGAATGAAAAGGTGGTCCCTGCCTCAAAGAGTTTAAGTCAAAGACAAGAGACAAAAGATAGATACTGGTGGGGTGGGGTACAAAGAAACAATGAGACAATACTGGTCAGCATGATAGACAGTAATGCACCAGCATTCCTGACCTCTGTGTGTAATATATCAATGTATACATATCTATCAGAGTATACAGTAAAATAGTTTGTATAGCATTTTGGGGTCCCTCAGGGTGAAAGCACTACAATACAGTTTCTATGATTCTGGAAGATTCTGCTGCATGAGAGACGCTCCCTATACTTAAAATGGGGGACACAGGTAATATCTTTTCAACAGGTAAAACTTCTAATTTCACCCACACTAAAACATACGTAAGATACTATGGTTAGATTTCAAAAATCGTAAAGCCTGAGTCTTAGTGGGAAAGTGCCCAGTAATGTATCTTTTCCCATGGAAACCATCTACACATGCCCTCTTGATTTATGGCGATTAGCTGCAGTATGTGGATAGAGCTATAGGGAGCTACCAGGTTTGCTTGGTCAGTTTTTCACTATGAAGAGACAGTGACCTTTACTCGGACCAGTGCTGTTCAACATATTCATAAAAGATCTGGAAAAAGAGGTGAGGTGACAAACTTCGCAGATGATACAAAATTACTCAAGGTAGTTATGTCCAAAGCAGACTGTGAAGAGTTACAAAGGGATCTCGCAAAACTGCGTGACTGGTCAACATAATGGCCGATGAAATTCAGTGTTCATACATGCAAAGTAATGCACATTGGAAAACATAATCCCACCTATACATATAAAATGATGAGATCTAAATTAGCTGTTACCACTCAAGAAAGAGATGTTGGTCTCGTGGATAGTTCTCTGAAAACATCTGTTCAATGTCCAGTGACAGTCAAAAAAGCTAACAGAATGTTAGGAACCATTAATAAAGTCATAGATAGTAAGACAGAAAATATCATAATACCACTATAAATCCATGGTATGCCCACACCTTGAATATCATATGCAGTTCTGGTTGTCCCATCTTAATAAAGGTACATTAGAATTGGAAAAGGTACAGAGAGGGGCAACAAAAATCATTAAGGGTATGGAACCCTTATGAGGAGAGAGTGAAAAGACTGGGACTTTTTGAGTTTGGAAAAGAGATGACTAAGGGGGGATATGATAGAGGTCTATAAAATCATGAATGGTGTGGAGAAAGTGAATAAGGAAGGGTTAGTTACTCCTTAACATAACACAAGAACCAGGGGTCACCCAATGAAATTAATAGGCAGCATGTTTAAACAAACGTAAGGAAGTACTTATTCATACAGCACACATTGGAACTCATTGCTAGGGGATTTTGTGAAGGCCAAAACTATAACTGGGTTCAAAAAAGAATTAGATAAGGTCATGGAGGAAAGCTCCATCAATGCCTATTAGCCAAGATGGTCAGGGATACAACCCCATGCTCTGGGTGTCCATAGCCTCCGAGTGCCAGAAGCTAGGAGTGGATGACAGGGGATGGATCATTCGATGAATGCCTGTTCTGTTCATTCCCTTTGAAGCACCTGTCATTGGCCACTGTCTGAAGACAGGATACTGGGCTAGATAGATTTAGTCTGACCCACTATGGCCGTTCTTATGTTCCGATGATTTTCTTTAAATTCGGTCCAGTGTTAAATTTATACTAATTTTGCAGCGTTTACTGCTTTTCAAAAAAAATATTAACTTTGTGAAATCAACGGTAGGACATTGGCTCAGACTTACACCAGTGTTTTCCTGTAAGAAGCAGTTTTCCCCCTCACAGGAAATTGGAGGAAATCTAAATGAATAGGGCAGCTTTTTTGCCACTGTGAATCTAACTAAATTAAACGTAACGAGCTTCATTCAAACAAATATTTGGAAAATGTATCAGGGTTTCACTATTATTGCTGTCTGATGCTAACATGAACATGTGACAGCTCTGTGATTTGAAAAAAAATGTTCTGCAATTAGTAAGACAAAATTCACCCCGTGTTTTAATGGAAGGATAGAAACAGATGCAGCAATGGCAATGGTGATATATTTGACTTTACTAATCTATTTATTAGACAGACTTTGGACTGCAACTAAGGATTTGTTTGTCATCATCACATCATCCATCAGCTCTGTGTTGCCCTGTGAGGCAGGGGTCATGCTGTTGCTAATTTCAGTCTGTCTTGATAATTTTTTTTTTTTTAGCTCACTTGATTTATGCAGTTTGGATGCAAACACTCTCAGCATCTGCATTTGTCTGCTTTAGCTCATGCTGCCCTGGACACTCAGAAATTGTATCTGCAAAAGAAAATCCTCCCGCACTTCCTCTAACCTTAGGTAGGAGTCCTTGAGACTCTAAATTGGGTATAATGCACACGACTCCGTCTCAGTTTGTCTTTTGATATTCCCTGCTCTTGAAATAGACAGGATTCAGTTTAAGGAAACTTCTCCTCTCTTGGTAGATACATAAAGTTCCACAAATAGGCCAACCTACTTTGTAGCTAATAAATATTTAGATTTATTTACAAATATATTGGATTGTTTCCAACAGATATGCAGTAAAATAAAAGGACTTACACACAAAATGTAGGACTATTCTCAGAGTGGTTATCATAGAAAAGAAATCTCGAAGTGAGCAACAAGTGCAAGTTTACGCATGCTCAGATTCCTATAGTCCCAGTCATATGGCCTGTATTCTCAATTTTAAAAATAAGGCTAAATTATCTTGGCAGGTAAAGATGAGGGATAATGAAACAATATTGGCTCCTCATTTGGGAATAACTTCTGGTTACTTACTCCATGTCTGATAAATAAAAATCCTAACATTGTTGTAACTTATTGAAAACTTGAATTTGTGTTACAATTAAAAACTTGTATCTTTAATTGTATTTTCAACTTTTTAATTGTCTGCCAAAGAAATATAGAATCATAGAATATCAGGGTTGGAAGGGACCTCAGGAGGTCATCTAGTCCAACCCCCTGCTCAAAGCAGGACCAATCCCCAATTAAATCATCCCAGCCAGGGCTTTGTGAAGCCTGACCTTAAAAACTTCTAAGGAAGGAGATTCTACCACCTCCCTAGGTAACGCATTCCAGTGTTTCACCACCCTCCTAGTGAAAAAGTTTTTCCTAATATCCAACCTAAACCTCCCCCACTGCAACTTGAGACCATTACTCCTTGTCCTGTCATCTTCTACCACTGAGAATAGTCTAGAACCATCCTCTATGGAACCACCTCTCAGGTAGTTGAAAGCAGCTATCAAATCCCCCCTCATTCTTCTCTTCTGCAGACTAAACAATCCCAGTTCCCTCAGCCTCTCCTCATAAGTCATGTGTTCCAGACCCCTAATCATTTTTGTTGCCCTTCGCTGGACTCTCTCCAATTTATCCACATCCTTCTTGTAGTGTGGGGCCCAAAACTGGACACAGTACTCCAGATGAGGCCTCACCAATGTCGAATAGAGGGGAACGATCACGTCCCTCGATCTGCTGACTATGCCCCTACTTATACATCCCAAAATGCCATTGGCCTTCTTGGCAACAAGGGCACACTGCTGACTCATATCCAGCTTCTCGTCCACTGTAACCCCTAGGTCCTTTTCCGCAGAACTGCTGCCTAGCCATTCGGTCCCTAGTCTGTAGCTGTGCATTGGGTTCTTCCGTCCTAAGTGAAGGACCCTGCACTTATCCTTATTGAACCTCATCAGGTTTTTTTTGGCCCAATCCTCCAATTTGTCTAGGTCCCTCTGTATCCTATCTCTGCCCTCCAACGTATCTACCACTCCTCCCGGTTTAGTATCATCCGCAAATTTGCTAAGAGTGCAATCCACACCATCCTCCAGATCATTTATGAAGATATTGAACAAAACCGGCCCCAGGACCGACCCCTGGGGCACTCCACTTGACACCGGCTGCCAACTAGGCATGGAGCCATTGATCACTACCGTTGAGCCCGACAATCTAGCCAACTTTCTACCCACCTTATAGTACATTCATCCAGCCCATACTTCTTTAACTTGCTGACAAGAATACTGTGGGAGACCGTGTCAAAAGCTTTGCTAAAGTCAAGAAACAATACATCCACTGCTTTCCCTTCATCCACAGAATCAGTAATCTCATCATAGAAGGCGATTAGATTAGTCAGGCATGACCTTCCCTTGGTGAATCCATGCTGACTGTTCCTGATCACTTTACTCTCGTGTAAGTGCTTCAGGATTGATTCCTTGAGGACCTGCTCCATGATTTTTCCGGGGACTGAGGTGAGGCTGACTGGCCTGTAGTTCCCAGGATCCTCCTTCTTCCCTTTTTTAAAGATTGGCACTACATTAGCCTTTTTCCAGTCATCTGGGACTTCCCCCGTTCGCCACGAGTTTTCAAAGATAATGGCCAATGGCTCTGCAATCACATCCGCCAATTCCTTTAGCACTCTCGGATGCAACTCGTCCGGCCCCATGGACTTGTGCACGTCCAGCTTTTCTAAATAGTCCCTAACCACCTCTTTCTCCACAGAGGGCTGGCCATCTACTCCCCATGTTGCGATGCCCAGCGCAGCAGTCTGGGAGCTGTCCTTGTTAGTGAAGACAGAGGCAAAAAAAGCATTGAGCACATTAGCTTTTTCCACATCCTCTGTCACTAGGTTGCCTCCCTCATTCAGTAAGGGGCCCACACTTTCCTTGGCTTTCTTCTTGTTGCCAACATACCTGAAGAAACCCTTCTTGTTACTCTTGACATCTCTTGCTAGCTGCAGCTCCAGGTGCGATTTGGCCCTCCTGATTTCATTCCTAGATGCCCGAGCAATATTTTTATACTCTTCCCTGGTCATATGTCCAACCTTCCACTTCTTGTAAGCTTCTTTTTTATGTTTAAGATCCGCTAGGATTTCACCGTTAAGCCAAGCTGGTCGCCTGCCATATTTACTATTCTTTCGACTCATCGGGATGGTTTGTCCCTGTAACCTCAACAGGGATTCCTTGAAATACAGCCAGCTCTCCTGGACTCCTTTCCCCTTCATGTTAGTCCCCCAGGGGATCTTACCCATCTGCTCCCTGAGGGAGTCAAAGTCTGCTTTCCTGAAGTCCAGGGTCCGTATCCTGCTGCTTACCTTTCTTCCCTGTGTCAGGATCCTGAACTCGACCATCTCATGGTCACTGCCTCCCAGATTCCCATCCACTTTTGCTTCCCCCACTAATTCTTCCCTGTTTGTGAGCAGGAGGTCAAGAAAAGCTCCCCCCCTAGTTGGCTCGTCTAGCACTTGCACCAGGAAATTGTCCCCTACGCTTTCCAAAAACTTCCTGGATTGTATATGCACCGCTGTATTGCTCTCCCAGCAAATATCAGGAAAATTAAAGTCACCCATGAGAACCAGGGCGTGCGATCTAGTAGCTTCTGCGAGTTGCCGGAAGAAAGCCTCATCCACCTCATCCCCCTGATCCGGTGGTCTATAGCAGACTCCCACCACTACATCACTCTTGTTGCTCACACTTCTAAACTTAATCCAGAGACACTCAGGTTTTTCTGCAGTTTCGTACCGGAGCTCTGAGCAGTCATACTGCTCCCTTACATACAGTGCTACTCCCCCACCTTTTCTGCCCTGCCTGTCCTTCCTGAACAGTTTATAACCATCCATGACAGTACTCCAGTCATGTGAGTTATCCCACCAAGTCTCTGTTATTCCAATCACGTCATAATTCCCTGACATCACCAGGACCTCCAGTTCTCCCTGCTTGTTTCCAAGGCTTTGTGCATTCGTATATAAGCACTTGAGAGAACCTGCTGATCGCCCCTCATTCTCAGTATGAGGCAGGAGCCCTCCCCTCACAGACGTTCCTGCCTGTGCTTCCTCCCGGTATCCCGTTTTCCCACTTACCTCAGGGCTTTGGTCTCCTTCCCCCGGTGAACCTAGTTTAAAGCCCTCCTTACTAGGTTAGCCAGCCTGCTCGCAAAGATGCTCTTCCCTCTCTTTGTAAGATGGAGCCCGTCTCTGCCCAGCACTCCTCCTTCATGGAACACCATCCCATGGTCAAAGAATCCAAAGCCTTCTCTCCGACACCACCTGCGTAGCCATTCGTTGACTTCCACGATTCGACGGTCCCTGCCCCAGCCTTTTCCTTCCATGGGGATGATGGACGAGAACACCACTTGCGCCTCAAACTCCTTTATCCTTCTTCCCAGAGCCACGTAGTCCGCAGTGATCCGCTCAAAGTCATTCTTGGCAGTATCATTGGTGCCCACGTGGAGAAGCAGGAAGGGGTAGCGATCCGAGGGCTTGATGAGTCTCGGCAGTCTCTCCGTCACATCGCGAATCTTAGCCCCTGGCAAGCAGCAGACTTCTCGGTTTTCCCGGTCAGGGCGGCAGATAGATGACTCAGTCCCCCGGAGGAGAGAGTCCCCGACCACCACCACCCGCCTCCTTCTCTTGGGAGTGGTGGTCGTGGAACCCCCAACCTCAGGACATCGCATCTCATGCCTTCCAACCAGCGGAGTCTCCTTCTGCTTTCTCCCCCCAGACGTATCGTCTGGTCCACTCTCCGCAATGGTACCTCTGGAGAGAACATGAAAGCGGTTAGTTACCTGTGTCTGCGTTGCTGGAACCCGGACATTCCCCCTTCTTCTTCTGGAGGTCACATGTTGCCAAGCTTCTTCACTGGCCTCTTGGCTCCGCTGTGCAACCTGCTCTAAATCTTTAGAGCTTTGCGCCTGTAGAAGCATATCCTGACGTTTGTCCAGAAAATCCTCAGATTCTCGTCTGCAACGCAGGGTCGTTATCTGTTGCTCCAGACCTTCAATCTTCTCTTCCAATATGGAGACCAGCTTGCACTTTGTACAGACAAAGTCGCTTCTGTCCTGTGGAAGAAAGACAAACATGGCACATCCAGTGCAGGTCACAACAGCTGAACCCCCCCCTTCCGTATCACTTTCCTACTATGAGCTTCCTCAGAGAAGTTGACAAGATGTAAGCCTCACTGGGCTCACTCCAGGCGAACTCCCAGGCAAACTCCTGCTGTGTGCTGCTCTGCTGTCCCCCGCTGCTCAGCTGGTTCGCGAAGCTCTGGCTATTTTTAAACAGCCAGGCTTCCCTGAAACAAACAAACAAACAGACAGACAAACAGACAAATATGATGATAAAGCTCTTCCATATAGAAATCTTTAAAACACAAAGACTTAAGAATGGCCACACTGGGTCAGGCCAATGTTTCCATCTAGCCTAGTATACTGTCTTCTGACAGTGACAATTGGTAGATGCTTCAGAGGTAATGAACAGAACAGGGCAATTTTGAGCGATCCATCCCCTGTCGTCCACTCCCAGCTTGTGGCGTTTGGAGGCTTAGGGACATCCGGAACATGCGGTTGCATCCCTGGACATCTTGGCTAATAGCCTCGGTGGACCTATCCTTCATGAACTTATCTAATTCTTTTTTGAAACCAGTTATACTTTTGGCCTTCACAACATCCCCTGGCAACGAGTTCCTCAAGTTAACTGTGTGCTTGGTGAATAAGTACTTCTATATATTTGTTTTAAACATGCTGCCTATTAATTTCATTGGGTGACCCCTAGTTCTTGTGTTGTGTAAAGGAGTAACTAACCCTTCCTTATTCACTTTCTCAACACCATTCATGATTTTATAGACCTCTATCATATCCCCCCCTTAGTTGTCTTTTTTCCAAGCTGAAAAGTCCCAGTCTTTTCACCCTCTCCTCATATGAAAGCTGTTCTGTACCCTTAATCATTTTTGTTGCCCTTCTCTGTACCTTTACCAATTCTAATATATCTTTTTTGAGATTGGGCAACCAGAACTACATACAGTATTCCAGGTGTCAGCATACCATGGATTTATATTGTGCATTATGATATTTTCTGTTTTGTTATCTATCTCTTTTGTAATGGTTCCTCACATTCTGTTAGCTTTTTTAACTGTCACTGCACATTGAGTGGATGTTTTCAGAGAACTTTTCACAAATACTCCAACATCTCTTTCTTGAGTGGTAACAGCTAATTTAGACCCCATCATTTTATATGTATGGGTGGGATTGTGTTTTTCCAATGTGCATTACTTTGCATGTATCAACACTGACTTTCATCTCCCATTTTGTTGCCCATTCATCCAGTCTAATGAGATCCTTTTGTAATTATTCATAGTCAGCTTTGGACTTAACTATCTTGATTAATTATGTGTCATCTAAAAATTTTGCCACCTCCCTGTTCACCCTCTTCTCCAGGTCATTTATGAATATGCTCAACAGCACTTGTCCCAGTACAGATCTTTGGGGGAATCTGCTATTTACCTCTCTCCATTCTGAAAACTGACCATTTATTCCTGTGCTTTGTTTCCTATCTTTTAACTAGTTACTGATCCATGAGAGGACCTCCCCTCTTATCCCATGACTGCATAATTTGCTTAAGAGCCTTTGATGAGGGATCTTGTTTTTTGAAAATTCACCTACACTGCATCAACTGCATCACCCTTGTCCACCTGCTTGTTGACACCCTCAGTGAATATGAATAGATTGGCGAGGCATGATTTCCCTTTATAAAAGTCATTTTGACTCTTCCCCAGCATATCATGTTTATCTAAATGTCTGACTAGTCTGTTCTTTACTATAGTTTCAACCAATTTCTCTGGTGTTAAAATTAGGCTTACTGGCATGTGACTACTAGAATCACCTCTGGAGCCTTTTTTAAAAATTTTCATTACATTAGCTACCTTTCAGTCATCTGGTACAGAAGCTGATTTAAGTGGTAGGTTACTACATACCTCAGTTAGTAGTTCTGCAGTTTCATATTTGAGTTCCTTCAAAACTTTGCAAAGTGCAAGGTCATGCATTTAGTGACTAACAACAAGAATTTCTGCTATTACCAGCAGGAGAGTAGGGTGGGGGGAGGGGGAGAGAAAACCTTTTGTAGTGATAAACACCCATTTTTTCATGGTTTGTGTGTATAAAAACATCTTCTGTATTTTCCACAGTATGCATCCGATGAAGTGAGCTGTAGCTCACGAAAGCTTATGCTCAAATAAATTGTTAGTCTCTAAGGTGCCACAAGTACTCCTTTTCTTTTTGCTATAAGCTGGGGATTTATCAGTTGGAAGTAACAGAGGAGGAGAAAGACTTGGGTGTATTGGTTGAGCCATCTATGAGCCGTCAATGGGATGCGGCCACGAAAAAGGTGAATGCAGTCCTAGGATGCATCAGACGAGGTATTTCCAGTAGAGACAGGGAAGTGTTTGTATTATTATACAAGCACTAGTGAGATCTCATCTGGAATACTGTGTGCAGTTCTGGTCTCCTTTATTTAAGAAAGATGAATTCAAACTGGAACCGGTGCAGAGAAGGGCTACTAGGATGATCAAAGGAATGGAAAATCTACCTTATGAGAGGAGATTCAAAGAGCTTGGCTTGTTTAGCCTAACCAGAATAAGGCTGAAGGGAGATCTGATTGTGCTCTATAAATACAAGGGAGGGAGAGGAGTTATTTAAGTTAAGTTAAGTGCCAATGTGGACACAAAAACAAATGGATATAAACTGGCCATCAACAAGTTTATGCTCGAAACCATCGAAGGAGTGAAGTTCTGGAACAGCCTTCCAAGGGGATCAGTGGGGGCTAAAAACCTAACTAGCTTCAAGACTGAGCTTGATAAGTTTATGGAAGGGATGGTATGATGGGATTGCCTATGAAGGCATGTGTCCCATCAGCGACTGCCAGTAGCAACAAAATATGACTGGAGATGGGACACTAGCTGGGCAGGGCTCTTGAGTTATTACAGAGAATTCTTTCCCAGGTATCTGCCTGGTGGGTCTTGCCCCCATGCTCCGGGTCTAACTGATCACCATATTTGGGGTCTGGAAGGAATTTTCCTCCGGGTCAGATTGGCAGAGACCCTGGGGTTTTTTTGCCTTCCTCTGCAGCATGGGGCACAGGTCACTTGAAAGTTTAAACTAGTGTAAAAGGTGAATTCTCTATAACTTCAAGTCTTTAAACCATGATTTGAGGACTTCAGTGACTCAGAAAGAGGTTAGGGATCTATTTCAGGAAGTGTGTGGTGAGGTTCTGAGGCCTGTAATGTGCAGGTGGTCAGATTAGGTGATCACAATGATCCCTTCTGACCTTAAAATCTATGAGTCTGCATCTTGAGTGAATTATCTGAAAGCAAACATAACACAGGATAGGTAAGAATTTCTCCCTTTTCTTTTATAAGTAGCCATGACCTCCTTTCAACTGTTCCCATGTCACCTAAAATAGCTTGATGCCTCTAATACCGTTAGTTAAAAAGAAATTATCTTTACATGTGTACATTATACAGGAAGTTTTCTTATAGCAAAACAGAACAATTTTTAACTAATCAATATCCTTTTTAGGTACCCACTAATTCCTCTCACTAATTACCCTATAACAAAGGAAACAATGTTTACCTTTAGGATGATTTGTAACTGTTTCCACTTTCCCCATTGTTGCTAGCTAACATCTCTGATAAGAAGTTTAATGCACAAACGCTTATTTGTTTTGAGATGCTTAGTTTTCCTTTTCTGTACCACACTTTCTTTTTTAATATTCAGTTTGTTTTGGAATTATTTCACTTGTTCACTTTCCCATTTCACTCTCTTGTTTATGTGTGTGTGTGTGTGTGTGTGTGTGTTTGAAAGTCCTGCTGCTACACTGCACTGTCCTTATTCTGCTCCAACTCTCATTTCCAACCTGCAGGAAACCTTCTGGTACAAAATTCTTTCCTTGTTTTTATTAGAAGGGCATCTCTCCAAACATTACCCTTTCTGTTTGAAGCAGAAGCTATGTTTTCTGACTGGGAATGAATAATGGGTATATTTAAAGGGCACTTGACAGTTTTCACCTCCTTACACACCATAAATAACCACTCCTTTATGTTGATTTTACATATCTGAAATGTGCTTTGCTATTCAGTAACACCTTAAAATTCATTTGAAGGAACAATTTGAAGAGTGTGGTAAGTACATCAGCTCTCAGTATATGAAATAAATTTCTACAGACTCAGTAATAGCCTGTATCTGAAAACAGGCCCCAAAAACCTGTCAACCTCCATCCACAATTCTAGAATTCAGGAAATGAGTCACATGTTCATGAAGGTGGTCACAAGATTGCTTCAGAGCAGACTGTCAGAACTGTATGATAGAAGGGATACAGTAACTACAGAAGTTGATTTCACATTGAGACTCTTTATGATCTGTTATATTTTGGGGAGCAGTTCGCAGGATTAAGGATTTTATCCACTGCCCATTGACATCACTGGGAGTCACTTTAATGGGCTCTGTATAGAGGATCCAGAAATTAGAAGATGGTGGTTTAATAATTTGAACATGGTTTAAGGGGACATTTTATGCAAGAATATTGGCAGCAAAATGTATGATGGGGGAGGAATAATAGATGGGCAATACAAGTGAGATAACGGGAAGAATGGATTATAACTGGGATTTGAAGAGTCAAATGCTACATGTAAACTGCAGTTCACTCCTTCCTTCTGAAAGCTTTGAGGAGAGGTGAACTGGGTTTCAGTCTGGAGGGAAGTATTGTCAAGGCAAAGAGTACAGAGTAAGTGGGGAAAGTTGGAAAGTGCATAAATGCAATGGAGCTATAGAGATTTATCTCATCGTGCTACTAAGAGAGTAATGGTCAAGTTATGTGAGCACCATAAGTCGATAGATTACTGGGAGTCATGAACTCCTGATTGGTAATACTATCTTTGACACTGACTCCATCAGTGGCCTTTGGCAAGCCAGGGGGGTTGCTGCACTTATGGCTGAAGCCCCAGCTATGCTTGTGGTGCCTCTAGGAGTAGCCCTAAGCTATAGGTGCGATCTTACCTGCACTGGATCAAGAGGGGGCAGGAGTATTTCCTGGCAGCCTGGGTGAGGGCTGCTTCTTGCTACGGAGAGCCCCAGTTGACAGCTGCCCCTGGCCCCGGCAGCCTCATCTCCTGCTCATGGAGGAATCGTGGGTGAGTCTGCAGGAATATGCCGCCTTCAGAAATCTGCTGCCCTACGCAGCTGCCTAGTTTGCCTATAGCTAGTGTGGCCTCTATGTATCATCTGCTGTTGCGATTGATTGCCTGCCTATAATCCATGTCAATTTCAAATGGCTGCTGGGAAGTTGTAGGATAACCATGGGATCATGCTATTTGTAAAATGTGCAAAATTCTCCCACATAGGAAGGGGCAGAGAAGACTGTGATCCAGGTCTACTTTAGGCATGAATTAAAAGTGAGTTCCGGGATTTAGAAAGCCTACTACTAGAAAATTTTTAAAAAGGTATTTTTCTTATCCCAGTTCCACTGGGTAATTTTTCTGAGGGCTAGGATTGTTGGCTATCATTGCCAAACATAGATCCAGGTTTTCTTTGTTAGTTTTATTAAATTACTTTTAGATTATATGTCGATCCTCCGAGACCTTACCTCCAGTTCCTGATTAAAGATTGTCTGTACATATCAGGGGCAGATCTGTCCTAGAATGGAAGGGTAGGAATTGCAGACTTTACTTCCCTAGACTTGGTTCCTCAGAAGTAAGGCAATAGAAGTCCAAAGATTTATCACTTTCTGACAGGCAGTGGGTCAGAAGACACTTTTTACCTTGCAGACTATATTTCTCTGAATTGTCCAAGTTTCAGGCAGGAGACCCTGTTCTCTTTTATTGCATTGAACTGTCCCTCTCTGCATTTCTGCTTGCAATTCAGTTGTTGCTTCTGAAGCGCTTTCTTGCAGATTGGTAAGGAGCACCTGGAATTAAAATTGCCTTCACAGCGTTACTGTGTGCCACTTGCTTTGGTAGCAGGCACAAAAGGCTTGATTCTCTGCTGCTCTGTACCTTGTGTAGCCTTTTGTACCCTACCAAGTGGAGAGAAAATACTACCATTCGAATGTGATACTGTGTTACACCCACTTTGCACAATGAAAACACAAGGCACAAAGAAATGGATTAAATGTCAAATTTTGGGCGGAAGTGGCTAAGAAGTAAAGCCATTTCTGATGGCGTGGTAAGGTAGATGGCTGATTGGAACAGAAGTATAAGAGTTATTTGGAGTTGTTTCAGCGGACTCATCAGTGGCATAACTTACTTGAATTCCTGTTACCAGACACATGCAGTTGTGGTGTATTCTAACTATGAACTCAATCCTTTCCTCATTCTGTAATCCTGAGCTCTTGCTCCCTCTGATTTTCTTTCCTTTCAGATCTTAGTGGGTGGGGTTCTTTTGCCTGTGATTTTTTTGTGAACCAGCTCTCACAATCCTACCTATAAAGACTTTACATTGTAGTGCCATTATTTGCACAGTTACTCTTGTTATACTTTTTAATCATTTGCATCTATCCAGCTTTTTAACTGCTCTATCCTGAATTCCAAGATCTTTTATTTTTTAGAAGTGGCTCCCTGGCAAAACTATGAAGCTTCTCAGAGAGACATGGAAAAGAGATTTGCAGATGGTCATAGAGCTAATCAGGCACACTGTACATTGCAACACAGAGAGTCGTGCCCAGTTTACTGCATGATGCAGAGCAGGAACAGGATCTCCTACTGGTAGGACAGTTGGTAGCAGTGGAACCATCTTTACATTGTGTAATTACCATATGACAAATCCTGAGGGCTTCTGCAGTGGTCAAATTACTTGGCACTGAAGATTTTTTTTTTTTGGTATTAAGGGGAACTTTTTGTTCTAACAGATATAAATGTATAATTATTGCACTTAAAAGTAAAACTGTAATGAGGTTGCTCATAACTTAAAGGACTTTTTGAAAGAATTGCAAAATTCTGAGGGTATTTTAATGTTACCTACCGGAATGTATTTTATTTACTTCTGATTATGGAAGGCAGTATTCAAAAACAATCAGAGTTTAATTAACTGTAGTTCCCTGAGTCTTATCTGTGCTGGTCTTTTCCCTTACCAGTAACAGAAGATGTGTTTGTTTGTATGGAGTTTGTTTCTATAGCTTGGGGGGGGGGCAAACTTTTTGGCCCGAGGGCCGCATTGGGGTTACAAAACTGTATGGAGGGCCAGGTAGGGAAGGCTGTGCCTCCCCAAACAGCCTGGCCCCCTCCCACTTCCTGCCCCCTGACTGCCCCCCTCAGAACCCCCAACCCATCCAATCACCCCCTGCTCCTTGTCTCCTAACCGCCCCCCCCCGGGATCCCACCTCCTATCCAACCCCCCTGCTCCCAGTCCCCCGACCCCTATCCACACCCCTGCTCCCTGACAGGTTCCCCGGGACCCCATGCCTATCCAATCCCCCCGTCGCCCCCGCTGATGAACCTCCTCTCCATCCAACCACCCCCTGCTCTCTTTTCCCATGACTGCCCCCCGGGACTCCCCTCCCCTCATCCAACCCCCCCTGCTCCCCGCCCCCTTACCATGCTGCTCAGCACAGCATGTCTGGCAGCCGCGCCCCCCGGCCAGAGCTAGATATGCTACCGCTCTGCTTGGCAGGAGCGCGCAACCCCGCTGCGCAGAGTGCTGTCCGCGTGGCTGCGGGGGAGGGGGACTAGCCTCCCCGGCCAGGAGCTCAAGGGCTGGGCAGGACTGTCCCGTGGGCCGGATGTGGCCTGCAGGCTGTAGTTTGCCCACCTCTGCTATAGCTGCTTTCTACAGACTCAAAGCACTAGAAGTTGCCTTATGGACTGTATTTCCCTATTTTTTTATTAGTCGCTGAAAATTTTTCTCCTCTTGCTCCAGATCCTTATTTAATTGTCTTTCTGTTACTGACCTTACTGGCAATTAGAAGAGTGGGTTCGTGGATGGAAGGATTAATCTTACTGGGACTAAAATCGGCTTTCTAAGGGTTGACTAATTTGGAGGTGGGGGTACACTGAAGGATTAACTTCAGGGTCTAATCATATTCAGAATTCTCCACTGATGATAAAGAGGGTGATGATTGGCTATGCTGTGTTTTTGTTTTGCTTTTTTTTGTTTGTTTGTTTTTAGGATTACCATCCTGTTTGTAGAACTGTTAATTAATAAAGAGCTGTCTTTCTGCTACTGGAAGTGATTTTTGTGTTAAAGATATATGCAGAAATGTATACCACTGGTGAAAGATCAATAGCTTTTCGGTCTCACAATTTTTAGTATATTTTCCACAGTGCACATGGTGGGGAAAAAAAGAGAGAAAACAAGAAGGGAAGTAATTTTTACAGAAGAAAAACGTCATTTTTATGGAAATTGATGGCTTTGATGCAAAATGGCAAAACTTACCTGAAAAATAATGAATTCTTGACTGAAAAAGTGCACAATATTAAACCATTTTTCCAGGATATGATTTTAGGTATAGAATAAGAAAGTGGAGTCTCCACACTGACCTCAGATTGAAAATCCAGAATGGTTAAACAAAATCCTCTACTTGGGTCTATTGAAGACACATGTGGCCAGAGGCATGAATCATAGAAATTTGATTTGGAAAAGATCTATTAGATCACCTCGTCCTTTCCCTGGGGACCAGCGTCGGCGTTATTCCTCACAAAGTATTTTCACTTTAAACTATTTCTTTTAAAATTGTTTTTGAAAGCTTTGTTTCTAGTTTTTTACGCCACAATCATAGTTTCTAGCAATCAATCCTGGATGGTGCTAAGCACTCCTGTGTGGTACATGAGGGCACTCTGCACCCTGTGAGACTGCACTGCATTATTGACAGTAAAGTTCATGATTATACATATGCACCAAAGAGAGTATGGATCCTTAAATATTTCATGTTACCTGGACATTGGTTGAGTTTTTTTGATTGTTTTACATTTACAAAAACCAGCATTTGAGAGCAACATTTTGTACAGCTGTGATAATGAAACTTGGGTATGATACTGCACCAACATTTTAATTCATTTAAAAAAAATTTTTGCAGAGATTTTTTCAAAAGATATATTTACTTACCTTTAATCCTTGTGAAGATTTATATATTAGTGATATAATTGATAGTCAAATAAAAATATGGCTCCAGTTTGATGTCAACTGATTAAAAATTATGAAGGGCGTAGTGCAGATTGATGATTCTTTCTCTATTTTTTTTTTGCTGTTCCATAATATGAAAAAAGTCACTTGAAGTTAATTGCTGGTGTATTTGAAATAAAAGGAAATATTACTGCACATAATGTATAGTTTTCCTGTTTAAACATATTATCATAGGCAGGGCTGGTAGCACCATCCATTGTGAAGGTTGGCCAACACTTCCCGTGATAAGACCCTGGTTTCAGATGCTTAATGAAGGAAATGTTGTCCATAGGATTCCTGCCTTATCTACTGTATGTGTTGGAAGGTGTGTAAGGAATGAGGCAGGGTTTGCAGGAAGAGAAAGGATGGTTTCATGGTTGAGGCAGTTGAGTGCTGCCCTGGAAGAACTGGATTCTATTCCTACCTCTGCGTTTGAGTTCCCACATAATGCTGAACAAGTCATTTAAACCAAACTTTTCACAAGTGGTAGATAATTGTGTGTTCCTCATTTTCTGGGTGCCAAACTTGAGACCCAGGGTCTGATTGCAGAAGTTCTGAGCAACCTGTCATAAATATAAAGGGAAGGGTAAACCTTTTAAAATCCCTCCTGGCCAGAGGAAAAATCCTCTCACCTGTAAAGGGTTAAGAAGCTAGGATAACCTTGCTGGCATCTGACCAAAATGACCAATGAGGAGACAAGATACTTTCAAAAGCTGGGGGGAGGGAAAAACAAAGGGTGTGTCTGTGTGATGCTTTGGCCGGGGACAGACAGAAATGGAGTCTTAGAACTTAGTAAGTAATCTAGCTAGATATGCGTTAGATTATGATTTCTTTAAATGGCTGAGAAATTAAGCTGTGCTGAATAGAATGGATATTCCTGTCTGTGTGTCTTTTTGTAAGTTAAGGTTTTGCCTAGAGGGATTCTCTATGTTTTGAATTTCATTACCCTGTAAGGTATTTACCATCCTGATTTACAGAGGTGATTCTCTTTATTGTTACTTCTTTTTTACTGTTTCTTCTATTAAAATTTTTCTTGTAAGACCTGAATGTTTTTTTCATTGTTCTTAAGATCCAAGGGTTTGGGTCTGTGGTCACCTATGCAAATTGGTGAGGATTTTTACCAAACCTTTCCCAGGAAGTGGGGTGTAAGGGTTGGGAGTATTTTGGGGGGAAAGATGTTTCCAAACAACACTTTCCTAATAAATAAACCCAGATAAATGTTTGGTGGTGACAGTGGAAGTCCAAGGGCAAAGGGTAAAATAGTTTGTACCTTGGAAGTTTTAACTTAAGCTGGTAAAAGTAAGCTTAGGAGGTTTTCATGCAGGTCCCCACATCTGTACGCTAGAGTTCAGAGTGAGGAAGGAACCTTGACACAACCAAAAAGTCAGTGGGAGCTGTGCTTGTATATAATATTCTTTTAACAGTTGCATAGTTTTTGTGTGTCAAATGGGGAGAAGAATGATGAACCCCATTATAAAGAGAGAATTGGAACATGAAACATGTTATATGAACCCTGATTTAACCTCCGCTAAATTTTATTTTTAATTACAAAAGCATGTCTGAATGTAGTCAGTCTTTCATGCTTCTTGCGTGACATCTTTGTTGGCAATCTTCAGCAGAGGCTACTGGTATAAGGATGAAATGGGCATGAAGATTGATGTTCTCACTCCTACAGTATATGTGATGGCGATGCCATCACAACCATAGGTGCCAACTCCATGGGTGCTCTGGGGCTGGAGCACCCACAGGGAAAAATTAGTGGGTATTCTGCACCCACCGGCAGCCAAGCTCCCCTCACACCTTGCCCCACCTCCCCTCCCATCCCCCCCACAAACGCACTGTGTCTCTGCTCCTCCGCCTACCTCCCAGCGCTTCCCACCGCCAAACAGCTGTTTGGCGGCGCTTAGGGCTTTCCAGGAGGGACGGGGGAGGAGTGGGGATGTGGTGCACTCAGGGGAGGAGGCGGAGAAGAGGTGAGGCAGGGACGGGGCTTGGGGAAAGGGGTGGAATGGGGGCAGGGACTTGGGGAAGGAGTGGGGCGGGGGTGGGGTCGAGCACCCCCCCCGGGAACAGTGGAAGTCGGCATCTATGATCACAACAAAGATGAGGCACCTGGATGGAACAGTAGGGAAGCTTGCCCAACTGCTGCCCTGTTTTCTGTGGATAAAGAGAAGGCTTCACCCTCCAAGGCTATCAGCCAGTCACAAGTACTTAAAAAAATCTTAGTCTGTGATATTACTAGTAGTACATTGTGAAAATAACTATTCTTCTGTATTTTCTATTCCTTAGGTTAAATACAAAAGAGACTTTGAAGAAAGCAAAGGAAGAGGGTTCAGCATTGTGACTGACACACCTGAATTACAAAGACTGAAAAGGACTCAGGAACAAATTAGTAACGTATGTGACTATCTCCTCAAGTGATAGCCGATCAGAGACATGGTACACATAAGAAAAGGCATGATTGTAGGTTTGTGATGTTTCTGATGGAGTCTGTGAGAGTGAAGAAAATGAATTTGATGACTGATTTGTGTGTCAGATTCTGAAATGTGTGTAACCTTATACCATACACTTACACAGCACATTGGCAAAGTGTGTTCACCTCTCCAGTTTCCATCAAAGGTGTTTGTAGTATTTGCTATACTACAAAGGTTATATGCATTTTGCTTTTGTATTTAACATTATTGTTTGCAAATAAGATTTATATTGTTTGATATATATTCCTCTACAGGAGTTCTCAAAGTAAGCATAGCTTGCAAAATAAAATTCTAAAATAAAATAAGACACTGATATTTAATTTTAGAAAGAAAATACCAGGAAAATGGCATGTAGAGAAGAAAAGAGGTACAAATGCTAGCAATGGAAAAGCATTGTCATGCATTAACTTATATCAATATTAATGCTGAATAACACCTTTGACATGAAGTGGGATTTTCAAAAATGGAACTTATCCTGAAAAGCACTAGGGTGCTTTTGAAAATTCCACCCTAACTATTTGATATATTCATATATTCCTACACTGGACATTTAGCTGACTGCACAAAGATGGAGAATTGTTATATAACATAATATAAATGTCTAGTGAATATTATGTAGAATAAAATTCAACATTGCGTTTAGCTTTACCCAGCTTCAGTTCTAATGGGTATTCTGACTTTCAGAGCTAGGCGCTGTAAGCTATTTTTATAAATTCTTTATTCTTTCCTTTGTTTTAGCCATAAAAAAAATAGTTGCACAAAACCAGAAAGACACACTTGGTGAAAAGTGTTTTCAGAAAGGGATCTTGACCTTTACCAACTTGCAAGAAAAATATTTATTGAGTGGAATGAAGGGTTTCTCTGCAGGCATGGGACCTTGTTGCTTAATTAACTGTACTGTCTGACTCTTGCACCGAACACATTTGCATTTCTTTTCAGACCAAGAAATTTTGTTTTAGGTAAGAAATACTTTATTTCCTAGATTCCTTTTTCGATGCAGGGGAATAGGTGTAAAGCATGGATGTGCAACTCCTATCTTTCCATAGCTGAAAAAGATGTCGTATGTCAATAAAGATTTTTTTTCTTCTCTTGCTATATAAATGATATTTGGACTTGAAATCAAAGGACTTTATTAGAATTAATCTTGAAGGGTAAATTAGAATAAAAAAATGTGGTAAATGAAGTTAAATTTCAATTATGCCTATCCTAAACACCTTTAGACTTATCATACTACTTTGTAGAAGGATAATGCTACATAAAACACAGTTTAAATCTAATTATTATTAGATTCTGTCTCACAGAGTAACTTCTGTGTTTAATAGTTTAGAAATGTACTTTGCAGTTAGATTAAGGATCTCATTAAGATTTTAACTGTTTGAAAGGTAAGCTCTTTTATATTTTTTTAAAATTTTGTCACTTTTAATGTATAGCAAAATATAAAAATTATTAATAATCTTTTTTTTTAATTTTTAGTTGTACATTGATTTTTCTCTTCCCTCCCCCCCATAACTACTGGACACTTCTCAAAGATTGTCTTTGAAATGAAATTGTAACAACTTCACTCCAGGGGTAAGTTAGCACTGTTATGTGCATATCTATCACAAATACTCATAATATTATATTCTCAATAGATGTAATACAGTAGAAACAGACATTTAAAAATATTTCCCTTTGTCTTGATATTAAGTCCTGCAGCACTCACAAAAATTCTCACAGTGCTCTGTCTCTTTTATAATGCATGAACGATTCTTTTGTGTTATAATGAAATATAACTGGAAAGGGGGGAAAAACAATAGATGGGGGGTTAAAAAATAAAAGGGTTATAAAAGGAGTGGCCATAATACTGTTGTTCTTTTGTTAGCAGCAACCCAGACACTGAAGTGCCTAGATCAGACAAATACTAATGGAATGTGAGGCATGATTGGTATAGCACAGAGGTGGGCAAACTATGGCCCGCAAGACTGTCCTGCCCCGCCCTTCAGCTCCTGGCTGGGGAGGCTAGCCCCCTGCTGTCCCACCTCCCCAGTAGTTACGCCGCCGTGCAGGCAGCGCTCTGGGCGGCGGGGTTGTGCGCTCCTGCCAAGCAGAGCGGCAGTGTATCTAGCTCCGGCCAGGCGGCGTGGCTGCCAGACATGCTGCTCTGAGCGGCATGGTAAGGGGGCGGGGAGTGGGGGTGGCGGTTGGTTAAGGGGCAGGAGGTCCTGGGGGGCAGTCAGGGGACAGGGAGCAGGGGGTGGTTGGATGGGGGCGGAGGTTCTGCGGGGGGGGGCAGTCAGGGGGAGGAACTGTGGGGTTGGATAGGCATGGGGTCCTGGGGGGCCTGTCAGAGGGAAGGGCTGTGGATAGGGGTCGGGGGACTGGGAGCAGGGGGGTTGAATAGGGGGTGGGATCCCGGGGGGTGGTTAGGGGACAAGGAACGGGGTGGGGGGTTGGATGGGTCGGGAGTTCTGAGGGGGGCAGATAGGGGGTGAGGGCCAGGCTGTTTGGGGAGGCACAGCCTTCCCTACTCGGCCATCCATTCAGTTTTGCAACCCCAAGGTGGCCCTTGGGCCAAAAAGTTTGCCCACCCCTGGAATAGCAGGATCAGGATGAAGTTTCTCAGCAATGAGTGAAATTTGCTCTGTGTCCTCAGATCGTTGTGTGAATTAATGGCCCAATCCTGCAAGGTGTGCAGTATACTTCCCGACTTCAGTGGGACTGGAGCAGCCTTCACAAGGCACCCAGCACCTTTGAGTATCGGGCCCCATAGCAACAAATGTAATAGCTTGTTAGGATCATGTTGGCATGACAGTCACAAACCAAGCATTCTAGTCTAGATTGGTATAGGAAAATTAAATAAATTAAGTAGGTCTCTTAATGACAAGTTTCAGATATTTTGGGCAACCTTTTCATGGATGGATGAGCATTTTAAATTGCCTGTACATTTTCCAATTTGTATGGAGCGATTTAAGATGTCATAAATTCGTTTTGTTCAATATTTGAAACATAAAAATTCACATCCACTCTGCAGCAAAGGATGTCACTGATTTGTGGCATCAAATGGTCATATAATATGCACACAGAAATCTCAAATTGTGTGTGCAGTGAAATGCATTTATTTTGTTAGAGATCTGGGCCATTGTTTTTGTCCTTGTAAGCTGTGAGGGATAATTTCCAATATGCAGTCAAATATTCTCAAAATGAAAAACATTTAACTTGAAAGTCCAGTAACACTGGTGAATTTTATCAAGGAAAATGAGAAGGTAGCAAAATGGCCATAATAATTTTGCAAAGGCTCTGTTTCTGCACATGCAGTTTTGAAGGGAGGGGAAGAAGCCGTGTATCTAAATTTGAAAAGGGAATCACATAGCTAAAGAAAAAAATAGCAACACAATTTAATAAAATGTTAAGCAGCCTTAATGGGAATTGAGGACTCGCAACAACTTGCAGGAACTGGCCCTAGCTTAGTGCCATTAGTCTTTTATCTCTAGAGATCAGGTTGGAACCTCATTTATGTCATATATGAAATAAGTTGTTTGTTCTCAAATTAGTTCTTGGTAAATTCTTTCAAATTTAAAATCAAACAAACATCTCTACAGTTTGGTTAAATGGACAGTTTCTGTTAAGAAGAAGACAGGAGCTGGATGGCAGGTTCCCACTGGCTTTGCTGGATAAGTATGATAGTGTATTGAATCTTGCATAGTGGATGCCTGCCTTGGATCAAGTTGGTACTACCTAATCTCGCCTCAGTATAAGCATTTGATCACTTTCCGGGCACTGAATTTAATTCATGTATGAACAGAAAAAGCACACATCTACTGCCTTCTTCGTCCAGAGATCTGGGAATATGTATGCATTTACTTATTTTATATATACATGGTATTCTCCTTCCTGACAATATGCAAGATGTTGGGGGAAAGAAGGATGGAGGTCATGTGTAAAAAAAAAAAAAAAAAAAAAAAAAAAAAAGTGAGCTCTAAAAAATGGCTTTAATTTACTCTGCAAAAACTGAAAACAGAACAAACCAAAAAATAGCCTAATGTACCAAGAAGTAAATCAACGCAGTCACTTTGCCCAGTTATATGAAAATAACATTTTAAACCTCAAATGATGATTGAATTCTGATGTGAATATTCAATTTCATTAGAAATAAATTTTGGTTTATAGTACATTGTTTTCATTTCAATGGAAATCTGGTAATATAAGCTCCCAAAAAACTGAGTGCATGAATTTGTATCATAAGAAGGGTAACTTTTTTTGTTTTGTCTCTTAGGCACATTTTTAAGTAGTAGGGGGTCACAATCTACCCTCAACTATATCCATGCAACTCCACCGGGCAAAACTTGCACCTAAATATGAATGATCTAAATACCAATTTTCAGACAAAAGACCTACGGGATAAAGGAGGATTACTATCTCAAATGTGACACAAACATGTCCTCACACAGTATCTAAAGGAAAAACTCCTGTTGCTGGCTTCTGTGTTTGTGCTATGAACATCTCGGAGTAGAGCTTGGCCCTAACTGTATGTTTGAGAAACATTTTCATATTTGGAACTTACTGGCACATTTGCTTGTCCTGTTTACTTGCTCTAATATAAACTGCACTTTCAAATTGCCAAAACAGATTGTAAGGAAAATTGGCAGGAGAAGTTGTTAACATCAAGCCCAGGAGCACCATTTGTAGGCTACAAGCTTAAAGCTTGAAGACTTTAGTTTAAAAGGTGGTTGGTTGGTTAAAAAGGGGGAGAGGAATTGAATGAAAAGGAAGGAGCAAAACTGACAGGTTCATGAATGTCAACATTTCACACAACTAACTCAAATGCTAGAGCAGAGATGGGCAAACTGCGGCCCGCTGGCCCGTCCTGCCCGGCCCTTGAGCCCCCGGCCCCTCCCCTGCTGTCCCCCCCTCCCCTGCAGCCACGCCGCCATGTGGGCAGCTCTCTGGATGGCGGGGTTGCGCGCTTCTGCCGAGGGGGTGGTTAGGGGACAAGAAGTGGGTGGGGGGGTTGGATGGTCGGGAGTTCTGAGGGGGGCAGTCAGGGCAGGAAGTGGGAGGGGGCAGATAGAGGGTGAGGGCTAGGCTGTTTGGGGAGGCACAGCCTTTCCTACCTGGCCCTCCATACAGTTTTGCAACCGCAATATGGCCCTCAGGCCAAAAAGTTTGCCCACCCCTGTGCTAGAGTAATCTGTGGTGTGCCAGTAAGTAGACAGGAAAGGCATGTTATATCACACAGAAAAAGAGTAAACATTTATTAAAAGTAAAATTGGATTTCACGTTGCCTAACCAAGTGGCTGATATTTTTATCTGCCTTGTCTTCTCCTTCTAAACATGATAGTTTTAATCTGTCATCTGGAAGTCCTATGTTAAATTTAACCAGTGCCAACACGCATTTATATTTGTGTGCATAATTATAGTTGAGCCAGATGAAAAATGTAGTTGCTGACATCAAAAATATTCCATACACACTCACCAGTTTCTGAACTGCATGGAAATATTGGGCTCCATCTTGCAAGGTGGTGGTTGCCTTCAGGTCCCCTTGACACCACTAGCAATTAAGTGTGCTGAGCAACTCCGAGAACTGCTCATTATCTTGTTGGACTGAGCCCAGAGTGTACAAAACTTCAGTTAAAGTAAATTACATGTAACACATTTAATTATTTTCCTAACATTTTACATCAGTTTAGAGACTTAGAGGATAAAAGGGTCTTTCTTCCTGTTAATACACACACACACACACACACTCTCAATCAGTCAGTCATGTCCAAACTCATCCCTTTAGGAGGTTTGTCTTTACATTAGACTTTGTTGTACTTAAGTCAGCAATAAACTGAAGCTCTCCGCTTTCTCCTGAGGCTATGGCTTATCTCAGTGAGAACCTTCGGATACTCAAACCTTATACTCTGGTGGTAGAGCTGATAGGATCCATGTGACCTATCCCATCATAGTAAGAAGGCAGAAATAATTCTGCCTCCATCAGCAGGGTGCTGGCACATGATGTTGGAGTGACTCGGGAAAAAAAGCCTATTACTCCTATCTGTGGCTGTGAATATTTATTGCAAACAGATTCCAAAAATTTGTAGAATGGGTAAAAAGAAAAATCTGGAAAGTGCCTGAACACACGATTCAGGACCGGAGATGCAGGGAAAAAAACAATGTAAATAATTTATATTAAATAGAACATATTAAATAAGCATTTGGAAAACTTCAAGAATGTGTTTTAAAATGTATAAAATTTCAGTATATAAAAACATAGTTTTGATATATAGTCCGTCAAAAAACAAAAACCCATTGTAAAAAAAACATTATTAAGGTTGCAACATCAAGCACACAAAAGTTAAGAAATGCAAGAATTAAGGCTGCCTGTGAAATCTTAATCCAGCCCCCTTCTACGTATGTGTTGTAATATAGTCTTTAATTACATGAGTGCATACTCTTTTTTTCCACAGTGCATAGCATGGCTGGTGTTCGCTGAATGAGCCAATAGTCAGTATTTCCTTTTATCCTCATCACTCAATGTGTGTCCCCGTCCATTATTTGCTGCATACCATCCTAATACAGTACTGAACAGAGAACTATTAATTCCCTCGTGGGCTTTTCTGTAGAGCTCTCATTGTGATATTTTAAATTCGTTGATGTCTGTAAATAACTCTTCACAACACCTCATGAGATGAGTGTATAATAATCTTCATTTTATACACAGGGTTTAAGCCAAAATTGTCAAAAGTGTCAACTAATTTTGATGGATGTATCTGAGAATCCTTGGGCCTAATTTTTCAGAGTATTTATCATTATATAACAGTTTATATGTTCAGAGCACATCTCCCATTGACTTCTGTAGTAGTTGTGAGTGGTCAGTAGTTCTGCAGTTCAGGTTGGTTACTCAGAAAATTAACATTTAACAGTCATCTGTACAATTTTCAGTTTATGTGACTTGCCCAGCCCCATATGGGAATTCTGGGGCAGAGCCTTGGATACAATCCAGTCCTTCAGTGTGCCATTCAACAGCTTTTCTCACAAGTCCATCCTTTTTTCCCCTACAGCCCCTGCCTCATTCACCATAGGCCTGCCAGCTTCTGGAACAAATGAGGCAGGGGTCCTACAGCGAACAGTCTTCTTCACTACACAACCCCGATTCCTCCCCAAAGTAGGCCCATTCTGTGCTCTGAAGGAGATGGGAAAAGTATTATGTGATCATGTAATTAAAGACTGATACTAGAATATTGTGTACAATTCTAGTATCCACATTTTAAAAAGGATGTAGAAAAAATGAAGCAGGTACAGAAAAGAGCCACAAAAATGATTTGATTGAGAAAATACTTTACAGTAAGATACTTAAAGCGCTCAATCTGTTTAGCTTATCAGAAAGAAGATGGAGAGGTGACTTACAGTGTATGAGTACCTTCACAGGAAGAAAATACAAGGTACTAATGGGATCTTTAATTTAATGGAGAAAGGCATAACAAGAACTAATGGCTGGAAGCTGAAGACAGACAAATTCAAACAGGAAATAAGGAACAAATTTTTAAGTGAGGTTGATTACCACTTCTCTTGATAGTTTGTTCTAATGGTTAGATTCCCCATCTCCAGCTGTCCTCACTTGAAGATTATATGCCTTCCTGGTTATGTTTTAGCCAAACACAATTCATGCTTTATGTCATAAATATAAAGGGAAGGGTAAACCCCTTTAAAATCCCTCCTGGCCAGAGGAAAAATCCTCTCACCTGTAAAGGGTTAAGAAGCTAAAGGTAACCTTGCTGGCACCTGACCAAAATGACCAGTGAGGAGACAAGATACTTTCAAAAGCTGGGAGGAGGGAGAAAAACAAAGGGTCTGTGTCTGTCGTTATGCTGCTTTTGCTGGGGATAGAACAGGAATGGAGTCTTAGAACTTTTAGTAAGTAATCTAGCTAGGTACGTGTTAGATTATGATTTCTTTAAATGGCTGAGAAAAGAACTGTGCTGAATAGAATGACTATTCCTGTCTGTGTGTCTTTTTTGTAACTTAAGGTTTTGCCTAGAGGGATTCTCTGTGTTTTGAATCTAATTACCCTGTAAGGTATCTACCATCCTGATTTTACAGAGGTGATTCCTTTGCTTCTATTTACTTCTATTTCTATTAAAAGTCTTCTTGTAAGAAAACTGAATGCTTTTTCATTGTTCTCAGATCCAAGGGTTTGGGTCTGTGGTCACCTGTGCAAATTGGTCAGGATTTTTACTAAACCTTTCCCAGGAAGTGGGGTGTAAGGGTTGGGAGGCTTTTGGGGTGAAAGACGTGTCCAAACTACATTTCCCAGTAAACCCACTTAGAGTTTGGTGGTGGCAGTGGATATTCCAAGGACAAAGGATAAAATTAATTTGTACCTTAGGGAAGTTTTAACCTAAGCTGGTAAAAGTAAGCTTAGGAGGTTTGCATGCAGGTCCCCACATCTGTACCCTAGAGTTCAGAGTGGGGGAGGAACCTTGACACTTTATTTTTATGCATAAAAATATAAGTTATTAGGATCAATACAGGGTAACTGGATGAAATATAAGGTTCTGTGACATACAGGAGGTCTGACTGGATGATCTAATGGTTTCTTCTGGTCTTAAATTCTATGAATATATGAATAAGACATGGATCATCAGCAGGGTTGGGATCTTTAGATTCACCAGTTCCCTGCCACTTGAGCTAATGGAGTAAATGGTAGCAGTACTAGGCTGTTATTTTCTGTGTTGCAGGGATGGAGACACACATTTCGCTAGACAACAAAGGAATGTAGAGAATCAGGAATAATGTGTTCAGTTCCAGGTTCTGCAGGGGGGTGTTCTCTAGTGATTACAGACACTTCCCAGCCCTGTCCCTCCAGCCTCCCACTTTCCCCCTTCTGTTCCACCTCCCCTTCCTGCCCATGTTTCCTCCCCTGCTGCTATTCCCTTGGCCCTTGCCCATTTCCTCCCTGCTCCTGTCCTCCTTCCTCTGCTCCTCTCCCTGTCCAGCCTCCACTTTGCTTCTATTGTCCCACCTACCCCTGTGCTCCTGCCCCTCTCTCCTCCTCTTGTTCCTATCCTCTGCTCTGGTCTTTTGCTCTATCCATGCTCCCCCCACAGGCTCCTCTTCATCCACCTTGCCCCCACCTCCTGCCCCTTCCTCTCTGTCCTGCCTCTCACCCTTCTGTATTCAAGTCTGGTAGCTTCCTCCTTCCCCTTCATGTCACCTGGGTACCAGCAGAAGGAGCTTTGAGAACACAGGACAGGATATCTCTCTGCTCTCAGTTCCTTTCATGAAAGGAGCTATTGCATGAAAAGTGGTGCTCAGCCCGTGCATCCCTGGATTGGAGCATGTTCAGTTGCTCTTTTGGGATGTTACGGGTATTCCGGTCAACATATTGGAGCTGTGGTATCGGGGGGAGCGGGGAAGGACGACCATGCTCAGTAGAGATGGAATTGGGGAGCTTAATTGCCAAACCCTAGCAAATCGCTACTGAACTTGTGGAAACTGTGATTTTTCAGAGGCTTAAAACTTTAAGCAAATTTTCATGGATGGCAAAAGGCACATCCCTATACCACAGTGACCACCCCCCGCTCCCAAATTTAAACTCCCTGCTCCAAAGCATGGAGATGCTAGACCTTCTCAATGATGCAGTTGCAAGAATTTTTTTTAAGATGGGCAAAGGAATATATTTTCTCCTAACCTCATTCTTGGAAGCAGCTGCTCTGTTTTAGCTGAAACTTTAAAATTAAAAGCAAAATAAATCATCAGGAGGCAAACACCTGGTATGAAAAATGTCAGCTTGAGTAGGTTAAGTTTGGCAAAGTTATAAGTAATTGAAAATAGATTCTTATAATGGAAGGCGTTGAGCAGCCTTAACTGTAGCCATCACTATCTGTTCCACGTGTAATTATATTATACATACAAATTCAGATAAGCTCTCAAGTGAGAAAAAAATCTGTTGAAATTTGACAGATATTATACCTACATTTATATTGAGCTGCTCTGCTGGTAAGCTAAAAATATGCGAGAGAAACTCCACATCAGCAAATGGTCTGAAATGAAAGTACTGTTTTGTCAGATAGAAGTACATTGTATCTTGAATAGGGGCTTTGGAAACTGACAACAGACCTTGGAAGACTTTATTATTGTTGAAAGGTTCTCTTTGAACCTGTGAAAAACGATAAGTGGCTTCCAAAAGAACCCTTACAATTCTGAGATCAGAGTTATCAAGGAAGATTTCTGGGGTTAGAGGAAATATTTTAAGTGAAGTGAAGGTCCAGAATTAGAATCAAGTATATATGGTACCTATGTTCAAGAACAGGCCTCAGGTATCTTACAGAGTGATAATTTTTAAATTACAGGCTCATTTATTAATTTAGCATATAGAGAATCATAGAATATCAGGGTTGGAAGGGACCTCAGGAGGTCATCTAGTCCAACCCCCTGCTCAAAGCGGGACCAATCCCCAGGACCAATCAGAATTTATTCTTTTGACTAGGTTAGAAAAGCTCTTCTTTCTCTATTTTTATAACAAATATTTTGTATTTTTTTGTATATTTTGTATATGCTACATGGGTTTACGTATAATTTCAGAAAGTCTTTTTATAAAGTTTTTAAAAGACTCCACTTTTAAGATTTAAAGATAGAGCATGATTTATAATAAAATAGACATTGATGGGAAGTTGCCCGATTATCAAAAGTCATAGAACTTAGTGTTAAAACATGTATCAAAGTTGTAGTTATCTTCTCTGATTCTGTTTTAAATAAGTAACATTGACAGGATGACTGTAACATTGTTCATTATGCTGACAATATGAAATTATGCTGTGTGATAGACACAAAACAAGCAGTCAAGAAGAATCCTCAAAGGCATGAATTTTCTATATTCTATAATTTGGTCAACATTTATGAGAAATGCATGCTAATTGTAAATTGGTTGCAAAACTGTAGAATTTAAGTGCAATTAGGCGAAATAGTCCAATTATTTGGATAGCAGCCGTAAATAAATAATTTTTCCTTAAAACGTCTGAGCATTACAGAGAAGCAATTAAAAATGTTTCTTTAGGATAGCTTAGAGGAGTGGTACTTAAGTCCTAAGTCAGAGCCATTACAGCATTGTGTTCATTCCTGTCACTTATATAACAAGTGATAAATCACTTAAACGAATCCCTATATTTGGGTTTGTGGGATGCTTTGCATGAGGAATCCTCTAATTCAGTAAGAATGTTCTGCTTTTCAATGACCAAACTATTCAATCCTGTCTAGAGGGAAGGAGGAGGACCTGATTTTCTTCTTATGATTTAACAAAGTCATCTGGTTAGGAGGCAGAAAGGAAAAAGATTGAGCAAATAAGAGAGCAGTTCCCAAATCTCAAGAGGTATGGTACAATATTCATGTTGAATTGCAAGGCCAAGGCAAAGTTTATCACATGAGGAAACTATCTAGTAGTTTCTTGAATTACTAGTTTTCTATGTGGAAGACACAATCTCATGGATCTTTTCTTAATTTATAATTGTTTGTTTGTCTTGTCAACAAAGACATTTGTAATATGACGTAGAGCTGGGATGTGCACATATTTAATAGGAAGCTCAAATACTATATCCAGAGGCTAAAACTGGTACACAGACATGTAACTGCCAATTTAATGCACCTACTTATGTCCTCGTTTTTTGCCTTTGCAACTAAATAATGTTGCCATGGTATCTCGTCTCTATGCTTCCCTAGGCTGTACTTTGTAGAAGGAGCATTGCAATAACAGTTAGTTATAAAGACATTTGAAAAGTTTTTCAGAATAACCGCTTAAGTACCAATTTGGGGTTCTGACTAAAGAATTTGAAAGTCCGATTAAAGCTTTGCATTTAAAACACGGGCCTTTACTAGTTTTTACAACATAAGAGGAAAGTGAACTTGGCAAATTTCTGTTACATAGCAGGAGCTAATAAATTATGTTAAATGTATTGCATTTGACTTTGTGTTACTAAGTTACTAAATCATGTCAGGAATCAGAAAGTTACTGAAAGCAGATATTTTTTTCTTTCAGTGGCTTTTCAGTACCTCACACTGTGAGGTAAATGAGGTAATTAATTTTACTGTTGTAAAATGAGGTTTTCAGCTAAATAATGAAATAAATATATTTTATGTAATAGACTTTTTCTCTTTATCTTTTAATAAAGAAAATATCTTTTAATAAAGAAATAAGGCCACATCTCTGATTTTAACCAATGAATACTTGTGAAGTGAGTGTTAGTGAAGTTAAATTTTCAAAATGAGCTGAAATTAAGTGGCTTAAAAGTTGAAGCCCAGAGTTTAGGCTTTTTCAGGCATTCCTGTGTACCTTCTTACAATAAAAAGTTTACTTTTCGTTTTCCTGGATGGGTATGATACTGTTCATATTTCCAACACTTCAGCCTTTAATTCTATCTTATTTCTAATGCTTTTGTGCTGGTTAGCAGTTGCTAGGATGGCATTTTAAGCAGTATGCCTCCCGCTGAAGAACAAGATGCTCTGCTTCTTCTAAAGCCATCTCTAATCCTGATCCCTAATGATCTGAATGTCTCACTCCTATAATGCTTTCAGACTTCGCTGACCTTGAAGGCAGGGGTATTCGGTCATCTATGACACTCAGGGTTTTTTTTTTCTTTTTTGCGTGTTAACACAAATGACTAAATTTCTTTAGCTTGTCAGTGGCTGCATTAGTTGTGACAAAGCCAACACTTTATTAAGTCAATGTGATTAAACTTGTTAACCTCCCTAATGTAAGGGGGAGGTGGGGAAAGTTTGCATGTGACATTTCTGCTTGTGCCTACAAAGATGTCAGAGGATAAGAGTTTGCCCTTCCAATAAGCAGATTAGAATGAGACTACTACTATTTTCTAGCCCATTTTGCTCTCAGTATTATCTGAATTACTGTAGAGGTATAGAAGTGTTTGTGTGCTTTTCTAAAAGGATCTCTCTCCAGTCTATGCTAGCAACCCCAATATTTTTGTGAAAGCCTGAAATAGTTTGCAATTTGGTTTTGTTTTGGGTGTTTTTGGTTTTTTCTTGGGCTTTGCAGAAATAAGAGACAGATTCCACAGTGGAGAAATTGCTGTGAAAATGGTAAAATATGCTGGATCGAGTTGGTACACTCCTTTGACTGCTCATCATAATGTTTAGTTATGCATGGTAATACATAGCTAACAGGAACTGGAGAGATTGCTCAGCTCTGTTCCGTATAAATTCTCAAGGTGTTAAGAGCGTGGGGTTATGCTGGCATTTCCTGTTTAAAGAGGACTTCAGCTACATTACACAGGATGTTTTCTGATGTTATGATAGTTGCCATGGGGTATGACTCAGTATCTAGAGAAGTTCTAGATGGTAGTGGTGTGGACTTAGCTGGAGATATTACTGAAGGGTTGAATTTCATTCCCTATTGGAGGAAAACAACAGCTAAACTTAATTTACAAGAGCAGTGAATGTTTAACCATATTTTACATCTCATAGTAAGTGACAAGTCAACTATTTCAAGTGCATGCATAATGTTGCAGCCAGGGCACCATATACTCTGCAGCCTAGTGGGACCAAATTCTACAGCAAGAGCCATTAAATTTGGCAGTAGTGTTAATTTATTCTATCTCCATGAAATTCTTCATACCCATCCTCCCACACCTACAAAATACACAATTACGGATCATAAAACAGAAAATTAGTCAATGATTATTCTCAACATTTTTTCCCCCATTATGCTTTCTTGGCAGCCTGTCTCCACACACCTCTGCTCCTACAATGTTGTCCAGGTGGCTGGCTCAAAACCTCCTCCCCCCACCCCCGTACATACCAAAAGAAGCGAGGAGTTTGTATCCAGTTCAGTGGCTCATTTTGCCCTTGTTCTGCTGAGCTCATCCTTCCCAGCTCACTAGGAGGCACTTTTGTCTCTTCCTGCTCTCCTTGACTGCAGGCTGAAGTCTAACTCTCTCTCCCTGAATCCCTGATGTCTGGCTACATGGGACAATGCAGGGAGAGTGCCCATAGTCCAGTTAACTGCCCTTGTGGAGAAAGCTGGAGAACAAGTGCCAGAAGGGCAGAGAGGCCAAAAACAAAACATTGGGTGTCTGGCTGCAGTAAAATGGACAATTCCATGACAGAATGCTGAATTCCATCACATTTTGGAAAAATACCAGATTGTAAGACCACAGAATTGCGGAGTTCCTAATATTATGACCGAGATTAATGGGCTAGTTCATACCTCTTAGAACTATTATTTCAGGTTCTCTGCAGACTTAGGCTACTCTACACTGAGAGCTAGGGGTCTGGTTTTCCAGCTTGCGTACACATACTCGTGCTAGCTCTCATTAACCTAGCGTAGGTTTAAATAGTAGTGTAGCTACAGTGATATGGGTGTGCCTGTACTTGGCATGACTAAGCTGTGTCTCCACAGCTGCCCTCCATGCTACCATGGCTGCATTGCTATTAGCTCGATAAGAACGAGCGCAAGTATGTGTATGGGGAATCACACCTTTGTCTCATAGTGTAGACATAGCCTTAAGCAAATTTTATTTTGCAAACAGTTCACGTTTCCAAGGTTATCTTTGCATTCATAAAGTCTAGATACATAATTTTTGTTGAGATGAAAACTGAGATTTTGGAGCACAATTCTGTGGCAAATTGCATAGCCATAGAATTGAGGAATACACAGTGCTTCATGATCTAGCTTCATAGGCTGCCAGCCAAGAAGCATTTAAGGTGTTGGTTTTGACCTATGAAATTTTAAATAGCTTTGGAACTACCACCTCACTCCCCATCTGATCATGCCACAGCCGAGGTCAAAGGAGGTGTTTCGGCTTAAGGTCCCTTAGGCCAGGTCTACACTAGAAAAGATTTGCCAGGATAACTTTATTGGTATAGATATACTGGCAAACCCTCCTAGCGTAGACACAGGTTTTTCCAGTATTGCTTATAACAGTTCCGCAAATGAAGGAAGCTATACTGGTGAAAGCACTTTTTTGCTGGTATAGCTGATCTACACTAGGGCTTTTGTTGAAATAAAAATGCCCCCCCCAATCCAAACCAAAAAAGACACCCAACCCCCCCACCCTACAAGCTATGTTATTACACGAGCAAAAGTTTCTGGTGTAGAAATGGCCTTTGTTTAGGAGAGGGAGCATTTAACAGCTTGTCCTCTTGACGGCCTCTCAACTTCGGAGTTCACTTTCTCACCTTTGGTCCAAAATAGCCTGAATTTGTTGACCTTTAGGGTACACTACACAGGTGCTGGCTTCCTCCAGGCCCTGGGGGTGCTCCGCCCCAAACCCCCACCCCGCCTCCCACTCTGCCCCAGGACCTGCCACCATCCCACTCTTTCTCCCAAACACCCACCCCGCCTCTTCCTGTGCCTGTTTCATCCCTACCCCACCTGTTCCCACTGAGTTCCGCCCCCCTCCCCTGAGCGGGCCCCGTCCCTGCTCCCCTCCTGCACACCACAGAACAGCTGATTGCAGCAGGTGGGAGGCACTGGGAGGCAAGGGGAGGAGTTGATCGGCGGAGCCGCTGGCGGACGGGAGGCTATGGGAGGGGGAAATAGGGGGAGCTGGCTGCTGGTGGGTGCTAAGCACCCACTAATTTTTTTCCATGGGTGCTCCAGTCCTGGATCACCCATGGAGTCGGTGCCTATGGTACACTACAAAGCCTATCTTTCTGGGGCAGATATCTAGGGTGTTCAGTAGTTTGTAGGGGCAGAGTTATGTGTTTGGGTTTAAGACTCCTGCAGAATGGAAAACAAATTAACCTCTGTTGGAGAAATAAGGTGAATTTCCTAAGTAAAGTTAAACATCACTGTGAACCAATTACCACAGAATACCCTACCATTTTTACAAAATTCTTTAAAAGTTGTAACAGTGAGTACCTGTGGATATATCAGTGCATTCTGTAACTTTTCCGCTTAAACTTTTGTTTTAGTGACATAATACAATAGTCAAACCTACATATTAGCTGGGTAATTTCGTAATTTATTAGATAATTTATTAATGCTGTAATTCAAGATGAATCCTGACAAACTGAAATCTTATATATATGTAATATTTATATTATAGTTAGTTATATATAATTTCTCTATATAGTTATAAATATCAATAACTATAATATAAATATTAATTTGTTATTGAGTTCTTGTTGTATTGGGCACTGTCCAAATATATATGAAACTCATTGTCCAGCTATACCGAAAGAAGGACAGGAGACATTTGATATGCATTTAATCAGGCTGCAACTTTATTATTAGATGTCTGGGACTACCCGGTGGATAAAAGTGTACAGTGCAGGCAAATCCATGTTCATTTAAATAACTATCTGGGGCTTCCGTCAGTCCCCCTTCATTTTCCATACACGCCCCCCCTTGTGGAAGGGTTAAAGTGGGCCATAAGAAAGGGGTTGGTGGCTCCCTGCCATACCAACTATAGGAGCCCCGAACTCCCTGCCCTGTTCCGTTAACCAGCACCTCCTTTTCAAGTCCATTACCAGGCCATTTGTCTGATCATTGGATGCCTTCCTCATGGAATACCTGCACTGGACATCCGCTCCACACTCACAAAGTAAGTTGCGACATATAGCCTAACCACTTTTATCCTTACCATAATAGGTCCTCCCTGACACCCACTGTAGGGAAAAATGTAAAAACGCGACTCCACCGAAGCTAATGTGGTGGTGAGAGAAAATTCCTTCCCAGCCCCCTACAAAGGGAGCGATTAGCGCAATACCCACAGCAGGTCCTAACCCAACCTGATAGTCGCATCTCGAGGAGAGGGAGGGTGGGTGCTGCCTTGCCTGCTGCGTGGAGAAAGGGTTCCAGTGCCCAGGATTCCTTCCACCCTTACATTCCAAGGGGGAGTCAGCGCTACAAAGCTGACCACCACCCACCTTTTTGCAGCAGTTTCCGACCTCCTTACAGTGACTGAGTTATAGCTGTATAGCTATCCAAACATATATGAGACTCACTCTCTATCCCAGAGTCCTTCATATTTACTTGGCTAAATATATTGCTGTAATAGATTACTTAAAGTGGAGAAATTAACATGTTACTGAATGTTTTCCTTCCAAACCTGTTGTTGGTAACCATCCTTCTGTTGGAGAAGAACTTCATGTGTTGTCTGGCTGACAGAATTGCTACTTCTGTATGAGCTACTTGTGTTTTTGCACAGGAACACATGAGGAGCTAAGAATGCTCCCAATCCCAGTCCCGGTCCAGAATTAAGATGGAGTTTTTTGCAGATGAATACTCCACACAGTAGAGAATTCTACCACCACTCAGTTGTCAGGTTGACCCCAGTTAGCCCACTTTAAGGTTTTCAGTGTTACCATAATTAAGCACAGTGGTAAATGAAGAATACATTTTTGTCTGTCTTCATAGTTTTTAAATTGTGCATGACAGTCTTACAGATCTTTATGTGCTCGTGTCTTTGGTTCACTCAACGTGAATTAAATTTTGTCTTTTCCCTCTTTTTTTCTTTGAGACTCAGAGCCCAGGATTGCTTATGTGAGACCCAGAAATCTGGTGCAGGCACCAGCCAACATAATTTACTACTGAGCGGGCCTGGTATGTGATCATTTATTTAAAGTGTCAGCATGTTCTTTAATGTAGAGTGGATGCTGTAATGGATCACAGCTATTTTATAGCAGTTACTGTGACCCTGGTTTGAAGCTTCGTCAGCAGATTGTGAAAGTGTTATCCAAAACAGGGAGATGAGCAGAAATGATTAGGAAAGAAGATATTCAGAATAAGTTAGTTCTTACTTCATTTCATAGTGCTGTCATATCTAGGGGGGGAAAAAGCCAAACATCATTTCTTTGGGGTACATTTTAAAAAAATGTGCGTATTATTTAATAGGACTTTGCAGCAAACCACTTAGCAAATTTAGGGTTTTTCACTTCATGTTTACTGCACAGGTATGGTACTATCTAGTCGTCATTGATTAAACTGTTTTACATTTTTCTTCAGTTAAGTATATTTGGTATGTTAAGCTAATTTGGACTTAATCCTGTAGTCAAATATCCAATTTGGAAGATCCTGTCTGTGTAAGGACTGCAGCAAGCTACGGAACTGTCTGAAAAATAAGTGATAATGTTATATAGATTTCAGTTGTCTAGGCAACACTTAACACATGTTCCAATACGCCACATACATGGGAGGTGCATATAAGAGGCTTTGGGAGGCTGAGTTTTCCCAAAATAAAATAGGCTGGTCATGCAGTGGGAAAATGCCGGATGCGGCGTGGGTCACCTCCCTTTGGAGGCCCTACGCCTGTGTGCCTGGTGCAGGAGTGCCGAAAGCTCCCTGGAAGTGGGGGCCATTGGCACCTGGACCGTGGCTCAACTCTGAGGCCCTGCACCCATTCAGCCTCTTCCCCCGAGGCCCTGTCCTTGCTCCACCTCTTCCCCTGAGGCCCGTGTTTGGGGGGGCTGCACAGAATGAGGGAGAGTGGGGGGGGCTGAGCATGTTTGGGGTCCTGCACAGAATGGGGAGGCTGGGTGAGTTTGGGGCGGTTACGCAGACTGGGGAGCTGGGTGTGTTTGGGGGACTGCATAGAAGTGGGGAGGGCTGGGCATGCTTGGGACACATTGGCCACAACCCCCATGCAGTGCGAGCCCAACAAGCTAGATTGTTTTTCCTCATACAGCGCTGGGAGGGAGGCAGGTTGCCCAGTGAGGGGGCGGGGAGAATGGCAGCCTTTGTTCTGTGCCTTAGGGCAGTGCCCACTCAGCCCAACACAACTGTCGGATGGGTGCCTGCCAGGCTGGTGCGGGTGAATTCCCGGTGGGCCAGGGCCAGGGAGCTGGGCTGCACTTCCCCAGGCCAGACTCTGCAGGGAAATAAATGGGAGTGGGCGGAAGGGAGGATCACAGAGTATCGTACCCTTTTTTTCTGCCTTAAGGTCTGGGCCTTGGGAGGAAGAGGCAGAGTGGGGGTGGAGTCAACCACAACCGTGTTTTTATCATCATTTTCAAAGGAAGTTTTGCATGATGGTTTGGTGTACATCTGAGATGGTTAATCAACGGTTCATCCCAGTTTCCAAATTATTTCGACCGCTATGTCTTTTGGTAATCAATTATAAATAGCAGTGTACGGTCAGGGTCCAGTAGTATGGCATATAGATATAAGGAAATGTCTTCCTCCTTCCACTAAAAGGACTGATTGTCCTTTCTAAAGTTGAAATAGTCAAAATAGTCACTGCTGGACTAAGTCTGAATTGAGATTTCCATTTATTATTGGTACTAATGGAAGATTCTGCATTAGAGTAATAATACCTTTTACATCACAAACTAAAATGCATCCTTCTCTATTGTGCAGGATTGTCACAGGGTCTGCACAGGCTTCCACCTCCTCATGCCTGTGCCCTGTGTTGGCCGGCCAAATAAAGAGTCCCAACACCTTCTTTGGTGCTTCACCGTTGTGTCTTTATTTACAGTGCAACCGCATAGTCCCTTTTATTCCCCCAACAGCTATCCCCATTCAGATCCTTCCCAGGGTCTCCTGGCCCGTGAGGCTCCTTGCCTTTGGTGAGCAGACAGAGCTGTAAGCCTCCTATCCCCTCCCAGGCTAGCCTCCTGACTGAACTTTCTCCAGGGCTTTTTTCGCCCTTCCCTTTCTCAGCCCAGCTGCCGCTACTTAGCTCAAGTCATTGCTGCGAGCCCGCCCTCTTTAGGGCCTGCAGCTGGGCCTCTGCACCTGGCTTCCCTACCAGAAAGCAGGGCTTAGCCAGCATTTTGGCAGGGCATTCAAGGGGTTTTACCCCTGCCCTGCCACAAGGATATATATGATGATTAGAGTTTATCTAAGTCATTTTCATTTTTTTTTCTCAAACAGGAGTTTCAGGTGCAAATCCAGAAAGTGATTCAGTGATCAGATGGTACCAAGTATGTCACAGTTCTGTGTGGTTCCTTTCATTTCATAATTTTATAACTGAAGTGTATATCAAAATTAAGTGAACTACTAGAACATTTTGTTTGTTCAATAGTGGTAACAAAATCAAAGGTACCTTATGTTGCAAAGCTAGGCACTGATGAGCCAAGTGAAGAATCATAACATCAAAGGCTCTTTGTGACTCCATGAAAGAAAATGAAAATACTAAAGCTTTCTTGGATGTAATTCGAGACCTGTTACTTTTTTTTTTTAAAATAGAAATTCAGTAAAAAGGAGCTGTGGACAATTTTTTAAAAATTAACAGTTTAATGTCTCCAACTTCCAAAATAATTGCTACTAATTAGAACATTCATTCTTTAGCACAGGACATTATGTAAATATTCTCAGTATACTTAAATTATTTGTTAAATTTATCCAAGATTCAGGTGCTTACTTTCGTTTGTGTAAATTGCTTGATATCAGTTTATAAAGAATCTCATGCTGTAGTCCTTTCACAGGCAAAACTGCCATTGACTTCAATGGGTTCTGTGTATGTTATGGGGTTACAGGAACATAATTAAAAGCATTTTCCTGTCAGTGAAGTGGTTTTCATGAATAATGAGTAATTTGTTACGAATATTGGAAAATATCAAAGGGGGCTAGTTGTCACAAAGTGTTATATTCCCTTACTTCATATGAAAGAAGATTGCATATGGATTGAAGACCATTGACCATTATCCATAAATATCATAGATCCAACCCCATGGAAGAAACTGTCCTGGAGGTTCTGTGTTTTCAGGCAAACTTTGTGTCATGTCTTTGAAAATAATCCATCCGTGCTTCACTGCACATTTGTAACTATAATAATTTTTGGTTAAATTCAAAATGATCCTCTTTAAATCCAATTTTTACATGGTTATAACTCAAAATTAGCCTAAAATAAACTGGTTAACATATTCCCCAAGCTACTGGCTATTGGTATGAGAGTCAGGTCTCATGATCATTAGGCATGTGCCTGCTTGACTTTGACAAGTCACTCAACATTCCTCTGTGTTCGTTTTCCCCAATTGTAAAATGGGGCAATGGTTTTACCATAGATTAAATTAAAAAAAAAACAAGAAACGCACCAGGATTTAGGATGGCCACAGGTAGGTGGTAGGCAGAGTGTTTTATCCTCATTTTAGAGGTTTGGAAACTGCCAGTAAGTTTGAATGAGTTGCCTTGGAGGCATTCTGGTCTAACAGACCAGTCATAGTTCTGGGAGCCACATGACCTGTGCTCTAATCTTGACTCTGACACTTGTGATGTAACTTTAAGTAACTCAAAGGAGGGGCTGTGCTGCTCCTCTCTCATTCCTCCTCTCCTTGTAATGCACTGCGACTCCCCATTAACTGGTGTGGTATTTCCTCATCCTTGAATGCTGCTAGGGGGAAGGAATTGTGGTGGTTTCATCCGCACTACTTGGTATTTGCTGTGTTGACATGCTTTGCTAGCCATTGAATTTTTTCTTTTTGACTTGGGATAGGATCCTACTTCAATGAACTTGTGGTTGTGTGGTTTCTGCGTTCCTTTCCTTAGTGCTTTAGACATGTTGGTAGGACAGTACCTCTAATATGAAGAACTACAGACTAATTACTAATTGTAGTTACTAATTACTTTACTAATTGTCAAAGATTTACAAAAGGTTTTTTTGCCCTAATGTGTAAGGGCTGTTTCAGTTTTCATGGTGCTTTTTGATGGTGGAAAGTTAAGTTTCTGTGGCTGTTCTTTAATCAAATCTGTAGCATCAGGGAAAATTCACTTGTCTGCAGACAGGCATATTTCTAATTGCTGAGAGCAATGTTTGTTTATGTTACAGTCACCACTTCAGGTGATCTTGGCATCTAATGAATGCACTGTAGATTTAACTTTTTGAATTCAAGTTCGAAGGCTAAGATCTGTTGGGTGAATAAAGTGGTACTTTGCTGCTGATAAAACAGCATAGATGTTAAGCAAACGTTTGTGTCCCAATAGACATTTAAAAATGTTTGCTTAGTATGGTTTCTTCTAAGTTAATTTATGTGCGATTTAATTTTACTTTTGCTGCGGTGATAGTTCTTTTAAAGGAAATCTGCTGCTGTGAAATCCAGGGCCGCTAATAAACAGATTATTAAAAACAACCCTAAACACAGGTCTGTATTTCCTTCTCTATTGCACTCATTTCCCTTTTTTGCAGTTAATTTCAGTCATTCATTCTTTATTGGAATGATCTTTTAAAAAGATTACTTTGTTCTAATTTTTTGTTGTTGTCACGAAAGTCTTGTTCATGCAAAGGGTTTTACCATCATGTCTGCTTAGTCTCTGTCTTGGTACTCAGAACCCCTCATCACTAGCCCCTCCTACATCTGTAGCTCTGGCAGATGAGGTAGTAAATTCTCTCAAGTCAGCACGTAGGGATTCAAGGCTCCTTAAATTCTCACTGTCATTTGCCTTCACTGTGTTTCTGGTTCAGTCTCCATTCATTCACTCACTCACTCACTCACTCACTCATGTTGGAATATGGGATTTTGGTAGAACTATTTTTAAAAAGTCTAATTAAAAATAAGTTAATTTTATGATCAAAATACAGAAAGCTGAAGTGGTGACGTTATACTTTGTCTAAAACCAATAAAAATGTAAATAGTCATTAATGCTAGTATATTTTGTTTGTTTTAAGATACTGGGCAATACATGTATCAAGGAGAGCAAACTATTCCAGATGAGATCTCCTTTGTGGAGTTTAGAAGGGAATTTTGCTCTTAATCCTTATTTTCAATGTGGGATTTAAAAAAAATAAAAGCAATGACCCTCATTAATATGTGAGTGATTTCTGGATTGGTGCAAAATCTGTAACCTATAAACAAAGATGTAAACACTATCATTATACACATTTATTTACAATGAAATAAAAATAAAGTTCTGAATGTATTTTAGCTTCAAATAAGCCAAACCTCCTTTTTCAGTGTCTCTAGCCTTCACATCAGCTTTGAAAGCCTGAAACAACTCCATTTATGAACATAGGTCATGATTGTAGAAACATTTACAGACATGGGTAACTATTCATATGAGCTCAGTGGGACAACATGTCAGTAGAGTGGCTCATGTGTTTGCAGGAATGGGGCCTAAAATCTGGACACTATTTTTTTCTGATGAATATCAATTTTGAGACTTTTTGGGTAACTGAAAAATGATAAAATCTTTAGGGTCAGAATCTGGAAGCAGCTTCTAGTAGCCACTTTGTTCATCCTTATGTTCAGAGGATATTCAGTTTAATTATTACTGACCTATCCCTTTGAAGCATCTAGTCTAGTTTATTAGCTTGTGTGCTCTCATCTACAGGGGTAGTGTCTTGCCAAACAGGAATTGGAGTTAAGCACAGAAATATGTGCTATATGTCTGTCGTACCTCGACTGTCAGAGGGGTATCAATTACATAAATAATTACCGTAACTTTCCTTTCTAAAATTCTGTAGACGATTCTGAGTTTACAAAAGATAATGCAGAACATAGTGCTTGCATGGAGTCTTATAATATATGAGATTGTCATGCTGTCTGGAATAGCTCACGTCTGTGAATACCTCAGGGCAGACACCCCAAACTGGTGGCGTGTTCTATAATTAGATGTCACCAAGCCAGTAACAAATGTGAATTCTTGGATCGCTGTAACAGTCTTACCATGGAGTCCCAGATAGTCCCTTCAGACCTATCTTGCGACCCAGACAAACTGAACTTTGTGATAAATAGTCACTTAAACCAAAAATCACACCACATTCAGGTTGCTTCCAGTCCCAAGAGAACAGTCACTTACCCCAGATCAATTGGTACCCTAGATCTTACACCAAAGACAATGACTGTAGCCAATCCTGTAATAAACTATGTAAAGGTTTATTAATTAGGAAAAAGGAATGACAGTTATTTACAGGTTAAAACAAGGAAACATACACACACAATTGAGTTACTATCTAAATCCGAAGAGTGACACAGTTGTAGTGATCTGTCAGTTCAAAGTGTCTTTCAGGGCAGCCCTAGGAGGCGGACCCTGGGGATTTTTGGCTTCAGTGTAGAGTCTCTGGCCCTTCAGAGTTCAAACAGCCAAAAAAGATACAGTTTCTTCTCATCAGGTATTTTTATTTCCTTCCCCCAGAATTCAAGATGATAGGACAAGTTCATGTGCACGTCTCTCTAGGTGGTGGTGGTGTGTGGGGGGGAGGCAATCAACAAAGTCTTTGTCCTCTGATGTTCCACAGTGGTTTGTCTGCTGTCTATGGGCCTTCTTTTGTTGGGCAGGAGCTAACACCTCCTGTGGCAAACTAGTATTTCACACGTGGTAATGCTTGTCTCCTGGGGATTTCCAGTTTCAGAGGAACCACTTAAATATTTCCTTATTACATGAGCCATAGATTTTATAAGGGAGATTAATGCAGGCAGCAACATAGAAGGATTTCATAGAGTGTAAACACAAAATACATTCTTATAAGACTAATAGCTATTTTGAGCAGACGTAGTATACAGGTGACCTGGTCTGCTCTCCAGCTACAAGAGTGTCTGTTCTTAGCCAGTGCCGGCGGCCTGGTTATCTGGCCTGCCAGCGTCAAAGTAATGTCTCAGAATTATGGATTCTGGGGCATCTCCAGTGAACTTGGAAGACACAGCAGAGTCACAGAGGCTGAAAATTAGCAAAAGTTAAAGCATATGCACAGCCCATGCTGCATATTCTGCACAGCCTCATGCGTGGGAGCATCTAGCACATATTTTTGTGCTTAACTCAATTTCCCTTTTGGCTTTGCAGTTCACCTTTTGCTGATCTGCAATTATGATTTCATTTACACTCATATTCACAGATACTAGGAGTTACCTTCACACCTGGGCACTACAACTACGACGGTACCTGGAATTCTAGTGTGTCTTCTGCTGCAGAGCAGATTTGCTGTTGTTTATTAAACAGCACACACAAAGAATTCTGAGTGCATTACCGAGATTGTTACATTGCCCAGCATGTATATTTCATTTTTAACATGTGTAACAGAGCTAGTTTGAAGATTAACAAATGTTGTAAATATTTTAAATTCACTGTATCTTTTATAGAGCCGGTGCTACTTGCTGATTGTTTCAATGTCTGTTCACAAGTGTGAAGAAGAAGGCAGGTTAACGGGAGACAAACACAAAGTGGAATACAAAACATACATTTCAAAACATAATTCTTAATGTGAAATCATCCTGGAATGGGCATGTTTCTAGTGGGGTACTACAGGGATTTGTTTTCCGCTCGAAGCTAAGTAATATTTTTATTGGTGCTATGTAGGAAAATATGAAATCGTTGTTGATAAAGTTTGGTGGAGTGGTAATTAATGATGATGGCAGATATGTACAGAACGAGCTGGATTACTTGGTGCAAACACTATGTATTTTAATATGGCCAAATAAAGAGTCCTATATCTAGGAACAAAGAATATGATATGCTTACAGGGTGGGATACTGAATCCTCAGAGCAGAGACTATGAGAAGGAGTTGAGGGTCATGGAATACCAACTGAACATGAGCTCTCACTAGCAATACTGTGGCTAAAATGGTTAATGTGATCCTTGATGTATAAACAGGGGGAATACTGAATAGAAATGAGAATTCTCAGTGTTAGTGAGACCACTGTTGTAATAGTGTCTCTTTCTGGTTCAGAGAAAAGTTAAAAATTGGAGAAGAACTGATTTGTAGACTGGAAAACCAGTCCTTATAGTGAAAGACTTAAAGAGCTCAGTCTTTTTAATTTAATTGAAGAGAAGGTTAAAAAAATGACTTGACCATGGTCTAGAATTGCCTATATGGAGAGAAGATATCTGAAAATGGAGGTAAATTTAATCTACTAGAGAAAAGCATAACAAAATCCAGTGGCTAGAAGCTGAGCTAGACAAATTCAAATGAGAAATAAGGCACACTCCCCCCCCCCCGCCTTCAACAGTAGGGGGTAACTAACCATTGGAATAGCTTACCAAGGAATGTGAATTCTTCATTGCTCAAATTATTTAAGTCAAGATTTCGATCTCTTTCAAACAATATACTGGAGTTCATTCACCAGTTACTGGACTTGATGCAGGAATTATTGGATGGAATTCTATGGAGATAAGACTAGATGATAGGAGCAGTCCTTTCTGGCCTTAAAATCTACGAATAATTTACCACTGTAACTAGTGCCCCTAAGAATTTGGAGAGTGTGTATGATGCTTTAAACACGCCTCTTATTTTCTGTGTTTTCTCTGAGTATTTGAAAAATAAATAATAGTTATTTTGATTTACTTGGTTTATGTAAACAGTTCTATACCATTATTTATCTTCAATTCCAGAAGGAGACAAGAACTGAGGAATGGATAGTCTTGTGTCTAAAGCCTGGGATTGGGAGATCTGGGAGCTATTCCAGGCTCTGGCACAGACTTTCTGTTTCTGGGCAAGTTACTTAACCTTTGTGTGTCTGTTTCCCAGTCTGTCAAATAGGAATAATACCTGCCAACCTCACTGGGCGTATTAGGCATAATTCATTAACATTTGTGAAATGATTCAATATCCTCAGATGGAAGTTGTTGTGGAAAAGCAAATTATTGCTTATCATGAAAGGGAAATTTACTTATTGAGTTGCTATTGTGACAGAGTGGGAACCTAGCTACCCACAAAAATTGCACCAATTTATCTAAATTGGCTTTACAAATTCATTTGATCAGTGCAATCTCCTCATGTGGATATTCACCAGATTAAGCTAAATCGATATTAGCTACTCTTAAACTGATTTAAGTGTCCATACATGGGGTTTCACTGATTTAATTTAATTTAATTGGTGCAATTTCTGTGTGTGCAGAGAAACCCTCAGCAAAAACCAATCCCATGGAAATTGTCTGAACGCTCTCTAGGGGTAGGGTGAAAACTATAAGTGGCACAGGGCAATAGCTAAAAAGCTGTCTGTCACTTATGCTTCTTTCTCATTGCTTGTCTTAAATTTTGATACTATAAGAAGTTTTATTTGTGACTTTAAAGTTATAGTTCCATCTTTGATGCAGTTAAGAAACTGAAGAATCACAATAGTCATCTTGCTGTTTTCTTTTGATTTGAGTCTGACCGAGGGAAATGTGTGCTTTTATATTAGGTTATGGAAATGTCTCATGACATATATACAGGGACATATAGGATACATCTACACTGTGTTTTATAGCCATGGCGGTGAGTCTCAGAGCACGGGCCTACATTCTTGGACTCCTGGGGCTCACACTACAGTGCTAAAAACAGCAGTGTAAACACTGTGACTCAGGCTGGAGTTCGGGCTCTGAAGTCCACCTCCCTCCCTGGGCGTCAGAGTCAAAGCTCCAGCCTGAGATGCAATGTGTACACTGCTGTTTTTAGCACAGGTTTTAAAATGCAGCGTAGACATACCCTTAATGGTAACTAGTGTTTTTCCCATGAACCTTTTTGAAAAACCAGGGGCTGGCCTCACAATGACGAACATCTCCATCGGTATGTATAATCCACAAACCCGGTCATGACTTCGTGGTAAGGTTTGAAACTGATAGTCTTTTTCCTGCCACACTTACTGTCATGTAAGGCCAAATACAAGCAGTGGCAGATTAACGTATGGCCTATGGGGCCTGTGCCAGGAGCTCCAGAATTGGGGTGGGGGGACTTTTTACTGGCCCTAAGGGCGAGTGACGGGGGGGAAGAAAGCGGAGCGAGTGGGGCCTCAGGGCAAGAGGCAGCGCAAGGGTGGGGCCTTGGGGTAAGAGGCAGTGTGGGGGCGTGGCCTTGGGGTAAGAGGCAGCGCGAGGGGACAGGGCCACAGTTCGGGTATCAGTGGCCCTTGCACTATTAGAGAGCTTCCACCACTTTTGGCCTGTGCTCAGGGGTCCCAGCCAATTTGGGGACCTCTGCAGGAGTCCTGGAACCTGTGTAGAAGTGTGTTTGGGGGGGGGGGGTCACCAGTGCTGGAACTGTGGTCCCGCCCACTGCTCCTCTTCGTCCCCCTGAGGTCCCGCCCACTGGCCAGGCTGGTAACTATTTCTAACTTTATCTCTTATACTTAAAATCCTTTATTCTTTTGTTATAAACCTGCTTTACTATCTAAAGCCACAGTGTTGTGTTTGTACTAACGTGGATGTCAACTCCAGTTTATGCGGCAAACTGGTGTATTGTGTTCCTTTAAACAAGCAAACAAACCATATTATTTCTTTGAATTGTCCAAGAAAGGGCTGGACATGCAGAGTGTATGGTTTTGGGAAAATTCAGGACTGCAAGTATGTTGGGGTCACCCTGCAAGTGGTAACAAAGCTGGAAGCCAGAATGGCGCTGTAGACAGGCTGCTGGGGTTAGAACTGTTGAGCCAGGGCTAGTTGTATAGAACACAGACACTCAGGGTGTGACCTGCATGCTGGTAAGCCGTTTGTGAGTGGCCCAAGTTGGGAGCTACAACAGCAAAACTTTGTGAGACACCCCAGGTTACAGGGCAGGTAGTGACACAATCCCTCACTGGTCTGGACTGCACCCCAGAATGTGACAACCGCTCCCAGGGGTAACAGTGGCAGTGGATGAGAATTCCCTCTATCCTTACTACAGCTTCAGGGGCCTTCATGGCTCCCAAGCTGCCATTCCAATTTGTGGATCTGTGTAGCTGCTCCTGATGTGTTCAACCACCAAAACTGCACTGTAGGCTGTGGGGGCAGAGAATGCTATATCATGCAGGTGGTCTGAAACCCCTGCATGGAATTGTGGAATCCTACCTCCAAATTTCCCCTCTATCTGCTCTAATGGAACCACACTGGTAAGAGATCTCTCAGACCATGTGAGGATGGAGGTGGTTTAGGATATGCTCCTTAACAGCACTTCCTGAGCACCTTCTATCCAATGATCTCATCATGTTTAATAGACGTAAATTAATTTTCACAACAAACATAGTCAATGTTTACCCCATAGGGAAAATTATATTCTGAGAGATTAAGTGATTGTTCAAGGTCCCCAAAGAAGCTTTTGGCAAAGCTAGGAATAGAATTCAGGTCTCCTGATTTCTCAGCCCTATGCTGTAACCACAGGGCTATCCGGATATCCTTTCATTTGTAGATATATTCAGCTTTTCTTTAGCGCAGGACTCTTTGAAGTCCAGGAATCCTTTCTTTCATTTTTTTCTGACTTTTAAAAGCAGAGTTTATGGGAATACTGTAGGATTGGTGTGGTTTCTTTTTTAATATCATATGTTTTTCATTGTCATGAATGGCGTTTGAGGGAACAGAAGTCAAGATAAGTAAAGCAAAATATGAGTTTGCTATGGTTTTTTAAGGAGGAAAATGGCTACTTTAAAATAGAATATTTGTCAAAGACCGTATTAACTCGAGGTAGTTCCAGCTTAAACTTAGTGTACATACTAGCTATGGCAAAGGATAAAAATGCAAATAATTTTATTGTTAAATTGCTCAGTACAAACATAGTATGTGAGGCAGTATGTTAAATGAAAGCTGTTGTGCTGCAGTTTTAGTGTGTTGCCTACTAAGAAAAAAAACCCATTATAAGGTTTTATGTGGATAATAAATTAAATTCATTGCGCAGAGATGTCATAATTTTATTTTGTCTTATGAATGACCACTTTGTGTATGCCTTTTGGCATTTTCATATAAAGTACCTTTTCATCACATGTGTTCTCGGTAGCATGAGCTCTGATTTTCAGAAGATTAACACACACAATAAACGTGCACAGAGGTATTGAGTAGGTTCAATTAGAATGTTCTCTAAAAAGAGAAGTGAAAATGGTTTAAGAAAGGGTGTGTTGAAATGCTGATAGTGCTCGTCATTCTGGTAGTGACAAATAGTGTATGTTGACCTTCTCCTAGCAGTTTTATCGCTTATACTGGTTTATATGTTTTATTTCCTTAGAAAACAAAAACAAAACATGATGCTCTTAATAAAAATCAATGGCAAAGTTCAGTGCATTTTATTAGCAGTTTAAAGAATTGTTTCTGAGTAGCAGATAAAATATATTTCACTGAGTGGTGGCTATTTTGTCATTCTTTGTTCCTGAGCAGGAATCTGGAATGTGCATTCTGCTTCACTAATTTAACAATCAGAAGGTATATCTATAATCCCAACTGGCCAGCTCTCAGAAAGCCATTTCATGCTTCTATACCTTTCAGAATGTAAGTCATCTTTTTGGGTGAACCATGTGTAATGTATTAGTATCGTAAATAAACAGATGATGACCGTCATATTTTTAAAGAGGCCTTAGCCCAGTTTCTAATTTTGTGTTTAAAGTAATCTCTAGGTGCAAAATTACAGTGACAGTTAATTGTGGACACAAATTACAGCATTTAGATAACTAATATTTGCCTTCAATTACATAGATATGAACATATTCTGACTTGTGCCTGCAATTTTGAGCATTGTTGTATTATTTAAATGGAATATGTTGGTCAACGGTGTTAGCATAACCCAGTCACTGTTCAGCATTAAATAGTGTTAAACAAGATCTGGGGTTTGATATACAGATGTCAGCCTGCTTAGTACCATGGCAAACACGCTGTTAAAAATGGTTTTACCCTTTTATTAAAGTTAAAGAAATAACGAAAACTGTTGAAGTATTTGAAATGTGTAAAGCATTAAATAAGGCTCTCATTTTAATAACATCACCGGTTTCCTTTCCCTTTAGTTGGAGAGAGTTTTTAGAAGGAAAAAATCCCTTATTTGACAATCTCTTAGATGTTAATAGCTGTCCTTTTGGGTAGAAGAGAAGAAGTTAGTTGAGATGGGTTGGAGCTGCTGCTGCTGTTAAAGCCTGATCCCATTTTATCCCAGGTGATTTTTGGGATTCAGCTGGAGCCAGTAGAGGTGGCAGTGTCATCTGGTCCTTCTCTCTCTGGCCCAGTCTGGTCAGTAGGGCGTCACTCAGGATTAGGATGAAGATGATCGGGTCCTAGCAGATGGGGCCTGGCAGCAATGATGGTGAAGCATGCTCCAGTAGCCAGTTTTTCTCCCCAAAGTCTTTTGGGGATTAAATTGGGAAACTGAGTCACAAGTGCATCCAGTGTAGGCTTAATCAATTTTTGTCTTTATTATACAATTTCAGACAGAGTTATTGTCACTTATAGTATCTGAACATATATTTATGCCAGACAATAATAATAGAGAAGACAATTGGTAGAGGGCCCAAGTTACCACATTTTGGATCAACGGAAAGTTTTCCTATACTTCATGATAGTCATTGCCTCCTCTGATCCCTTGGTCTGGTCTTTCAGTCCTGTTCCTTCATTTTCTAGTCTGGTGTTTCTCCAACATGGGCTGTGTTCACTTTGACTCATACATTTTCACATTGTGAATTGCCTAACTTTTCTCCAATCACCTTTTTAACACATTGGCCATTTATTTTTTATGTAACCCATACATTATGCATGTGTATGCTTCAATTTACCCAACTTCTGCCTTTTGTTGTTGCTTATGCAGTTTCTGTGTCATGTCATTCTGTGTTACTCTATTCCTGGGTTCTCCCAGTAAAAGGCTTCTTGCTGTTAAAAAGATGTGTGTTTTTTACGTCAAAACTTCCAGCACAACATGCTACCTTTTTTCTGTCAGCAGCTACAGCATTTTAAGTAGATCAGCGATTCTTTGTAAAAGAAGTATTGGCAAAAACACACACACGCCAGGCACCTCATCTGAACTCATTCACTATCTACAATTACAAACAATAAAAATATAGCTATCAAAGCTTTGAATTTTACCATTCGTAATCCTTCACTTTATATTTGTGTTTTAAATCAGGATATGTTACACCACTTTAGCCCCTAAATCTAGTAAGGGATGGGGGAAGGGTTTGGAGAGCACACTGATTCTTTAATATCAACATTTCTTTATCTTCTGCAAACATAGATTTGTTAGGGGACTTTTGTTGCTCCAAGTTCAAAGCCTTATATTTTTAATTTCTACCAAATCTTGTTAGTGATTTTCCTGTTTACAAATTTTGAGGTGCTTGTGTTTTAGGGCCTGAATATTTAGTTGATCCAACAGTCTCTTTCTTTAAGGACCCACAAAGGGAAGTGATGGGTGGAACAGCCAGCCCATCCCCTCATTATTTTGTCCACCAATTAGGCCTTGTTTCTAATACACCAATATTGGTTCGGATTTCTGGTTCCATACTTTTCTGGCTTACCAAAAATGATCTTAATGCAGTCCTTGAGTTACATCAGTTGGCCTTTTGGTTTGTACTAATTCAGTCTGTCTCCCTTTTGTACCTTTTCCCATCAACATTTATTGTTATAAGTTATTGTGAATTTTATGAGCTTACACTCACTTTTTACCATTGAACTCAGAGTAAATTTGTAAGGACCAACTATCACAACAGCATCCAGTTAAATTTGGGAGTAAAATTATGTACTGTTCCTGCTCCATGTGGGTGGACTCCTCTGCCTACGTAGAGCTCCATTAACTTCAGTGAGGCTCAACATGGGTGCACGCGTTCCCCTGCAGGAAGATCTTTGCAGGAACAGGCCCTTGTAGGCTGGTTTTTTTTTTTAAAATCTGTCAGTATAAAACTGGATAACTACCTTTTAAAGGTAAAATGAGATAGTAACTGCCTGTACTCTTAATTTACTAGGAAGATGTGGAGCTGAATTTTACTCTCAGATACACATGGGTGTGGCCATGTGTGATGTGGAACTCTGTGTCATTTAAGAGAGGTAGTTTAATAGGCCAGGATCCTGCACAAGGAGACACACACAAGACCTACATTTACATAGAGTCACATTGACTTCAGAGGGACTTCTTATAGATCTGAGGAAATGCCTGCATGGTCCCATTGCAGGGTTAGGGCCACCAATTCACATTCGTCTATATGATGGTGTTGCAGAGACCCACATAAAATAATTTCTGCAACTGAAACACAAGAAGGAGAGTGGAAGCTTGAAATGGGTCAAGATTGGTGGAAAGTATGAAGAGCTTGTCCCAAGATATAAATTTCGTGTAGTCCCCCCTTCAAACAAAATCCCTAAAATGATCAAACTCACACTGGCTATTTTAATGTCTCGGTGCTTAATCTATCTAGTTACTTATATGACCTCTGCCACCGTGACCGTCTCCCAGTTGACAATGCAATAAACATACAGTTATGATTAAGGTATTTTAATGTTTGTGGTCCTGATTAAATTAAACTGACTTTTAAGAACAGATTAGTTTTTCATTTTCCTTTCTCGCATGGTGTCACTGTAGGGCAGAGTTAAGGTTGTTTGGGTACATTAACTGTATTAAAATACCTTAACAAAACTCAGCTTAATATAGGAGTTAGTGGGTGAAATTTAATGGCCTGTGTTATGCAAGAAATCAGACGACATGATCATAATTGTGCCTTCTTGTCTTAAAACCACGACTTCCTGTTTGATTTCTTTGAAGTTTAACTTTAACTCTGAATTTCCTAAGTGTATAATACTTCTTTTTGGGTTAATTACATTATTCTTGTATTTTTTGTATTACCTTTAAGTTACTGATATTAAATCTCAGCTTTAATTCCGGTTGGACAATTGTTTATCTTGAAATATATCTCTCTCTCTATATATATATATATATAGAGAGAGAGAGAGAGAGAGAGAAAACTCCAGCTCAAAAAAGACATATATATTTATATATTTATATAAACTTCTGAATGAGGTGAAGGAAATGTAATCATGTAGCTAACATTAGCTATGTTGTAATGTTGAGAAAGCATAGTTTTGTTTTTTGAGCAACAGGAAAGTAAATTAATCAATAGACAGCCCTTTTGACAAAACCTTTAGATACATTATGAACCATTTTTAGTACACCGGTGTTCCTTTGAGGTTTTTTTTTTTCATTTGTAGTTTAACTTTGTATATTTTGCATTTTAAATACTATTTGCTGGGCTGTCATAAATATAAAGGGAAGGGTAACCACCTTTCTGTATACAGAACTATAAAATCCCTCCTGGCCAGAGGCAAAACCCTTTCACCTGTAAAGGGTTAAGAAGCTAGGATAACCTCACTGGCACCTGACCAAAATGACCAATGAGGAGACAAAATACTTTCAAAGCTGGAGGCGGGGGAAACAAAGGGTCTGTCTGTCTGTGTGATGCTTTTGCTGTGAACAGAAAAGGAATGGAGTCTTAGAACTTAGTAAGTAATCTAGTTAGATATGCGTTAGATTTCTGTTTTGTTTAAATGGCTGGAAAAATAGCTGTGCTGAATGGAATGTATATTCCTGTTTTTGTGTCTTTTTGTAACTTAAGGTTTTGCCTAGAGGGATTCTCTATGTTTTGAATCTGATTACCCTGTAAGGTATTTACCATCCTGATTTCACAGAGGTGATTCTTTTACTTTTTCTTTAATTAAAATTCTTCTCTTAAGAACCTGATTGTTTTTTTCATTGTTCTTAAGGTCCAAGGTCCAAGGGTTTGGGTCTGTGTTCACCTATGCAAATTGGTGAGGATTTTTATCAAGCCTTCCCCAGGAAAGGGGGTGTAGGGCTTGGGGGGGATATTTTGGGGGGGAAGACGTCTCCAAGTAGGCTCTTTCCCTGTTCTTTGTTTAACATGCTTGGTGGTGGCAGCATAAGGTCCAAGGACAAAAGGTAAAAGTTTGTACCTTGGGGAAGTTTTAACCTAAGCTGGTAAGAATAAGCTTAGGGGGTCTTTCATGCAGGTCCCTACACTGGTAGCCTAGAGTTCAGAGTGGGGAAGGAACCTTGACATGGTGGCAGAGCGGTGGGATCATTTTGAGATCAATTTGAGATTTTTTGGGGATCATTTTGAACCAGAAGCACAGATTTTAAAAGGACATTTTTTTTCCTTTGGGCTGCTTGAAAGCAGGTTTTAAGCTGAAAGTAGTTAGAGTTTTTTTGTGTCTGCTTGGGGGCCAGAGCAGAGAGAAAAGGGATTTGTCTTTTTTGAGCTGGAGTTTTCTCTACCTCAAGGCAGGGTAGTTAACCTCCTGCAGGGAAATTCACAAGTTTTTTACAGACCTGAAGAGGTGTTGTTTTTTTTTTTTAAAAGCTAAGAGCAACCAGAGGGTTTTTCTGTCTATTTTCCTGGAGACAAAGGACTTTTCTGTAGGCTGAGAATAACTGTCAGAGAACATAGGTATCAGGTTACAGCACAACAAAATTTTACAAGCCAGGTTTTTGTTTTGTTTTGTTGTTTTCTTTCTAACTCTCGGGTGTAAAGTTAGTTAAAAACAGAGAGGCTAACATGACAGAAACCAAGGCACAACACAAATTGGAGTTAACCAGACTGGAGGCAGTGAAAGAGGCAGAAAAAGCCCTAGAGGCTGCCCACAGGAGAGCTATGGAGGCAAAGGACAAAGAAATGGAGGCAGCGAAAGAGGCAGCAAAAGCCCTAGAGGCTCCCCACTGGAGAGCTATGGAGGCAAGGGAAAAAGAACTGGAGGAGAAGGAAAAAGAGAGGAAGCATGCACTGGAGATGGAGAAGGTAAAGGCTCAGCAGAATATACCAACAAACCCTAGCAATCCTTCTCTAGGTACCACTTCCCATCCCAGAAAGTTCCCCACCTACAAGGTAGGCGATGATACTGAGGCCTTAGAAAACTTCGAAAGGGCCTGCCTTGGGTACAGCATCTCTACAGACCAATACATGGTAGAGCTGAGGCTGCAGCTCAGTGGACCCTTAGCCGAGGTGGCGGCTGAAATGCCTAAGGAACACATGAACAAGTATGAACTGTTTGAAACCCAGGCGAGAGTCAGAATGGGGCTAATACCCAAGCATTACCGTTGGTGGTTCAGAGCCCTAGGGTGGAAACCAGACGTGTCATTTACCCGACGTGCCTACCACATTGTGAAATATTGGGATGCCTGGATATCAGGAGCAAGTGTTAAATCTCCGGAAGAGTTGCCTTTCCTAATGCAAATGGAGCAGTTCTTAGAGGGTGTTCCTGAGGAAATAGAAAGATACATCCTAGATGGGAAGTCCACAACTGTAATCGAGGCGGGGGAGATTGGAGCCAAATGGGTGGAGGTGGCAGAAAAGAAAAAAGCTAATAGCAGTTGGGGCGAATATCAGAAGGGGCAAACCGGAACAAAATGGGTGGAGGGAGGAGAGAGGAACAATCCTGGTCGCAGTTGGAGCGGATACCAGAAGGGACAACTTCAGACCACACCCTACTATCAGGGGCAGCCCAAGGCCCAAACTACACCCCAAGGAACACTCCAGACACCTTATTGTCCCGCCACACCATTCTCCAGCAACCCACCTCACCCCAGTGACCTGTCAGCTGGACGGTGTTTTAAATGTAACAAACCGGGGTATGTAAAGGCCAACTGCCCCAAGAACCCCAACAGATTACAGTTCATTGCACTGGAATCACGCCAGAGGTCCTCAGGCCCAGATGCCTCCCAGATACCCTCAGAGCGGAGGGGAAGTGTGAGTGTGGGGAGGAAGAAGGTCACCGCGTGGAGGGACACCGGGGCGCAAGTGTCCGCTATCCATGCTTCCTTGGTGGACCCCAATTTAATCTACCCAGCGATCCAAGTAACAATTCAACCCTTCAAGTCCAACTCTTTCAATTTGCCTACAGCCAAGTTGCCTGTCCAGTACAAGGGCTGGTCAGGAATGTGGACTTTTGCAGTCTATGATGATTATCCCATCCCCATGCTGTTGGGGGAAGACTTGGCCAATCATGTAAAGCTAGCCAAGAGGGTGGGAATGGTCACCCACAGCCAGGCTAAGCAAGCTGTCAGGCCTAGCTCTGTTCCAGAAACTTCTACCAGGACCCGGTCAGAGGTAATGGAACCGGACCCCATGCCAACATCAGCAACAGCAGTAGTGGATCCAGTCCCAGAACCGGAACTGGCGGAACAATCAGCGCCAGTGCAATCCAGTGCTTGCAACCCCAACACCAGAGGGCCCCACCGAACCTGCAACAGCAGCAGCAGATAACCCAACACAAGAGGCTCAGCCGGAGCCTGAATCCCAAAATAGTGCAGTTCACAGTCCACGGAAACAGCCCCATCACCTGCATCGCTTCCAGAGGGACTAAGCCCAGGTCCACAATCCAATGAGGAACTGATGTCTCCAGCATCAAGGGAACAGTTCCAGACCGAACAGGAAGCAGACGAAAGCCTCCAGAGAGCTTGGATGGAGGCACGGAGCAGCCCACCGCTCTCAGCTCTTTTAATCGATCCAGGTTTGTTGTAGAAAGAGGACTTCTATACAAGGAAACTCTTTCTGGTGGACACCAGGAAGACTGGCATCCTCAGAGACAGTTGGTAGTTCCAACTAAGTACCGGGTAAAGCTCTTGAGCTTAGCCCACGATCATCCTAGTGGCCATGCTGGGGTGAACAGGACCAAAGACCATTCGGGGAGGTCATTCCACTGGGAGGGAATGGGCAAGGATGTTTCTACCTATGTCAGGTCTTGTGATGTGCACCAAGGAGTGGGAAAACCCCAAGACCAGGTCGAAGCCACTCCCCATCATTGAGGTTCCATTTCAGCAACTAACTGTGGATATTCTGGGTCCTTTTCCAATAAAGACACCCGGAGGAAAGCAGTACATACTGACTTTCATGGATTTTGATACCCAATGGCCGAAAGCAGTAGCTCTAAGCAACACCAGGGCTAAAAGAGTGTGGCAGGCACTAATGGACATTTTTGCCAGGGTAGGTTGGCCCTCCAACATCCTCACAGATGCAGGAAGTAATTTCCTGGCAGGAACTATGGAAAGCCTTTGGGAAGCTCATGGGGTGAATCACTTGGTTGCCACCCCTTACCATCATCAAACAAATGGCCTGGTGGAGACGTTTAATGGAACTTTGGGGGCCATGATACGTAAATTCGTAAATGAGCACTCCAATGATTGGGACCTAGTGTTGCAGAAGTTGCTCTTTGCCTACAGAGCTGTACCCCATCCCAGTTTAAGGTTTTCACCATTTGAACTTGTATATGGCCGCAAGGTTAAGGGGCCATTACAGTTGGTGAAGCAGCAATGGGAGGGGTTTACACCTTCTCCAGGAACTAACATTCTGGACTTTGTAACCAACCTACAAAACACTCTCCGAATCTCTTTAGCCCTTGCTAAAGAAAACCTAAAGGATGCTCAAAAAGAGAAAAAAGCCTGGTATGATAAACATGCCAGAGAGCGTTCCTTCAAAGTAGGGGACCAGGTCATGGTCTTAAAGGCGCTCTAGGCCCATAAAATGGAAGCGTCATGTGAAGGGCCATTCACGGTCCAAGAGCACCTGGGAGCTGTTAATTATCTCATAGCATTCCTCACCTCCAACCGAAAGCCCTAAGTATACCATATTAATTCTCTAAAGCCCTTTATTCCAGATAATTAAAGGTTTGTCAGTTTACAGCCCAGGGAGGAGATGATGCTGAGTGGCCTGAAGGTGTCTACTACGAAGGGAAAAGTGATGGTGGCATGGAAGAGGTGAACCTCTCCATGACCCTTGGGCATATGCAGCGAGAGCAGATCAAGGAGCTATGCACTAGCTACGCGCAGACGTTCTCAGCCACCCCAGGACTGACTGAACGGGCATACCACTCCATTGACACAGGTAATGCTCACCCAATTAAAGCCCAACCTTACCGGGTGTCTCCTCAAGCTAAAACTGCTATAGAATGGGAGATCCAGGATATGCTACAGATGGGTGTAATCCGCCCTTCTGGCAGTGCATGGGCATCTCCAGTGGTTCTAGTTCCCAAACCAGATGGGGAGATACGTTTTTGCATGGACTACCGTAAGTTAAATGCTGTGACTCGCCCAGACAACTATCCAATGCCATGCACAGATGAAGAAACTGGGATGGGCCCAGTTCATCTCTACCTTGGACTTAACCAAGGGGTACTGGCAGGTACCGCTAGATGAATCTGCCAAGGAAAGGTTAGCCTTCACCACACATGTCGGGCTGTATGAATTTAATGTGCTCCCTTTCGGGCTGCGGAATGCACCCGCCACCTTCCAAAGACTTGTAGATGGTCTCCTAGCAGGATTAGGAGAATATGCAGTCAGCTACCTTGACGATGTGGCCATAATTTCGGATTCCTGGGCAGAACACCTGGAACATCTACAAAAAAGTCTTTGAGCGCATAAGGGAGGCAGAACTAACTGTTAAGGCTAAGAAGTGTCAAATAGGCCTAAACAGAGTGACTTACCTTGGACACCAGGTGGGTCAAGGAACTATCAACCCCCTACAGGCCAAAGTGGATGCTATCCAAAAGTGGCCTGTCCCAAAGTCAAAGAAACAGGTCCAATCCTTCTTAGGGTTGGCCGGATATTACAGGTGATTTGTACCACAGTACAGCCAAATTGCCATCCCAGTGACAGACCTAACCAAAAAGAAACAGCCCAATGCCATTCAGTGGACCGAAGAGTGTCAGAAGGCCTTTAACCAGCTTAAAGCGACACTCATGTCTGACCCTGTGCTAAGGGCTCCAGACTTTGACAAACCATTCCTAGTAACCACAGATGAATCTGAGCGTGGTGTGGGAGCAGTTTTAATGCAGGAAGGACCGGATCAAGAATTCCGTCCTGTAGTGTTTCTCAGCAAGAAGCTGTCTGAGAGGGAAAGCAACTGGTCCGTCAGTGAAAAAGAATGTTACGCCATTGTCTACATTCTGGAAAAGATACGCCCATATGTTTGGGGACGGCGTTTCCACCTGCAAACCGACCATGCTGCGCTACAGTGGCTTCATACTGCCACGGGAAATAACAAAAAACTTATTCGATGAAGTTTAGCTCTCCAAGATTTTGATTTCGACATCCAACACATCTCAGGAGCTTCTAACAAAGTGGCTGATGCACTCTCCTGTGAAAATTTCCCAGAATCAACTGGTTAAAATTGTCCTTGAGATGTGGAAAATATTTTTAATCTTTATACACTTGATAGTATATTTAGAGGTGCGCGTGTCTTATTAACTCTGTTTTCTCCTAGAGCTCCAGGAAGAAATCACAGCCTGTGTTTCCCCCTATCTGTGATTTGGGGGGCGTGTCATAAATATAAAGGGAAGGGTAACCACCTTTCTGTATACAGAACTATAAAATCCCTCCTGGCCAGAGGCAAAACCCTTTCACCTGTAAAGGGTTAAGAAGCTAAGATAACCTCGCTGGCACCTGACCAAAATGACCAATGAGGAGACAAGATATTTTCAAAGCTGGAGGCGGAGGAACAAAGGGTCTGTCTGTCTGTGTGATGCTTTTGCCAGGAACAGAAAAAGGAATGGAATCTTAGAACTTAGTAAGTAATGCGTTAGATTTCTGTTTTGTTTAAATGGCTGGTAAAATAGCTGTGCTGAATGGAATGTATATTCCTGTTTTGGGCCAATTTATTGTGCCAGTTTACCTGTGGCAGTATTAAAGGCTTTTTTTCATTGCTCTTTCAGACATTCTCTATATGTCTTTGTTTACCGGCACACTGGAGGAAAAGCAATTCCTCTGAACTATTTCAAATGTGCTTGAAATAAGCCCAAAAAGAATAAATGAAAATACATTCACAAGTGGAAATATGATTTGTTTGAATTTTCAACAGTTTCAGTATTAAATGTGTTTTTCCAATCTGTTGAATTGCAGGTGAAAGGGAGCCTATCTTCTGGACAATTTAGTGGTCCTAATGACGTTTGAGTTGTGTTCAGCAATTCATGGTCATTTATTAACTATTGTTTTGGCATGAATTGGCATTTCCATAGAAAAGATTAAAATGTCATTACCAATAGGCTTTGTTCCTTCAGAGAATTGCCTGGAGGAGAAAAGCAAATGTGGATAATAACTTAAAGGAATTAAAGTGCTCAATACAGAGCTCTATTATTAGAGTACAGCAATGAATATTGTATATTGTCAAAAATATGTTTTTGTTGGAGACCGTTTTGTAGAAGTAAGCTCTGTAGTCAGTCCATATCTAGTACAGAAGCATGATAATCCCCAACAAGGATGGCTTCGCACTGGGTGCGCGGGGGGTGGTAGGGATCTAGCCATTTTTCTGACCCAACATTGCTAGCACAAGTGCATCTCTACCTGTGGTAGCAATAGTGGGAATGCTCATGTAGACAAAGTGCAAGACTTTTTTACCATTCCATTGTGTAACCTTCTCTGAGCAGGTTTAGGCAAAATAGTGCTTCAAATACTACGAGTGAGGTCTTGAAACCTTGTCTGTGCTGATGTTCCCACCATAATTACCACCAATGAAGCTGCACTGGTGTTAGAATTGTGAGACAGTTTCAGAGAAAGAGTCAATATCACAAATAGTCTGAGTGGTATGTTGGGACTAAAAAGTAAAGGATTTGGGCGAGGGGTGCAGAGATTTAGGGCCTCCTAATATTCATTGGATTTTTAGGCCAAAAGTATTTTTAAGATACTCTGCTGTGACTGATTGGAAGATGCAGTGGCTGGAGGCACAATAAGCATAAAATTACTCATGTGAAAAATTGAATATGCTGCTCCTGTGTTCACTGATGGCAGAAAAACCTCATACCTGGGCATATGATTTTAATTAAATAAATCTTAAAATGCACTCCAGTACAACTGATTCTTTGAAGCTGTCAAACAAAGCAATGTCTTTCACAAACTTCTCTGATTTGTGTTTTACTAAGGAATATGTCCTGATGTGTGTGGGCTGCAAAATTTTTTCTCTGCTTATCTCTTCCATACATGTAAGGTGACAATGGCAACTTGTGAACACAAGCTGGGTGTGATGGAGTGGACTAGGCCCATAAGCGCCGTGCTGGAGGCCTCAGGGTCCTGCCATACCCTGTCCCGGGAAGGAGTAGAAGAGAAATCCTCCAAGCAGCTTAGAGTGAGTTGCAGAGAAGCAGCGAATGAGAGAGGCTGCAGGGAGCAGCAAATCAGGGCCCGGCAGGGCCATATAAAAGGAGCTGCAGATTAGAACAGCAGTCAGTTGCTGCCTGGAGCTGGAGAAGGGAGAACTGTGTTCCTGGCTGGCTGAAAGAGCAGCAGGACCATGGACAGCTCAGTTCTGGAAGGGACAGGGGAGTGAGAGAGCTCCTGTCTGGCTGCTAGGACTGAGGCTAAGATAGTTGCCAGCAGCGACCGAGGGGGCAACGAAGGAGCTCCTTGCTGGCTGTTGGGACTGAGTAAGGACTGAGCCCAGGGAGGGCTGCAGGAACACAGTGTCTCCAGGGAGGAAGCCCTGGAGGTATGGCCCCATTTCAGGGCCAGGACTACTTAAAAATTGAGTCCAGGGAGGACTAGAGAGATACCATTTGAGGGGTGCTGAGGTAAGTCCCTGGTAGACTGTATACCCTGGAAGAGGTCTTTTCTGATTCACATACAGACAGTGTGTGAGACTCGGCCAGAGGGCTTAGTCACTGAAAAACCACTTGAGAAACCACTGGCAGGGGTCACCAGAACTGAAAGACTGTAGACACACCCGACTAGAAGGGGGCGCTCACGAGAGATGGGTGCCAGCTTGTTACACTGGGGGAAAAAAAGAAAAGCCAATATTGAGTGGAAAAAAATGCATGATTATAGGGGTATCTATATATAGAAAAATTAGCTGTTTAATAATAAAAAAGGAAGTGTTTTTATATCAAGAAGAGCCATGGAGGTAGGGAGGGATGGACTATTAAGAAAATAAACAGATTAACAAAAAACCCAATGAAAATAAAAATCCACACACAAAACAATGACAGTGCCCACACACACACAGTTTGATGAAAACCTATTTTTCCCTGGAGGAAAAATATACAGTTACAGGTGGCAACCACATTGAAAAGTAAACAAGAAAGCCCTTTCAGGCAGAAAGAAGGCTTATAACAGCTCAGATTAAAAGATGACATGTGAAATAATGCAAAGCTACACAATACACACACACACATCCAGAAATTAAAAAAAAACTTATTAAAAGAAAGAAGAAGGTAAACACCAGTAGTTGTAAGGGCTGTAGAATTAGGGTCTCTAATTTGCTGAGTACTGTCTCCTTTAGGTTTCTTTAAGTGTTGCTGCTTTTTAAGATTCTCTTTCATAGAGTATCTTTGTTTATGATTATTTAATATCCATCGCTAACCCCATTGTTAGATATTTTAGTTTGTGTTTTTCCAAGTTAAATCCTCATTTTGTGATTTGCCCCATCAGTGTGCCTTAACTCTATTCTGGAGTAAAATGACAATATTGTCAATATCAAAAGCTGGAAGTTTTTGTGGCAACATTTTTTAGGTTTGTGAAAGTCATTCAATTGACAAAAGTGGAATTTTTTAGAAAAATGTGTTCTGTTGTCATTGCTGTCAACTTCTGATTCAGCAATGACCCAGGCATATTTCCCTAAGTCGAGAATTTTTTTCCCCAGTAACTAGTGTTCTGAATGAGTTTGTCTTGAAACTCTGAATGAGTGGCATTGATATTTATTCTGAACAAAAGAAGAACTTTAATAATGTCTGACTGTCATTCGACTTTTCTCTTCATTCCAAACACTGTTCATCATTCTGAACACTTATTCCAATGGACTGTTCGTGGTGAACACAAAGCATATTCTTTCTTGGTATAGCAATATCTCTTGAAAAAATGTTTCATATTTATACAAAAACCTAAATGTTTTTGATTAAGGAAATGAAAATCTACAGCATTTAGATGTCCTCCACAAAGTACAAGCAATACTGGGATATCATCTGAAAAAACAGGACAGTCCAAATAAAACTGGGACATATGGTCACCCCAATTCTAGAGTGACTACTTTAAGGGTCAGAGAGTAATTTAGTCTTACTGCCGATTTAGTCATTGGCCTCTCTGAGGATTCATTCAATAATGGTGCCAGTTTGAATTGTATTCTAAGGATTAAGATCACCAAATACGGTTGAGTCAAACCAGTGACCCAGGGGTAAAGATTTCCATACCCTATTATCAGTCCCCTGAGCTTTCTAGTCTGCCTCATACATCTTAAATAATGGCAGGCAGAATATTGGGCACAGAATAATACACACAACTCTTGGATTCCCTGGTATAATGAACAAAGATCAGAAAACCCGGAGTCTGCTTCTGTTTAGATTTAAATCAATGCAAATAATGTAACCTTCCAGTTTATAACTAATGATGGAAGAACATGATGTTCAATTCTGAATGATTTTCTCTAGGGATGAGAAGCATAAGAATAGACTTTCCATACCAATGAGTATGTTCTCTGGCTTTTGCAAGATATATTGTGTAATTAAGAGTAAGCAGATATGCTTTTATTTGTCAATACTGTGCATCTCATGTAGGAGTAGTATGTAAAATAAGATTTAAAAAGAAGTGTCAGGTCATCCTTTGCAAACATCCCTGTGCAAAATGACACTTCCAGTTCTCTCTCTCTATTTTCAAATTAAAAGTATGAGGAGTACAGAAAAATAAATGCTTACAATAAATGCTCTAAAAGGTATAAAATGATCATGGTCAATAAATATGTCCTTTGGAAAACATTTATATCCCCTCTCTCTGACAGTTCCTTTTCTTGACTATTATACTACTTTAATTTTTGAAGGTTGTTAGTGTTTATAGTTCTATAATGTGAATAGAGTATGATGTACCTGTTATAGAAGTCAGAATTTTCAATTAAAATTAATTTCGTTGGCTAACCTATTTAGCTAAGAATTTTAGCTCAGCTGGCATATCTGGAAGTCCTGTATCTCAGATAAGTTGATTGAGGTACAAGTGAAGGGCAAGTGACTTGCCCAGTGCTGTGTGTTGAAGTGAAAGGCATATGATCAGCTTCCATAGCATGAGTACAAATCAGAAGTTCACAGAGATGTAACTTAATCATCCAGTTTTATTATGGAATGGGGGAAATGATTTCCCCTCTTTGTTTCAAGCATGCTAAGCTTTTGTGATTAAAGTATCTCTCTATTCTAGAGTAGATCAAAACAGCAGGATTTTATTTTGGACAACATTTCATAAACTTTAGTCAGTTTTTGTTTTCTTGGCTGCTTACATATGAATTTTGCATGCTGGAAGTTTGAGTATATCCAAATTGCATCTATAAATGGATGCATTAATAAAAGGTATAAAGCTAAAAGAGCATGTTTTAAAATATGCCAATACTTATCTGAATCTGAAATTGCCAAATTTCATCCAAATCAAAACTTGTTACTCCAAATTCAGTTTGGCTCTACTCTTTACCACCTGATCCTGCTCCTCTATGGCACCTTTGTTTTAAGGGAAGAAGAGAAAAGGGTCTGCAATGATTATTTAGCCATTTGTTTCTTTTAGTGAAAAATTACTTTTGAGAAATATTAACTGTGGACTTTCCTCATTTTTTCTGTCTTCTGTACATGTCATTAAATCAGTCTGTTGAAGACTGTGGTAATGGTGTGAATCTTACTAATCTTCAAGTATATTTGTTTTCTTGTTAAAAAAGGGATCATACTTTCTAAAATAGAAAAATAAGTGTTTAAATATATATGTCCTATGGGTCCCCAAATGCACCCCAATAATCTGTTTGGGTTCCACATATTGGTCCATGTCTTTCCATGTCATAAGGACAGGACAGAGCCAATCAATAGCTTTCTGTGAGGGCCCAGTTCTGTCAAACTTACTTATTTTTAGGACCTTAATTGTGAATCTAGTTCCTTACCTATGTGAGTAATGTTGTATTAAATTAGGTGGAATATACGAGCTAAAAGAGTCACAGGAGTTAACATGACCCTGTCACTATCCAACGTTAAAGAGTGTTAAACAAGGTTTGGGAGCTTGGTATTCGGAGACCTTAGCCTGCTTAGTAACATGATAATCACACTAGGAAATTCGTGCTCTAGGAATTGTTTATGGAAGGTTCTATGGCCTGTGTTATACAGGAAGTCAGACTAGATATCACAATGATGCCTTCTGGCCTTGGATTCTATGAATACCAAAGGTTAGAAATTTACTGATTGAAAAACACAAAAGAAGAAGAAAGAAAACAAAGCAAAAAACATAGAAACTGAAATTGAGTGACTGTGCAAAACAAACAGTCAAAACCTATCAAAGTCTCTTTTTAGATAGGGTGTATATTGGTTAGTTTTTTATTTTGTCAAGCAGTCTTAGGTGGGGAGGAAAGGGGTTAGTTTTGTTGTTCAATTATGAGTCAGGAGTGATAATCACTTTCCTGCTTTTTATAAAACAGACAGACATAAAGGAGAGAAGAGACAGGATAGTAAAAGATGGGGGACGTAGGGCTTTTGTTGATATTCTCAGGGTACAAGGCAGCTAATCAGTCACAGACGGATGCTTTGGGGCTGTAGGTTGCCCACAACAGCTATTGCTCTGGACCTCAACTCAGCTCCCTGGTCAGGGTCATCATCTGGTTGGTCTGGTCTGGGCCCTTTCCTTCACTGGTCCTTCTCAGGCTGAGCAGAGCTGGACAGGTCTTCTCATCATGCTGATGCTGTGCAGTGCAGCTGATCTCAGGATCAGGTGAAAAGCTGAGAGAGTGAGAGGACAGGAGCAAGATAGTGGGGGATGGAAAGAGACACACAAGGGAGGGGAAGACATAGCAGAATCTCACATATATCAGGATGGAGTCCTTGATGATGTAGCGGTGATGGTTGGGTGTCTCAATAAAAAACCCCTTAACAGTAGCTGTATTAGTGGTGGTACTACCTTCCCCCCAAAAGTTTCATTGTTAAGGGCCGCAAAAAGCGTGATGGGTGGAATAGCTCCTCTCATTATTTTGTCCACCAGTTAGGTCTAATTTCCGGTCCCACACTCCTCTTGTTTACCAAGCATAATCTTAATACAGTCAGTTGGTAACAGTAGACTTCTATTTTTAAACTAATTCAGTCTTTCTGTCTCCTTACATCTTTTCTTACACAGTTTTATGTAACGGTCACTGGAACAATTCATGAACCTGTCCCCACTTTTACCAGTCAGGCTCACAGGTAAAGTAGGCCTGCGAGTCCTCAATTACTACAATAGCTGTCCTGGAACTGGTCTTGGCCTCAGTCCTGCAGTGAGTGCCACATGAACACAAGTGTCTGCCCATGCAGAACTGATTTCAGGATCACTGCCTTCATTAGCAAAGTACCACTCAGTGTGAGAAAGAGTGGCAGAATCTGGCCCTGTTGATTAAGTAACATGAGACACTTTCTCTGCTCATGCTTAGTGGTGCCATCTTGATAATATAACCAGTCCAAGAAAATATGAGACAAAAAATTGACAAAGGGCCTCAGATACCAGGAATCGAATCTCCCTGTTTGAAAGAACAGTAGCTTACTACTTAAGTTTCCTAGATTTCATTGTCTAGTTTTTAGTGAAAAGCATACAATATTTAGCTCTTAAACAAACAAGCAAGCCCCAGTCTTTTTGCAGCGTAAGAAGTAAAAAGGTTAGAATGAAATAAGTTCTGTAGATTTGGTTCAACATTAACCCACTGACTTCATTCAGAATATCATGAGCTCAAGTTTACTACCTTGGGTAATATCATATAAACAATACAATACAAAATAATTTTCAGTTTTATACTGTGAAAAGTGGTTCTCACGATTATCTGTTCCTGAGATTGCGCCCACTGTTACCATAATACAAAGGACATGAAGAAGAACATGATCCTGCAAAAATACTAGAAAATGCACATTGAAAAAGAGAGATTATCTAGTCTCAAAGGTTCCTCTGCATGGGTATTTGTTAAATTGAGTCTGTTTGATTTTTAGGGGTCTGAAAAGGGGAATTACTGAGGTAACTGATCAAAAGATTTCTTGTTTTGAAAGCACTTTTAATTTTACTGAAAATGTTTCATCTTATGCAACAGCAGTTGGCCTCTGTTACCTAATATCTAACAGAAATAATTTTGATATGGAGACAGATGAAATCTGAAAACAAATTGTATCACCCCAGCAGATATAGTAATAGATATCCTGCCAACAGGTTAACTAACATATATATTTCTGATTTTAAAAAGTGCTCCGCTGTCTTAAGTTTTTGGGCTGGGGATGGGGGCGGGGCTTGGGAGTGATGAACATCTGAAATCTTAAAACAAGTGAGTGGAAAGAAGGTTGGATCACTGGGTAATTAGAGGAGTCATCTATCTGGTTTGGACAGGCGTTCTAATCCTAAACACAAGCTTTAAATTTGCTGGCTATTTCTTTTGATTTGTTTATATCTCTTGGAGGAAGGGTGATGGGATCTGGAAGGATGTTCCTGAAATTTTGTGAGATTTTGGAGCTCTACTCCTGAAGTGCTGTTAAGGGGAGTGAAGAATGAAACTTCAGAGGTTTCCATTCTGCAGCTTTGATAGTCTGAGGATGTATTAATTATTTATTTGGCAATATTTAAAGGTCTTAAAATTCTTCCTTGTATGGGATTTTTTGTTAGTCATAGGCTACATCTACACTACGAGCTAGGAGGTCTGATTTGCAGCTCGCCGAGACATCCTCATGCTATTTCTCATCTGAATTAGCACATTAAAACTGGTAGCGTAGCTGTGGTAGCAATCAGTGGCACAGGCTAGCTGCCCCGAGTATGTAACTTCTGGGTCAAGCGAGTTTGTACTCAGGGCTGCCACGGCCACTGTTACACTACTAGTTTTAGCATGCTAGTGTAGCCAGTTAGTTCATTTGATCGTTTACTTGTGTTATCTATTGTCATGATTAACTCATGTATGTTATTTCATATGTAATCAATGTGTGATAAGTAGATTTGAGTTAAGGTGTAGGTACAGATATAAGTGGGATAGAATCATAGGAGTATAAAATTGAAAGGTATTTAGGAGTCATGAATATGTATTAGGTATATAAGTAAAGTTAGGCTGTAATGCAAGGCCTACAGGCTCAGGCCTGTAAGATTTCAGCTTAGCCACAGTAGGCCTCAGGCTTAAGGAGGCTTGATATAAGTAGGTGACCTAAGAGTAGCCCTGTCCCAGTAGAGTTATAAGATTGCTAAAAAGAATGTGCCAATAGTGATGTTCTGGGAAAATATACTGCAACGTACCCATTTAGACTGCAAGGCACCTGATTGTAACATGATGGAAAGTTCTGCTCTGACCACAGATTACCATGAAACATGTTGACATAAATGTTAATAAGATGTTAATAAGAATAAAGGGAACTAAGAGAACAACCTGTGAGAAGTAAGGTACCCCAAAATTTATGGGGTGTGGAAGTACAGTTAAGGAAAAAGAAGATGGAGCCCGCATACATATGCATGAGGTGTTGGTCATAGTCATAACAACAGGTTAGAAAGGGTTCCCTGGTATGGATAGGGTGAGAAAATCCCAGCAGGAATCACTCTCCTATCAATGACCACCTGTTGAGAGATCCGTCGGACTCGAAAATATCTTTGGGAATGTGAGTATGAATACTGCATTATCCATTGCATGGGTTATCTTAGGTTTTATATATTTGTTTGTAATTTTAATGTTAATCATCTGCGTAGTAAAACTTACAATACAGACAAGATTCCTTACTTGTGACTGTGTCTATGGTCACGGTCCTCATTCTTCATGTGTTCCTGGAGGCTAAGAAAATCAGTAAAGGTAACTTTTACCATGTTGCTCTCAAAACTGTAGTACCGCAGGAGCTAGCCTCACCCACTAAAGGCACTATAGTTTAACACAGCTTCCCACAGCTGCCATTGGCTGGGAATGGTGAACTGCAGCCACTGGGAGCTGCGGGAGGCGTGCCTGCGGACAGTCAACGTAAATAAAATGTCTCGCAGCCCGCCAGAAGGTTACCCTGATGGGCCACGTGCTGAAGGTTGCCGACCCCTGGTGTAGTCCTATGCACATTGTTCTTCAGACATGACTAATTACTGTACATATCTTTCATTTGTTAATTAGATGCTTTGATTTCTAAGACCTGGTCCAGAAAAGCACTTAAGCACCTGCTTACCTTTACATGTTAGTCCTGTTGACTTCAAATGCTGGATTTCTTGTGCATCTTACTATTTTGATACCACAGGACTGTACTCTTAAATTTAAATCTTTATGAAGTTATCCACAAATTCCTCAGAAAGGATCGATTGCTGCTGTCATAAATTATCTGTACCTTTTTGTAAAAGGTTTGATAGCAGAAAGACATTTGTAGTTGTGTGATATCATAGAATCATAGAATATCAGGGTTGGAAGGGACCTCAGGAGGTCATCTAGTCCAACCCCCTGCTCAAAGCAGGACCAATCCCCAATTTTTGCCCCAGATCCCTAAATGGCCACCTCAAGGATTGAACTCACAACCCTGGGTTTAGCAGGCCAATGCTCAAACCACTGAGCTATCCCTCCACCCCCATATATAGAACTCCTTTACTGTGACTTCTTAGGAAATTAAGGACCATATTGCCAGTGGGTATAAACTGGTCTAACTTCAGTGGTTTATTACAGGTTACAAGTTGAAAATGTAATGAGTTATTTGAATTTAATGGTCACCGTGTGTCAGTGACTGGGATGTGGACTGTCATGCATAGTGGTTGAAGCAGGTATCAGGCTTAGGGTTTGGAGCAGGTGTCAGTAGCCAGAGGCCAGAGCCAAGGGGCACAGCCAGAGTCAGGAGTTGGAGACTAGATGCCAAAACTAAGGGTTAGAGTTGAAGCCAAAAGTCAGGAATGAGACCCAAAGGTCAGAGCTGGGTTACTTGGAGTGAGGCAGGGCAGAAACTACCTCAGCTGTGAGCAAATGCTTTGAGCAGCCACTGAACTGCTACTGTTGCTTCTGCTGCTGGGCCTAAGAGCCAGTTTTTGACTCTTCCAGCCAATAAGGCTGTGCAGCCAATTACCCATCCTGCCCCAGGACAGCTGTGCTCATTAGGCTGCCTGAGGACTGGCTTTGCTTCGGGCCCTGCTTCCTGACATCATGAGATTGATATGACTGATGCTCCAGTTTTCATATATTACTATTAATTTCCACCTGTAGGAAGCAACAGGCTCTTAAAAAATGCTTGTTGGTAAAGTTGATGAAATACTGTACAATAATGATACAACGTATAATGTTGGTAATATCCTAATATTCTAGTATGAGTTTGGGGAACCCAAATCTGAAGTACTTAGAGTTTGCAATTCAGTCTATATGTGCATCGTAGTTCATTTTAAGAGGGTTTTTTTTTTTTTTTGTTAAAAGACATTGGGGAGGATACAGAGTTACTCCTGTAGCCCTAGGACAGTGTACTTATAAATAAGTTTGGGCATCCTCCCCAGTGTAGTTATGTATTACAGATTATTGTTATTACCTTCACTTTTTTGATGAAATTGAAAACTTTCTTTATCATTAGAGTAAAGCTGCCAAAATACATTTACCACAGATTTAGAGGTGAATATCATTCTTCTGGAGCCAGCCTCAGGTTTTGGAGAGGTTTTTTGCTGAAAGGCAGGCTATGGCTTCCCATGAGTTCATCAGAAAGATAAAAGTCTAAAAGCTCTTCAAAGCTAGACCTTAATCTCTAACAGAAATTAATTGTGCAGTGATGGTTTGTATATGTAGAAATGAATAAATATTTACAAACAATTGGATTTGAAAAGAACCCTTCCCACCTAGTCTTGCCAATTGCAGTTAACTTTTTAATATCGCCTGTTTTGAATTCCATATAAAACATATATTAATATAACTTTAACTTAAAATTGATAAAACGAAAGAAATAAGATCTAGTCCTCCTTCACTGTGCCCCAGGCTACAGGTAGAATATTTGCATAGTTCTGTGGCACATTGGTGGCTATTAGCACATAGTGCACTTTCGGTATAGTTTGTGTAACTAATATCAACAATAATATCATAGCTCTGTGTTGTTTACTTAGTATAAGGTGGTGAGTTAAGGACTGGCTTGAACTGCAGTTTCCTTCCTCTTGCCTGTTTCTTTTTTTTAGCTGTGCTAGCACTAAAAGCTACTTGACAGATAGTAACTAGTTAGAGAAACATCAGCTTCAGTACTTTAAGTCAAGTGTCAGCAATTACAAACCTAGCTTATAATGGAAATGATAGATGGCTCTTAACTACAGTGTTGTTAGAAAAAAGCACTATAATAACCTGAGAAGCACAATAGAACTCCTGTTTCACAAACTAATTGGGGTTCAATGATTTCATAAAATCAAAATGTTCATAAAATTAAACATCTCAAAATTGCAGTAGGTGTGATGCATAAGTTGCAGTATGGAGCACTTCATTGCTTTCTTTTTGTCCTTCGAATAAATGTACTTCAGGCATCAGAATGTGAATGGTTGTCTACCTGTTCTTCATAAACATCACTTTTATGATGTGGTTTAGTCATTTTTTTCTCCCACTGAGAAAAATGGTTTGTATAACTGGTTGTTCATAAAATTGGGTTCATAAAAATTGAGGTACCACTAGTATGGTTTTGTTGGTAAAGGCATAGGGCAAGGAGACGAGAGATCTGGGTTCTGATCCTGGTTCTCCCACAAGCTTCCTGTCTGATCTTGGACAAGTCACTTTACTTTTTCTTCGCATGCTTGCTCAAGTCAATTCCATTTGAGGTGTGTGTGTGTGCATGCCCATGTGCACAGTTGTTGGAATTTTTTGCCTTAGTGGTATCTGTAGGGCCGGCTGTGGCGCCCTCTGGAGTGCCATGCTCATGCGCCACTATATGAGGCGCCGCTGGCCCTACGCCTCTCAGTTCCTTCTTACTGCCCATGATGGTTGGTCAGAACGCCTTCCTCTTGACTTGCAAGTGAATATAAGTTTTTCCTAGTACCTACTTGCCTTCTCTATGTATATAGTTGTTTACACTAGTTAGTTAGTAATTAGGTGTTAGGCTGTATGAGTTAGTAAGATAGAGTCCCCACATGGACTTTTCCCTGAGGTGGGGTGTGCCCGGGTCTCTGGGTTTCAAGGTCTGCTCAGCCTATAATAGGCCTATGCTGTTAGCAACCCCCATAGCAGCTGCCTAAAGTGCTTGAGAGAGTCACACATAAAAGACAAGTACCTAATTTGTAAGAGCTTTCAACCCAGAGCTCAAGGGGAGCGGGACATTCGCTTATGGGCCCTCCTCATGGAGGCCGCACTTTGTTGGGTCTTGGAGCCTTCCTGCTCCGACTCCACGCCTAGCACCTTGGTGTCAATGAGGAGTGCACGGCTGACATTGCTCTCTGTCTGGCAACGCTCTCCTTCACCGGTGCCCAAGAAGCACCTGAAAAAGCAAGGCTCCCCAGCACCAAGCAAGGAAGGTCGGGGGAATTGGGCAAAGGATCCAGTGTGGTCCGCCCGCTGACACTGGAGCCTCCTGGGGGTATCTCTCCACTTGGACCCTCAGATCCTCCAGGGATTCGCCTCTGACTCCTGGAAGTGGAAGGGGATGCAGGCACCTGGTCCTTCCTTCGACGTCTGAAGTGGCTAAGGACCAGAGAGCCCTGCCTGTGCCACAGATGTCACTGGATGTGGCTAAGGCTCCCCTCTCTAAGGACAAGCCAGCCATGAGACTGCCTCAGAGGGCAGTTGAACACCATCAGTCTCTGGAGCAGAAGCAGTGTTCCCCGACTCCATGACAGAGGTCCCCGACTCTATGAGCTAGGACCCGGAGATGGCCAAGGTCGCCGGCACCACAATCCCGGTCTCCATCGGTGCGGCGTGGATTGCCCACAGTGAGGCATTGGTCTCCATATGCCCAGCACCGATCATCCATCCGCCAGCCGATGCCCCAGTGTCCGTCCATGCATTGTTCCCTGCCGGTATGGGTCCATTCACCTTTGCAGCACCGGTCCTCGGAGAAGCATCGTTCACCTTATTCAAGACATCGCTCCCCTGCGCATGGGGTCAGCCGCCAAATGCAGGTATTCACAGCCCTGCCTTGGTTACTGGAAGGGGACTCGTCCAGCTCAGAGTGGGACTTTAGCCCCTTGCCAAGGCAGCACTGATCCCTGTGGGCTCCGGAATGCATCGCAGCTCCAACAGTGCCTACACGGCAGCAGGGCCAGTGGCCATCCTAATGGCCCTATTGGAACGCGTGGGGCATGCCAGTGATACTGATGCCCTTATTGCACCAGTCCTCCCTTGCGGCTTCAGAGAAGCAACCCCCTGCACCAACGGTACTGGGATGGGTGCATGTTGCGAGCTCGGATATTTGGAGCAGGTGCCCACTGCAAGGGAGCCCTCCCCAGCAGGGGACAATGCCCCAGGCCCTCCCCCAGGGTGCCAGACGAGGCAATCATCGTCGCCAGACGAGGCAATAGCAGGTCCCTCACATGCCAGCCCACCAATAACTTTAAAGAGCACCAAGCCCTGCTGAGAAGGGAGGCCTCGAATTTAGGCTTAGAAGTGGCAGAGCAGATGGACAACTTGTTCGACATTCTAACGGCGGCAGCCCCTTTGCAGGTCACATTGGTGGTGCATGAAGGGGTTCTAAAGATAGCCAAGGCCCTGTGGCAAACCCTGTCTTCTATTCCACCCACCTCCAAGTGGGCAGAAAAGAAATATTTCGTCCCTGCTAAAGGGTTTGAATACTTATATACCCACCCTGTTTCTGTGACCAATGAAAGGGACAGGCAAGGGCAAGTGAGCTCCACTCCCAAAAACAAAGACGGCAAGAGGCCGGACTTTTTCGGAAGAAAAGTTTATTCAGTGGCCAGGCTTCAGTTTAGTTTAACTTGTGGGACTCCCTCAAAAAGTATAAAGACTCTCTGCCCCAGGACTTGGGCCAGGAGTTTACAGACATCTTGAAGGAGTGTACTACAGTGGCCAGGAGCTCCCTCCAGATGGCCTGGGATGCAGCTAATTCGGCAGCCGGGGTCGTCACCTTGGCTGCAGTGATGAGGCGCAGTTCCTATCTGCAATCTGTGGGTCTGTCCCAGGAGGTGCAGTCCTCCATCCAGGATCTTCCCTTCAATGGAAGTGGGTTCTTCTCGGAGCAGACGGATGTGAGGCTGCATGGAGTCAAGGACAGTTGAGCCATCTTCTGGTCACTAGGCCTGCATATGCCACAAACAGTGAGGAAACAGTTCAGGCCTCCCCCGCCTCCTAGGCCTTGGCCTCCCCAGCAGGGCTCCTCTAGGAGAAGGGACAGAGACAGAAGGTTCAGTCGCCACCCCTCCAGCTCCCGTTTGCCCACTCATCCTGGCCCAGTGAAACACCAGCAGGATCAGAAGCACTTGCTTTGAGGGTGCGCTTGAGGAGGGCGCCCCAGTCAGTTCTCAGAGTGCACCTTCCTACTCCTTCCCTAACCGCCTGTGTCCCTTCCAGTCGGCATGGTTGCAAGTAACCTCGGACTATTGGGTGCTCAGCATTATATCTTTGGGATGCACCCTGCAATTCTTATTTTGAATCACCGCCTGCATCAAGTTTTGCTATGAACAAGAGAAAGTGCCATCTCTGACAATCAGAACTGCCCATTCAACCAGGGCGCAAGCCTCATCGGCAGCCTTCCTGGCCGAGGTGCCAGTTGAAGATATCTGCAGGGCCACCACCTGGTCATACATCCATAAGTTCACATCCTTTTATGTGCTTACTCAGCAGGCCCGGGACGATGCTGACTTCAATAGAGCAGTACTGCAAGCCACATGACTGTGAACTCTGAGCCCACCTCCAGGGGACTGCTTGTGAGCCACCTAGAATGAAATCAACATGAGCAAGCACTCGAAGAAGAAAAAATGGTTACCTGCCTTTTGTAACTGTTCTTCGAGATGTGTTGCTCATGTTCATTCCATTACCCGCCCTCCTACTCCTCTGTTGGAGTTCCTAGCAAAAAGGAACTGAGAAGGCATAGGGCCAGCGGTGCCTCATATACCACGGCACTCCAGAGGACGCCATGACCACGGCACTCCAGAGGACGCCATGACCAGCCCTACAGATAAGCCAAAAAGATCCGACAATTGTGAACGTGGGTGCGCACACGTCTAGAATGGAATGAACATGAGCAACACCTCTCAAAGAACAGTTATGAAAGGTAGGTAACAGTTTTTTCTTTTTTTTCAGCTTCCTCATCTGTAAAATAGCATTTATGTTTATGTAGAGTGAGGCAAATTCAACAGGCCAGGTATTTAACCTTGTTTAAGTCTCCTTTATATTGCTCCAGTGACTCAAAGATTTAAAGCTGCACACTCTCATTGTAATGCCAGCTTCTCCCTAAGCCAGACCATAGGATGCTTGTCAAGGTGATACTGGGCCATGGGATAGTCTCTAGGGGAATATTTCAGCCAGCATAAGTTAGAACAACCATGTGACCACTCTAACTTGTGCCTGTGGCCAGGTTAGCCCACAGCCACCCAAAGATTGGGAGAGGAGAGGAGTAATAGTGACTTAGAGCTACCCTTGTCCCCTTCCCCAAGTGAGGATCCAGCAGAATATTATTAAAGGTCTTTGAAATTTTATACAGAAGATTATGTGCAAGTGCAAAGTGTTGACTATTATTTAACATTATTGCTAGCAACAGAAGATCCATCCCAACAAAGTGATATTTGTGGATGCTTTAAGGTGCACAGCACTTCATATTTTTTTGTCCCCAGCAAATTTCTGAGAGTTTATTGAATCTGTTGTAAACACCAGCATTCCATGGCCTAGAGAGCTAGAATTTGGTATTCTTTTAGGTAAGTGGAACTTGGTTATTTTATTTTTTGGAGCACTGATCTATTATTTATGATGATTACCATGTTTTATATTTTAAGTATTAACAATGGGAAAGAATATTTTTTCCTCTGAGTACAATGCAAAAAACTACTTATAAATATGAGTGCTACAGTGGTGAAAGGAATGCTCTCTGAGTCCCAGTTATGTAGTTTAAACGTAAGTACAAATCCCATTGAATTCATTGGGAATTACTTGCATACAACAGGATGAGATAATCTGGTCCTAGGAATTTATATAAACCAGTCCCCAAAAAGTTATATTGAAGTAAATTGCCACTCCTGTGTCCAACATTGTTTTGAAAAAGAAATAATTAAAAACTTTAAAAGTACTTCTTTGAGATACTCTAATGTAAAAGTAAATTATATTTTTGATAAAGTAGAATGGTTTTATGTAATTTTTGTTTTGTAAATGATACAGCAAAATCACGGGCGTGGGTGGAGCCCCCCTTTGGGAGGCTCCACACCTTCCACGCCTGCCTCCCCTGTGGCCAGAGTCCTGAGACTCCTTGTCCCTCCCCACTGCATCTGGCTCCCCAGAGCTCTGAGACCCCCTGCCCAGAGGAGCTCTGAGTGCCCCCTACTCTCGGCTGGAGGAGCCCCGGGCCAACTGAAGACCTGAGGGCCCCCACCACCTGCCCAGAGGAGCCCTGGGCCAGCAGCACCTCCCCTCTCCAGACCCCAAGCCGCTGCAGGGAAAAGCCTCTTACTCTCCTCCAAAGAAGCTTTTCATATGCCCTATGCAGGTGCCAGTGTGGCTGAGGAGGCGGTATTTGTTACTCAGCTTCCCGGGTTCATCAGTAATCTCCCACCTCCTCAGCCACCCTGGAACCTGCATGGGGCATAATAAATCAAAAACTTCTCCCCCAAACTCTGCAACTGGGGGTCTGGTGGCTGCGGTAGCACCAGGGGAGGCAAAGCCTCCCCTCGCCTATGACTTTTTTCTTTAGCACAATCATGAGTTGATTTACTTACACGTATTTGTTTTTATTTCTGAAGGTACAGGATCAACCATAGTTTTTATAGGGCCTAGCTCATTCAAATGTGCTGGGCCTTTCAGCAGACTTCCATCAGCCACACATCTAGAGAATGGAGGAAGGGTTTCATGGCTAGTCATATTGAGGAAATAGATGCCAAAGTTACATTTTCTAAGGGAGTGGAGGGAAAATCATGCCACTACACACTATCACAACTATAATACAATACAGATCTATCCAGTGTGGCAATCTTCAGGGGACAGATGGCACGAGGCAGACACTATCAGATGCAGACCACCCGCTGAAAACACAGGGCTCTGCTGCATAATGTGTCAACCAACAAAGTGACAGAGAAGCAACTCTTTGGCGACTAAGCTCATTCAGATACAGCTCAGAGAGACTTGTTGAGGAAAATGAAGACTGCATAGTTTAAAATGTGGAGGGGTTTTGTTAGTTGCTTGCAGGATGGTGGTCAATAACAGTTAAAGTTATTTCTGTAAGGTATATTAATAAGCTAGGATTAGTTAGTATGTGTGAGGTGGCAGCTGTCATTTATGTGGCTCTTATTTTTGCTCTAGTAAAAAAAGCCCAACTAGAGATGCTAACGTGAAATAAAGCCTGAATTAAACCCTGACACTATTTATTATATCACTAAAATGATCATAAAGGTTGTTTTCCCACAGTTTATCCACAAAAACGTGCACTCACCACGTGCCCAGTTAAGATAACACTTTCCACCATAAATACTGCAATCCACAGACAGACTTTCTGGCATAAAATCACCACTGATTTAGCACAACCCAATTGCACAGGGATTTAAAAAAAAACAAGCAAAAAAATCCTGGCATTTACTCTTACGGACCTAGTAAGTGGTGTGTACCACAATGCTTTTCATACATGCATCATGCCATTGCAAAATCAGATTCTATTCTTCTTGCTGCATATAACTCTCAATAAAATCAGTGGGAGTTGTGTGCACATAAAAAAAGGAAAATGTATTTTTTAGGGCAGTAAACAATACTAACCCATTCAAATGTTATAAGGAAAAGTTGCACTGCTCCAAACCCCAATTTACAGCTATCCTGTATAAAGCTGTTAAATCTCAATTCCCTACTTGATTAAATTTAGTCTGAAGAACTCTTGTTATTTTGTTGAAGCATATACAGCAAAGTTAAAATAATTGTGTCTCTGCTAGATTTACTATAGAGCTACAGTATTTGCAGCAAATAACTTGCACCCATTTCAGGTCTTTACCTTATATTGCTTATAAATTGTACACAAATAGTAACTTATGTTTTATCATTTTAGCAAGTGAATTATATGGTTTATATACTACTAAAACAGATTTGTCAATCTCCAAATACTTACACCCATTATTTGCCTATTTGTCTACCCAATACTTTCTGTCAAAGAATTTGTTTTGGGTGTCTGGCACCTTGCCACCTCACTACTCCACTACCAGACATTATCTTTTTCGAAAAGATGCTCATTTGGGGAGTAGATTGCAGGTAAATCATGAGTCCTACACATCTGAAGACTTGGACTCAAAATAGTTTGTAAATAAAAATTTGTTTGGTGGTCTCATTCTTGTCCATAATACACAAAGTATTTTATCACAGTTAGTCTCTCCGCCCTGTCATTAAGCATGTGATATCATCAATTTGGCAGGCTTGCTCACGAGATTCCCTAACACCACTTTTGGCCACAACCCCAAATATCTTTGAGTTGAGGGAATGAGCACATTGTGACACTACTTCACAAAACAGCAGCAGTTGGGCTTGCCCAGGAGAAGGCACCAGAAATGCTACAACTCTCTTCAACTTCATATCCTAGGACTTTGCACAGGAGAGACCCAGGACTTAACTAGCAGGGGTGTAGGAGGTTAAGGGCCAAAATACTTCCGCTGAGTTGTGTAGGGAAACTTGATCAGCACAGAAACAACACTTTAGATTGTGAATACTGCACTATTTGCAATGCTCCACTTAAAATTCAATAAAAGAAGAGGCAGGTAGTTTTAACAGAGTAATTCATATTCTCTCACTTTCATTGGGGATCTAGTTCAAAATCAACCCACGGTTTTCCCTGAAATGAGTGTGGCATTTTCAGTTCCGTTCTCACTGAAGAGAAGTACACAGATCTTGGGAGACAGGCCAGTCCTTGCTTACAGACAGCCCCCCAACCTGAAGCAAATATTCACCAGCAACCACACACCACACAACAGAACCACTAACCCAGGAACCTATCCTTGCAACAAAGCCCGTTGCCAACTGTGTCCACATATCTATTCAGGGGACACCATCATAGGGCCTAATCACATCAGCCACACTATCAGAGGCTCGTTTACCTGCACATCTACCAATGTGATATGTGCCAGCAATGCCCCTCTGCCATGTACATTGGTCAAACTGGACAGTCTCTACGTAAAAGAATAAATGGACACAAATCAGACGTCAAGAATTATAACATTCGAAAACCAGTTGGAGAACACTTCAGTCTCTCTGGTCACTTGATTACAGACCTAAAAGTTGCAATTCTTCAACAAAACAACGTCAAAACAGACTCCAATGAGAGACAGCTAATTTGGAATTAATTTGCAAACTGGATACAATTAACATAGTCTTGAATAGAGACTGGGAGTGGATGGATCATTACACAAAGTAAAACTATTTCCCCATGTTTATTCCCCCACTCCAACCCGCACTGTTCCTCAGACGTTCTTGTCAACTGTTGGAAATGGCCCACCTGGATTATCTCTACAAAAGGTTCTCCTCCTCCCCCCCACTTTCCTGCTTATAATAGCTCACCTTAAGTGATCACTCTCGTTACAGTGTGTATGGTAACACCCATTGTTTCATGTTCTCTATGTATATAAATCTTCTCACTGTATTTTCCACTGAATGCATCCGATGAAGTGAGCTGTAGCTCACGAACACTTATGCTCAAATAAATTTGTTAGTCTCTAAGGTGCCACAAGTCCTCCTTTTCTTTTTGAGAATACAGACTAACACGGCTTCTACTCTGTATATCACAGTGGTCTCAACAAATTCCTCTGATCCACCTGTGAAATCCAGAGATTTCGTTCTCCTAAGGTCTCTGGTTTTGACAGAGCTCCATCCTGTTTGAGGGGATGGCAACTCACCAGAATTTTTTTCAGCTTGCTCTACACAAGAAGTTAAAAACCCTCCAGGCTTCATGCTTCTCAAAAATGGGCTAGAAAATTAAATGTTCACTTGACTTGGCTGCTCAAAGAGGTTTTCATGGAAGATGAATCAGCCACATCCTGTACATCAGAAGCAGAAAGAGGAACTGAATATGGACTCTAGCTCAGGGGTAGTCAGTTATTTTTTTGTCAAGGTCCAAATTTCTTGCTCAAGGTCTAATCAAGGTCTAGACTCCAGAGAAAATAATTAACAAATAAAAATAATAATAAGTAAATAAAAAGATTTTAGGGTCCATTCAAAAGCATCTGGCGGTCCAGATTTGGCCCGCAGTCTGCCTATTGGCTACACCTGCTCTAGCTCCTCTTCTTCTAAATCTATTCAAACTAAGCAAAAAAGGAAGGTCAGGTACTGCATCTAACACCTTTCCTTCACAAAATCTGCATCTTGTTCAGATCCACTTTCTTCTAAGGAAAAGCTATGACATTCAGTATAATGAGGACTCAAGAATCTCACCTTGGTATCTTTCAGGGCTAATAACACTGAATTTGTTTGTAGATCCCATCAAAAAGAAAGGATTACTGGAGCCAATACAAACAGACAGGGTTTTTTTTGCTAATCTTATAAAGCAGAAGATATCCCCTTTCCCCTTTCAGTCAGAGCACACTCAAATAGGGTTTAAGGTAATCTGTCATTTTAGAAAAGATGTACCTGACTGCTATTCGGGAATCCCTATCATACACATAAACATTATGGACTTGATATGGGAACTTCAACAGATTGGCCCTCTGGCAGCAGTGTTTTCAGTGCATTAGTCTCTGGGATCTAGGGCATCTATGTTGGATATGTTTCTCCCATGAATTTTCTTGTGCCACTGCTATTTAGAACCCAATTGCCTAACTGATGGACTCCATGAAGCACAAAGGGAAAATTAGCGCTTTACCTGTAAATTTTGTTTCTGTTATAATTAGATCCACCAGCTTGTAACCCTCACTCATTTTGTAACTTTTCTTCAAGAAGCTTAAGCCATACATGATTTCAAGCCATATATGGTTTCCTCCTCTTGGACTTTGTTAAGAATGTTTTTCTTGACTGGCTGTATTTGTTCTGTTTGAATATTCTAATATTTTACTTAAGTCATACATTAACTGGAGTAGAGAGTGTAACAACACAACTGACACATGAAAATCTGCTTTGTCACTCTGACTCAATAAGTGCCTGAGCTACTATCCAGATCTCTTCACTCATAGAGCTAATTAGCAGAAAGAGTTTGCCAGCAGGGTTTTAATTGGACTTTTTCAGAGTTTCTATGTCTTCATTAGAGTCATGTAGCAATTTTTTTGTCAGATTCAGCCCATGGTATCAAATGAAAATGAACTTTCATGAAAAAAGCCTGTAATGGCAGCTGTAACCTCACATGTACATATATTTGAAAGCAGTACTACTTTGGAACATTTCCAGTTATAATGATACTCAAGTAAATGACTCTATATGTTGAAATGATTTATACTGCTAATGTTAATCCATCATTATTAACAGTTATTTAAAATCATAGTTATCTTCTTGGTATACAGACAATATGCTTGCTTGTCTTCAGAAGACTTCCTAAAACAGAAAAGATAAAGATAGAGACTGTGATAAGGGAAACTTCACAAGGATCTTTAATGTGGTAGAAATGTAATTTGAGACTCTGATGATGAAAATATGTATCAGGACCATAATACCTTTTAGGAAGAAAAGATAAGCAAGTCACCACCTATGGATGGTAAAAGTATGTCGGTAACATACATTTCTAAATATCTTCAACCTTAGCGAAAGCTAAACATAAAATCGTACTAGTCTGAAAAAGACCAGGTCTTTTAAAACTGCTATATGCCTGATCTATACATGATTTTCAGTTAGAAAAATACTTTTTTCTAAACAATGAGCTGTGCCAACAAGATTTTTTTTAAAAAACCCTGACGTTACACATATTCCATGCATTCAGGAAACACTTTCTCCTCTAAGAAGGAATTAAAATGCACACACAGAGCTTTTCTAGTTAGACTTCCCACTTAACCTGTTGTTTCCTGGATGGCTCATTAAGACAATCACACCCCAACAATGTTGTAATAATTTAGCATTGTTGCTGAAGGCCAGCTACACAATATGTTTAATGTACATTCCAAAATTATACAAAATATTAAAAAGATAGAATCTGATTACATACAGCTCATTCTTTCCATAAAGCTGCCCTGTGTAACAAAATAATCTGTTTTAATGTACTAAATATTATAAACAAAATGTTTCATAATACAGTTGCACTGAGTCAGAAATAAAGGTGTAATAATCCTGTGTTGAAATGTCTTTAACATAGCAAAGAACCTTTACCAAGGGCTCTCTGGACCACATAAGCTATAATTAAGCTTGTGGTTGTAATTCCACAGAGCAATTTAATGATTCTTCAGTGTTGATCTAGGGAACAGGAGAATATGCACGAAAAATGTAATAGCTCGTAATAATTAGGCAAGGGAAGGTTGGATTCTTACAGACACTCTACTTAACTAGGGTATATAGTTGTCATGACAACAGTGACAAGATGATAAAAATGTCTCTTTCCTCTGAACTGCTGAAAAATATATATTTCTTCTTCTATCATATGTCACAGTGGCAAACATCTGATTTAGTAACGATGTAGTATACTTGGTAACATATCTCTATATCCTGACAAATGTATTTTGCATTTTTATAGGATTTAATCAAATATCTGATGTACATAAAAATGCTGCATGAACTAGCAATTCTTTGAGAGTTTCTTTTGCTTCTTAAATAATTTCTTTTGTACACAGCTTCTCAAATCAAGTCATATGAAACCTTGGATTTTATCTTCATCATTGTTCACAGTTCAGTGTTAATATTTCAACAAGAATACTTTAATAGAGAAAATTTTGCATTGTTCAAACAAAAACTGATTTAGTGTTATCTAAAGAAACAGTATGGATTTCAGATAAACAATTAAAAATGAGTTTGGCAATGTGCTTGGGATGTATATCTGAGTGTGGTCGTTTGTCTTGTAGATATTTGAGGCAGGCAGCAATACCATTGTTGTGATGTATGTCGGTGTGTACAAAGGGGACATCCATGGTGGAAAGGATGGTGTTCTGAAGGAGTTTGCTAATGCTGTGGAGTTTCTGGAAGAAGGTGGCCCTTTATGCGGTGAGTGGGTTGAGGATGTTTTCTATGAGTCCTGATATTCCTTCAGTAAGAGTGCCATGGGCAGATATGATGGGTCTGCCTGGGTTCCCGTGTTTGTGTATCTTGGGAAGCATGCAGAAGGTGCCTTGGGTGGATTTACGGAGGATGAGGTGTAGAGTTTCTTAGAGTTGTTGGCGAAGGATTTGATGACATCCTTAATTTCCTGGGTGAATTTGGGTGGCCTGTTCCATTATGTGATCTACTTCTTTGGTGGAGTTTCCTTGTTTGATGAAGGCAGTTTTAAATGTGTTTACACATTGCCAAACTCATCCACTTCATCCTCACCCATTACAATTTTATACTCAACAAAAAACACTTTGTCCAAATCCTGGGAACAGCCCTAGGTACAATAATGGCTCCCCAATATGCCAACCTCCTCATGGGCCACATTGAGGAAGAATTTCTGGACAAATACACCATGAAACCAATGATATACGTGAGATTCATCGATGATATTTTCATCCTCTGGGCAGACGATCTAAACCCCCTCATAGATTTCCACTGCAATTTCAATAACCGCCATCCATCCATCAAAAACTCTCTAGAACATTCCCATACTAGCATCAACTTCCTGGATACCACGTTCAGTTTCAACAATGGAACCGTACAAATGACTATATACAAAAAAATTCACAGATCACCACACTTACCAGTAATCACCCCAAACACACCAAGAAATCTGTTATCTACGGCCAGGCCCTGAGATACCACAGAATATGCTCTGATGAGAAAGTCCGGAATACACACCTTAACATACTTAAAACCACTTTTACCAAAGACGCTCTACCAGAGAAGCAGACCACATCATGAAATGGGCTACCCAAATACTCCTAGAGAACCTGCTTCAACACAGAAAAAAACCCACCCTTTGACCACACACTCAAGTTGGCACCTACCACCCCTACAATGGAATCAATAAGGCATATTATGAAACAATTACAACCCATACTTCCTGAAAGAACTCTTCTGGCCTCCAAACCACCCCCCTACCTCACCCAGTTGATCATCAGAAGCAAGCTCCCTATAGACCAGGACCCCCAACTCAAAGCAGCAACAGACCCTGCCATAACAACAGATGTAAAATCTGCAGACTTATCTCCACTGCTACAATGATTAATACCCCCCACAACACACCTTTCAAGATCCAAGGGTCCTACACATGCCTATCACATGTGATGTACCTCAGACAGTGCACTAAATGCCCCAATAACAACTATGTGGGTGAAACCAGACAATCATTGAACTCATAAAGAAAAATGATAAAAGAGAAAAACACCACATCACCTGTGGGTGAATACTTTTCACAAAACAATCATTCCATATCTGACCTTTCAGTTCTCATCCTCAAAGGAAACCTGCACAATACCTTCAAAAGATAAGTGTGGGAGCTTAAATTAATATCTTTTCTAGATGGTCTTAATAAAGACACTAATTTATAGCCTATTACAACAATCTGTAATCCACACACACCCCTTTTATGTCCTTGGACTATAAAGGTGTTAATGGCCCACTTCACCTTCTTTGCAATGTTATTCTAGCTGTTTTGGTCCCAAGATATTAGTGAGGTAATATCTTTTATTGGACCAATTTCTGTTGGTGAAAGAAACCAGCTTTCGAGCAACATGGAGCTCTTCTTCAGGCCTGGACTAACAGCTCTGTCTAGCTTGAAAGCTTATCTTTTTCACCAACAGAAGTTGGTCCAATAAAAGATATTACCTCACCCACCTTGTCTTTCTAATATCCTGGAACCAACATGGCTACAACAACACTGCAAACATACAGATTAAACATGGTAATACTTTTGAATAATTAGTTATGCATGGTCCACAATAATTTACAGTGAAAAATTACAGAAAAATGGGATTTTTTTCTAAATTGGTTTAATTTTGCTCATGGGCAGTGTTTATAATAGGCGAGAAAACCACAATTAATATGTAATTATTGTTGCATCAGAACTCTAATGTTAACTGTAATAATAACCTTTTAAATAACCTAAACAGCCAAGCAGTTCAGAATTTGTCATTTTTGACCATTTGACTTCCGATTGAAAAATAGCAGCTCTTCCCAGGAGAAAGCCCACGCTGGATCTTTGCAAAATTTATCAATTCTTCTTGGCAATTATTAATATCTCCCCCCTCTGTCTTTTAATTATTTTTTTACATCTTTTTCTTGCCAAATATATTGAATATGGGGGGAACAAGGAAATTTTAAAAACCATTAGGATTAAAATATTTATTTTACAATGCAGAGATATTTCCATTCTTCAATGTTTCACTTTGGTATCAGCACAAAAAGTCCATGATTCATTGCTGTGCTGCATTTCTATTGTCTTTACCAAGTGCTCTGTATACCAGAAAAGCGAATTGCCACATCATATAGTTGCTCAGAAAGGCATTTATTATGTCCAACATTTGCAGAAGTGGCCAGTTGTTGTGAGTGCCCAATTTCAGAGATTTTTGGGCCTAAGCTTGAGAGGTGCTAAGTACCTACAGCTCCAAAAGAAGTCAGTGGGAGGTGTGGATGTGCAACCCCGCTGGAAATCGGGCCATATGGGTCTCAATTTGGGCACCTACCATCACTGTCACTCTTAAAATATAGGAGCTTATCTGTTAAAACAGCAGGATAAAAGTCATTTGAAACCCTTGTGTATTATTAATGTGTAAGTGCCTTCTGTCTCTGGGTTACAGTAGGTGGAGAGCTGTCTGTTTTTCTCAAAAATTAAAAAAACCCAAACAACCTTAATGAATACTTTTTATTCAATCACAAATGTTCTGTCTGTTTTCATATCTTTTTCTAATTAAGTGCTTCTCTTCCAGACAGCAAATGGGAGACATATGTTAGTCACAATTACTTTTTGGTATTTTGGGAATTTTACATTAAAAATTACACATTCCCTATGTTTTCTGTGTAGATACAGGCTCCAATAACACATGAGAATCTACTAACATGGACCCCTGGGATTTTGCCTGGGTGCAGGTTCCACAGCAGTGGATCACTTTTTGGGATGCAGTACAAAGTTGTGGTGTGATGTGCTAGAATTAGGAAAAGAATGTCATATTTAGAATGATTGTCAATCCAGTTAGCTTTCTTACTTTGAATAAGAACCTTACAATTAGGGTTGTCAAGTGATTAAAAAAAATTAATCATGATTAATCACACTGTTAATAATAGAATACCATTTAAATATTTTTGGATGTTTTCTACATTTTCAAATATATTGATTTCAATTAACACAGAATACAAAGTGTACAGTGCTCACTTTGTATTTATTTTTGATTACAAGTATTTGCACAGTAAAAAAACCAAAAGAAATAGTATTTTTCAGTTCACCTAATACAAGTACTGTAGTGCAATCTCTTTATCATGAAAGTTGAACTTACAAATGTAGAGTTATGTAAAAAAAAACTGCATTCAAAAATAAAACAATGTAAAATTTTAGAGTCTACAAGTCCACTCAGTTCTACTTCTAGTTCAGCCAATCACTCAGACAAACAAGTTTGTTTACATTTGCAGGAGATAATGCTGCCTGCTTCTTGTTTACAATATCACCTGAAAGTGAGAACAGGTGTTCTCATGGCACTGTTGTGGCTGGTGTCACACGATATTTACAGGCCCGAAGCACTAAAGATTCATATGTCCCTTCTTGCTTCTGCTCAATAACAATCCAAAGCAGTGCGGGCCGACGTATGTTCATTTTCATTATCCGAGTCAGATGCCACCAGCAGAAGGTTGATTTTCTTTTTTGGTGGTTCGGGTTCTGTAGATTCTGCATTGGAGTGTTGCTTTTTTAAGATTTCTGAGAGCATGCTCCAGACCTTGTCCCTCTCAGATTTTGAAAGGCACTTCAGATTCTTAAATCTTGGGTTGAGTGTTGTAGCTATCTTTAGAAATCTCACATCGGTACCTTCTTTGCGTTTTGTTAAATCTGCAGTGAAAGCGTTCTTAAAATGAACAACATGTGCTGGGTCATCGTCCAAGACTACTATAACATGAAATATATGGCAGAATGCGGGTAAAAGAGAGCACGGGACATACAATTCTCCCCCAAGGAGTTCAGTCACAAATTGAGTAACGCATAATTTTTATAACGAGTGTCATCAGCATGGAAGCATGTCCTCTGGAATGGTGGCCGAAGGATGAAGGGACATACAAATGTTTAGCATATCTGGCACATAAATACCTTGCAACACCGGCTACAAAAGTGCCATGCGAATGCCTTTTCTCACTTTCAGGTGACATTATAAATAAGAAGAGGGCAGCAGCGTCTCCTGTAAATGTAAATAAACTTGTTTGTTTTAGTAAGTGGCTGAACAAGAAGTAGGACTGGGTGGACTTGTAGGCTCTGGAGTTTTACGTTGTTTTGTTTTTAGAGTGCAGTTATGTAAAAAAAAAATCTACATTTGTAAGTTGCACGTTCACAACAAAGAGATTGCACTACAGTGCTTGTATGAGGTGAATTGAAAAATACTATTTCTTTTGTTTGTTGGTTTTACAGTGCAAAAATTTGTAATAAAAATAATATACACTTTGATTTCAATTACAACACAGAATACAATATATATGAAAATGTAGAAAAACACCCAACATATTTAATACATTTCAGTTGGTATTCTATTGTTTAGCAGTGTGATTAAAACTGTGATAAATTGCGATTAATTTGTTAATCGTAATTCATTTTTTTGAGTTTATCGCATGAGATAACTGCAATTAATCAACAGCCCTACATACAATACATTCTTACAGAACAACAAGTGAACTAATTTCCACAAGCAATAAGGCAGCTTCCATTCCAACAGAGCTGAGCTCATGAATTTATACAGCAGAGGTTCGTTCTGAGACTACAAATCTTGACTGATTTTAATTGTGAATGGTTACACAGGCTTTTAAGGAACTTGTATTATCTGTATGATCATGGTATGTTATCTTCTGTAGAGTGTTGGTATGTGTGTGTATGTATGTATATTACTTTAGCTGACATAATGCATGAAGCATTTTAAGAATGTATAAAGTTTAATATAAAAAACATTTTCAGGAAAAAGAACGAGGAGTACTTGTGGCACCTTAGAGACTAACAAATCTATTTGAGCATAAGCTTTCGTGGGCTAAAGTCCACTTCATCAGATGCATACAGTGAAAAATACAGTAGGAAGATATATATATATATATATATATATATATACACACACACACACAGAGAACATGAAAAAATGGGGGTTGCCATACCAACTCTAATGAGAGTAATTGAGTAAGGTGGGCTATTATCAGCAGGAGGAAAAAAAAGTTTGTAGTGATAATCAGGATGGCCCATTTCAAACAGTTGACAAGAAGGTGTGAGTAACAGTAGGGGGAAAATTATCATGGGGAAATAGTTTTTAGTTTGTGTAATGACTCATCCACTCCAAGTCTTTATTCAAGCCTAATTTAATGGTGTCCAGTTTACAAATTAATTCCAGTTCTGTAGTTTCTCGTTGGAGTCTGTTTTTGAAGGTTTTTTTGTTGAATAATTGCAACTTTTAAGTCTGTAATTGAGTGTCCAGGGAGGTTGAAGTTCTCCAACTGGTTTTTGAATGTTATAATTCTTGATGTCTGATTTGTGTCCATTTATTAAGTGCACCAAAAGTAACATGTATTACATTCTGAAATTACATTTCATAAAGCAAATGTGAATTGTCCAGACTCTCTCTAGTAGAAAACTAAAGGTGTGTGTGCTTTTTCTGTATGAACTTTATTTCGACTGAGTGAAAAAGATTTGTGACAGCTGGTTTGGAGTCTGTGATATCTTAAATGTTAGAACTAGATAGTTTCCCCATAATCTTAGGCTTCATGGCACCCGTTTTAGCCCGCTGATTTCATTAAATCATTTATCTTACATAGTTACTGAATTACAGTGCTTTAATTAAATGTGTCTTAGACATTTAGGAATAGTTTATTTGAATAGGTCATTTAATTATACTTTATCTGTAAGAAAGTATTAGCTGAGTTAGCAAGGCCATCTGTAATGCCTTTTAGTTCACTCACACCGAATTGTTCAGATAAAGACTTTCAAGTGCTGTCTAAATAAGGAAGAAGCCTTGGTAAGGTTAAGCTTAATGAAGGACACAAGAGAAGCATACACCCTCGACAAGTGGTAGAACATAAACCATTTGCTGCAGCAGTGGGCTTTTTCAATTTTTACCCCCTTGTTTTTCAAAAATATTAAAAAATAAGAATGCCTGTCCTTCAGGATTTCAGGGAGGATGAAAGCGAGGAGGAGGAAGAAGAAAGGGTGGGTGGCAGTGATAACTTTGAAAAGGTGCTTACTTCTTTTTTCACTGTTTTAGTTTAGTGATATTGAAATGCTTCCCCTTTCTTTTATAGGTGTTCCTTAAGCCTGTTATTGAGGACAGAAACATGGAACTGGCCAGAAGATGCACTGAAAATATAAGTGATGTAAGTGACTGTAACCATTTGTGTCCTTCAATTATATTACTTTCTTCTAAAGGTTTTATTTGTATTATTCTTATTTCTTCAGATTTATAAAATGTAGCTATAGGTGCCCATCCTAGGTTCTGGGTGCCTACTCAATAGATTAAAACATACAAAAGAATATAAATGGGCCCCAGGAATATGTGTATGAGGAAACTCCATTAAAATGTTACAGAATCTCATAAAGGCACTCAATTAACAAATTCCAAATGAGTTGTTTTAGAAATATAATGTATGTCTGCATTTGGCATGAACACCTTGGATCAGATCCGTAGTGGGCATAAATTGGAGTAGCTCTGTTGGCTTCACTGAAGTAATATCAGCTTTATGTCAGCTGAGGATCTGGCCCCCTGAGTGAATTATGAAAGTGAAGCTTTGAGCTTGAGTTTGTATTTATTGCGGTGCCCCTCCTGGAAACTTGAATCCCAGGAGGAACTTTGCAACTGTGCACTAATTGGGGTTCTGTTTTTGATTAGACACAGAGTGACAGCTCTCCTTCATGGACTAAATATATATGGTGACTAACAGCAAAACAGCCCGTTATATAAGAGATGGTGATTTGCCTCTAAAATAATCTTTCCAGCCAACTCTAGGCTGGGATGTTTTGGCAATTGATTGATTAGTAGGACTGCAAAGTGCGGGCTGGTTCATCTTGTATTGTAACATGATGCATAAACTTATCGTAGCATTATTATCCAAGGTGAATAAGTATGTTGACCTTATGAGATTAATACATGCAGAAACTAGAGTATAGAGGATGCAGAAAATTCATTACTGGAGGACATTTATTAGGAAAGAATAGATGGCCGCTAGAAAAATGGTACATCTGGAATGTTTAGGAGCTATCATGCTGGGAAGAGAATGCAGCTTGACAGGGTCAAAACTTCTCTTGTGCCTGAACACTGGGTGGGAATACTTAAATCTTGGTGTGGGCTGAATATTGGATATAGCCTTAAGAGAAGCCAGTAAGGTGATTACCCAGTAACATCAAATTATCTTAAGAGGTAGTACAGGCTATTAATATTTTTATCAAAGGTACTGATGGTTACCCATGTGTTTTTGTTTGGAAATGTACTGTATATGACACAATGAAGTCATATGTGAAGTCAGGTAAAAGCCAAAGTAAAAATGAAGCATTAGGCTGACCTGAAATCCATTTATTGTTTCCGTACTACTTATTTCTAGATATGATTGCTGTTATAAAGGCAAAAAAATACCCTGAACAGTGTTGATACACTTTTCAATATTAATTCCTTTCTAATTAAAACAAATAGTTTATCATTGATGGTCGTGGTGGCTGTTGCTGCTGTTAATCAGTTGATAAATATTGTGGAGATATCTTTCTTTGATTTTTCTGTGAAGGTTTAGGGGCTAAGATGAATAAATGAGTTAAAATGAGGTTTCAGACCCTGTAATGGTTCAAAGATGTCACTTTTGCTGAAAGAGTGTGTTAGATTTTCACTGAGATATGTGAAGCTTTCAAAGGATAATGATTCCTGTATGATATTATTATGAGAAATGCAATGGTCCAGAACCAATATAATTTCAAAGGGAATTCTCCCTATTAATATACTAAAATGGAACCCGCATTTTGGGCCTGATCCAATGCTCACTGAAATCATTGGATGTGTTTTTATTGGCTTTTATGGGTATTGGATCAGGTTCAAAGTGAATTTTTTTTAATCCCCCCAAACCTTCACCATAATTGAATTTTCACTATTACTAGAAAAGTCCTACAGTACTCAGGGAGAAAATTTCCTCTATCACTATACATCTTCATTCTAGGAATGGTGCCAGAACCTCTTGACCCTTTTTGGTTACAGGGGAGACACACAGCTGTGAAGGGTTTCTCAGGGGATTGTCTTCACTCACTTCTGGCACTTTTGGCACCTGCACAAAGTTTGGGAACAGAGTTCAGTGAATATTCCAGTTTGCTTTTGGATCCAACCATGTTCATAGTTCTTTACATTTGCTTTTTTTTAAACGTTTGTGCAAAGTACTTTTTGTTTGCATGACTGTTTAGGGAGGAGCTATTATTCATGCAAATATGGAAATAGATCAGTGTATTCACTTGGTAATGAACAAAGTTGTACTTGAAAACCTGTGTGTGTGTATAAATATAAATACATGCCCAAGTACATGCACTCAGAGGTTTCAGACCCAAATTTGCTCATTACATGTAGAAAGGAAAGGGACTGGAAATGAAGGTAATATGTATAAGTCCAACATAAGTGGGTTTCAATGACTTTGTGTGGCTTGCAGTTTTACCCTAAGGTGACCTTGTGACAGCAGCACATGACCTTGTGACTACAAGGCTGGGTTATTCCCTTTCCTTCCTTGCAAGGCTGTCAACACAGATACTCTGTCAGAGTGCAATGGCATGATTGTTCATGGCTTGAGATATTGTGATCATATTATGTTCACCCTGAGTTCTTTATAATCTGACTTTAAATTGGCACTGTTATTTTTAAAGCCCTTTACGGCATGCAAGCCTTGGGTCTTGTATGAGAGGATATCCGTTCTCATGTTCCACTGTTTAACAGAGTTCAAGATGCCTTTAATTCTCACTTACGTTGGACTTATGTGTGTTACCTTCCTTTCCAGCCCCTTTCTTTTCCACATTTAAATTGGACCCCTTAATTTGTTGTTATTGTTTGTATTTTAAAAGGGGACACAGGGTGGTGTTATGGGGAAAGTAGGAAGCTGAATACAAATAAAGTTATTAAGCAAATTATCATAGTCCTTTCTGTAGAAGGGAAATAGCTTGCCTCTTGAATCATCATACTGCATTTCATATGTGCATGCTACTAATGTTTTTTTATCACCTGCAGCAAATTCCCTTTAAACATAATGCTACTTACCATCTAATTTGCCACATACTGTAGTCCAAATTGTAGTTCTTTCTAATTCAGCATCTCCTTGCCATCGGCTGGACGTGGTGAAGATTAGATCCTGCCAGGACTTTAATTACTGTTTTTCTCAATTAATAGTGTTTAATGATGGTTAATAAAAATTAATAGAAAATGCATTTGTTGCAGTTCTGGTTTCTTTTCTTTTAACTACAAAAGAATTTGAAGTACTACACTGTGGTTCTGAGAATTGTCAGTAGACTGGAGACAAAAAATTATTTATTGTTGGTTAAAATGAGAAAAGTAATTACGACCCAGTTAACTATTGTTTCAAGCTGCTTTTCTCAGTATTGGGTAGAAAATGTGGATGCATGATAAACTGTGTCTTAATTAAATCCTCATTGAATATTTCATTGGTCTAATGTTTCAGAGTTTGACTTTTCATCTTAAGATTTATATCCAGTTCGAAACAAATTGTTCAGGATATAATTTGTTGTTGTTAAAAGCTAATACTAACCAATGTACAGTATACCAGTGTTTCCAGAGCCAGATTCTGCCCTCAGTTACATGTGTGCAACTCTACGGACCATATCCATATGACTTCAGTAGGGCTGCATTGGTATAACTGACTGAATTGGATCTGGCAGAATTTGGTCCGTTTGACTCTTCTTTTGCAATCGTAGCCCACAACTACTCAGTGTAGTAGTTGTGCAGAACTGTTGTGCCTAAATGTGAAAACTTGTCATTTAAACGTTATATTTTAAAATGGAAGCAATTTGAAAAACAATATGAAGTCATTAAGGGCCCAGTCCAGCTCTTGTTGAAATCAATTTAAAGACTCACATTAACCCCAGTGGAAATTGGCTCAAGCCTTGAATTGTGATATATAAGGTCATGTTTTCCCATAAGAGGCCAATTTATCCAAAAAGGGGCCTCAAAAATCAGTATATCTTTGTCAACATCTGAATAAAAATAATTCACAGTGAATTTGGGGGAAAAATGTATACCTGTATATTTACCTAAGTGATGGCTGCATATGCAGCTTAATCTTAAAAAGTTTTAAGTATATTTTTATCATATTTCAAACAAATTCACAGGAACAATAACTTTCACTTTATTGATGGATTAGAGCTGTAGTAGGATGGTTTCCTGTTCTGAACACAGTGTCACTGTTTTATTTTACACACTATATCATACATACATCCATAGCTTATACTAGTAGGCTGTTTAAGAGTCTTGAAGTGTGAAAGTTACATTTGTGTGTGTGTCTGTGTGTACACATATGTAGTGGAGATGCAAAAACTGTTACTTTTTAATGTTTTCTTTCAATATGGTACCTAGAGAAAAACTCAAATTCCACAGCAAGTCATAGATTTTCTGCTATTAACTTCAATAGCAATTGATATAAAGTAGCAGAATAGAAAACTATTGTGAATATTACTGTTGAAATCTTTGATTCCCATTTGTTGTAAAACAGAATTGTGGTGGTTTTAATATCCTGTGAAATAAGAGTCAAAGAGACACAAGGCCAAATGCAGAACTGGTGTAAAGAAAAGTATTTCCACAGAAGTTAGTTGAATTATGACCAATTATATCAAGGTGGGATTGTCCCAATGGGTTTATAATTATTAGTTAAAATTATACAAGTATAAAGGACACAAAAGGTATATATTTGGCCTGAGATTTTCAGAGGAGGCTAAAAAAGTTAGACATCCAACTACCATTGAAATTCAATGGGATTTGGGAGCCTAAGTCCCAAAGGAAGAATTTTTCATAATCATATCTTGTGAGGTCTAAGAGATCCAGTCATCCTTGCATAATACTTTGTAATGAATAGGAGGTCACTTGCAGACAAAAATTCACACTTGGCCAAATTAATATTGTACTCATCCAAATTTTAAACCCCAAATTTGAATAAGAACATAAGCTTCTATGCTCATTTCTTCCAGTCATTGCTTGTATTCACCACATATCCACACCATTTATGCTTCAGAAACTTCTTGCCTACTTCATACATATTTCAAGTGCAAAAATGTCACTACAGTATTCCGTATGTCCTTTTTCATCTTCCAATTGCTTGATGCCAATTGATGCAAAAATGTCTGTAGCAGAACAGAACATCTAGGATCAAAATCTAATGTGAAGATCCTGTCTTATGTCCTGTCATAATTACCCACTCAAATCTTGCGCTCACAACCAGCACATTCTGATTGGGGCTTCTAGGAGCGGCCAAAATAAAACTAGACAAATTTCCCGTATTTCAAGCAGGTGACCATGAATGATATCACTCTCCTGAGGCTAACACAGAGAGATAAATCATAGAATATAGAACATCAGGGTTGGAAGGGACCTCAGGAGGTCATCTAGTCCAACCCCCTGCTCAAAGCAGGACCAAGTCCCCCAATTTTTGACCCAGATCCCTAAATGGTCCCCTAAAGTTTGAACTCGCAACCCTCGGTTTAGCAGGCCAATGCTCAAACCGCTGAGCTATCCCTCCCCCAAATGATGTTGCTTGAATGGCACCAAAGCCCGGGCCCATTCACTGCAATGCTTTGTTCTGCAATGATTCTAGACTACTTGCTACTGGCTTGGCGTGGTAAAGTGTCCTACCATGGAGTTCGGAATAAGGTGCCCTCCCCAGAAACCTTTTGCAAAGGCTTTTAGAGTACTCCAGGAGAGTTTCATGGAGATGTCCCTGGAGGATTTCTGCTCCATCCCCAGACACATACTTTTCCAGTAGCTATAGTGGCCGCGAATGCATCCCAAGTCTTCAGGGCAAATTAATCATTAAACACGCTTGCTTTTAAACCCTGTATTATATTTACAAAGGTACACTCACCAGAGGTGCCTTCTCCGGCTTCGTGGTCTGGGACCCCGCCTTAGGAGGGTTGGGAGGATACTGGCTCCAGGGTGATGAACAGTTCCTGGCTGCCGGGGAGAAGGGATTCTCCGCTTGCCTGCTGTGCACTATCTTCAACCTCCTCCTCCTCCTCCTCCTCCTCCTTATCTTCCTCATCCACAAAATCCTCATCCCTGTTGTGTGAGACTCCCCCCTTGCAGGTGTCCACGGACAGTGGTGGGGTAGTGGTAGGGCCCCCCCCCCCCCAGAATTGCATGCCGCTCATCATAGAAGTGGCATGTATGGAGCTCTGACCCGGAGCGACCGTTTGCCTCCTTTGTTTTTTGATAGGCTTGCCTGAGCTCCTTAATTTTCATGTGGCACTGCTGTGTGTCTCTGTTGTAGCCTCTGTCCATCATGCCCTTGGAGATTTTGGCATATATATTGGCATTTCATCTTTTGGAATGGAGTTCTGCCTGCACTGATTCTTCTCCCCTTACAGTGATCAGATCTAGTACCTCCCATTCGGTCCATGCTGTAGCTCTTTTGCGATTCTGGGACTGCGTGGTCACCTGTGCTGATCAGCTCACCACGCTGGCAAAACAGGAAATGAAATTCAAAAGTTCCTGGGGCTTTTCCTGTCTACCTGGCCAGTGCATCTGAGTTGAGAGTGCTGTCTAGAGCGGTCAGAATGGAGCACTCTGGGATAGCTTGTATGATTTAGTTGGAGATGGGATGATTTAGTTGGGGATTGGTCCTGCTTTGAGCAGGGGGTTGGACTAGATGACCTCCTGAGGTCCCTTCCAACCCTGATATTCGATGATTCTATGATAGCTCTCGGAGGCCAATACCGTCAAATTGTGTCCACGCTACCCCAAATTTGACCCAGCGAGGTCAATTTTAGCACTAAACCCCTCGCCGGGGAGGAGTACAGAAATCGATTTTAAGAGCCCTTTAAGTCGACAAAACAGGCTTGGTCATGTGGATGGGTGCAGAGTTAATTCGACCTAAATTCGTAGTGTAGACCAGGGCTTAGAGACTAACATTCTCTAAGGTGCCACAAGGACTCCTCATTCTTTTTGCTGATACAGACTAATACGGCTACCACTCTGAAACCAGTCTTACCATGGAGTTACAGACAGTCCCCTTAGACACTCTAGTCTATCTTGCCACCCAGACAAACTGGATTTAGTGATAAATGGTCAGTTGTCTTACACCAAAAATCACATCTCGTTCAGGTTGCTTCTAGTTCCAAGAGACCAGTCATTTACCCCAGATCAGTTGGTACCCTAGCTCTTATACCAGAGACAGCAACTGTAGCCAATCCTGTAATAAACTATCTAAAATTTTATTAGATAGGAAAAAGAAATAAGAGTTGTTTATGGGTTAAAGCAAGCAAATGTATACACACATATGAGTTACCGTCTAACTCCTAAGAGTGACAGAGTTGTAGTGATCTTTCAAGTCAAAGTGTCTGTCAGGGCAAACCCAGAAGGCAGTCCCTGGGGATTTCTGGCTTCAGTTTAGAGTCTCTGGCCCTGTCAGAGTTCAAACAGCCAAAAAGATTTCCTTCATTCAGCTTCTAAGTCCACAGGATGAGCTTCCTTGCACGCAGCATATTCCGGGTGTGATAGGGCCATTAATCAATCCTTTGTATTGCAGTATTTCTTGATGGCCCATCTGACTTGGATAGTCCTTCTGGATGGGCATAGGATGATTCCCATGCATGGGTTCACAAGTTCAGAGCAAACCTTTTCAAAATTATAAAGCAAAACTTACATATTTTCTTAGCATGGAATACCGACATTACAAGTGAGATTAATGCATACAGAAATTTACAAAGATTTCATATAGTCTAAATACATTCTTAAAAGACTACTTATTTTGAGCAAAACTAACACAGAAGTGAACTGGTCTGGTCTCCAACTATGAGTTTGTTAGTTCTTAGCAAATGCCTGCAGTCTTGGCAAGAGCTGGCATCTGGCCTGACAGCGTCACAGGCTGCATCATGGAATATTTCTTAACTGAAAATTTCCTTTCTGTTAGCAACATCTCCCTCAGTTTTACCCTCCCTAATGGCTCATTAGCCAAGGGGTCAGCTTTTTAGTTGGACAATTACTGTGCAGACAGTTGCCTGCTGTACAGTTAATGAGTTAGCATTTGATGATGATGATAGTATCTGTACACAAGTTTTAGAATGACTCATCTGGTGGCAAGTGGGAGAAGGAGGCATGGCCAGCACATGCTGTGCTGCAGTTTTGAACTGCCTCTGGAAATTGCTGAGTGAAGGGGAGCAGGCATAACAGAATTGTGGGAGATGCTACTTACAGAAATTATGGGGTAAGAATTTTTTTATTTTCTATTGCTCAGGCTGTGTTGCTTCTGTCAGCAAGTCTTCTGTGTATAAATGCAAGGTGCTACAGTGCAGAGTGTGAAAATGAGGTTAGAGAGATGAGAACAGAAGAGCTTAAGTCTAAATAATTCAGTTTACATTGAACCATATTGATATCAATATTGAAAGAAACTTCAAGCAGTTGAGGTTGCTTAAGTGGAATACCTACCCACACACTTCCTTAAAAACAAGGAAAGTTCAGTTGAGCTATCCTTCTTTAAATGTATGTTAATCCTTTCACGTTACATTCACCATCTTCACTAACTTATTCTGTCCCTCTATAAATAAGTCCCATTCACCTCCAGCATAGTCAGTAACACCATACACATTCCTCGCCATCACACTGTAACACAAAACATTAACTCAGACCACAACAACAATAACATAAATATTTGTTAGTTATCTATATCCTGATAAAGCCTATGATGTGGTGGTTTCTCATGGGAAAGTATGAGTTGAGACTTTATTTTTGTTGGATTTCTAAAATAACTATTTTAGGGAAAGAAGATCCATTGCTTTGTTTTGTCATCCTCCACCCCCACCTTGGTAGCAAAAATGATCTCCTGTGTGTGCAAAAGACTTTAGGAATGAGCTTATGACTTTTTTTTTCTGCCTTCAAGAAGAGTCTGACAACTGCACTACACAGCTATCTAGAAGACCTTGACTTCAAATGCTAGAGACTTTGGGGACAACATTTTGAAACCTGCCCCTCAGAATTTATTCATGGATCTTGGATACATAAAAACTGTAATTGCATGTTGTCAAGGTTCCTTCCCCACTCTGCACTCTAGGCTACAGATGTGGGGACCTGCATGCAAGACCCCCTAAGCTTATTCTTACCAGCTTAGGTTAAAACTTTCCCAGGGTATAAACTTTGCCTTGTCCTTGAACCGTATGCTGCCACCACCAAGCATTTTAAACAAAGAACAGGGAAAGAGTCCACTTGGAGACGTCTTCCCCCAAAATATCCCCCCAAGCCCTACACCCCCTTTCCTGGGGAAGGCTTGATAAGAATCCTCACCAATTTGTACAGGTGAACACAGACCCAAACCCTTGGATCTTAAGAACAATGAAAAATCAGTCAGGTTCTTAGAAGAATTTTAATTAAAGAAAAGGTAAAAGAATCACCTCTGTGAAATCAGGATGGTAAATACCTTACAGGGAAATCAGATTCAAAACACAGAGAAACCCTCTAGGCAAAACCTTAAATTACAAAAAGACACAAAAGCAGGAATATACATTCCATTCAGCACAGCTTATTTTACCAGTCATTAAACAAAAGGAAATCTAATGCATTTCTAGCTAGATTACTTACTAATTAACAGGGATTGTGAGGTTGCATTCCTGATCTGTTCCCGGCAAAAGCATCACACAGACCGACAGACCCTTTGTTCCCCCCACTCCAGATCTGAAAGTATCTTGTCCTCTTATTGGTCATTTTGGGTTAGGTGCCAGCGAGGTTACCTTAGCTTCTTAACCCTTTACAGGTGAAAGGGTTTTGCCTCTGGCCAGGAGGGATTTTATAGCACTGTATACAGAAAGGTGCTTACCCTTCCCTTTATGTTTATGACACACGTGCTGTGGGAAAATGAAGATTTTGTATTTGTTTGTGTATAGAAATTTAGAGGCCGTTTTTAATACTTTTGACGTGAAATCAGGGGGAGAAAACTCTCTTCAATACCCCCTTTCTTTCAAGATACTACAGGAATTGCAAGTAGTGGGTGACAGTACACTGTAGGTATAACAAATAATCCTGTCTTTTTCATATGTCATATAAAAGATTTTGTGATTTTTTTTTTACATCATCTAGGTGCTCAGTGAACAAGTTCAAGTTTCTGTTATAACTTGATCTTCTTGCTGTTGTAGGTTTCTATTTGACGTTATCTGAGTGGTTTTTCTCTGTGGCTTACTTTGTTACATGATGTGGTGTTTACAAGCCACTTGGCACAGTATTTTACTGTTCTGTCCAAATGAGTAGAATAAATCTAAAAAGGTAATTGTCTTTTTCTATTTTTAGGGTCAATTTAAATTCATTTTTTCTCTTTGTAGATCCACTATAAAGAAGAGTATGAAAAATCTAAAGGCAAGTTCACATTTGTATCTGACACCCCTCAGTTAAAACATGTGAAAAATATGAGTGCTTTTATTTCTGAGGTAAGATATAAAAGATTGCAGAATATTCTTCAGTACTTAGTTACCAGGAAAAAAGCCCACTAAGTTGAATATTGCGATTCTTGAGAGGGCGGATTGGGGAGTCTATTCATATCAAATAGCAAGAGAATCCAAAAGTTTTAGTGGGTTATAGGAGTGTCTACTGTATGCAGTTTAAATGTATAAAGGTAATTTAGTATTGTATAGCACCTTTCTTCTAGGATCCTACATCGTTTGACAAACATTAAATGTAAATAGTTCTGTGAGAGTAGATATTACCCCTTGTGAGCTAATGGACCTGCTCATTAGCCTGGGATAAACAATCAGCCACGCTTGGTTCTGTTTATGGTCTTTCCCCCAGGGCTCTGTTTATTCTCCAACTCAAAACAAAAAGAAATATAGAACAATTAGAAAAGCAATAGTCCTGGTCTTGACTGGAATTGTGGGACCCTCTGGCCTCCAGTAACTAAAGGGTCTGGACTTGCCCTCTTGAAGCCTTCTGCTGCAGCCACAGGAGACTGTGCGCTCAGCTGTCTCCTGGTCTCAGGCTCCCTCATGGGCTCTTCATTGATATCCTCCAGTGGGAATCAGACCCAATCATTAGCTGCTGTCCTGCTGGGTCAGCTGATTCCCTGCACCTGCCTGCTGGGCTTCCCTCCAGAACAGTGCCAGTTAGTCCCTACTCCCCCCAGCCCCTGAAGTGGTAGACCGCCCTGTTACACTCCCTTTCACAGATGGATGGACCAAGAGAAATCATTATTATTATTTGTTTGTATTACAGTAATGACTAGGGCTCCATTGTGCTAGGTGCTATCCAGATACATAGAAATAGATAGTTCCTGCCTTGAGGAGCTTACAGTCTGAATAGCAAACAAAGAATAAGAGAAAGGGATAATAGGAAATATTATCTTACAGGTGGAGAACTGAGGCACGGATCAGGTAAGTGGCTTGCTCAAGGTCACCCAGGAAGTTTGTGCTGAGCTGGGAATTGAACCCAAATCCTAGTCCATTGCCTTAACCACAAGGCCATCTTTCCTTCCTAGTGGCTTTGCATAAGACCATACAGTGGCATACCTGATATTAAATTCTAAGTATACTGACTCCAATTCCTATTTTCCATACTTACTAGACCAAATAAATGAACATCAACTCTTAACTGCACGCTATAACTATTATGGGCTACATTTTAACTCACAGTGGAAAAGTTTTCTCTCTCAACTCAAACTCCAGTAAAAATGTTTATAATTACATACTATACATATAGAACAAAATTTATTCGGAGTGTGGAGTACCTCCACACAGTGCAAGGTCCCTCCATGCTACTTGGGGTGGGGAGAAGGACCATGGATGAAGTTGCCACGTAGTGCCCCCTTACATGCCATAGAAAGCTCCTCTTTTAATCTGCAGAGGGTAGCACAAAGTCCTTAGGCTGACATGAGAGAGTGGGAGCCTCTCACTGTTTCTGGGCTGGGGAGTTGATTTCACCCCTTCTATACTCCCCACTTCTTAAATTTCCTTTCACCCTCCACCCCATTGTTTTTTCCTCAATCTCTCTCCTCCTCGTCCTCACCCAACCAATTCTTTCACAAAGAAACTCTTTCAACATACCACAGAACTTATTTTAAAGAGTTTATTCTTTCTGGAGTTCATCAGCTGAAGTAATGTCTTAATTCTGACAGTATCTATTGCTTTACATTTTGGGAAGAGCATACTACTTGTGTCAGGAGGTGGAATATTTTTCACTCTGGCAAGTAGGTTCAGTTCTTGGGCCAGTGAGTGTTAGGTACATTTTTCAGTCTGTGTGAGTCTGCAAATGTATGCATGCATACACACATATATGCAAGGTGCTACTGAGCCAAAAATATAGATTTCAGAAATGATTAGACCACCTCTTATTGACAACCACTTATGTCCTGGCACTAGGAAGAAATGTTCCTGAAGGCATGTTGTTGCATGAATGTATTTTTGTCTATTTTGGGGGTGGAGAGTGAAAACTGGGAAGGGAGCCTTAGCAAAAGGAGTCAGCATATTACTGAAAATCAAAAGATCTGGGTTCCATTTCTGGTTCTGCCACTCACTCTGTGTGACTGTGGCAAAGTCACTTAACCTCTGGGTGCCTCAGTTTTTCATGTTTTGTATATAATGAACTGTGTCCAGTTATTCATATCTGAACTGAGATTTTTATATAATTCACATGCATTCCATATATTTTCTTTGAAACTTCAGTGCTGATTAGTTGTAAGTCTAGATCAAATATAAAAGCATATGTTTGCTGCTTTACTGACATTTATCTTCATGTGTCAGGAATAGGTAGGATAACTCACAAGTGGAATAACCATAATGGAGTTATTCTGAATTTTCTCATTCAAACATAAATATCATAACTGAGATAAGACATCATTTAGCCTGTAGAAGCCAAATATATGTGAAGCTGTTGCTGTTTTGTGCTATGTTGTTTAGTATCAAACGGCTACAGCATGTGGTGTTGCTGATTGTTAATAAAAGAACACTTAAAGATTTAATATATAACAAAAGTAAAAAAAATTGCTTTTTGTTTCAAAAGTTTTTTAGAGTGCTGTTTAGGTAACATGTTTTGTTGCAGTGGTTGAATACGATAAAGTGATAGCTGACTAAGATTGTAAATTGCTGACCTCTAGTGTTCCATAGCCTTTGTTGGAGAATGTAGGTATTTTTAATATTGTATTTAGGCATCTTTTGTCAACTCACAAAAAAAATCTGGGAAAAACGAATTTTCTGGCAGTATTTTAAAAAACAATAATTCATGGGAATAACCAGAGTAATAAATAATTAGACATGGTCCAGTTGGTGCATGCCAGTTAAATATGATAATGCATTTAAGGTGGCATATTCCTGATATCAGTGATTATTTTTAAAGATTGTTTTATTAATTTAAAATTCATGCTCCTGACATACTTCGCTTCAGAGACAAAAACAGAAGCAAGCCAACAATTCTGTACTATGCTTCTGGCTTGCATCACTCTGTTGTGAGAAAGTTGCCATTGGGTTTTCTGTGCTTTGGTAATGATGCTTAGAAAATGCTAACTTTGAATGGTAGTGAAAACACAGGAGAAATAACAAGAAATTTTAAAACAATATTTGATGTAGAAATCTTAAGTAGAAATGAATAAACAAATTGTTGTCTTCATATTCTTGTATTCGCCAGTGAAAATTAATTAGTGCCTCTTATTGAGTGTCTCAGTGTTCCATTATTTGTTTCTCCACTGAACACAATGTGCAAAACTCCAGAAAACTGAAAATATATAGATAATTTTACTTTTTGGATCAAGAAGTGAATTAATAAGTGGCATATTTTTCTACTGACTTTGCTTGCCTCATTCAAGGCTTCCTTCAAAATTTCTTCAATTTTAAGTATCAGGCACATTACAGTGATTCATGGATTATATACACTAATCTGAAATATAAAGTGATTTGAAAATAAATGTGTATTCTTAAATTACTCTATAAGACTTTTCTAGGTCTTTTCCAGTACAAAGTTCTTTTGTACCATTTTACTTCAAAGTAAAACAAAGTGATTTGTTTAGTTACTATGTGATTCTCTTTGAAGTAATTCCTGCATTTTTTTGTCTTTTTTTCTTTCTAGGCAAAGTACAAAGGATCTGCTAAAAAAGACCTTTCCAATTCTCTGTATAAGCAGATGCCAGCCACAATTGACAGTGTGTTTGCAAGAGAAGTTACACAGCTTCAGAGCAAGGTAAAGTTTAAAAAACAATTATTTTTAGTTTTTACAGATTCATTATGCAACAGAACACTACTAACCCCAGTAGCTTTAAACTGATATTTTATTACATATATGATTCACAGGATCCATTTCTCAGCTAATGTATTGGCGTAGCTCCATTGATTTCAATGGAGGTACTGCATTTTACATTAGCTGAAGATCTGGCTCATTATGTTTAGTAAATAGCATTTGAAAAACAGTAAGTCATTCATCAATGCATACATTAATTATTCCATAAGATGTTGTTGCATAATGTATGTAAAAGAAGACAAATCAAAATTATGTTGCAATCTACATGATCCAAGTGCCATATTGGCATTGTAAGATTTTTATCAACTCCTTACTGATAAACTCACAGCCTAAAAATATAGCGGTCTGATTTTCAGAGGTGCTTGAGAACCCACATCTCCTACTGACTTCAGTTGAAATTGCGAATGTTCAGCATTTTTGAAAATTAGGCTATACATTTTCAGTGTTATTCATCAGATTCCTACCAGTTTGAGATAGAAGGCCTGACGTCATTATTTAGTCCATGTTTTTTTGCCAAAGCTCAATTGTTCCCTGCAGTCTATTTTTAGTGCTTTCTTTAGTCCAGTTGTGTCATTCAGATGGCATTGAGGGTAGAAAGCACTTAAGAACCCAAACGTTTTTCTTGTTGGAACTCCACAAGGCTAAATAGCAAAACGTTGGTTTTGAACTCATGCATTAAATCAGGGGTTCTCAAACTCGGGGTCGGGACCCCTCAGGGGGTCAAGAGATTATTACATGGGGGATCATGAGCTGTCAGCCTCCACCCCAAACCCTGCTTTGCCTCCAGCATTTATAATGGTGTTAAATATATTAAAAAGTGTTTTTAATTTATAAGGGGGGGTCGCACTCAGAGGCTTGCTATGTGAAAAAGGTCACCAGTACAAAAGTTTGAGAACCACTCCATTAAATGGATATCTAGAACTAATGCTGTCTACCCACCAGGTATTTGCACATTTTAGGTATTGCTCCCCCCACTTTCCATCTTAAACACATTTTTGAGACTCTTTTGAGACCTACCAGACCAGCAAAAGCAAAAAGCATAACATGATGCAGCTTTCAAGTACCTGAAGGGGGGTTCCAAAGAAGGTGGAGCTCAGCTGTTCTCAGTGGTGGCAGATGACAGAAAAAGGAGCAATGGTCTCAAGTTGCAGTGGGGGAGGTGTAGGTTGGATATTAGGAAACAATATTTCACCAGGAGGGTGGTGAAGCACTGGGAATGGGTTACCTAGGTAGGTGGTGGAATCTCCATCCTTTGAGGTTTTTAAGGCCCGCTTGACAAAGCCCTGGCTGGGATGATTTAGTTAGTGTTGGTCCTGCTTTGAGCAGGAGGTGGAACTAGATGACCTCCTGAGGTCTCTTCTAACCCTAGTCTTCTATGATTCTATGAAGCAAAACCACACTGCCTATTCCATATTACATAAAATAAGTCAATCATTCTACAGACTGATGTTCTATGGAAGTACTTTAAAGACTGTAACCATTCCTTTTGCAAATGAAAGAAAATGTTCATAGTAAAAGGAAACACTGAAATTAGATGGAGGAAATAGGTTTTGCTTTGTAAACTTAATTGTCAAGTCAGCATTCAAAACTCCACAATGGTGGCAATGTATCAGTCATGTCTGTAATAAGCAAATGTATTAATGTGAATTATATTTTACCTCTACTAGTTTGAAACAGAATACTTAGTGCAGTAAGTTAATTCAGAACAGTAACTAAAATGACATCAACATGACATGTCATCATAACGTGATTGATTATAAGACTAAGTAGTGTTGTTGTAGTCACGTTGGTCCCAGGATATCAGAGACACAAGGTGGGTAAGATAATATCTTTTATTGGTCTGACTTCTGTTGGTGAGAAAGACAAGCCTTTGAGCTTACACAGAAGATATTATCTCACTCACCTTGTCTCACTGATTATAATAGTTACAGTTGAAATAAATTATAGATTATAATAGTGATAAAGTAATAAAATTGTATAATGCTTTTTAAACACTTGGTTTGATTTATAAAGCATCAGTTAACTAGTTTGCCATGGGACTCACTCCTGGATCCATTCCAAATGAGAATATTATCCAGAAATTATGTTTTCATATTTCATGTACAAAATCATGTTCTCTTACACACCAGTGATGTTAAGGAAAGGATCTGAGACTAAAAATAAAAACATTTGAGTCAGAAAAAATAATCACAAAAAAAATCAATAGGGCTGCCCTTTTCATATGACATTTATTGAAGATTTTGCCCAGCCATTCAATACTCCTAAAGAAATAAATATGCAATACAGTAGGTGCCATGCTATGTCACCAGTGCTTCCTTTGAAGTTTATAATATCCCCTTTTAAGTGTACACACATTATAAATCATAACAGACCATAAAACCGAAGACTGCTGATATATTTTTCCAACTTGTGGTGTAAATCAATCCATCCTGTAGAAAAAACCTGAGAAAGTGGTAAAATGACTTAAAAAAAGTTTCAACTCAAGAGTTTTCAAGAAGGGGAAGAGGAGGTGGGGTGGTTACTTTGTTACAGAGCTGAATTTGAAATTGCTTTGAAGGAGCTCCTGAGGTATTCTCTCCTGGAAAATCTTCTTTACGGTATCCGAATCTAATCTATATTGTGTCTATCACTGTGGTATCTAGGAAGCAAATACAAAGTTTTTAAGCTTCAGTTTAGTCATGGTAGAATGATATTTGCTGCTGCTCCTCCCTCAGTGGGGTTATAGTTCAGTAGGCTGTCATTTTCTCCAAGGGACAATCTAAGATGGGGAATGGGAGGGAGGGTTCACTGGCCATTGTGCTACCACTTGTCTTGCGGAAGGGCTATTAAAAACAGGGTGGAAAAGCTGTGCTCTTTTTCTGAAGGAGGTGATTGTTGGACCGTGATGGGGGTTGATTATAAATTTTAGACAATTTCCATGCTGACAGTAATAATTAGACACATTTGTCCAACGTTCTGAGTGGGCCAGAGATTACTTGGGGAAGTTGCATGGAAAATTCCTTGGTTTCAGACTTGGAGAGGCCACTGCCCACCTACAGTCACCTTCCCCTGAACTCTGTGGGGGGAAAGCCTGGCTCCACTAAAGTCACTGACAAAACTCCTATTGACTTTAGTGGAGCCAGATTTCACCCTGTAGAGTTCCAGCCACATAATATTCATATGGAGGGGGTTCTACCATACTTGAGAGAGGGCATGATTATATGTTCTACTATGCTTCCTGTGCTTGCTGTTCAGGTTTGGCTGTATTTATACTTTTGCTTCCCTGTGTGATGTACAGTGGAGGCACAAATGTGACCAGCTTTGTTGGCTTTTATAACAACCCTTTTTACTCTTTGTTTTTCAATGTCTGGAAAATGGAAATCCATTCTAGCAAAATTTTAGAATTTTTGAAAACTTTTCCTTCCTGAATTGGAACAAAAAGTAAAAAATGTGAAATTTTCATGTGAAGGGATTTTGAGAAAATTTTCATTTGGGGGGAAATGAAACAGAATTTTTTGGCTTGTTAGCTGTCCATCTGGACAGTTCTTATCAATTGTACTTTCTCCCTGCAGGCAGTAAGTGGAATTGAGATGAGCCTTCCAGGTGAGCAACCAGGGAGCCATCATTTTGACTTTCCCATTGGAAAAATAGACATTTTCTAGCAAGCTGGAATTTTCCCACAGAAAATTTTGATTTTACAAAAATGGCATTTTCCACTGGAAAATTCCCAATGAACTCTAGTTTTGTGCCTTGTCTTTTTCAATGCTGAAAAACAACTCCGAGACCCCCCCCCCAACATTTTTTTAAAAAGTATCACACACAAAGATAAAGCATTTCAAATGGCTCAAGGAAGGAAATGATGTAAGGAACATCATTAAAGATTGTACACATTCCATCACTTTGTTTCTACCATGACAAAAAAATTGTGCTGGTTATTCCTTATCTGGAAAAAAAAGGACCCAAAGCAAATTGAAGATTAGGGCATGTCAGCAGACAATTTAATTTTCCTCTTTTGAGCAGTTGCTACATATGGATGTTTAATAATATTTTCTGCTTGTTTTTGATGATGATGATAAATCAAGTGAATCTTAAGTCCCAGGTTTGACTTCCAGGAGAGTCATAGAGCATCGACGTAATTTCTTTCTAATAAACAGAGCCCTCCTGTTACTTTAAGATGTGCTGTAAGTGGTTTCTTGAGCTTTATTGCACCATTGTAATGTAATTTATTGAGACCAAAACTGGCATCCAAGTTTGTAAAAGTTACCCTTCAATTTTATGCTTGGTACTCATATTACGCAATGTTAAACTGTTAGGTATATAACTCTTAATGCTTTTGTTATGGTGAAGTATGTTGTGTCCATAATTTTCTCTCTGCCTGAAAAGCAGCAAATATTAATAGCCCAGCTGGCTATTAGTTATAATTCTGTATTCAAACGCATATCTGGTAACTTAATTCTTTCACGGACATATTACATGCCATTTCCTCTACTACTGCATGCACGTTTTATATATATTCCTAGATCAAAAACAGAAAACCCAACAACAACAAAACAAGCAACAATAACACTCGGTTAAATTGGTGTCAAGGTTGAGGGTTCATATCAGTAACTTAATGATAAATGTAAAGGTAAAATTTTATTTTAAAACATTGTAATTATGCAAAAACAAGCATTAGTAACTCAGGAAATTCGGAGTTAAGGTTAAACTTGAAAGAAAACTAAATACGTTAAGTATGGAAATGCATAGCCAGGGTACCAAAACAATCTTGACTCTGTCCTATATTGACACTATGGTGGGGGAGGTGAGAGAGCTAAAACTTATTTTATCCATACAAATCAGTTTAATCTCTGGCACAAACACTAAAATGCATTCATCATAATGTATTGTTATTACATGGGGCAGAGTTAAGGCTATTTGTAGGACCTGTAATCTTTAATCTTTCTGTAAAGCACATTTATTGTGCTATATACTAATGTTTAAAAATAAAAACTAATATGCCACAGCATGGAAAATTTATATGAAACAGGAAGAAATTTATAAACACAAGATAACTTACTGTAGATAAATATCATGTTTCCAAGAATACTGGTGAAATTGACATTTCTAGAACTCTTCCAAACTTGATTATCCATATTATGGGAAATAGTTTATGGATATATGATCTCTTTGCACTCCAGATGGGTAGATTACATTAGATGAATTTTTGACTTGTTCCAGTGAAAAATAATTCTGTGATTCTATACCTTGCAAAATAAAATATTACATTATTACATAGAATCATAGAATATCAGGATTGGAAGGGACCTCAGGAGGTCATCAGGTCCAACCCCCTGCTCAAAGCAGGACCAATCCCCAACTAAATCATCCCAGCCTGGGCTTTGTCAAGCCTGACCTTGAAAATCTCTAAGGAAGGAGATTCCACCACCTCCCTAGGTAACCCATTCCAGTGCTTCACCACCCTCCTAGTGAAAAAATTTTTCCTAACATCCAACCTAAACCTCCCCCACTGCAACTTGAGACCATTACTCCTTGTTCTGTCATCTGCTACCACTGAGAACAGTCTAAATCCATCCTCTTTGGAACCCCCTTTCAGGTAGTGGAAAGCAGCTATCAAATCCCCCCTCATTCTTCTCTTCTGCAGACTAAATAATCCCAGTTCCCTCAGCCTCTCCTCATAAGTCATGAGCTCGAGCCCCCTAATCATTTTTGTTGCTCTTCGCTGGACTCTTTCCAATTTTTCCACATCCTTCTTGTAGTGTGGGGCCCAAAACTGGACACAGCACTCCAGATGAGACCTCACCAATGTTAAATAGAGGGGAATGATCATGTCCCTCAATCTGCTGGCAATGCCCCTTACATAATTATGATAAATGGAGAACACTGAGAAAGGAGATTATAAAGAATACAGCTGTCAAGTTGCAAGCTAAATACATTTCCACTGAGCTACTGAAAAAGCTTTGTTTTCATAAACGACTGGATGCTGTAGTGCAATTAACATACAGTTCCTCACGTTGGTAGCTTTGGAGCTACAGCCAACATTTCAATATAAAAAATGAACTGTTGGACCAGCAAAGTGGATGGTGCTACGTGGATAGAACAAAGTGGATGATCCTATTTTGGAAGCAATCTTGGGACTTATTTTTCAGACGGGCTAGTGTTGGAAACATCACGAAAGCGACTCCCTGCGAGGGAGAGGTAGAGGGAAAATATTTCTGTATAGCATGTTTTATACCTTTTGATAGCGGATTACAAAAGTAGAGTGCTATTATAGTCAGGGCCGGCTCTAGGCACCAGCAAAACAAGCAGGTGCTTGGGGCGGCACATTTCTAGGGGCGGCATTCCGGCGCCGGCCAGGCCGCCCCTAGAAATGTGCCCCAGCTCGCCTTTGCTCCGCCTCCGCCTGCTCCCTGGAGCGCGCTGCCGCCGCTCTGCATCTCCCCCTCCCTCCCAGGCTTGCTGCGCGCAAAACAGCTGTTTGTTACAGTCAGTGTGTCGCGCAGCAAGCCTGGGAGGGAGAGGGGAGAAGCCGAGCGGCGGTGTGCTCTGGGGAGCAGGTGGAGCGGAGGTGAGCTAGGGCGGGAGGTTGGGGGGGAATGCGGCATGCCCGGGGGAGGAGGCGGGGCCAGGGATTTGGGGAAGGGGTTGGGAAGGAGCAGAGTTGGGGCGGGGCAGCACGAAAAAAAAGCGGAGGCGGCCAAATTTTTTTTCTTGGGGCCGCAAAAATCCTAGAATCGGCCCTGATTATAGTCTTGTTGGGGGCTACTTGCTTTGCCAGCCGCAAAATGTAATATACAATATAACAAGATAGTGGCTCAGATTTTCGTTTTGCTATAAATTTTATCTGTTTTTTGTTGTTGTTTTCTAAGGACAAAGCCATCTTTGGTTTTACATCCTTCAGAAATATGGCACATTTTATGTTTTCCATGTTTTGGATTTGCATTAGTATGGTAGTATTACAAAAAAAGCTACTTTTCACATTTATCTTTGATCTGTGGATCTTCTTGTTACACTATATAGTCATTGTGGGTACTTTATATCCCCTTGGGTGCTTGATTTGTGGTTCTCCTATAGAATCCTGGTGCCTTGCTAATAGCCAAGATAGGATATTTCCACAGATTTCCAATACCATATATTTAAATAGTCCAGGGCAATGTTCTTAGGTGCTATTTTCTCCAGAATTTTAGGGTATTATCTTCTTTGTATTGAGGATTTTAGTTTCAAATTATCCTTCTCCTGATCAACTTTCAACCTTATTGTTTTAGTATTTGCTGTTTTCTCATGGATTATTTTAATGCTTGCTATAGAGAGCTGTTTGAAAACACATCTCTTTGATGCTTGTTTCTTCTTCAGGCATCAAAACCTGGTAAATTTTCTAAATGTAAGCATAAAAGCTTATGTTAAGGATAGGTATAATGTAAGCTTTTCACATGTTTGGTGGACGTGTATGTATATATACACGTGCAGTACTATGAAAGCTGTAGGACTGCTTGTTTGGCTTAATTTCTACTACAAAAATAAGCAAACTAGTTCATATATTCAAGCTAGTGTCATTTTCCTTCAAAACAGTGATTAATAAATTTAAGAATTATCCTTTTAAAATGATATCTGCTATTATATCTGTCTTTATCTACATCTTGTTAAGGTACTCTACAAACAGAAACATGATGCTGAAAAAGGGACATCAGATTATGCACATATGACAGAGCCCCCAGATGTTAAGCATGCTATGGAAGTCGGTAAACACCAGAGTAATGTAAGTACTCTCTTCTCTTAATTTATTACATTGTTTCAGTAGTGGTCGAGTCTATTTACTGTATATAAAATGTTCATGTTATATTTCAGTGTTCCATGGGGTTTTATTTAGCTTTCTAAAACCATCCATATATATATGAAAAGTAAAAATATGTATTTAAAAATCACTGGGAGCATAACCTCTGTGTGCGTGCGTGTGTGTAGGTTAAGCGTCAAAGTATTTTTAAGTACCTATTTTTATGCTAGATCATAGAGGAGGAGTTGTCTGTTATGCCATTAGTTTTTAAATTTGTTTTAAAGAAAAGTTCCCTGAATTTACATTTGCATATTTTATACTTTAAAACAGCATATAACTCTTTATTTATGCAAAACACAGAATGTCTTCAATGTCTTTGATGTCAATTTTCATACACATGAGTAAGATTATTCACAGGAGTAATCCTAAAGAGTTCAATTGAACAATTCATGAGCATATTTGCAGAATATGGACATGTGGGTGCAACAGTGTAATAGATGGTAAAATTACTGATTTTTCAGTGGACTGCATTGGAGTCACTGAGGTGTAGAATTTGTCCCCATAGTTTTTTTTAAAAATAAGTATCCATTGCTGTTTTACAAATAAATTTATGAAAGAGTTGTTTAAAAATCTAATATATTTTATAGATGCTTTGTTAGCTTTTTACATTTCTCTCAGCTTAGACAATAAAATAGCATTATCACTTCATTTAAGTTTTTGACTGTGTAAATTTGGTTTCAGTTTCATGTTCTCATACACTAGTTCAATGCTGCATTTTTGTGGTTGCAAATGCTAGAGAAATATTTATTTTGATTGAAAAACATAAATACAAAAAACAATTTCCAGGAAAAAAATCTGTTGGTCTTAGGTTTTGCAAAAGCTTTATTTATACTAAACCTGAATTTTAGGCAAAATTTGGCTAGAATAATTAGGTCCCTTTAAGGGAATGTAAAAATGATGAGATAAACCAAAAAGTAAGGACATTTAAAGGTAAGGCTAAGTTGGTCTTTTGTGCCGAGGTACTGGAGTCATGTCAGGTCAGCATGAGATATTCTGCCCTTTCTGCTTTTTAAACAAAGCTCTCATGCTTTTTTAAAAGATCTGCTCTAGGAATTATTATGGGGAAGTTCTATGGCCTGTGATATACAGGTCAGATTAGATGATCACAATGGTTCCTTCTGGCCATGGAATCTACGAATATGTTTGTTACATACCTTAGGAAAAATGAAGTTAAGGCCTTAATTCTGAATGTCCTTTTTTATAAATTTGTGCTGGCATTTTAACAGCTTAATCAATGCTGTCCACTTCAAAATGTAACACAACCCTTAGGCTAATTCCCAGATGTTTAAAACCTTGAGAGCTGGTCAGCGACTAAGGGCATGTCTACACTTACCTCTGGAGTGATTGATCCAGGGAGGGTCAATTTATCGTGTCTAGTGAAGATGCGATAAATCGACCACCGAGCACTCTCCTGTCGACTCTGGTACTCCACCTGCGGAAAAGCATAGCCGGAGTCAACAGGGGAGCGTCAGCAGTCAACCTACCGCAGTGAAGACACTGCGGTAAGTTGCTCTAAGTACTCTGACTTCAGTTATGCTATTTTTGTAGCTGAAGTTGCGTAACTTAGACCAACTTAGCTTCCCCCCCCAGTGTAGACAAGGCCTAAGAGGCTGTTGGGAGATTTAAGGGGGGTATTATGCTGGGAAGAGGAAGGATTTCTACTGCTGGGACATGTGTGAGCTGCAACTCCCAAGAGTAAGTCACAACCAGCCCTGCTTTGCCCTCTTGCTTGCAACCTGCCAAGCTGTGCCTCCTCTTGCTTTTGGAAATCACCAGGATGTCAGATGAAGAGAGGGTATGAAACGGGACATAGCTTGAGAGAAGATGCCAGTGGCTCTGGAAATGAACTTGCAGCATAAAACTCTCTGCCCATGGAGTGGGGGTCCTTTCCGGTCCCCAGTAAGGATGGTGAAAGGAGTGTTGGGGATGTGGAAGGGTTTTATTGGGGCTAGGGAAAGAAACGAATGGGAAAAGAGATGGGATCCATGATATGTGAGGAGTTGAGGAGAAGTACAGGAGAGGGGCTTTAGGTTCAAAAACTATCATCATATGTACTTAACTATCCTTTGAATTTTAATTATAATTTGTAAATCCACAGTCCAGAACAGCCCCTCTTTGTTCCCACAGCTGTGCGTACTCCTGTTAACAGCATTAATGAGGGCAGTGTGCAGATGGGGAAATAAATAAAAAGCAGTTGTGCTGTCTCCATTCGTGCTATAAACACAGCACAATAGAAAGTTTGTTAAATAAAGGAGAACAAACACAGAGGAGAAAGATGTTTTGTTATGATACTGTTTAACAGAATATTAAAAATAATGGAAAATGTGGGGGGAAAATTCAGCCTGAACAAACCAGCTTGTTGCATCCAGTTCACTGTTTTTTTCTCGTTTGCTAATATAGAGCTAAGATGGGGTGGAGATATATTTTTATTGCCCGTGAGAAATGGGGTATGTAACACCAGTTATGGTTACACACCTACTGTGTGTAATTACTGGGCACCATGCTGAATATTTGCTTGGAGATTTCTCATTTTGTGAGAAAAGGTTTAATTAAGAACCACATGAGGCTTCCCATTCAACTCTGAATCTGGAAGTTTGTTAATGGACATACTAAGGATTCCAAATATGAAGCATCTGTCTCTTGGAACTTAGGCTGTTTGTAGAATCGTTGCTTTGAGGAGAGTGCAGTGGTAGAGGGAAACTCTTGCAGGAATAGGAAGACAAAGCTCTTTTATCCACCACTCAGTACAGTATACCTAAGAGAGTAGAATGTATGTTTACTTACAATGGTCTGCCAATTCAATTCAACCTTTACATGCAGGGTTTACATCTAAAAGGATTAGGATGTGTTTAAGACTATTTACTCAGTTTTAAAATAAGACTGACATTTATACTCAACTGTGTGAAATGTGCAATTTCCTTTAAAAATGAAGATTGGATTCCACTTACAATACATTTGTGCTGACAGTTTGAAACTGTGATGTGCTGTAGGCCTTCACACCACTTTGAATAACATTAACACCCTGCTCAAGTGTGGGTTGAAGCTGCATAATAGAGAAATACTGTAAAATCTCCTGAACAATGTGATCATTTGTAAAGCGAAACATTTTCTACCTTTTTAATACTTCTACCAAAGAAAATCACTCTCCACAAAGTATAACAGAAAAAATTTAGCTGTAGGAAATATACTTGCAATATTATTCTAAGCACTGTTCAGTGTTGGAATGAAAGTATGTTTGTTTAATGCAGACTATTTCTCTATAAATTGTGTTTCTGTTACGTACAAATTTGTGTGAAATGAACATTAACAGTCTGACTTCATCACACAAATGCCGTGCAATTTGGAGAGAGACTGCCAGTCTATCCTATATGTACATTATGACTGCATGTGGTGCCATCCTTTTATCTAATCCAAAATTTTCCAAACCCTGGACTGTAGTTTTTGCTGGTGGTCTATAGAGATCTGGCTGGTCACATAGTACAGGCTCCCCCTCTTTCAAGTTGAGAAAAACAGAACAGATGGGAGGGAGGGAGAGAAGAAATGAATAGCAAAAGAAGACAACACAATTAACTTTTTCAAAAAAGGAGAAAATCCTTGTACCAGTTAGGTAACTGTAGTTGCCATAGGGCAATAAGATGCAACTGGTAAGATGGGTGGGTGGTGGTGAGTTACAACTGAAGGAAGAGGTGATCCTCAGACAATCTGTGAAGACGTAGTTAAGATTATGAAAAGTGTGTGGACCCATGATATAATCTAATCTACAGAATGCATTTATAGGGCTGTATCATTGTACAGTCTGTATATCAAAATAATACTTAGCACTTATACAAAGGTTTACCTATTCAGGTTGTGTTTAAAATCTTAATTAAACCTTATAGCATCCTACTGTAAAATAAGAAAGTGTCATTATCCCCATTTTACAAATAAGGAATCTGAGACAGTCTTTCCCAGAGCCACACAAAGTAGATGGCAGAGTTGAGACTAGAGCCCAGGTCTCATGACAGCTGGTTCCATGCTTACCCCACTAGGCAATGTTGTCTTTAAAGTGTTAGTCACCAATTTGGAAAACTCCTGGAATGTATGCAGGCTCTGTGCAGTCCAAATGAAGTCAGAGTTTTTAACATCCCCACTGACCAATTAAAATGCACTATTTTCAGAAAAGCATGTTAACACATAGGAATGTATGTTTATCTTTTAAAATGCAAGTGCGAACACTGTCCACAAAAATAATTTCCAGGATAGAAATTACATGTCCTTTGATAAGACCCGATCATCAGAATTAAAATTAAGAGCATTTATAAACACCATCATTTGTCCACCACCATTTTGGAAATTGCTGTGTGGCAGGATTCTTGTTTTTCCTCTGATGAAGGTCGCATTAAAACTATGGATCCAGTCGTATTCTATGCTGCATATATATTAGGAAAAGCACCCACAGCTGTCTGACTTTCTGTTGACAGTGGTTGTGAACAGCAGCTCACCCAGATCACCCCCAACTGGTGTTGAAAACGGTTTTATTGCTAGTGTAAATGGGACCAAATAGTTTTCAGCCCCATTACCAGAAAGGATGATGGAGTCAGTCTGTAATGGTCCTGAAATATTTTTATTTCATTTACACTGGCAGGGAAACAGTTTTCAACACCATTTGAGGGGGAACCACGCAAAGCTGTTGTTGACTATGTTTGTCAGCAACTAGTCATTTTCCTTGTGTAGATGGACTCCAGAGTGACAGCACTGTAGTGCAGAGTCAAGGGGCTCAGATGGAGAGCCATTAGGGTAATTAGAGTGAGTTACGGGCCATTTCAAAGTACCAAAATGATTAGTTCACTTTAAGACTAAGGGTCAAATTCTGCCCTCAGATATATGTGCACATGTCTGCACAAGTCCTGTGTGTGCACAAGTCTTACTGACTTTCGATTGTATATATCAGAAGTAGCAATAGAGGCTTGCACACTTCTTAAAATTCCATTTTGAACACGGGTGAAGGAGAGGGACATGATAAATAACTGCAGAAAGGCATCTCAGTCCTTTAATACTAGGCCTCTTTTACTGAACTCTAAATGTAATATGAAAAATAAATCAGCTGATTGACAGCCAATGACTCTGCATCCTACATGGCAACCGGTTTAAGTTGCATTTCCCAATGAGTAGAAACTATAATGCAAGTGCCTGTTATAAAATCAAAGCTAAATCATCTCAAAGATGTAGAATGTAAGGACTGAAAGACAGATCCTCAGCTGGTGTAAAATGGGTGCATCTCATTAGACTTTAGCGGACCTGTGCCTATTTAAATGAGCTGGCCCTATAAAAATTAATCAACTAATTATGAGCTAGGGCTGAATATTTTCTGTGCTTTGCAAGTAATTCCGACTATTCAGCTATATCTGGAGAGGCAGAAAGACTTTTTAAATTCAGATTAGCAGTCAGTTCACTACATGTTCCTTTAAAACTATTCAGTGGATGAAGCCACTTTTATAGCAATTGTCTAAAATTATAGGCTAGTTTAAAATTAATAAAACAATATAAAGCTAACAAGAGCATTTGGTGAGAAATATTTTAACATACCCATAATAATTGCAAAGATGAAATAGATGCAGATTTTTTCCTCTTGTCTCTATTTCTTTTTCTCCCTCACACTCCTCATTAGTCTTCTGTTAACTCTCTGCTTATCCTTCTCACTGCTGCCAAAAACTGACGGAGTCTCAGCAGCAGAGTTCTATATAAAAATAAGTTTGGATGGGCGCATCAGACATGGCCAGCCACAGTGAGAGACAGAGAGTAGTTCTTGAGCTACCTGTGACGTTGTTCTGAAGAGATTAAGAGACTGACAGTTTTTGTATTTAATATTTGCATTATGATTCCAATCCTGACTGGCAGCTATCTCTCTGCATGAGACTGAACAAACAGAGTAAAAGATGGTCCCTGCCCCAAACTGCTGAACCTCTGTCTTTCCCTTTCCTACACAGTAGGTATTTCCTCCATTTCCTTTTCCATTGCTTTTCTTCTTTTGTAACAAGTTTCTCTTTTCTTTGTTTCATTTTTCCGCCTTATTTGCTTTTCCTCTTCCCTCTTGTGATCTTTCTCTTTCACTTCCCATGCTCTGTACCCCAGCCGATGATTGTGCACATTCAGGTGGTATGTTAGTCGCTGAGGCATCTGTTCCCCTTCTCTAGCAGAATAGTTTTCATTTTACTGTTATAACATAGCACTATATATAAAAAAATAAAAATAAAAAAAGCATTTCACTTGACGGAGCAGAATAGCAGCTGTGTAACAGAGGCCAGCACATTGTCCCAGTGGGGAAGGGTCAGCATCCAGAGACTGAGGTTATTCAGGAAATGGGAAACATATTTTTTCTTTCTTTGGCCTATCTCTGACAAACTACTGTTCTGCTGCATAACATTTTTATTCTCACTGGAGTATGACAAGCCGCAGAATGGAGCAAATATAGATTGCAGACATTTGTAAAATGTTAGATGACTTTCCCTCAGACATAAGTAATAGGTATTCTGGTTTAGGTGCAGGAAGAATAATAATTCACTCAAGGGAAGCTATTGCAATAGGTCCTGAATCAAATATCATTGGAAACGGTGAAATATACAGGATTGTCACTGTCTGATGTTTTTTCCCTCCTTCATCCTAAAACTAGCCATAATCCATTATTTCAAGCTGTAAATGACCATGTCATTTGGGCGCGATAAGTGCCCAAGCTTTCACCACTTCCACCACCATGGTTTGTGGTACACTGATTTTCCCTTATTTGAATTTACTAGTCACTTCAATCCTAATGTCTGTTTTTAGCACATATGCTGGCCTTTAATTTGCAATTTACATGGATGATAGGGCTCTATTCAAAAACCTGTCCCTGCTGCCTTTGTGGTGTTCACCTCACCTCATGTGGTCATTAGGATGAACAGCATATAATTAGCTGAATCCATGTAAAGCTCTGCAATGCAAGTGCTTGTATGTACACGTAGTTTTCTTTAAAAAACAAACTGGTAGCAAACAAGAAATGTTAGTTTTAAGGATGGGTGATGATTATGATAGCATTTTATCTGAGTTTAGCTGTTGATCGTACTGTGTCACTCTTTGTGGGTTAAAAATGCTAAGATCTGATTTGTGGGCAAACTGCCAGCAGATTGAAGCCTACTTAGCTTGTCTACTAGGCTGACACCATATGGATGCAAACTTACTTTCTGGTTGGCTTAAAGATACTTTAAAAATATTTGCAAAAAACGGATAGATATATTTTCTTTTTTATGCATTCTTTCTACAAACCGTAATGGTTCAGAGCCACAGTTCGTGAACGCTGACCAATCAGCTGAATTTGTTAAAATCATGCACAGATTCGAATATTACATTTGAAAATAGGAATTTTACCTTTAGGTTTGTGATAGCTAAAGTCTCAAGCTGAAGGAATCTCAAAGGAGCCTATGATGCTGAAATATAATACTGAAACGTATTGTAAGGTCTTAAGCAACAGAAGAAATTCTAAAAGACCCTGCAGTAATACAGAAATGATGCGGATGCATTGATGCAATGCCAGATTTTATTTTCTGCTCTCTAATTTCCACACGAGGTTTTGATTGGATTGAAGCTTTGAAGTATCAAGGGAAATTTTCTTGATCATGCAGAATGATTCAACAAAACAACTCATGAAAATTGGCTTGTGACTTGGCACTTGTACTTCTGCAAGGGAGAGAGAAGGTCCAGGGAAAAGAAAATTATAACTTGAGGTCTTGGGACTCTGGAATATTTCAGAGGTCTGTGCAATTTCCCTGCATGCCCTGATGATCTCATTTAAAGGAGAATCTTTGGACGTATCCTGCTCATGCTTGGCCTTCAGGCTAAGGCCCTCCTAGCCCATTCATTATATTCCTGGCTTTTTCCTCAGTCAAGAATTTTGTGCCCTGAACATCTCATGCTGAAACATGAAGGAAGATGTCACCTCAACTTAGTGGCTCCCCAAGAATCCCTGTTATCATGTTTGACGGGAGGAGCATTTAATAAAATACCAACTACAATGCTGCAACTGAGAGAAAAGGAGTATTTGTGGCACTTTAGAGACTAACCAATTTATTTGAGCATAAGCTTTCGTGAGCTACAGCTCACTTCATCAGATGCATTCAGTGGAAAATGATTCATTAAAATGGGACCATTTTAACAAAATCATGTGATTCTTTGGAATGCTAGCACTTTATTCTAGTCTTAAACAAAACCATTTTTATGCTAACATTATCTTGTATATTTCTGAATTTTTTTCTTTATCTTGTTAATCTGTGTGGGGGGCTTACTAAATAATCCCTAGAGAGACAAGGTGGGTGAGGTGATATCTTTTATTGGACCAACTTCTGTTGGTGAGAGAGACAAGCTTTCGAGCTTACACAGAGTTGCTGCTGCTTCTTCTGAAGAGCTCTGTGTAAGCTCAAAAGCTTGTCTCTCTCACCAACAGAAGTTGATCTAATAAAAGATACTACCTCACCAGCCTTGTGTTTCTAGTATCCTGGGACCAACATGGCTACAACAACACTGCATAAATAATCCCTGTCAAGTAGGACTGGGGTGGAATAAATGATTTTATCTGGAGGTTTATTGCTTTTGGTGGCTGAGTTGATAAGTCATTCAAATATGATTTATAAACTTCTAACTCTGTTTTTTAAACACAACTGTCTTTTGTTTGGCAGGTGTCATATAAGAAAGATGTGCAAGATACACACAGATACACTGAAGTGCTGAACAGGCCAGACATAAAGATGGCAAGCAAGATATCAAAGATAATAAGCAATGTATGATCTTCAGTGACCCTTTCTGTCAGTTTTAAAACTTACTGACTATTTTATTCATTTCATCCTCTGTCAAAGTGTAAAGAATGCTGTCTAAAATGTAAAAACTTAGACACCTAAAATGTAAAAACTTAAGACACCTATATTTAGCCATCTGTGTCTTCCTACATGTTGGGACAGTACCTAGCATGTTTTGGCTGCTACTGTAATAGTATGTAATATAGTTTAATTTTTTTATTGTAGAAAAATTAAACTATCCAGAAGACTGTAAAACCAAGATTTTCAAAGGTGACTAGAGATTTTCGTTTCTTAATTTTTAGCTGACCAACTTGATACACCTTAAAGGACCCTGATTTTCATAGGTGTGTGCACAGTATTTTCTAAAACCCAGGCCCCTTTAAGGTGGCTCAAGTTGAGCACCCAGAATCACTAATGTCTTTTGAAAATCTTCACCTTGGTTTTGAATAACTTTGGGACATGTTTTTGCTCTAGTCAGTTGTAGGTACTATACCTACTGCCAGAGTTACACTGCCTTCATAGTGTAAAATCCTAATTTAGCCAGTGGACATAGTTTGAGGTGCGTCACAGAATCTTTTGTGGGTACATCTGCGTGTTCCTTTTTCAATACATTTTAGAAAGAATGTGCAGTGCATCTGCAGGGGAGTTTGTTCAGCTAGAAATATCATGTAACATCCACCCTGTGGCCAAAGTCCATCTGTTACACCAGTGCAACTCCATTAACTTTAAGGGGATTGCACTGGTATAACTGAGTGGTATTTGATCCTTTATTTGAAAGAGGCTGGCACTCTCTCAGCCTAGTCTTGTTCTAAAACTATTTTCAGCCTCTAAAAATAATCTTTTGTAAACTCTGGACCAGATCTTCAGAAATGCTGGTCCACTTTAACTCACTCCGACTTTATTGGGAACAGTGGGAGATCACTATTTCTCAGGCTTAGGCTCTGTATTTGGTTAAACTTGAGTCTTGTGAGTGAAGTTCACTGTATTTCAAATAAAATAAATTTATATTTTTAGAACAGATAAAGCCTGGGAAGGCCTTCTTTTCAGAGCTGATTAGAGCATTAGTGAGACTAGTGTCAGTTCAGGTCACTTAATGATACTTTCTGTTTTGTTAACTATAATGCTTACATTTCCTTTGATAAAACGGAAGCAAATACAGTTTAATTGTGATTAGTATTCATTTCTTTTTTTAAAGGCTGAATATAAGAAACGAAGAGGAGAAATGAATAAGGAGACTGCTGTACTCGGAAGACCAGATTTTGAGCATGCTAAGGAAGTTTCTAAACTTTTAAGTCAAGTAAGATTGTGTCAATCATTCTACAATGACTTCATTCAGATATCTCATTCCTAGTAACATAATCAAATATTTAATCTTTAAAAGATTATCTGTAATTGCATGAAAATCGGAAGAGAATGTTTCCAAAACTATTTCATACTGAACTGCAGTAACTGGTAAATTTAAGATACTTAGAAAACAGTAGATACAAGTTTTAGACAAAAGTACAATGCGCCGTTTGACTCAATTACAGTTTGTCTGCTGTGGAATTGGTGTTGTGCTATTTTATACAGAGTTTCTAGGATTTCAGAAATATTAACTATCTGTAATTTGTGGCCAGATTCTGTGATCCTTACTCACTTTGCATGGTACCTTACTCCATGATTAGTCCCATGAAGTAATTATGACTTTTTGTGTGTGCCACTGCTCGCCTTTGTGAGTAAAGGGTCAGAATGAGGTCCTCCGTATTAAAAAAAAAAAAATCTTTAGTTACTGTTATTCATTAAAATCAAGGAAATGAAAGAATCAAAATTGGAGTTACTTTAGTTCATATTATTTTATTTGATTACTAGACACAGAGCTATGGGGCCTAAAATTCTACCTTCTGTTCTCTTTTAATATTCTTTACTGCTGCGGTTCAATCCCATTCAGAAACAAAAACTTTCAACATGCTGAGCCGTTCTTTTCACAAGTTCTTTAGCGCCCCATGGCATGTCCCTCACTAGTAATCCAATCAATCTGCACTCAAAGCATTTTCCAAATCAAGGGGCAAATTCTGCTTCATGTAGGTGAGCATAACTCCCCTTGATTTGACTAGGTGGTAGTCTTCTCTTGAATTGAAAAGCCATGAGTAGAGCAGTACCTTCTAATCTAAATGTATATGCTGAAACAGTATTGTGTTTGGTTTTAAAGAGGGCATGCTCCTTTTGGTAGCACTAAATATTGCCCCCAAATATCTGCTATGTAATAAGAGGTTTCATGGGAAATTGCCCTTTTTCTTTAAGGGACACTGTTACTCAAAAGCTATAAAGTTTTTTAAAACAATTTTTACTTGCTTTGTCAAGATCAACTTTGAAACTCAAAATGGATTTTGTTTTCCAATAAGATTTATTTCTTCCACTTTGTAATTTATTAAATGCTAATTTCTGTGCTGATTGAGAAGGCTTGTTTAATAGATTCCTGGTATTTGACTGCATGTTATCACTCACTGCTTTGGAAGCAGCTTGCGCTCTCCCATTCACTCTATAGAAAGGAACATCTGCTAAGCTCTTTAGATCTCTGTATCAGTGCTAGGAATCAGAGCAAATGTTAGTTGTTAAATTAATTATGAATGATTTTTGAAAATGTGCACTTCTTGTTTTTTTCTTTCTGTGTGAGAGAGCTCACTGGAAAGTCTGGCTGGGTTGTGTACATGTAGACAGTCCTGCAGTGGGATGGCTCTCCAGGTGCACACGACCAGTCAGCCTGTCCTCAATTTCACCAGCTTAGCTGGCCAGCAGATTTTCAAATTGCAAGAGTTACAAAAACAAGGGACAAAAATACTTTTATAAATCCAGCAGGGACATGCCAGGACAGGTGCTATAAACAGGGATACTGCACTTCCCTGCGACAGCTGCATCAGGAGCAGGCTTCAGCTTTCAAACTTCAAGCTGTTTTTGATGCATCCATGTTTATAACAGAGAGAGCAACAACAAAACCAGAGAACCAAACCATGGCTAGTTTTTGTTAATCAAAAGAAATGTGGGATTTTTCACATAACTATAATCCCAAAAAATGGCTGAATTTCATCTTTGAACAAAGACCACACATGGCAAATGTCACTCCAGAGTGACTGATTAGAAAATGTATGAGCATGTGAAAATAGCATTTTATCTTGAAAAGTATTTCACAACCTTAACTTAGTGTTCAATATTGGCACAACTGCTGTGATTGTTAGTAACCATCACAGTAATAAAACAGTATTAGCTATAGCCTAGTCTGGTGCTGAGCCATTTCACCATGCAGAACCCAAATTCAGTGTACTTCCATCTCTCCTTTCTTATTCTTGGGATTCTCTCTTGAACAGAAACTGATCATCGTACTAAACTGGAGGTTTTGTGATGCAGTCACATGACTATTGGGGGCTATGATGGAAGCTAAATTCCACTTGTGGAGTCCTACAATGGCAGGGTTGCCAGGCCTTGAGGATTGTCCTGGAGTCTCCAGGAATTAAAGATTATTCTTTAATTAAGCATTATATCGTGATGAAACCTCCAGGAATACTCCCCACCAAAATTGGCAACCCTATGCAATGTTGAACCAATGGTATGCAATGTACATTTCATTAGCACATACTAGAGCGCAGAGGAGCAGCTGAAACAGCCTAGCACACATTGGAGCTGGTCCTTATTGTAAATCAGATGAGCCAGTTGAGGATGGGAAGGTGGTATATGTGCACTTTTATGTCACATGTATGGTGGAGTGAATGTGTTCTATTATATATATGTTTTCATGCCACACTAATCATCATAGCACCTTCCAGTAGTGCATCAAGCAACATAGCTACACATCTGTCACATGTTGTTTGTTCTCTCATCTTTTTCCCAGAGAGAGAAGCACAGGGAGTGGAATGTCCCTTTGTTGTTGTTAAATATACCTCTTGTTATGTGTTTATACTAGACAAGGCAAGAACCAAGAAATGAACCTTGCTCTTGGAGTGGAAAGTGGTGAGGTTTGTGATAGTCCTTAGTTTTTGGTGGAGTTCATTCCACAGTCTTGGACCACCCCAGGGAAGGTTTTTTCTTTACTCTATTGTTGAGATCTCCATTGTGCCACAGGAGTGAAGTTGTAAATTCCAACCTTCATCTCAGAGCTTTAAGCAGTCTTTTAGGTATCCTGGGCCTAGGCCATAGATCACTTTAACGAAAAGGACTGAGATGGTTAAATCAATTCATAATTCTATGGAAAGCCAGTTTAGAAAGCAGAGGACAGGTATGATGTGCTCACGATAGCCTGTGTTGCTGAGGAGATGGGCTATAGCATTTTGTACCAGGTGGAGTTTCCTAAGTGCTGAATACTTCATGCCAAGATATATCACATTGTTAAATTCCAGCCAAGAGGTGACAAAGGCATGAATAACTGAGGCAAGGTCTTCATCCACCAGAATGGGATGGAGTTTCTTAGATAACTGGAGATGATAGAAAGCATTACTTGCAGCCATTGTGATGTGAGAGCTCAGCATCCACGGGAAACCAAGAATACTCCTAGACTATGGACTTAGTTGAATAATTGTGGATGTGAACCTGCAATCAAAAGAGACTTCACGGTAGCTGCAAACTCCTCAAAATTCTTCTCTTCTCACCAGCATAAGCTCTGTTCACCAGGGGTTCAGCTTCAGCCAGTTGTTCCATGAGCTGAACTCATCCAAGGACTGGGCCATTTTGGTGGAAGTGGTGTGTTTGTATTTGGTGAAGACAGGTGGAGTTGCGTGTCAGCTGTATATTGCTGGCACTTGAGTTCATGTCGTCTAGTTAACCTAGTGGTCGCATGTATCAGGACTGACAATCCTGAGTGTTCACAAATCATACATTCTTTTTATTTTTCTTCTGCTTCTTGAACCTTTGGATTTCACATTTTTTAGCAGCCAGGAGGAAACTAGAAACTGCGAGAACCTTTTTTTTTCTCAAATGAAAGCTGAGATTCTCAGGTAATCACATTACTCCAGGAGCTGGGGCTTCAAGAAAAATATCAGATATTTTAAGACTCATGATGTAATTGTGAGCATTGGTGACACGGGTGAAAGTAGGACAGGAAGATGATGATGTGTTTTAGTGTTGTATGTATGTGTAGACAGTGCAATGAGTACAGACAAGGAGAGCAAGGAGAGGTTAGGTGGTGTGGGTGTAACCAAGGGAAAAAGGAAACAAGGGCATGGTAGCTGAACAGAGTGAAGAAGATAGTGTTTGACTGACACTTAAGACTGTGCCAAGTCAGGGTCTTTTAAAAAAGAAATAAATCATGTGACACTCAACAGCAAAATGGTGGTGTCACTGGATTAGTGAATTTACCCACAGCACCATCTTTCCCTCTCTTTGTACTTTTAATGCTGATTAAACAGTAACTTAATAGGCCCCTGTGAACAAATGAAGCTTTAGTATTTGTTTTCGGATTATTATAAGGCAAATATTATAATTTAGACTATTCTTTATTTTATAATTATAATCTCTATCCTGATAGCATTGAGGTTATGTTTTTGTCCAGCTATACCAGAAGAAAGACGGGAGACACTTGGTATGGCTAATTAGGCCACAACTTTGTTGTTAGATCTCTGGGACTACCCGGCAGATTAAAGTGTGCAGTGCAGTGAACTACATGATCATTTCAGTGTTTACCTGGGTGCTTCCATTAGCCCCCCACCCCTTTCCATCCTGGTCCCCAGCCAACCCGTTGCTGGAACCTTACCAACCCCCCTCAAATGAGGGTCAAGGTAGGCTATAAAGGGGGGGGGGTTGGATCCCTGCCATACCAATCATGAGCAATTTGAACGCCCCTCCTCCCCATCCCCCGTTCCACTCCTTTAACAAACACCTCCTTTAAATCATTTACCAAGCCATTTATCTGGTCATTGTATCCCCTCTGTACTGGATACCTGCACTGGACGTACGCCCCACACTTACATAATGAGTTGTGACGACATAGTCTAACTGCCATTCCCTACTCACCCTAACAAAGCGCCCCTGAACCCACTGTGGGGAAGGTGGAGAATCCTCCACTCCGCCTTGGCCAATCTGGTGGTGAGAGAAAAATTCCTTCCCAGGCCCCCAAGAAAGGAACAGCTAGCATAATGCCCAGAGCCAGTCGTGACCAAACTTGGTATTTTGCCACTTGGTATTTTGCTGAGAGGGTGGGTGCTGCTCTGCCTGGCTGGGGAAAAAAGGACTTCTCCTGCCAGGCTTTCCCTTTATCAGCTCCCTTCCCTTCTGGTCCCTGGGGGATGAGTCAGCATCGCCATGCTGACCCGCTTTGCTTCTGCAGCAGCATCCATGCTTCTCTATCCCCCATACCCTTAAAGCAAGATATACCCCTTCACCCGGCAAGGCAGACAATACCACCCCCCCACGCTTAAGGTGCAGTGTGATCAATCTCCTCAGTTCTATCTAAAATTAGATTTAAAATAATCCACTGATAAATTCAATATTAAATACTCCCATTATGATGTGTAATAATTGGTTTATGGTAATACACTCATTTGAATATTTGTATTTTACATTAGATCAATTTAATGTTAATTGTTTTAGGAGGGAAATGATTAGAGCTAGGATTTTGTGTAAAATATACTTTATATTGGTATATCAGTAGACATAATACTGTGTTACTGGGATGTTTAAATCATGAAGAGAAGCCCTAAGATTTTTTTCTCTTTATTTCTTAGCCTAATCTCAGTTAGTAATTGGAGGAACTGACTCTTCCATAAGCTAAACATTTCATTTAACTCTGTGCTTACATTACATTTCTTTCAGTATCTAGGTGTCCAACAAGTTTTTAATTTTCTTGGTATGTTTTTGTGTAGTCATGAGGAAATGCTTTTGCTGCAAGTGTCTGCTTTTTATGCTGGTATGTTCTGGGATTCCAGTGGCTGAACGATTTAGATTTTGTAGGTTCTTCGTAAATCTGAACAGTGGGTGATGTCATCCACTTATGAAACTGAACACTCTGTCTGAGCAGCTTTGAACTGCAGATTTGATTTTGGAATGTTTCTGTGGAGCTTCAAAAGATACTCTTCTGTCCAGCTGCAATACTGACTTTTACAGCATTTGTGCAAGGCTAGTGAGAAAATTGTTTATCTGAGCTTTATTTGATGCCAGTGGGATCGTCAGGGATGTTGTTATGTGAAAGACCTGCTAAGTCTGCTCATTCTTGAACAACAATTAGATTGCCAATCCCACACATTTTCTTTATATTAATTCCCACATACTAAAGAAATAAACAAACAAAAGACCTTAATTAAGATGGTAAATAAATATCCATTAATTTAAACCCACCTAATTAGAATCACTTTAAAAAATTCATGACAGTCATAGATAAGCTTCCACCAACATCCTTAATTTTGACTCCCACATCCTTGCTCACTGTCCTACCCAGGTTACAGCATAGCTAGGGATGACATCTTGAGAATTTTTTAAAGTAATTGACTAAGAATGTTTTTGTTTTTAATTAATACCTTTTCTTTCAATTTCATTTTATTTCTTGAAGCTACGTTTTCTTCTTTCTTCCTTTCTTCTAAAAGAAAGCTAAAACAATTCTCAAATCCCACCCCCTAGTTCCCCTGATGACTTTTTAATTTGCCTGTTCTTCTCTCTCTCTCTCTTAGCCATGTTTCTGGCCCTTCCTTAGAAAGGAGAAAAATAGGAAAAGAAAATAAGTAACAAGAGAAAGGTAATATGTGTTTAGCATCCAACAAGATGTTTCCCCTGTGGCTAATCAGAGTTATACTACTACTGGGAGAGATCTTCAGATGCTGTTGGGGTCATCTTACATTACTGCGTTGCTTCCGTTTTTCCCTGAAGTGATGTGCTCTGCGTTGGAGTAGAGAGCGGAGGCAATGATGTAATGCAACAAGACAAGACAGCTGGGCCTGGAGGTAATGGGAGATCACTCCCCACAGTATGAACTTTTACAATCACATAGGTGGACAGCCCTCTTAAAGTTGGGACACTCATCCACATAGGCACCAGTGAGGAGCCCCTTGTGGCCTGGTATTCACTCGTTCCTACACAGGCCTGCCCCAGTGACTTAATTAGAAACAATGCTGCAGAATGCTAATGATAATTTATTACTGAAATACCGAAATTGAAATGTACTATTACAAAATCCACGTAGACCATGGCCTCAGATCACAGCAGCTGTGGGATGACAAACCAGTTGCATGGAGAGATCCTGTTTGCTCTGATGATTTCACACTTAGCAACAATATTAAAGGCCATATTATGCACTCTGTATGAACAACTTGATGTCATTTGTTGATGTTATGATGTAGCCCTAAGTAATTCAGTGTTTATACTCATGTACAATGACTGTACAATGTACTCTGGTCCTCTGGGAATAGTAAGAGGGTTGCATTTGCCACACTGATCTGACCCCTGTATTAGGTGGCTTACTGATTTGGGCTTTCCAATAGAGCATTAATTCTGTCAGATTTGTATTAGGAGCCACACTGGAGATATATCTTTTTAAAAAGGAAAATCCTATAATGTATCCATATATATTTTTATAGTGAATATGAAATTGCCTTTGATAAAGAGTTTGTCCTTGCATTCACATAGGTGCACCTGCAGTTGATCCAAAGCTAATGCAAATATCTAGCAATGTGAACCAGATGAATCTACCATGCAGCCTGATTAATTATTGTAAGTGTCTGTACCAAGCTTACTTTAACACAAGTTCTTTTCATGATAGGTAGCTAAACAGAAGTTTCTCGTTGATCGGGGGATTGATGACATACGTGATAAAATCCAATAAAAGCTTTTAATACCAACCAAATAAGTCCACTCATTAATATAACCAAACATAAAGCAATGTACCGAGAGATAGATTTTAGAATTGACAGCATACTCACAGATCCTTAAACCTTATGAAAAACAAAGAGAAAAATTCAGGCAATGGAGCACATCAGAGTAGGGCACCAACCAGTTGGCACAGTTTCAGGACTTAATACACCCAACATTTAGGGAATGAAGTCATATCTTTTATACCCATCCTTTATGTAACCATACAGATACAGTACATATTTGACCCTTTTATTTATCATCGTAAACTTATTCCTGCCCCTATCCTGTGGGGCACGAATAAATCCTGTGGCATTCTGCGTATCCATAATTATACTTCTGATCACTGACCTAAATATTTGTGTCAATCAGTTTCATAATAAATCATATACGGCAATGCGGTCTAACTGCCTTGTTACTATAGTACAAAATTTTTCAAAAGCCCACAAACTGTCCCCCTATTTCAAGTTAACTTTTGCAAGCTTATGGCATTACCTGTCCTTCTGTGGTCATTTGTTTGTCACATAGAATGTGAAGGCATACTTCTTGAATTGGGGTTAAGTCCTCAGGCGTACATTAACTTACCTAAAAATCAAGCCTGTCACACCATGCCTCACACTAATTAAAACAGGCCTTTTTACTATAGCAAAGCCTAACAACCCAATTATTTGTGTTCTCTTACTTGCCCCCAAGCTTGTTTCAATCTAATAAATATTAAACATCTCAGTATTATACCCAATAATGTCATTACTAACAAAAGGGTGAAATATCAAATTTAGAGATCAAACAGAGCCATAGGTCAACAACCAGAAGTCGATAGATATTCATTCCCAGAGTCAGTCAGTCTGCTAGTTTATAAAGTTTTTCATATTTTCACAAAAAGTTTCTTTTTTAAAAAATACAATATTTTGGAATTCACTTCCTTTGAGAAAGAAATCTGGTTTCTCTGATAGTAATGCAGTTCTTGAATGTATATAATTCATAGTATCTTTTCAAGTGACTGGCTTTTGTTTTTTGTTATTCCTATTAATCAAATATTGGAAATGGTACCTAAATATAATATGGTGGTATAAACTAAAACGGGAGGTGATTATTTTGCAACATGGAAAAAAAAATTTTTTTAAAGAAGAAAACTCTTCCCTGTATAAAATTTGACAAAAAATTAAATTTTTGAAAACAGAACTTCTGAGGTGTTTTAATTACTTTATGGGACACTGATATGGGAATAAAGACAAAAAGCTGCATACTAATTGCAGAGTGTGGCAGAAGATAATGGATGTAAAGTAGGCTTAGATATCTGGTGTCTGATTTATAGTCACAAAAATAACATAATTCAGAATCAATGCTGAACCTTATTTTGCTCTGTTATGCTCAGCAGTTGCAAAGCATTAAGGCATTGTATGTAAAGTTTCCAGATGTTTGATGACCCAGGTACTGGCTATGCATGACATGATGGGTTGAAGATGGAAGATGGCTATGCATGACATGATGGGTTGAAGATGTGCAGGTTTAAATTAAATGTTGAGGTGTATTTTTTACTTTTTAAAAATAGTTTATCTACTTTAAATGTGGTTGCCTGCACCTTTTACCCCTATCTTTTCCCTTTTTTAAAAAAATCCAAACCTCACAGATAGAGATTTTGAAATAGACACTGTCCCCATTTTTAGGTGAAGAAACTGAGGCACGGATGGATTTTGTGTTATCAAAGGTCATAAAGGAAATATGTTGCCGAGCTGGAAATGTAGCTCAGGGCTCCAGTTGCCCAGCCTTATACAAACTGGATGAAATATTGGCCTTGTTGTCGTCAGTGGGAAAACTTGTGTTAGCTACAGAGAGGTCTGAATTTCACTCCAGTTCTCTCTATAACTGAGGGAATAATTTACAGAAAATAGTTTTATTTCCTCCCATTTAGCTATTCAAAGGTATTTTACATTTTTGTCAAAAAAAAAAACAAACCTCTGTGGAGTATTCAACAGTGTATATTTGCTACTCAAACTGTGTTAGTTGTGTTTAGTCAGGTAAATCAAGTGGTTTTATTATTTTTTGTTTATATAAGCACTTTGGTGAAAATGTTTGTGTACACAAATCTAAAAGTTTAATTCTATGCCAGTGAAATTCAGTCAGATGAAAGTTAGTGGAAAACCAGGACATAATGGGCATAGGTGTGGCTGAAGTGAGTTCATTTCTAAATTCAAGTGAATAGTCCTGGTGACATTTTTGAGTGGATGTATGATCCCAGATGTGCCCGGCTGTTATGTACCCTCTCCACAAGAATGTGCTATCAACAATAGTGTCATTAGTGGGTGATACTGAAGATATATTTCTTTTTATTACTTTTGTGTAAAACCATTTTTGACTATAAACCTACTGTGACAAAGTTGCTCTTCTACCTTGGTGGGTCTTGCGCTTATTGGCGGATTTGCTCACCTTGGAGCTTCACGGCAGCCCTCAGCTTGGCCGTTTTTCTGAATTCACAGTCCAGGTCGACTCCTCCTGTATCTGACCAGGAGTTGGGAGCATTCGGGGGGAACCCGGGCCCGCCCTCTACTCCAGGTTCCAGCCCAGGGCCCTGTGGAATGCAGCTGTCTAGAGTGCCTCCTGGAACAGCTGTGCAACAGCTACAACTCCCTGGGCTACTTCCCCATGGCCTCCTCCCAACACCTTCTTTATTCTCACCATAGGACCTTCCTCCTAGTGTTCGATAATGCTTATACTCCTCAGTCCTCCAACAGTCCGCGTTCTTACTCTCAGCTCCTAGTGCCTCTTGCTCCCAGCTCCTCACACGCGCACCACAAACTGAAGTGAGCTCCTTTTAAAACCCAGGTGCCCTGATTAGCCTGCCTTAATTGATTCTAGCAGCTTCTTGATTGGCTGCAGGTGTTCTAATTAGCCTGTCTGTCTTAATTGTCTCCAGAAGGTTCCTGATTGTTCTGGAACCTTCCCTGTTACCTTACCCAGGGAAAAGAGACCTACTTAACCCAGAGCTAATATATCTGCCTTCTATTACTTTCCTGTAGCCATCCAGCCCGACCCTGTCACATATTCCGCCCCCCGCCTCCAACACTATGGGGTTGGGCAACTTCGGACGTCAGGCAGCGTACTCGTGACAAGCCATCTGCATTGCCATGGTGGCTTCCAGCCCGGTGTTGTTTGGTGAATTGGAAAGGTTATAGGGACAGGAACCATCTGGTCACCCTTGCATTCTTCTCTTTATTTCGCTGCATCCATTGGAGGGGTGCATGGTCGGTCACAAGGGTAAACCGTCGTCCCAGAAGGTAATAACGTAGTGTTTCCATGGCCCATTTCACAGCTAGGCACTCTCTTTCAACTACAGCATACTTCTGCTCTCTCAGGAGGAGTTTCCTGCTGAGGTAGAGGATTGGGTGTTCTTCATTTGCGATAGGACAGCTCCCAATCCTACATCAGATGCATCTGTTTGTAAAATGAATTCTTTGCTGAAGTCTGGGGCTATAAGCATGGGGTTACTGCAGAGGGCTGTCCATAGATCCATGAATACTTTCTCTGCGGCATCTGTCCACTTCACCATGTCTGGACCCCGGGCTTTTATCAGGTCTGTCAGGGGACTCGCTCTGGTAGCAAAATAGGGAATAAATCATCAGTAGTACCCCACGACACCCAGGAATGCCCGGACTTGCTTTTTCCGATTCGGCCGGGGCCAATTTTGGATAGCCTCTAGTTTTAGTTGGGGCTTGACCATGCCCTTTCCTACAATGTAGCCAAGGTATTTAGCCTCGGCTAGCCCTATAGCACACTTGGCTGTGAGGCCAGCCCGTCTTAGCGTGTCCAGAACCGCTTCCACCTTTCCTAAGTGGGTTTCCCAGTCAGGGCTGTGAATAATCACATCATCCAGGTATGCCGCTGCATAACTGGTATGGGGCCGTAGGAGCTTGTCCATAAGACGCTGGAAGGTGACAGGTGCCCCATGCAGTCCAAAAGGAAGAACAGTATATTGATACAGACCCTCTGGTGTACAGAATGCCGTCTTTTCTTTCACATCTTTGGCAAGGGGAATCTGCCAGTATCCCTTTGTTAAATCAAGGGTGGTCAAAAATCGGGCATTGCCCAGGCGGTCAACTAACTCATCGATACAGGGTATGGATCGAATTTGAATATCTCATTCAGCTGGCGAAAGTCATTACAAAACCTAGTGGTGCCATCAGGTTTGGGCACCAGCACAGTCGGGCTTGACCACTGACTGTGGGACTCTTTGATGACTCCCAGCTCCAACATCCTTTTTACCTCTGCCTTGATCTACTCCCTTTTTGCTGCTGGAACCCGATAGGGCCTTAAAGTTACCTTTGCCCCAGGGTCTATGATAATGTGGCGATATGCTTCGGTGGTCCGGCCTGGTTTGGTTGAAAACACGTCCTGGTATTGGTTGATGACAAGAACCTCTAGTATCTCCTCTGGACTCCGGGACTCAATTCGTAACCACTTTCGTGCAAGATGGATGAGGTCATATAATTGGGACCACGGGGTTTTGTTTTCCTGGTACCTCCACTCATGATATTGCTGGGCCCACACTGCGGTCGTTACCCCAGATCTGGCCAGGATCTCTGCTTTCAGCTGGGGGTAGTCTGCCACAGCCTCTTCAGGCAAATCATAGTAGGCCTTCTGGGCCTCCCCACACAAGAATGGAGCGAGGATGCCAGACCACTGTTCTCGGGGCCAAGCCTCCTGCAGGGCTGTCCTCTCAAAGGCCAGGAGGTATGCCTCTACATCATCCTCCCGCGTCATTTTCTGCAGCCAATTGCTGGCCCGCATGATCTGCGTCCCATCATGGCCGCAGTTCAGCTCTGTAAGGGCCTTTACCTGGTTTACAGTTCCCGCAACATAGCCCGGTCTTGAGCAGCCTGGTCCATCAGTAGGCGATTAGTCTCTTGCTGCAGCTGCACTGCCTCCTGTTGGGCAGCTGCCTGGACATAGGTAGCCTCCTGCTGGGCAGCCGTGGCTTGTATCAGTACCCGCACTACCTCCTCCATTGTGGTGAAAAAAAAATAAAAATAGACTCTCTTCCCCCTCCCTTTTTTTCCCCCAAACACCGTCCTCCTCCCGCCGCGCTGTGTACACCAAATCCCACTTTTAACACCAGTTGTGACAAAGTTCCTCCTCTACCTTGGTGGGTCTTGTGCCTATTGGAAGATTTGCTCACCTTGGAGCTTCACGGCAGCCCTCAGCTTGGCCATTTTTCTGAACCCACAGTCCAGGACGACGACTCCTGTGTCTGACCAGAAGTTGGAAGTTTTGGGGGGAACCCGAGCCCGCCCTCTACTCCGGGTTCCAGCCCAGGGCCCTGTGGAATGCAGCTGTCTAGAGTGCCTCCTGGAACAGCTGTTTGACAGCTACAACTCCCTGGGCTACTTCCCCGTGGCCTCCTCCCAACACCTTCTTTATTCTCACCATAGGACCTTCCTCCTGGTGTCTGATAATGCTTGTACTCCTCAGTCCTCCAACAGTCCGCGTTCTCACTCTTAGCTCCTAGTGCCTCTTGCTCCCAGCTCCTCACACGCGCACCACAAACTGAAGTGAGGTCCTTTTAAAACCCAGGTGCCCTGATTAGTCTGCTTTAATTGATTCTAGCAGCTTCTTGATTGGCTGCAGGTGTTCTAATCAGCCTGTCTGTCTTAATTGTCTCCAGAAGGTTCCTGATTGTTCTGGAACCTTCCCTGTTGCCTTACCCAGGGAAAAGGGACCTACTTAACCCAGGGCTAATATATCTGCCTTCTATTACTCTCCTGTAGCCATCGGGCCCGACCCTGTCACACTACATTAACATAATAAAACAGTTCTTACATAAAACATGTTCTTCTCTCTCCATATTTGTTGTAATCTTCACTATTGTATAATGTTTGGTGATTTAGGGATGGAGAATTTGTCTTCATTTAAATTCCTCAGTAATCTCTCAATTTTTCATGCCTCCTTTCAGTGTAACATTTCAATATAAAATGTGTTTGCTCTGGTGGCAGGTTAAATACAAAGAGCAATTCAATAAGGAAATGAAGAACCACCAGTATAACCCTCTTGGCAGTGCTTCTTTCAAGCAAGCACAGATGGCATCCAGCTTGGCGAGTGATGTAAGTGCAGTTGTTCTGTATTCTACCTCTCAGCGTCTACGGTATATTGATCGTGGTATTCTGTAAACATCATAATTTTCTTGTGAACAATTGTGCATCTTATTTGATTTACCAAGAGCAACCGCTCACAATATGTATTATATCTGCATCTGCAAGAACTGGGAAATTGAATTTGGAGTTTAACATGGAGATCAGTTTGAAAGCTGGTTGAAAGTAGACTTCAGAGCCGAACCTATATTATGTGGGACCCATTGCATAGTAGTACGTATAGGGCACCAGCCAGTTCAGCCCCCACTTATGAATAAGCCCTTCTTCTGCTAGTGCCTACAGTGCACCCTTCATTGCCCTTTCCTGCCTGCAGCCCTCTTCAGGCTGTGACAGATCCCAGCTCCTTGTTTGTGAGGCTCCAAAGATTTTGATGAATTGCTGTGTGTGCACATGAATCGGGAGGTGGAGCCAAAGTGCAGCATTTCAAGAAAGGAGAGTAGTTAGGGGATTTAATGTAAGTCACTGCCTGCTGCAGTCAGACTCAGATGGGAGAAAGCACATGTGCCATGTGGTGCTGCAATGCCAACAGAATGTTTAACAATGCTTTCATGTGGCTAATGTCATAAATTTGGGCTGTTCTTAGAGGCAGTACTGTGGTCCTGGATAACTTAGGGGCAGATTGTACATGGCCCCTTTGGGGGTGTGCAAAGAAAGGGAGGTTGAATCTTACTCCCCCTTTGTGTGGTTTGGGTAATTGCCAGGCACAGTTGTGCAGCGACTGCTCCCTCTTTACTCTGCAAAGGCTGCACAGTGCTCTGAAGAGTACAGGGGCCCTGTCTTCTCTGCCCCAGTCCAGTGGAGTAAGATCTGTAAAATAGTTAAAAAAAAAAAAAATCATGCCACTAGCAAACAGTGTTATGCTGCTGAAACTTTTAAAGTTTAGACTAGACTTAAAAAAAAAAAGAGGATATATTATATCATGAGGATCTTAACCAGGGTTTTCTAATGTGTGTACGGGGAGACTGGGGAGGGCTTGGATAACTGCATGAAGGATGAATTGGTGTGGGGGAAGTACATGGAAAAGCTATACAGTAAGTACTCCTGGGGGAATTCTGTGCTACTGAGTGCATGCATAATTAATGAGCCATGCACAATTTTAATGTTTTGTGCAGAAAAAAGCTTCTGCTGAAATGTTGCCGTAGTTCCACCTTTTGCCCACTAGAGGGTGCTGTGGCACAAGAACAGCAGCAGCTCCCAACGGAAAACAACTTTTGCAATTCCACCTTTTGCCCATCAGAGGGCACTGTGGCAATAGAATACAGCAGCTGCTCCCAACCAGCAAAAGAAGAGAAAGAGCCTGACTTCTTTGCAACACCTGTCAGGCCAGGTCAGGAGACAGACAGTGTGGGATGCTAGGGCAGGGATGTCACACAGGGGCTCATAAAAGCTAGTGGGAGAGGACAGACTGGGACAGGGGATGAATTGGAGTGGAGGCACAGGGCCATAGGGAGGAGGGAGGTGTAGGACCACGTGGTGACGGGGGAGGGGGTGCAGAGCTACGTAGGGACAGAGGGTGGCTGGGTGGGGGCCCAGAGACACAGGGGGATGGGGAAGGGGTACAGAGACACATGGGGACAGGTGCAGGGTCACATGGGGATGGGGGGAGTAGGTGTCTGAGTGGGGGTGGAGGGACACATGTGGACAGGGGGTGCAAGGACACATGGGGGTGCAGGAACACACAGGGACAGGGCAGATGTGCCTGACTGAATGGGAGAGAGTAGGGGTCAGCCAGAGTCTGCATGGGGGAAGCTCCCTAACAATCCCTCCCCACCCCCCAAAAAAACCTGTTCCACAGTTTTCCCACCCATACCCAAAAACCCTCCAAGTTCACACCCAGGCTCCTTCCCAGCAACTTACTTCCCTCTCCCTCAGCTCCTCCATTACCCCTGACTCCCCCAAGCCTTTGCACTGTTTCTGAGGGGTGCAGAGAATATGGTTCTGTTTGTAGTTTGAATGAATTATTACTCAGAGTTCTGTATTGATATCCCCAGTAAAGAATGTATTTGTCAAAAAACATTTATTGAATCTTTTTTGTTGTCTGTATTGTTAGACATACTTGTTGACAGGTATTTTGAAATAAATGACCAAAAATATTTGAAACTGGTGTGATTATGTTATGTTATTTAGAGAAATAAAATATGCAGAATTTTAAAATATTGTGCATAGCATTTTTAATTTTTGTTGCAGGATTTTTAATTTTGGGGTGGGACAGAATTCCCCCAGGAGTAAAGTAGGCAGGGTGCCGGGGGGGTTGATTGGTTTCATTTTCCTGAAGGGGAAACTCAACTTTTAAAAGTTTGGGAAACACTGCTGTCAGCTATTGGGAATGTATATGATTTGCCATTTCATCGCGTGATTAGGTTCTCTCTCATCTAAGGCTCCATTCATTCTTGTTACTGAAAGCAAACTGTATTAAATAAAAATACATGTACAAAATACTGTTTGATTGTGGGGTAGCTACTCTATAAAGATTTTTTTTTTGCGCACAAGCAGTTGATGAAAAATAATCTGATTTGAGGGAAGAAAGGCAAGAATTACCAATGAACAATACAAAGTTAATGATAAATTGTCCAACTGTAGAACAATATTGTGTAAAGATAATATTCAAATAAAAATCAGTAAGAAGGTATTTCTGATGTATATATCTGCCATAGCCTATTCTGTTTTGAAAAGTCTTACAAAATCGGATATGATTAACTTTACCCTTTTTGAAATGTTTACGTAGTTATCAAAATATTTGCTCACTAGTGGAAAGGAAGCCCTCACTGTATATTGATTTTTCCAAATAGTAGTAAATGAGCACCACCTAGTGGCCATTGTACATATTTCATGCAAGCACTGTAGTAAGATTTTTCTTTTTCTTTTTATAGTGTATGGTATAAATAGAACTTGCTGTATATTTCACAAGTCTTCACTTTGTTATACTCTGTATTCGGTTTTCAGGTGAAATATAAAAAAGATATGGTGGAAAGTCTACACAATCCAGCTTCAGACCTGCCAAACTTGCTATATTTAGAGCATGCTTTAAATGCCAGCAAAATGCATAGTAATGTAAGTTGGCTTTTTTAATCATTACTTTAAATATACTTAAAAAAAGGAAAATGTACCCATTTATGGTCTATATATTGATGTCTATATATCTGCCTACTCTCACCTATAAAAGATTTTAATCTGACACAATTTCTACCATTCCTTTGGCCAAACAGTGGTTGGTTCCTACATCATCTTCATCCCTACAACTAGAGACATTTGTGATCTCCGTAAAAGTTAACTCTCTGGACTATGCTTTGTCCAAAAGCTGGTGGTTTATCTTGGCTGTGATCTAAACAAGAACACTTCATATCCATCCCCTGAGGTCTTCACTTGCTATTTGTCAAGTACAAAATACCTTAGGGTGTATCTACACTACTGCACACTCCTTACAGTGGTATGTAGAGTACATATACTACATACCCCCTAGCATAGGTATACAGTGCAGTGTAGATGGTGAGGCACTGCTTAGGCGAGTAGAGTAAAGGCACACCTGAATCCTGTGGATATGTTCACTACATGGCTCTCTACATGACCAAGCAGTGCCCTGCCCATCTACACAGCTATTTTTAGCAGTGTAGTCTCCCACAGCCTCCCTGCTGCCAAAGTCTTTCTCCGACACCAGAAAAGGCTCCAGCAGTGGGGAAAGGCTCTGGCAGCTCCCCGCTGCTGGAACATGTCTGTGGCAACAGGGAAAGGCTCCACCAAGGGGGAGACTCCACTGCCAGAGCCTTTCCCCACTGCTTTCCCCCTGCCAGAGCCTTTCACTGATGCATGTATCTACATGCACCCTACATGCCACCATCAGTGTTGTGCAGTGTAGATGTACCTTTAGTCTTCAAAATCCTTCATGGTCTTGATCTTTCCCCTGCCCCCATCTCTCTGACTTATTTTTGATTTATTCTCCAGCCTTTCCCTATGCTTCTCAAATTCCATCTTTTTTGTGTTCCACCTCCCTGTCTCTCTATAATGAACAGCAGATCCTTCTTCTAGTCTACTTCAATATCTGGAACAGCCTTTCTGCCCCTAGTGGTCTCAAGATCTATTTTCTTCTACCCTACCTACAGTATGTTATACCGACCACAGTTAAAAGAGCAATTACTGAACCTTTCAGTTTCTACATAGTCCACAGTTCTTCCCTGAAATGTGTATTTCTGTTCATCCTTATCCTGATGTATCCAAACCTACCACCTGTGTGATACATTGTAACGTACACGGTGTATTGTACTTCATGTTTTGACTATGATTTTCTGCAAATAATTATTTGTATGAATGACACCACAAAAACATATTAACAGTATTGTATCGCAAAAATGTAATTCAAGCTGGTGTTTTGTAAGGATAAGTTGTAACATTTACAGGGAAATCCAGAAATGTGCATATATGCACAAATACACCATTGCAGATTTTGTGAGATAGACGTCACTACATATCTGATTTCAGATGAGAAATTAGATTGAGGGGTCAAGTTTTGCTCTCAGATTTCCTAGATATTTATTGTGTAGCATTTGAAATCTAGATTTAAATTTTCACACACAGCCAATCTGAAATTTAGCAACTTTTATATTAGCTTGATTTGTTCTAATTTTAAAATGTCTTTGAGGTTTGTATTTGATCAAATACTGAATATATGGAATTTAGATTACATAGCTTCATTTTCATACAACATTTTGGAGTGAGTGGAATATTTTCTGTTTATTTTGAAAGAGCTTCTGAAGAATACAAATTCAAATGTATAAAGAATTGTGTACATATTTTGAAGGGATAAAATTTACCAAGAGCAAAGAGTGCTCTTGCATTATGGACTCAGTGTTTTATTTTATTTGTACTTACATCCTGTAAGCATCAATCAACAGATAACATGGACAAGGTAATACATCTAAGATTTCCTATTGTTATTAATGCAATTTAATTTCAAATTAACACAGGTATTTGAAACAGGTTGGACAAGTACAGAATTGGTACTTTTCCAGGAGACCAGTTCTATGTCTGGAATTTAGTATAGTAAGAATAATGACTTTAAATATCCAAAAAGAAAAGGAGTACTTGTGGCACCTTAGAGACTAACCAATTTATTTGAGCATAAGCTTGCTCACGAAAGCTTATGCTCAAATAAATTGGTTAGTCTCTAAGGTGCCACAAGTACTCCTTTTCTTTTTGCGAATACAGACTAACACGGCTGTTACTCTGAAACCTTTAAATATCCAGGTTCTTCAGATATTTTTTTTTGTTACCATAAGAGAATGTGTGTAAATGTTGTGTGATGTTTATAATTATTTCCACTAGGAGGCAAATGAACACCATCAAATATGCTTTTTTGTCCTTTGAGCCTAAATAATATTAATTCTTTATTTTTCACAAGCAAAAATATTTAATATTTGTATAAGACAGGTCTCTTTAAAAAAATTCTGAACTTTGTGGCTGTTCTTTGACATTGTTTTCATTCCACCACATTATACCTTATCCCAAAATTGGGTTATTTTTAATTGTTTAAGATTCATTATTAGTGTTAGGTATTTTATGTTATGTTATTGAATGGTACTTTATGTTATGTTGTTTCTTTTATGCTTATTTAAATTGCTCTTTAAATTGAAACCAGTCAATTTTATACATAAAAACATGTTTTGCTGTTCTTTGTTTCAGTATGAATACAAGAAACTGTTTGAGAAAAGCAAGGGGCACTATCACTTTGCCCTGGATACAACTGAACAGATGCATCACAAAGAAAATGCTGTGCTCCAAAGTCAGGTATACACAAATTGTAAATAAACCTTATGAAGTGACAAAAGCAGCTTTCTTACAGTTACTAAATCATGCACAAATCCCATGACAAATTACAATGATGTGAGATACATATAAAGTAATTGGGGTTGCAAGTGGGAGCAGCTGAGTGCCTACATGTTGAATGCTGCAGGAGTGAGGCCCAATGCCACATGTCGACAGGGAAGAGGGTTTTTAAAACTTTTCTTAAATTCAGACACTGCTGCAGTGTTAAAAAAGATCATGAAATTAAAATATCACCCACCTGTAATGTAACATGTCGATCCTTAACTCTTTTGGTTTCACAGTATATAAACCCTCCAGTGTCTAGCTTTGTGATGTTTTCCATATCTTTCTCTGATTAGGATGAATAACGTAAATGCATGTAGCCATACATAAGCCTTGTCGATAAATCTGAGTTGTACTTTTAATTGATGAGAATGAATGAATTTACAAGGCTCATCAAAACTTCAGGGTCCCAAGCCGAAAGATGTCTGCTTCCTTGCTGCACAAGTTATAATCAAAAAGCATATTACAGCGTCCTCAGAGTTATGTCCATCAGTAGTTTTATAACAAGTTTTAGGGCCAAATTCAGGTTGTCGATACTGCCTAAGCATATACAAGAAAAGAGGGAGCTGAGGGTAGACATGGAATAGAATGTAAGACCAACAGCTCTGGCTTCCTTCCCTTTCTTCTTGTGCAGGTTTCATGAGAGGGTGTTTAAGAATTGTAGCTAGAGAGCCACAGAAGAAGATGCCTGTAGGAAGTCAGGTCTCCACACCAGGTTCTGAGGGTCTGGTTGAACCCTAGGCTTGCATGAGCTTTTTGGTTATACCTAATTTGGCTTATGGGAATTTGTTTTCATTTATGGTTTTATATATGCCTAAAAGGTTATTTTTTCTGAGTAAACAGGATACAGATCATGTCCCTCATTCCTGGTGTCCTCTAAATCCACTGGTCTTGAGCTCTAGAGCATTGTGGCAAGGGCATATGTTACAGCAGAAAACCTTCGCTGGTTTGGAACCCACAGAAAGCTTGGCAAAAACATCTAAGTCAAGAGCTCTGAGAGGGGGTTTGGCTAGGACAGAATTTTCTTACTCCATCCCAATCAAACAGTCATCACATTTTGTCATCTACTATAGTTGTGGAGAATATTTATTTATTTTATTTTCTTAGGTTAAGTACAAAGAGGATTATGAAAAATCTAAAGGCAGATCAATGATGGAGTTCACAGATACGCCAATTTATCAAGTTTCAAAAGAAGTTCAAAAGATTCAGAGTGAGGTTGGTACAATACATGTTTGATTTGCATAATAGGTCATAAGAAGTAGAAAGGGATCAAAACTTGAACTGTGAATCATGACCCCTTTAAATTGTAGGTGGTTTGGATTCTAATTTGCAGATACAAACCCATGTCTATGATTTAGGTTTCAGGTTGGTTCCACAAGTTTCAGGTTGGTTCTCTCCTTCCTGTCTGAAACAGAAACCTGTTTCATCTTTTTCCCCTCTGCTCCTCACCTGGATAACCACTTCATTTAATTTCCCTCCTTCTCTGCTCTTTATGTAGTGAGTGTGTGGTTTATCTGTCAGTATATAGAGTGTGGTTGGGAATACTAATGTTCTTCATTGAGAGCTGTCCCTTTGGGTGCTCCACTCTAGGTGTTGGTGCATCCCTGCGCCTTCGCTCGGAGATTTTTACAGCAGTACTCGTACTGGTCGCGCACGCGCAGAGCTCCCTCCTGCCCCCGCTCTGAGTGTACCTTAATAGTATGCATGCGCGACCGGTCTCCTCAGTTCCTTTTCTACCGTCCCCGGCCTGAGATGGAGCTCAGCAGACTCATTAGAAAACTTTCTCCCTTGTTACTCTTACCCTTTTAGATAGTTTGTTACCAGTAGTGTTAGTTATTAGTGTTACCAGTAGTGTGTGTTGGTTTCGCTCTTTAAAAAAAAAAAATTCTCTTAGTTCCTGTCAGCGCAGCCACTTCCGACATGCCTGGCTCCCCAGGCTTTAAATGCTGCTCTAATTGTAAGGATGCCACCCCACTGTCTGATGGCCATGCAAAATGCATAAAATGTTTAGGGGAGTCCCACATCCCCCCAAAATGTGCTCACTGCAGCAAACTTAAGTCTAGGGCACGAAAGGACAGGGAATTGAGGCTAAAGCTGCTCCTGCTGTAAAAATCCTTAGGGTCAGCTTCAGACTCTGGCGCTGATTCCGTCTCTGCTCCACACCACATCTCTAAGAAGATGAAGAAAACTTCAAAAAAAAATCACCTTCTGTTACCCGCAAAGTGAACGTCGCAGGAGAAGGCTTCTCCCAGCAGGTCTACCGGCTGAGCAGTTTTAACGTGCCGGGCTCCTCCAGCGCCATGCGAAACCTGCAGGCGGCTCCGGCGATAGCACGAAGCTCCAGTGCTGAGGCTTCAGGCTTCCAGTTGCCTGCCTCTCAGATGGCACCTTTTGGCACCGTGGTGGAAGCAGTGCTGACACATGCGGACGTGCCTGACCCCCCCACAGGCTATCACCACTCTCCCGGCACTGGCACCTGCTGAGCTGGCCGGCAGCCAAACGACTTTAAAGACACCGGTTCAGAGGAACTTTTTGTCGCAGCAGATTCCTCTCGCACAGCCCTCACCACACAGAGGAGCTTCAGCACTCCAATTTACGCAGTCAAGTGACCTGCTTGTGTCACCCATTCTGCAGTCACTCTTACTGAATGCCTACTTCTCACCAAATGCTCAGCCAGGATCCGAACAGCCTTCTTCCAGTGAGGAGGAAGTTGGTCTACAGGAGGATTTTTCACCATATGAAGTCTCTCATCCTTAGACCCCAATTAATAAAGGTCATAGAAACATCACCTTGTCCTACTCTCAGGATCCTGCCCCGTGGTGTGTAAAGCCATGGATGGCACCACCTATGCCCTTCCCAGTAGCAATATTGGGCTCCGTGGGCATCCTATCCTCGAGACCACACTCGCTATGCCACCTCAACCAGGCCCGACACTGGCCCGGCACCACAAGCTCACGAACCTGCCACTGATGCCAGTCACCAGACAGCACCATCACAAGTGCAGAATCAGGCACGACCTGTCTCTAACCCAGTAGACCCAGTTGTTATACCTGACGAAGCCCTGCTTCCTCCTCCCCTGTCATCTTCAGATGACTTTTCAAAATTTCAAGATCTTTTCAGAAGAGTGGCCAGTGAATTAAGAATTAATCTGGAGGAGGTTCCTGAACAGCAGCATGAGTTAATGGACATCCTGCAGCCTTCTTCTTCTTCCAGGATTGCATTGCCAATCAACCCAGCCCTTCTGGAACCTGCCAAAGCCATCTGGCAGACTCCTGCTGCAAGCTTACCTATCTGCAAACGAGCAGACCGCAAGTACTTCATCCCTTCCAAGGGCTCTGAATTTCTTTTCACTCATCCAGCACCTAATTTGCTGGTAGTTGATGCAGTCAACCAAAAGAACAAGCACCAGTATCCCCGCTCTACCCTAGCCGATAAAGACAGTAAGTGTTTAGATCTGCTTGGACATAAAGTATACGCATCTTCCACCCTACAATTTCGAATTGCTAATTATACGGCCGTTCTGGCAAAATATGATCACAAAAATTACAACAAATTCATGGACTTTATTGAGGACTTTCCAGAAGCAAAGAAACAACAATTCACTGCTTTAGTCTCTGAGGGACAAATCATATCACGTACCGCTCTTCAAGCGGCCCTCGATGTGTCCAATACTGCAGCAAGATCCACCGCTACAGCAGTAGTCTTGCGTCGAGGTTTGTGGCTCTCCCCCTCTTCCTTTCCTTGAGAGGTCGACTACTATTGAAGACCTTCCATTCGACGGCGACAAACTCTTTGCCTCCACAACGAACGACATCCTTCACTCAATGAAGGATTAAAGGGCAACTCTCCAGTCCTTAGGAATACAAACCCTTACACCAGAAGGCGACAATATAGATACCAACCTTACCAATGTCCACACTACCCCACACCTACCCAGCACTTCCAGAGATCACACGACCAACAACAGCAATAAGAGACCCAGATACCAGTGTTGCCGCCCCAATTCCGTGGCAGTGTCTCAACCCCCTCCGACTAACAAGCAGATTTGAAGCCTTGGTTGAGGGTTTCGAAAACAATGTTCCCACTTCAGTGTTTACACCGCCTGTCCCTACTTTTGGACACCACCTACGACCATTCTTCCATCAATGGCACAACATTACCACTGACAAGTGGGTTTTAGAGGTCATCACACTTGGCTATTCCATCCCCTTCCTATCCATGCCTCCTACCCACCCATCCTCCCTCTCCCTCTTCAGGGACCCCTCTCACGAGCAACTGCTCCTACAAGAAGTACAACATCTCCTTCTATTGGGAGCAGTGGAGCTTATGCCCGAACGACACAGAGGGAAGGGGTTTTACTCCCATTATTTCTTAACAGAAAAGAAAACCGGGGGATGGCGGCTGATCCTCGACCTCAGGCGGCTCAACAATTTTATCAAGAAACAAAAGTTCAAAATGGTTACCCTCGCCACCATAATCCCAGCACTGGAGCAGGGCGATTGGTTTTCAGCCCTCGACCTACAGGATGCCTATTTTCATGTGACAATACATCCAGCCCACAGATGCTTCCTTCATTTCACCCTCGGCTCGACACATTTTCAATACAGGGTACTACCCTTCGGCCTATCCACTGCCCCCTGTGTTTTTTCCAAGCTCCTGGCCATAGTTACTGCCCACCTCAGGAAGCAAGGAGTCATAGTATTTCCTTACGTAGATGTCTGCCTCCTCAAAGCCTCAACGCTCGACAAAGTGCTTCAATTCATGCAACTTACCGTCAATTGTTTTCTATCCCTCGGCCTACAAATAAACAATGACAAATCCATATTAATTCCTTCCCAGCACCTGGAGTTCATTGGAGCACACCTCGATTCCCGGACGGGAATAGCATCTCTCCCGTCCAATCGCTTCAACACCATAAAGCAGCTGGCAACAAAACTTCGCAACAGTCCTCAAGTCGCCGTTCAAGACTGTTTACAGTTAATAGGTCATGTGGCCTCATGCACTTTTGTGGTCCAAAATGCACGACTCTACATGAGGTGCTTCCAAGCTTGGTTGGCCACGGTTTACAGACCCAATGTGTATGCCCTAAACAAACCCCGATCCATACCTTTCAGAGTCAAAGACTGTCTCCTATGGTGGACAGTTCCCTCCAACCTCTACTCTAGAGTCCCCTTTCCTCAGGAGGCTCCATCCATCATAATGACTACCGACACATCCCTCACAGGGTGGGTGCTCACATGTTACATCACACAAGCCAAGGGCTATGGTCTCCAGCGGAAAGCTCCCTGCACATAAACATCCTGGAACTTCAAGCTGTAAGCAATGCCTGCTGTCACTTCCTCCCGTTAATCCGGAACCAACATGTATGGATAATGACAGACAACATTGTCTGCATGTTCTGTGTAAACAGGCAGGGAGGAGCTCGCTTTCATTTGCTTTGCACAGAAGCTATGAAACTCTGGAACTGGTGCCTTACGAACAATATCCGGATATCAGCCGCCTACTTTCCCGGGCCTATGAATACCACAGTGGAAGAATTAAGCAGACGCTTTCCCTGGGACCACGAATGGGAGATAAACTAAACGATCATCACCAACGTAACTGCATTTGGGGCTACCCAACCATAGACCTCTTTGCAACTGCAAAAAACACGAAATGCCCCGAATTTTGCTCCAGAGCAGGACTGGGCAAACACTCCCTGGGAGATGCATTTATGATTCCAAAAAGAAAAGGAGTACTTGTGGCACCTTAGCGACTAATAAATTTATTTGAGCATAAGCTTTCATGAGCTACAGCTCACTTCATCAGATGCATTCCATGGCACTGGAACTTACTCTATGCTTTTCCCCCGATCCCGATTCTCCACAGAGTTCTCACAAAAATACAAACAGATCGTGCCAAGGTGATCCTGATTGGCCCAGACAACCATGGTTCCCAGTCCTCACCAGGATGTCAACTCAACCACCAATCTCATTGCCTCTCATTCCGAACCTCCTATCACAGCAACACAGCCGATTTCTCCACCCCAACCTGTCCATGCTTCACCTCAAAGCTTGGTTCCTACATGGTTCTCCCAGAACGAACTAGCATGCTCTGATGAAGTTCAAAGAGTGCTCCTACATAGCAGAACACAATCTACTCGCACCACGTATCTCCAAAAGTGGAAGCAATTTACACAATGGTGCTCAACTAAACAACTGCCTCCTATGTCTGCACCGCTTCTTCTTATACTCGACTACCTGTTGTACCTCAAACAATCTGGCCTTTCTTTTAGCTCTATCGAAGTCCACCTAGCTGCTGTTACAACTTTCCACAATAAAATTGACAGTTCCTCTATGTTTGCTCATCCGATCACTAAACGTTTTCTCAAAGGACTTCAATCCCTATATCCAGATGTTAGACCTCCTACCCCTCCATGGGACCTTCACTTAGTATTATCTTGCTTAACTCAGCAACCATTCGAACCCCTAGCCGCTTGCTCCCTCTTACACCTTTCTATGAAAACAGCATTCTTAGTGGCAATCACTTCTGCCAGATGGGCAGGAGAAATAGCAGCTCTCATGGGAGACCCACCGTATAACCTATTTTTTGAGGACAAAGTTACCCTTCGATTACACCCCAAATTTCTTCCAAAGGTCTATTTGTCATTCCACATCAATGAACCGATACAGCTGCCAACCTTCTTTCCTAAACCATATGTGAATTCTTCTGAATCCACAATGCATACCCTAGACGTACGCAGGGCTTTGTCCTTCTGGTTGGATAGAACCAAGCCCTTTAGGAATTCTTCTAGACTCTTTGTCTTCATCGCGGAGCGATCCAGAGACTTTCAAAATGGATTTCTGACTGTATCCGACTCTGTTATCAGATACGGAAAGTTATGCCTCCAGCAGACATCAGAACTCACTCCACTAGATCGATGGCTACCTTCGTGGCTTTTCTACGCAAAGTTCCCCTGACTGACATCTGTAAAGCAGCCACTTGGTCTTCCGAACACACTTTTGTTAAGCACTAAGTCCTTAGTCAAGGCCCTCTCTCGGATACACGATTAGGCAGAGTTGTTTTATCTACTGCATTTCTACCCAATCTGAAGTCCCTACCTCCTTGAGATACACTTGCTTTAAGTCATCTAGAGTGGAGCACCCACAGGGACAGCTCTCAAAGAAGAAGAGGAGGTTACTCACCCTGTGCAGTAATTGACATTCTTCGAGATGAGTGTCCCTGTGGGTGCTCCACTACCCACCGTCCTCCCCTCTACTTCGGAGTTGGGGTAGCCTCCATTGTAGAGAAGGAACTGTGGAGACCGGTCGCGCACACGTACTGTTGAAGTACACTCAGAGCAGGGGGGCAAGCTCTGTGCGTGCGCGACTGGTACAAGTACTGCTGTAAAAATCTCTGAGCGAAGGCGCAGGGACGCACCAACACCTAGAGTGGAGCACCCACAGGGACACTCATCTCAAAGAACGTCAGTTACTGCACAGGGCGAGTAACCTCCTCGTCTGTGCTCATACTGGAAAAGTATATGAGAAAAGGTGGGCAGGGTAAGTGTGTTTCTGGTTTATAAATCCAGGATGGGTAGAAGTAAGGTGGGTGTTTGGACTTTAAATGCCAATTTCATGGCTTTCCTGTTTTATTAATGTAGTTTTAAAGAAAAATATACTATCTTGATACTTCCTTAACAGGTTACTTTGCCCACATACATCTCCTCTGCTCTGTCCTACCTGCTTCCAAAACTCTACTCTACAGTTTATCCAAAATGCTGCTGAAAATTCTCTTTCCCCTGTGGCTTTGGCAATGTTACTTCTCTAGGTTTTACTCTGTATCAAGTTCTTGGTCCTTGTCCTCATGTTTAAGAGTCCTGCACAGTTTCAGTCCTGTTTACCTTTCTGGTCTCATTTGCTCCAAACTTCCCTCCTGTCTGGACACCCCTCATTGGTGGCATTCGGTCACATTTTTCTTCATACTTTCTTCCATCATGTTCAGGTGATTTTTTCCTGTCAAAACCCCCTTACCATAGTCCAATTCTTTCTCAAAGTGCATTTCTTCTGTGAGGCCATTTAGTGCTGACCCAACTAGTAATAGATGTATAAATAATCATTGTTGTTTAAAAAACCTCCAACCCTAATACAGTCCACTTACCTTGACCACTAACTTACAGAGTGTCTTATTTATATTTGAATTTGCAGTTTGTGTCTAATTTAGAATGTACTCTCAGCAATATGTCTATATATGCATGTGCATATAATGGCATGCATTAGTAACTGTTGTTCTGTTTCAACAGAAAGCATATCGCAAAGATTTTGAAGAAGGGCTTAAAGGAAAGGCATCACTGGATTTAGACAAGACCCCAGAATTCTTGCATGTACAACATGTCACCAGTCTTTTGAAAGGGGTAAAGCAGGTTTTTGTTTTGTTTCTTTGTTATCCTGTAAATGAGCGATAAACAGACTAGCTACAAGCTAATGAGTCATGAACAATTTATGTTAATATTTAGCTGGATAAGAATGTGACTTCATGGATAGAAATCCAGAATCCCAGTGCATCATTGAATTATTAAAACTGCCACTTCTCAGCATACTTTAGTTATGTAGTCCACATGATTTTATATCTGACCAATTCAGATTATTGCAACATGTAATTATTAGATATTCGAGATAGTGTTCTCAACAGTATCAATACTTTCTAAAGAATCCTGTATGAACTTAAAAATTCTAGCATACCCGAGCCAAGAAATTGAGTGTTAAATGTAAGCGAGACTTGAATGAGCTCTCCCCCTGACCTCTAGTGATGAGTTGGGGGAAAAGACTTTACGAGCAGACCCTGTCTGCATAGACATACCTACTCTGTCTAGGTACCAAGCAGGTGGAATTGCTTTGCCAAAATGATACATTCTGGTAGGCTTTGGGTTACAAATCACTCTAGAATTTGAATGCAGGGGTAATGAAATGTTGTTATAATTATTGTACAAGTAAAGGGCAGCAGACCTGTGCTTGGTGTGCCTTAAACTGCACCTCACTTGCTAAATGGGGTAAGGATGCCATATACCATTGAGGATGAGAGTGGGTGAGAACAGGAGTTTCAACCTGGTGGTGTGGACTTTGCATAAAGAGTCCTAGACACCATTTCACCTGCCCCTCTCCAGCATCTGAACACAGAGCTGATTAGACTCAATTGAGAGTCCTTGTGTCTGGTTGGTGATTCCTGGAGCTGACATCACTACTGAGCAGGTCTGGGGCTACGCCTTAGATACTGTGTGGGAACAGTGTTGCAGAGAAAGACAACACAGAAACTGCACTGGCAGTGAGGTTCCCCACTACCTGCTGAAGTCACTGAGAGCTGAGTTAAGTGGTGGATCCTCAGAACGTGAGATCACAGAGAATGGCAACAGAGAGACAGTGGTCAGCAGTGGCAGAGAGACAGTGGCAGCTGTGAGCCAGTTGCGGAGGGGGGCAACAGCAGAGGCATTGCTTAACACCTGAGAATGCACCCCACACTCTGGGTCAAGGACAGCCATCTGTGAGTGGGCAGCAGAGGGAGGGAATGGTGTGTTAAGGAACATCAATTTGTTGGACTTTTACACCTCAAGGTGATAAACTGAGTCAAAAGACACTGCCTAATGCACTGTGTGGTGGGTTTTTGCCTGTGGTCACATAGTTTTGAATTGTGGTTGTGATGTTTTCCAAAATTAATATTGGGTCCCTTTACCCTTTTAATACAAGTTTTATTTTGTTGTACACAGACTCAGTGCTTGCGAGTGGGGAGGTATTGCCTCTTAGAGGTGCCCAGGGGCAATGTTTAGTTTTCCCAGATTACTGGGTGGGAGCTCAAGCCAGTTCTATTTCGTATTGTTAAGAGGAACCCCTAGATATTAAACCCGGCCCTTGTTGTTCCCAACTCCTCCTGACAAAAGGGTTACATAAATGCATTCTTTGTGAAGGCTCCAGGTCTCTGGAACTTGCTCTCTGCTACGGTCTGAAATAGCCCAGATCTGGTGACCTTCTGGGCATGCTACAATAAAAGTCTGTTTGATAGGATTTTGGAAAGGGCTGAAGATACACTTCTCAGAATGACAGGTTTCAGAGTAGCAGCCGTGTTAGTCTGTATTCGCAAAAAGAAAAGGAGTACTTGTGGCACCTTAGAGACTAACAAATTTATTTGAGCATAAGATTTTGTGAGCTACAGCTTACTTCATCTTCACTTCACTTCACTTCTCAGAATGATGAAGGGGTGGAAAGGAGGGTTTGGGTAGCTGGCAGAATTCCCTTTGAATAATTGTTTTAATGCTGTTGAAGTTCTGTTCCAGTTTTAATTATGCATTAGGGTACCAAGAGCTTTGTATAGCTGGCTTTTTAATATTACTTAAATCAAAATAATTGTTATATCCAACACACATGAAGGAGCAAAGTAAAGCAAATAAAAATCCGTAATATGGCTCTGACCAATAAATGACATGGTCTGCGTTATGCATTTCTTGTGAGAAGTTGCCCAATCATTTTCCTTATCACAGCTGTTGCTTTAATATTTGTCTGACTTTCTTCATGTACCATTTCTGAAAGATGAATATGAAATAGTAAATTAAATCTTCACTCTCAAATAGGAGATTTCTTCTGATATGTTGTAGAAATAAGGGTTTAGGATACCTCTAAAATGAATTTCTGTGTGGATGCTGTAACATTTTTTTCACGGCTCAAAATCTTCCTCCCAGTAGTCCATTCCCTTCTATAATTAGACAGCTTTGTTTTCATATCAGGATAGAGTATTAATTCAGATAAATTCCATATATTGAACATATTCATTTGACCAGATCAGGGGCGGATAAACTTTTTGGCCTGAGGGCTGCATTGGGTTTCTGAAATTGTATGGAGGGCCAGTTCGGGGAGGCTTTGCCACCCCAAACAGCCAGGCATGGCCCGACCCCTGTCTGACCCCCCCCTCGCTTCTCACCCCCTGATGGCCCCCCGGCAACCTCTGCCCCATGCATACACCCCCGCTCTCTGTCCCCTGACCGCCCCCGGACCCGCTGCACCATACAACCTCCCCTCTCCTTCCTGACTGCCCCCCAGGACCTCTGCCCCATCCAACCACCCCTTCTCCCTGACCGGCCCCGGACCCACCGCCCCTAACTGCCCCCTGCCACCCCATCCAACCTCCCTCTCCTTCCTGACTGCCCCCCCAGACCCCTGCCCCATCCAACCACCCCTTCTCCCTGACTGCCCATGGACACCCCGCCCCTAACTGCCCCCCACTGCCTCATCCAACCCCCCCCCCTTCCTGACTGTCCCCCTGGGACCGCAGCCCCATCCACCACCCCCTGTCCCCTGATTGCCCCCCACCGCCCCATCCAACCCCTCCTCTTCTTCCTGACTACCCCCTGGGACCCCTGTCCCCATTCAACCCTCCTGTTCCCCACCCTCTGACCGCCCCGACCCCTATCCACCCCCCCCCGGCCCCTGACCACCCCCCAAATTCCCCTGCTCTCTATTCAACCCCGCCCCCTTACCACGCTGCCTGGAGCACCGGTGGCTGGCGGCACGGCTGCTCTAGGACAGGCAGCCGCGCAGCACAGAGCACCGGGTCAGGCCGGGCTCTGCAGCTGCGCTGTCCAGCAAGAGCTTGCAGCCCCGCCACCCAGAGTATTGCGCTGGCGGCGCAGTGAGCTGAGGCTGCGGGGAAGGGAAAACAGCAGGGGAGGGGCCGGGACTAGCCTCCCGGGCCAGGAGCTCAGGGGCTGGGCAGGACGGTCCCGCGGGCCGTAGTTTGCCCACCTCTGGACCAGATTCAGCAGTCTATCAGGATTTTTAATTTCACTTCATGCGTATTTAGGAATAAAAAATGTCAAATCTATCCAATATAATCTACATAAATTTGGATTATAACATAAAAGTGTTTAGATTTGTCATATTAAGAATTTAACATTTCTACCCTGTCCATTTAAGCAGAATTGAAGATGCCAAAATTAAAAATGTGTTCACCCTTCTACTTTTGAAGGGTTCCTGCTTTGATTTTTTTAAAATACCTGAATAAGTGCATCCCAGATTTTCTATGGGAAAAGAGACAGTCCTATTTGCCTGCAAATTTTCTAAAGAAATCCTGGTCTAAAATAATATGGTGTTGTCAGATAATATTCCTTTACAAACAATTCATCCTCTGGTAAAATTATTTCCTCCCAACAGGTCAAATGCTACTTGAGCTTGGTTCAAGATACAGCTTCCTTTGGCAGCTGTCTTTCAACTTTTAAACTCACCCCTCGCCACCAGAGAAATAATTCTTTGTTGTCATAGAGAAGGAGAATATGAGCATTAAAGCAACATTTAGGCACAAGTTTGAGTTCCAGATAATGTTATCCCCACATTATCAAAATTCTATTAAAAAAAAATAAAAAAATCAGATAAGCCAAATTATTAACATTTGTTTGTCAAGATGTGCATTCAGGGATATATTGCTTAGTTGTTATGTAAAGGTTCTTATTATGCTTTAAGGAAACACCATGGTTTAAGCAAGTAAGAGAAATCAAAGTTATTTCATGTCTTAAATAGGCAGTAAATTCTTCATTCATTCTGGAATACTTCATTTCTTAAAAAAGGCAATAAAACAATGTGTTTGCTCAGTTGCAGTCTCTTCTGTTGGTGTCTCCTTGTGGAGAGCACTCAGCAGAGATTACATCTATTATTACAGTGAGACCCGCTTTCTGTAGAAACACAACTACTTTGGGAGAGAGAGAGAATTTAATTATTCCCCATATTAATGGGAGGATCTTCCTGATTATCATAGATGATCCTGATAATTCACTGATGTTAAAGGGAAGCTTCTTTAATGATAGATGTGTCCTCTTTTATTTGCCTTAAATAAAGGGCTTATAAAAGGAGAAAGCATTTTGCTAAATTCTGTGAAATTCAGTAAATAAAGGAAGAAGCCAGTTGAAAAATATTTGCCTAAAATCTCAGTACTGTATGTCTTTTAACCCACTCACTCTTTTTAAAAGGGAGTTCAGAGAGCGTAAGTAAAAACCTTAAATTTGGATTAAGCATCTCTTTGCTGCACCCTCATCAGTTCACATCTTTCATCTGGGAATACAGGAGAGGATGGAGAACCAGCTGGCCACAGCAGCCTCTGCTGTGCTTTTAATTTTACATAGAGTACTTGGATACTATGGCGATAGTAGTTGCTAAATGCTGATAGATACTATCTCAGTGCAGTGTCTGAGGGAAATTGAAGTCAGATGGTGGGAGTATTGTGGAACATAATTTATCAGCTAGGCAGGTTACCAGCTCTTACTATAGTTATTTAGGGCATCTATCCTAATTGTGGTGCCATTAGTAGAATGGGGCTGAAAATGTAGCTTTCTAGCCACCAATCTATCAAAGCTGCCATCCACAGGAAAGCCCACAAAGTAACGGTTATTGCAATTAATACATATGAAGATCTACAATCCAAGGCCCTTATACAGATGAGGTAGTACTGTATAGGGGTGGAATGTTTTTCAAGAGCACACAGCAAAAGACAAGGCTAAATTTAAAACCTTTTTCACTTTTGGGACAACATACCTTTTGATTTGATAGTTTCCAGTTCTGTTTTAACTAGGATAAATGTACTTCAGCTAATTCATATTTCATAGAAAATTTCAAAGAAAAGCTTCAAATACTAATTAAGAGGCATATCTTTTTAAGATCTTGCACACACAGTTAAAGTGGAGATTTTTTTTTAAAATCCTTAGAAAGAATATAGAAAAGATTTGGAAGAAGGGATGAAAGGAAAAGGACTGACAGTGTTTGAAGATACTCCGGATTTGATTAGAGTGAAAAATGCAGCCCAGATACTGAATGAGGTATGTTTTGCTAGTGAAGGTTGTTACTGTAGTGGAAAGTTCAGTCTTTACAGTGCACCCTTGGGAAAATATTCTAAGTTTTTGCATAATTTAAATGGAAATACTGTATATTTTTAAACTGGTGGAACCTATATTTTGCAGAAAGAATATAGAAAAGATCTGGAAAATGAAATAAAGGGGAAAGGAATGACACTGACTCCAGATATCCCTGACATTCAGAGAGCAAAAAGAGCATCTGAAATTGTTAGTGAGGTTAGTGGATAAAGCATTTTAAAATATTGGGGTTTTTCTCAGTTTATTGGTTGCTTCAGTTAGTGAAAACTAACTAGTCTCTGCTCTATTGAAAAGAAAGATGAATATTGTTTAATGGGCTTTTAAAGAAACATTTGCTGAAGATTTAAAAAAAAATCTTGTATATTAAACATTCCATTTTTTGGAAATGGATATTGGTGCGTATTGGCAAACATCTTGCAATTTACATTTATATAAATGATTAAATATGTATTTGTGAAAGCTTCTTCCCAAATGCAAAGCTGTTGCTGAAGGACCATTGTTACTTGGACCTTGAACCTGCAATTTATTCTGTGCTCATGGACGGTGCAGGGGTCTGCCTGCACAGAGCACATTTCAGGATCTGGGCCTTCGTGCTTACAGTGCTGGCCCAAGTGCACATGGCAGTTCCCTAACACCAAATTCTGGGCTTACCACCAGATCATGTACATTTAAATCCACTTGAAGCCCTGCTTCTGTCGATGGCCTCCTGAGAAATGGAACATCTGTTGTGACCAGAGTGAGTGTAGGTGCATAGGGCCTGCCCTGCTTGCTTCAAGTTAATGAGGATACACATAACACCCAGTACTGTCCTTCTCTCAATCTTTTACAAAGGGGAATCCAAGAAGAAACCTCTCCCAGTCCATCCTCAACAGGAGAGGAAAAGCAATCTTAACACTTTTTACAGGTTATCTTGTCCTTTCTGAAAAAAGTATGGGGTGGGAAATGGGGTATGTTACCACTTGGCTGATCAATTTCTTCCAAGGAAAAAGAGATCAAGAAGTGAAAGCCTTTTAGCCTAGGCTCTTGGTGCCCTACAATATAAGAGATGAACACTTTTTAATTAATTGAGCCATAAAACTTGGGCAAGAAAAGAAAGAAAATGTATTTATTTTTGAGCTGACTATGTTTTCAGTAGGTGGAAGGACACCAAAATAGAAAGGAGTGCTCAGTATGGCAATAATGTAAATAGGAATAGCTAAGAGCATAACTTATTTGCTGCTTTTATCAAACAGTAGAACTAAAACCAATATATGCAGTGTCTCAATATTTTAATTCCATTTGCTTATGAATGAGGGATGTGTATTCTTTGGGTGTGATGAAGACGAAATAGTCATTGCCATTTATGATTACCAGATATTTATAATTTATAGAATTGAAAAACCAAAGATCATGTATGTAAGTATTGCCATTTGTCTAATGGGTGTGGTTCAGCAAACACCTTATATCAAATTAGTAAATTACAACTTTCTTGCTACAAGAGCTCACTGGAAACACCTCTGTACCTCATTAAATTTCTACCACAGACCTTTCATATATAAATTATTTTCTTAAAGGCAGATTATACTTCTATTGGGAAGACACCACACACAGCTTGTTACATTACATTCCACAGCGTTTTTAAAAATTCTTTGGAAGATAGTCACTGCTATTTATATGTCTTGATTTTGAGACCATATTTTTATGGCTGCAGTTTTTAACTTGTGGTGAAATAGCTCCCAAAGTTTTGCTCCTACAGTTTGGTTTCCTGGCGGTTCATTTCAGGCTTAAGGTTGTGTCTACAAAAATGGAGATCTAGTTTGAAAATCTGGCCCATAACTATGTGGTTATAATACACCTGATTGTCTGAAACTGTATCTTCACAGAAAGAATACAAGAAAGACCTGGAGACTGAAATTAAAGGGAGGGGCATGCAAGTGGGCACAGATACCCCTGAGATACAACGGGCCACGAAAGCTTCTGAAATTGCAAGCCAGGTTAGTACAGTATTTGGTGAAAGCTTTTAATTCAACAGAACATAATAAGCTACCTTTATTAAGAATTCTGCTTTGTGACAGATCAGCACAGTAATGAATCAAATGTGTTAGGTTTCACAGAATTTATGGTCATGAGCTGATTAGAGTTTGGAGTGACACATTCCAACTTCTGGGAAAATGTGAGAGTTGCATTACTTACTAGCATCATCAGCACCATGATCAGGAGCTGCACCTGCTACCTTGACTAGTTTCTGGGCACTAAAGTAGGGCGCTGCTTGTTTGGCTAGGACTAGATGATAAATGGATGCAGAGATAGGGAAAATGCTTAAGGCCCAGCAGCCTTGATCTTGCACAGTCAGAGGAAGTGATTCATATCTACACAGGCCTCCAATCAGGGCTATGAAAATGGAAGAGAGAGACTGAGATAAAAGACTGCATGCAATTTTAGATAACTGTATTCTTAAAAGGATGTTTTAAGCTGGCAACAAGTAGAGTATAGATATACTGTAGGTAGACCCCACAGAGCGAATGCTATTAATATAAAAGCCATTTGGTGTTATAAGGATTCTATTCAACGAAGCCACACAGATGAAAGCAGGATCCATATAAAGCTTTAGCTGTTGTACATCTGAGTATTGCCAATCTTATTCTTCACAGAAAGAATACAAGAAAGACCTAGAGACTGAAATTAAAGGGAAAGGGATGCGAGTGGGCACGGATACCCCTGAGATACAAAGAGCCAAGAAAGCTTCTAAAATTGCAAGCCAGGTGGGTACAGAATGAAACATATACGTTATATTTAAAGTAAAATACAATAAGACTTTTAAATATATGTAACTTTAGCGCCCTTGTGGGCAAGATGGACTCTGCTCTGCAGGCAGCTCTGGCCAAGAGAAGGCATGCACAGGAATGCAGTTGGGAAAGTCCCTTCCACCCCAGGGGCACCTGTTCCAAACCTCCCAGAGTGAACACACCCTCACTGGAAAAATACAATGAATATAGGAAAGGGAAATATTTATTTACAGAGGGATGAGAGGAGAAAAGCAACAGGGGAAATATAGGGCGAGCAGTAAAACAAGGTTGCAATCAACTCAAGGCCCCACAGGCCCAGCGGTAGCACAGTTTGAAAGGGCAGACACCCAGCAATGTGTCTGCACACGGAGTTCAGGAGTCCTGGACAAAGTTCCAGTCCAGTGGTGAGTCTTGGGTGCCCCCAGTCATTGTCCGCACCAGTGAACTTTCCCCAACAAACCCCTCTGGTGCCCTCATCTGCCACTCTCTGCAAAGTCACTCAGGGCATCAGCCTCCCCTCTTAACTAGCTAACAGCCTCCCTCCTTATTCCCCATGCAAAGTCACAAGCTCCAGTACTCACGGTCCCATGCAGCTCTGGGCAGTAGTGATACTCGGTCCGGCTCCAATTTGTCCTTCTCGGGTGATTCCTCCCTGGCACAGTGCTCCTCCTGGCTCCTATCCTGGGGTGTCCCCAATTGGCTGCTCTGACCCTCCCAGGCTTCAGGCAGGCAGGTTCTTGGCTCCTTCTCTCGTGAGGGCCAGCTTTCTGCAGCCCTTCTGTCTGGAGCTCCAGACACACACATGTCATTCTCCCCTCTCTCTCTTTCTCTCTGTTGCTCCCTCTCCCCCAACAGCACTTCCTCCTTCTGGAACAATCAGCGCGCGCGCGCGCACACACACGTCATGTTGAAAGTTGACTGAACTAAGCATAGGTTGCAAAAAAACAACAATTAGATTGCTCAGTTACAGCCTATTGTTTGGAATCCAATGAGTGTTACAAGAATAGCTCTGAAGAGAGCACACAAATTACAGGAGCTACAGAACCTACACTAAGGTTAGGAGTATTGTAGATCTCAGAATTATTGAAGTTGTGGGCTTTTGCAGAAAGAATACAAGAAAGATCTGGAGACTGAAATTAAAGGGAAGGGGATGCAAGTGGGCACAGATACTCCTGACATACAACGGGCCAAAAGAGCTTCTGAAATTGCAAGCCAGGTGAGTATGGAATGAAGGTTAATTAAGTGTTTTCATGTCTCATAGGAGTGTGCCCTAGGCACACATTATGCAGTGCATGCTGCATTACCTCTTATTAATTAGAGGAATCCATACTAATATTAAATATATTTACATGTGGAAGCCACAAGTGGAACTAACGTTTTAGGGCCTGATTTTCATTTACACTAAGTGCTTGTCTACACTTAAAACACTGCAGCTGCACTGCTGTCGTGTTTCAGTGAAGACATTAGCTATGCCCGTGGGAGGGGTTCTCCCATCAGCGTAGGTACTCCACCCTCCAAGAGGTGGAAGCTAGGTCAACAGGAAAATGCTCCTATCCACCTAGAGCTGTCTACACTGGGGGTTAGGTTGGTTTAACTGCGTTGCTTAGAGGTGTGGATTTTTCACACCCCCTAAGCGACTTAGTTATACCAACCTAATTTCCTAGAGTAGACTAGGCCTAAGGCTCCTTTACACCACTCTGGCAGGGTAAAGGAGCTGTTAATTGGGACTAAATTGTTTACAATCCTTTTAACGCACTTTTACGTTATCAGAGTGAATACACATTTTGGATGTTCTAGCCATAAGCAGAGATGATATGCACATGGTAAAATGGTGTTTTTCAGAAAATGTACAAAGATGAAGCAGGGAAGATGCTCTGTAACTACTGTACCGTACCAGATACTCCAGAAATTGAGAGGATTAAGAATACTCAGAAAAACATCAGTTCAGTGAGTAGCAGCAGTTCTGCTTTTAGAAGTGATTTTTCACATATGTTCGGTGTGAAATGAGCTCTCTTGTGTCCTGGCATAAAACGGGAATATTCAATTAATTGTCCTTCAACCATATGCATAGTTTTGCAATGGCAAAGACCATACCCCTATTTCTTTTAGAAAGAACACCTGTCTTTGCTAGACTTAACACTAATATTTTGAATTACTAAATCACCAGTGCTACCCTCACCAAGACAATTATTTTTAACCTAAGATTTTTTTTTATCAACCCCTGAAGATAGCTTTATTACAAACTGTGTATAAAAAGGAGCAGAAACCTGGAGTGGCACCATTGTAAGTATAAGTTTTGTCATATGGTTGTGGTCTAAAACTAGAAGAAACCCTGTTACAAAATACATTCGACTTAAAAATATTAGTTCAATGGTTTTATGTTACATTGGACAAGAGGTGGGATTTTACTTTATGCTAGATCCAAGTTTTAGTTGAAAGAGGCAACATAAAGCCACGATCTTGCAAATGCTTATTTTTGTGAGTCTTTCCATTGATTTCCATTGAGATTACTTGAACTTAATGTTACATGTGTAAGCATGTGCAGGTTCTGGTCTAAAATCTCTTATTATTATTATTATTTAAAATTAAAATGATCAATACAAAACCTGTAAGAAATTGAGATCAAAAGGATGATGATAGATTACCTGCCTTATCTGTGGATGTTAAAAGGTACAGAAAGATAGCTGACTTTTTATTAATGTTAGTGATAATTGAGCTGATCTTTGAAAAATTAAAATATTTGCTTTTCCTGAGTTATAGTCAAACGAGTTTAGAACTTGGAAAATTGCCTCAGTCTTTTTTATGAGAACTGGTGCTTGCATTCATAAGTGGCTCATAATTATTTTTTTCTTTTTGTATATGAAGGTGTTTTATAAGAAGGGAGTAGGCTCTGGCACAGCAGTCAAAGAGACTCCTGAGATTGAACGAGTAAAGAAAAATCAGCAGAATATTAGTTCAGTAAGTGTTAGCAACATTAACTGTCCTTCCACAGAGCAAAGAGTGGTCAATTTTTTTTCATTTTGTTTATTATAAATATTACCTTTTCCTATCTTTCACCTTATTCAAATGCTACTCCATCAAATTTCACAGGTTTAAGGCACTACATTAACATACTATCGGGGCTACACGACTCCAAAAGTAATGTTTAATTTGGATGTGTCATCATTAATAGGAAATAGATATTTTTAAAATTAAATATATGATGACAGGATTTCATCTTTCAAAAAAACCCAAACACCTTAACCATATTCGCTATTGCTGATTTAGAATAAATTCCAGCTACAACCTGCAACTTAGAAAAATGTCTTATTAACAAAACATTTCTCTCCTTAAAAGATATGCAAAGCTCATACTCTTTAGCTGGTTGTTTGGTATACTAAGCCAGAAGAGGCTTTCGGAGAAAACTTAGGATTTATGGCCTGTTGAAGACAAGTTGTACATGTGGAGCTGATGAGATTGGTCCTTTAAATGAGATTGTTTAGCGATGGCTGCTTGAGAATCTTAGGCATGCCAACCACCATTTGAAAGTCAGCTATCAAAATAGCAGCTTCTTAGAAACAGGATGTACTCTTCAGTTAGAAGTTTAAAAATGTGGTAATTTGGAGAAAGATTTGAGGTCAGCTATCACCAAATAAGAAAAGGCACATGTATCGTACATGTTTCAGAGTAGCAGCCATGATAGTCTGTATTCGCAAAAAGAAAGGGAGTACTTGTGGCACCTTAGAGACTAACAAATTTATTTGAGCATAAGCTTTCATGAGCTACAGCTTATGCTCAAATAAATTTGTTTGTATCGTACATGTGTCTGTGCATTTTTGCACACTGACTGCTGGGCTCACTCTTAAAAATGTGGTCAATGACATGACATCTCTCGCAACTGAACACTTCTTTATAAAAAGCAAACTGTTGCAAGTAATAGAGTCATAGCAGGAGGTGTGGTACTTTTTGTATCTGCTTCTCATAGGAAATAGGGTATTTTTTAAACATCTATTGTACTAGAATTTCAGTCTTTACTGATCACAGGGTCAGCTGTTTACTGTGCCCTCCCCCCGTGGCCAGAGGTCACTCTGCAGCACTCAGCTTCTGTTTCCCCTCTTGGTTCCTGTGACACCTCCCAGGGGTACCTATCACCTGCCCCTAGCATGAGGAACCCTTGTCTGTGGCTGCTGTGGGTCAGCTCTCCAACTCCACGAGCTGCAGGCAACACAAGCACTCCCCTTTAGGCCTGGCAGGCCCAGCTGTCTCTCTGCAAGTAGTGGTAGGCACACTCCACCGTCTGCCTGGAATCTCCAGCTCCATGTCCACTGGACATTCACAATATTCACAGATCTGCTGCCCCCAAAGAAGCAGTAAACATCAGCTTGCTAGCTTCACCTTAGATCACTGCTCTGCTTAACACATAGCACTTGAATCTGTGTATAGTGAAAACAAACAAAAGCTTATTTAACAAAGAGAAGAGATTCAAACGATAGCAAGTAGAAATATTTGAAACAAATGGTTACATATAAAATCAAATCATAACATGCATTCTAGAACCTAGACTTATATAACTAGGTACTTTCATGTGATATTGAGCAAAGTTCACCCCAGAGTCCTTCCAGTGTTTTTCAGCCAGGCCTGGCCATGATCCTTTTTTCCTGAGACAAAACACACTGCCAGCTTGTCCCCTAGGTAAAGTGCACTGTATCTCTTTGCAACCCCTGGTGTATCAAAACAGTCCTTTCATCTGTATTAATAAACTGGACATTCTCCAGCTGTGTGTTACTTCCTATAGATTTTGCAATCTCTTGTTGATTTTGCAGTCTTGATTAGCTGGTGGCTCAGTATGCAAATAGACTTACATCATGAGACACACAATACACAATGACCAGTCAGAGAGATAAGCATCTAATATACCCTGCCTAAACAGAACCTGTTCGAGGTATGTCACCTCCCTTAAACTTCAAGGCTTTAAGAACATAATTTTCAGTATAGATACATAAGTTCTTAAATGTTATCTGTACCTACATTTTACAAGGGTTACAATAACCAGTGAGCTATTGGCTGTCGGGAAAGACCTTACCTGACACCATAGGGTGAATTATTGTGCATACACTTGACCCAGGGCATCCCTGTAAAACTCTGTGTCCCGCTGTGCCCTCTGCTAGTTGGCATAAAGAGGTTCCTTGGTCACAGTTCCTCAGTAACTCAAAAATACAATCCAAAATCATTTAAAACACTTCTCTTCTGGGGGGTCCAATTTATTCAACCTTCAGGGTACATGCTGGCCCTCAAAGCCCCCTTCAGGGTTTCTGTCTCTTATTCCTGAAGCTTGTTCCAAATTCAGCAGTCACTCCCAGGCTTTTCCTGGCTGGAGTTCAGCCTCCTGGATCTGACTTTTCAACTTCCCTGCTGTCATGGTCATCTCTGCAGGAGCCTTTCTCCCCTTCACTGCAGCTTCCTGCTGCCCTTAATAGGGGGTATCTGCTGTCTTCCATCAGGCCCCACCCAGCCGTTAATGCTGCAAAGGTGGGCTGGAGCAATTCCTTCAGTAATTCGGGTTGGCTGTCCCCAAGCATCCAGCCCATCACCCTGTTATACTGATATAGTATGCAACACCAAATACTACATAGAAATGTAAGAGCAGGTAGGCAATTTTCATTTATTTTTGGAAAATTTATATTTTCCTGTGACTTTTTTTTTCTTCATCACTTCTCATCTAACTTTGATTTGTGTAGTTAAGATTCTGATGCAGGCCATTGGCTGCTATCCTAACCAGCTAAGGCAGACTAGGGGGGTGTACGCTGGTTATTGTAGGGGATTCTATCACTTCCACCACCCTCAAGATGGCGCACCCCAGGGAAAGCAGCCTTTAAATTAGCCAATGCCATGGGGTGCATCTTTCACACTGGACTTGGCCAAACAGCCCAGGGCTGCTACATGAGCCCTGTGCTGGGTTCCGTAAGACCTGATCCCACCCATGTGGACCAGGAATCCGAATGATTACTGTTTAGAAAAATAATAAACATGATTATTCTTTAAAATTTTGGAGTTCCAATCTGTAATATTGCTATGTAAGGTCTAATTGTGCATTAGCCATAGGAGAAGGATTACAAAATGTTTGTTGGGCTTTTCTAGGTCTCCTTTAAGTTAGTAACTATTTTTTAAATATCCATTGTTCAGATAAAATACAAAGAAGAAATGAAGCATGCCACAGCAATTTCGGATCCCCCAGAAATAAGGAGAGTTAAGGAAAACCAGAAGAATATTAGCAATGTGCGACCCTTATTCATTACTTTCATTATACTGTATTTTCTCTGTTTTATTGAATGTCTTGGGTCTAAGTGAATAAATCCATGATGTTTGCATTAATTCTACTTTGTCAAAAAGACTATTTAACGATTTAACTATATAATCTTCTCTCAATGTTGAGCTTTGATTAACGTTAATGGGAATTACCTACTCATATCAAAATAACATTATACACTTGATGTGTGAATTTGAGAATTTGCAAAAGGATCAGAATTAAGTACCATGTGGATAGAAGTGTGTGTTCATTGATTAATGATATTTTCTAGTAAATTGCTTTACATTATTCTTTAATTTCTATTAACAGAGCACAATACTTTTGTTACTTGGAGCTCTCTGTATAATTTCTAATACCCTGTTTACCAGGTTCAGTACAAAGAGCAGCGTTGCAAAGCTACACCTGTGACTGTCACCCCTGAGATGGAAAGAGTCAAGAAGAATCAAGAAATTGTCAGCTTGGGAAGTTGCTTTAATTTTTAATTTAATTTAATTTTTTCCCTGACATAATCAGCTGATCTATAGGTTTCTACAAAACAATTAAATGTGGACTCCAATTAATCCCTCCTTTGTCCCCCTTCCTCCCCCTCAAAAAGCTGCCCCAAACTGGTATCCAATGACAAAAAAGACCACCTCAAAATTCTACTGCTGGGCAGAAAGATGTGTAAAGCAGGGCATTTAGTTAGCATACTTCACCATCCTCACATTCCTGAAGCACTGTTTTCATCCTTTCTGATCTGCCTTCAAAGACAAGCTGGCCACCCTGCTCAGCTGGACTCCCAAAGGGAGTGTGAGGTAACAGAGCTGCTCATGCAGTGGGATCTTCCCACCCAGAGATTTTGAGGGTTAGAGCCAACTAAATCAAAGGTGACTGCAGCAAAGGCAATGAGGAAATGTGAGTGTGTTTGGCTCCAATTTCCCTCCATTTATACCACTAGCCAAAGTATCCATCCTCACCTTCTAGAAGTTAGCTGATTTCATAGATTCATAGATTTTAAGACCAGACGGGACTGTTTTGATCCTCTGGTCTGACCTCCTGCATAACACAAGACAAAGAACCTCACACAGCAATTTCCGCATCAAGCCCATAACTTCTCTTTGATCTAGGGCATATCTTTTAGTCAGACAACCAGTCTTCAGTTAAAGATTTCAAGTGACAGAAAATCCACCACATCCATATATAAATTGTTGTTGTATATATGGTTAGTAGCTCTCTCTGTTAAAAATCTGTGCCTTATTTCTAGTCTGAATGTATCTAGCTTCATCTTCCAACCATTAGATCTTCTTATACTTTTTTCTACTAGATTAAAGAGCTGTCTGTTATCAGAAATATCTTCCCTGTGTGTAGGTACTTGTAGCCTATGATCAAGTCACTTCTAACCTTTTCTTGGATAAACTAAATAGATTTATCTTCTTTGGTCTCTTGCTATTATTTTTTGATTTCCAGACCTCTAATCATTCTTGTAGCACTTTTCTGAACCCTTTTCAGGTTTTCAACATCCTTTTTGAAGTGTGATCACCAGACATAGTATTCCAGTAATGGTTTTACTAATGCTGTATACAGAAGTAAACTGCCTTCCTAATCCAACTTGATTTCCCCCTACTTATATATCTAAGGATCAATGCCATTTCATTATGGCATTGCTCTAGGTGCTCATGTTCAGCTGGTTATCTATCATGACCCCTTTGTCATTTTTAGAATACCTTCTTTCCAATTTACAGCTCCCCCATCTGGAACACTCTTTGTTCCTAGATGTATGACCATGTATTTGGTTGTGTTAAAATGAACATTATTCAAATTAGATCTTACCAAATGATCCAGGTCAGTCTGTACAACTGACCTGTCCACATCATTGTTCACCATTCCACCATTTTGTGTGTAATATGCAAATTTAATCAGTAATGATTTTATATTTTCTTCCAGATCTTTGGTAATAAAAGTATTGAACAGCTTTGGGCCAAGAACAGGTTCCCTCAGGACCACAGCAGAAACATCCCCATTGGATGATGAATCCCCATTTACAATTATTTTTTGCGATTTCTCTGTTAATCGGTTTTTAATTCATTTAATATAGGCTACATTGATTTTGTATAGTACTAATATTTTTTATCAGAATGTCATCCAGGACTAAATCACATACCTTACAGAAGTATAAGTCTATTATATCAAAACAGTTACCTTTATCAACCAAATCTGTGATCTCATCAAAAAATAATAAGTTTGTTTGGCAAACCTGTTTTCTATAAATCCATGCTGATTGGCATTAATTATTCTACCAAGTTTTAATTCTTTACTGATTGTGTTGCACATCATCTTCACCATGATTTTGCCCAGGGTTGATATCAGGCTAACTAGCCTATAGTTTCTCAGGTCACCCTGTTTGCCCCTTTTGCACATTGGTACAACACTGAACATGCATGAGTTTAATGCATTACCTTTAGATGTGTACTTACTTTAATTAAAAAAATGCAGCGTGCATTTAAATAGACATGTGATTTTGACAATTGATTTAAATTCTCTGTTCCCTTGTGCTCTCTGTCATACTCCCCTGTGTACTCCATAACCCCTGGATAATCAGCAATGGAAATAGTGAATACAATTTGGAACATGGATGTATCCTTTATGTGATCTCTGGGTTCATTGGTTTGGGTTTTTTTACACAGTGGGTGCCATTAAAATCTTGACAATTACCACTTGCTCTAATTGAATGTTCTGCAGTATTTGTGGTATGCCACATTCTAAGTGGAGGGAGTACCATAAATACGGTAAACTTTAGTATGGTAAATGTCAAGTTATTAATTGGTGTACAGAGTGTTTCTGTGTGTATGTACACACAAGTACATAAATAATAAAAATCCATAGGAAGAATTCAAGGTTATTTTTCAAGAATCAAGTTTTATAAGCCTTAATAAATTTCAAATGCAGTTTATCCTTTGATTTGTTTCCCGGATGATCTTTTAAATCATATGTTTTAATGTAATGTAACATCATTTTATTGAAATTGTATATACCATTTTTATTATGTGAAATAATAGGTTCACTATAAAGGGCAGCCTGCCAAAGCTACTTCTGTGAGTGTCACTCCTGAGATGGAGAGAGTCAAGAAGAATCAAGACAATATCAGCTCGGCAAGTTGTTTGAATCTTTTTGCTGTTTATTTTCATAACAATGGTATGCTTTTCAATTTAGATTTGATGTGATAAATGCATCCCATTGCATCATTCGTTTGAAGGTGAATTCTTAATCTTTGAAAATATATACTGCACGTACCACCAGGGGCAACAAAATTACCCATGCTTCCCATAATTACTATTACACAAAACGTAAGTGGATATCTGGGGCAGTGCTATACAAGGAGAAAGTTGTCCTATGTCAATCTGGATTCTGTTTGAGTAATCTTAGTCTCTTGTTACCAAGCTTCAGAAGTAAACTCTAGGGTAAAGGAAAAAAAGAATGAGAATTCTAAACTCAGTGCAAGTTCAGCTTTTTGTGATTCAAAACATGGAAACTTGAACATGGGTTTCTGTTCCATGTTGCATTGTGTTGTGCTTTGTCCATATCAGAGATGACTGGTCCAAAAGGGATCCTATTGCCTTAATATCAATGAGTAAGGCTGTATATTTGTTTTGAATTTCATGATTCATTATGTTCAAGTTTTTTGTTTCTGTTTTTAACTGGCCATTAACTTTTTTATCATTATGAAGTTTTCTAAGTGTTTGAGAGAATAGATGAATGAGTAAACATTTGAGTAAACTTTGGATGAGGCTATTAGAGAGCAGGGAATTAGCCAAAGTGGCATAGAGACAGAAACAACCAGTCAGGCAACTTGCAGGGAACAAGGCAACAAGCACCAGAACACAAGGGGTGAAATCCTGGCCCCAAAGACATCAGTGGCAGAACTCTAATTAACTTCACGGATGTCAGGATTTCATCTAGAGCAGGTATTGGACAAGAGGTGATAGTAAAGAACATCCTAAAACTTAGATAGTGTTTATCAGAGAAAGAGTAAAGGAGGTTGGGTCTGTCAGAGAGACTACGTAAGAGGCAAAGGAACGATAACTGTTGATCCAAGTGTCCATGAGATGCCCTTAAAATGTAAGAACAAATGTAATTTAGATACCTGGTTCTGAGCTATTTAATTTCTTTATCACAAAAATGTACTCGTGAGTTTTAATTATTTTTATCATTATTCCTGCAAACTAAGATATTTTTACAGAGACTTCCCCAAAATTGCCTTGTTAAATGCTCGGCCATACTAATGAGCAGTGGCTCAGAGATGTAATGAAATGCACTGGCAGTAATTATATGATGCAAGATAAATATGTTGGTATCAAGAAAGACAGTTACACTTCAAATTTTTATTGTATACTGTTAAAGCATATTTATTTAAAAAAACCACGGCCTAATAGATCTTTAGAGACTATGCTGTAGTTTATACTGTGGATTGCTCAAGGATTATTAAACAAACATAAAATACTAAATTCATTTATCTGCTGAATAGTTGGGCTTATATTTTATTATCCTCTCAGTATAAAAGCATATTATAATAGATTTGTATACATGCTTTGAGAGGAGATACCTTTGAGTGTAAGTGCATGGATATATCTAACATGGTATATATTTGCATGCAATCTGCATGTTATGGTTCAGAAACGAAGACTAAGATGAGTGTGTTCATTAGTGAAAGTACTCCAGTCTACTGGAATGACACAGAAGTCTATGCTAACTGACTCCCTGTTTCCAACTAGAAACAGTTACATTTGCTGTATTAAAAACTTGACAATTGCTATTTGCAAGTAATTAATGTTACTGTGGTATCCCTGGCATTCAGTATGCTATGTATATAGAATACCACAGCAATATTAATTAGGCACAAGGTAACATTGTAGATAGTAATGGCGACTGATGCACATGCAACACATAGGGCATAAATGCTCATTCTCTAAATGTACCAAGATGATCCTCAGATGTGTTGCAGCCATTTTGCACCTGCACTTCTGGCAAAGTCTGGGCATAGAACTGGCATATGCAGCCCCAAGAGGATCTCCTGAATATAAGGGGATCAATCCTCTGGTTCTTACACCATGCTCTATCCCTGCTGGAGGAAAGATATAGGAATTATCTCTGGAAGATCTGGTAGTTCAGTCTCCATATTCAGTTCTGAGCACAAACGCTAACACTTTTAAGAGAGCCAGTTATGATGGTATTTTTTGTAATGTTCACTTTGACTAGTAAGAACTTAGTCATGGCCTATTTCACATATGCCACTGAACAGTCAAGAAGTTTGACTTTCAGCCACTACTGACTTTTTGAATGAGTGGCCAATGGAATGAATGTGTCCATTTGCCATTTCAAGTCCCCTGCTCTATCTGCAGCCTAGATTTAAAAAACAAACAAACAAACAGCTGTGAAAGAGGAGGGAACGGAAAAAGTATAAAATGATTTGGAAATGCCATTATTGTGAGGCTTCATATTTGCTGTGTCTTTCGATGTAAATGAATGCTTCATGCATACTCTTGTTGCTGTTTTGCAGGTCAAGTACAGCAGTGATCAGAAGCAGATGAAAGGTAGACCTAGTGTGATTCTTGACACACCTGAGCTAAGGCATGTCAGAAAAACACAAAACAACATCTCAATGGTAGGGTACATTCTTCAAATAACTAGACTATACTAAGGAATGACACTTGACTGTACATTGGCGTTTACCCGTAATTAATCTAGGTAACTAATTAAACACTGTACTAAAGTATGGAAACTGTTTTCTCTTATGCCATTCAAGGGAGAGAGGGGTTGCTAACTGCATATGAATGTAATGAATATTGTCAAAATACTAATAAATGGCTTTCTAACAGTTGATTGTCTGGCTTTTAAAAAAAAGAAATTTCAGGCTGTTCCTCACTGTTTGAGCATCCCACAGTTTGACTGGATTAGGTGACACACACCACTTTGTGCCTGTGCATGTTCCTGGATTGTGTGTGACTTGAGTCTTGAAATTAATTGTGTTGTGTGTGTGTGTGTGCGTGTGTGTGTGTATATATACACATTAAAAACGTCACTGATTAATAATTTTTTAAACAAATAAAATAATGCATAATCTGGGATACTGCCTTTATAACACTTACTCATATCAGTTTTGTTCCAAGGGTTGGTATGTAATATTTTTTCTACTCTTCTGTCCCTTTTTGGAAAGCAGGCTGCATAGGAACAGCTTAATTGCCCATAATTTTTATCTTTATACAACCAACTGGTGCTTAACAAGAAAAGTCAGAGGAGGGAGTATATCTTTTATATAAAACTGTGCATGTCAGCAAAATTCCTATTGAGTTAAATTACTTTTTAAAAGATCCTTAAGAACCCTGTCCTAATATCACAGGGATGTTTGCATCGTTAGATATATCGGTCAGCATCATTGCATGAAGACGCTCGGGAGCTTGAGTTAATGCATGATGGAAAGAGTAGTGCTGTTTTTTTTTTTAAATGGTAACAAGTATGTAATGAAAGCATATCAAGGAGATGGACTGGACCACCAGTCAGGTCTTTTCCATCTCTTGTTTCTATGATATTATTATGGTGCAAAAATCAAGGAATAAAATTGCTCATTATGAAATAGTGCTTGCTAATTTTAGCATAATTCAGATGGGTTAATATCAGTCACTGCTGGGGGTAAAAACATTCCTGTTCTTTTCCAGGTGAAATATCATGAAGATTTTGAGAAGACAAAGGGCAGAGGTTTTACGCCGGTGGTGGATGATCCTGTGACAGAACGGGTGAGAAAAAACACCCAGGTTGTGAGTGATGCTGCATATAAGGGAGTGCATCCACATATAGTTGAAATGGATAGAAGACCCGGAATAATTGTTGGTAAGTTGTTAAATAATGTTGCTGTCCAGAGATCTGTGTGAAGATAAAAGGCTCTACTTCTCCTTCTCCTTATAACCAAGAAAAATATCCCCTTTTTTCATTTTACTTGCCTCCAATTGTGATGATGGTGTTAAATATCATTAGCTTACCTTATTAGTCACTATACGCTCTTCCTCAATTCATTATTTTGTGAGTTTTTTTTCTTTTAAATTAAAATTAAGGGTCAGAATTGGGGTTTCAGAGAATAATTGTCAGGCAGAATGGGTAATTGTAATCAACCTTATCAGCTTCAAACTAATGAGAACATTAAGTAATCAAATGTTAAAATGAAAAACTAGATACGAGCTTTACAAAGCCATAAGAAGAAGAAAATTGCAGAGTAATATAAAAGGTATTCTAATCACTACATCTAACTACAAAGAGTAAATTATTATATTTGAGACTTTATCATATTTAATGCAAATAAATAATCCAGTAGAAAACTGCTATTGACGGTCTGCTGTAGGTTAGCCCTGAGAGAATTCAGCTTCACCCTTGGAATGCATGGGGAGGCAGTCATTTGTTTTAAGGTATAAATTCTATTTTTTTATTTAAAAGTAGAACCACCTCTCCTATGAATTCAAATAGTAATCAATGCTTTCATTCCTAGTCTGCATTTTCCAGTGTGAAACTTGTACTGAAGTATCAGTACAATGGCAGCTTCTAATTAAATCATTAATATTATGCAAAAAGAAAAGGAGTACTTGTCGCACCTTAGAGACTAAAGTGAGCTGTAGCTCATGAAAGCTTATGCTCAAATAAATTGGTTAGTCTCTAAGGTGCCGCAAGTACTCCTTTTCTTTTTGCGAATACAGACTAACATGGCTGCTACTCTGAAACCTATTAATATTATGAAGATCTGAAACAGTAAGGTATTTCTAGAAGCTGGGGGGATATGTTCTCATTTGCTACCTAACTTTGTAAGATGCTATAAATAGTCAATGCAGTTTTTCTTTAACTTGAACATTGATGTAACTGGCATTCACTGTTCAAGAGAGATCTAGGGCTACAGTGTTCTTCAGTTTGAATAAATGTGTATCCCTCTAACGCAATGGTTCTCCAAGATTTAAATTCTGCAGATCAGTTCATAAGGAAAGGACCCCCTTCATCAATCACCTCCTCTCCCTACCTATAATGTCTTGGGAATGCTGCATAAGAGTGGTACACGTGGTCCTAGCATTTTGCACTGTTCTGACAACATCTCATTCTCTGGCTTGCCAGTAGCTCTTCAGGTAGGCCACAGCTCAAGAACAGCTGCTCTAAAGGATTGTTCAGGTTAAGGCCATAAGTGGTCAGAGAGAAGGAAATGGACACGGGAGCTCTCTGGGCCATAACATTTTGAAGTCTTAAGTTCAGCTGGGCTCCCTGAATTTTCATATCAACTAATATTTGCTCAAACTGAAAAAAGAAAATCTAAATCCTAAAAGTTAGCAGAAATGTAATGGGAAAGGGGAAGAGAACCTTGCTTTATTCATTTTTCTCTTTCTGGTTGTCCTATTTTCTCGTCTGCTCTGCCTGGCACAAATACAGGCCACAAGAATCCCCAAGATGTACATTCTAGAGACTTCTTTACCTAATTACAAGGGTAATTTATAATAGAATTGAATGGAGACTAAGAAGACATGGCCTTCTATCATAGAGAATTTTATAACGGGGAGTGACAGAGCTCTACTCAGTGGAAGATAGCTTTCCAGACTGTGAAGGCCTTGCACATCCTGGTACTAGGGCACAACAACCTAGTCAGAGGCATCATTGGTCTGCCATGGAGACCCCAAAGCCAGAACAACCACCTGACTTCCAAACCTAGAAGCAAGGTAGTCAGCTAGGAGTAGAAGAGCTCACATATACGTGTGGTTCACAACATCTTATTCAGCACACGGTTTAAAACCCAGCCAGTGCTGCATTGTAAGCTTTATTTTTGTTTTGTGTACGTGTAATTCACTTCTGCAACCATGAGTATGACAGAAGGGCTCAGTGGCATGTACTCCAGTCACTCATAACTGAGCTCATCTCTCAGAACATAAACTTCCCCGCTTATAAATAACTTATTGTGAAAAAGTTAGCACTTCTGTACGATTTGTCAAGTAGAAGTCCTTTAATAAAAGAAAAAAATAAAGAAACACATCTTTTTTTTCAAAAAGTGAAAGCAAAAAACAGCAATTATTTAACAGAAATAGCCCATGACAAACTTGAGAGCTTTACATTTACTAATATTTCAGTTAATGCCTTTCTCAAGTGACCTGCAATCATATAGACTTGCTTAAACAGAATCAAAGAACTCCTTCTTCAGGGGATGTCCTTGGCACCTGGAAAAGATTGCAGGGTCAAAGAAGACCCCAGCCATGACTCTCTTTAAGTTAACCCTAACTGATAAATGTTCATTCGGTAGGGAGTAATACTTCCTTATTAGAACCTATTTGGTGGGCTCTCTAAGTGTAATCAGTGGAGCCCTAACAACTTTTTCCAGTGCCTGAACAATGCCAAAATTAACAACTCTGCTCTAGAAAATGGAATTTTATGTTACGCATAATAGGACAGTCCAAAACCATTGAAATAAATGGGCTATTTCACAGCCCCAGCCACCAAATTCTGATCTGTCTATGGACTGGTGAAGTAAAGGGGGTCTTTGCAGCTCATATAGGTACAACAATATTTTCAGCTGGAAAGAGGCCACAATGAAGCTGAAGTGCCCCAGCTGATGAAATGAGTTGCAAGGTTCTTGTTCTATATACATTGTTGCAGACTACACAGGAACATAAAATCAATCAACATAATAGATAAATGGTTTGTATACTGAAGTCCTTACGTAGTTTTCATGTTTTTATTTAGAAATGCACAGTAAAGTGTGAAAAATAGGGGACTCACCAGTTCACTCCTCCTTCAAGCCTGTTTGTGCTTTACATAGATTTTCAAATTGTCATTGCTAGGGCTAAATGACTGTACATTGGCTTTCCATTCATCTTGTCTGCAGGAGCTAGCACTTCGCTAGAACGCAAGGCTTTAGCAGATAACATGTAGCGCACACAATGAATCCAGCCCCAGGCTGTGAACTTGTTTTTTTGGCTGTGCCTGCTCTTGCTGTGACACCAGTTGCAGGGATCTGGCATAAGCAATCCACTAAAACACTTGGGATGCCACATATTTGGGGTCCCTAGGGACTGCTTCACCTACTGACTTATAAATTAGCCTGATTCCACTCCCCAACAGCAACAGGGCCAAATTCATTTAATCTCATCCAGCATATTGGGATTCACTAAATCCTGCAGATGGCTTGTCTAGCAAGAAGACATGAATGAATGAATGTACAATTTGCCTTTTTCTCTGTTATCTGAAAGATCCAGGTTTTACTTGGTCACACTTAGTATCAAGATTTGATTTTTGAAATGATTAGTAGATTAGATAAGCATGTTATAGCCACAAGCAGTACATTTTACAGATTGGGGATAGCCTATCGACAGAAGGTTTTATAGATGGTTATATATACGTGATTATAAGCAACCTTTTGATCTGTGGAACTCTATAACTATTGAGTAGTCATTTAGTAAAACAGCTTTTAATCATTTTAACCTTTCATACATTGTTTATAAATGAAGTCTTCATATAAAATGTAACCTTTTAATCTGTAGACCTCTATTCTAAGCTATCCAATAAAGGGTGGTGAACTGCAAAGTTTGTAATGATTTCTGTATAGAATTGTGAGGAAAAGCCTTATGGTTATAATTGTTACTAAATTAATAAGTTGTGGTCCAGCAGTGCTTTGGGATAATGTGGGGTAAGATGTGGCCTGTGCCCTAGGAAACAAATGCTTTCTTGTCTAGGAATGTCTAGATCTTTCCATTAATGTCTAGATCAAGGCAATCCCTGTCATTTTAAAACTTCTTGTTCTCATGCTTTTATTTCCTTCACTTCTTGTCTGTCTTATCATTTCTTTCTTTTGGGAAAAGACCTCAAAGTCTGGCGCACAGATCCTGGCTCCATCTTCGACATTGATCCTCTGGAAGACAGTATTCAGTCTAGGAGTCTGCGTATACTTTCTGGTATTGCTTCTATCTTGAGTTTTCCCCAAATCCGCTTTTTAATGAAGCTGTTGTATCAAATTTTCAGGTCAATATGACAGCCATATGTTGTATTTTTTCATTTTACAACCATTCTACTTTTAAAATGAGTGTATTAAAGGAAATTATAACTATATTCTCACACACAACTAAGAAACAGTGAAGGCATTTATCTTAAACTAGAATTACTGTTTTCAGTTACAGTTAAAACCATAGTAAGTCCAAGAGTACTGAAGTCTCTTGTCCTGATTTCCAGATAACTGGATTTCACTAAAACTTCAAAGATACAGGAGGATTTGATTCATAAAATAAGTTTCATGGTCTTGTGCAGTTTTTGTTTATGGGTTACAATGTATTATATTTGCTTGCACCCGTCATTTGTTTATTTACAGTAGCACCTGCAATGTGCTTTATGCTTTCCAAACATTCAAGAAAGGCCAGTCTCTGCTCTTAGGTAGCGCACAATCTGAGGATAGACAGATAAGTAGACAGAGGTTAGGGGAAAGGGAAAAAAACAGGCAACAAATATTATGGCCTGAGTTCCATTATTGCCTTGTTTTCTACTAGTGGTAGGGGCTTAAAGAGCGTTTTGAATTTGATTAAAAAGTATTTCCACTCACCTTAATAAAGAAAGCAGGGGTGGTCAAGAGTGTGTTTTTTGTTTGTTGTTTTTTTTAAAAGAAGAACTTAAGCTGATTTGCAGACAGTTTATTAACAATAATTCACATTTAGTGATGGAAAACAACTGGCAGTTTTGCCATTGACTTCAGCAGAACTGGGATTTCACCCTTGGTCTTTTGAGCTCTTAAGCTTGGAATTCTTTAAATATTAAAAATGTATTTAAACTAGATTCTTCCAAGTGTAAAACTGGTTAAAATTATCTTTCTTTGCTATTTTTATGTTTTTATTTTTTCAAAATACCTAACCATAAAGATCCTAAAACACCATATTAGAGGCTAAGGAGACCTAATCTAAAGCCCACTAGAGTCACTGGAAACATTCCAGTTGTCTTTAGTAGGCTTTGAGTCAGGTCCTAGTAGCTGGCCAGATTTCTTGTTTGAATCCAAACCAGTTTTACAATGCAGTTTACCAGGAGACTATCGATGAAGTATAAGCACATTTTATAAGTATCCTCGACATTTTCATAAGCTTCCTTCATGCCCTACAGCCACACTATTTGAAATCTTTAAATTTCTTCTTTAAAAATATACATAAAATTAAAATACAGTGGTGACTACTGACGTGTCAGGATGCTAAACTCCTAACCTATACAGTGAGCTAGACTATATTTATCTTGCTGTGAAAAAAAAGATGGCCATTTTAGCAGTCACTTCTGTTTCCAAATTGATGTTGTATGAAAATTACAAAAGAAAATGTGTTATTAGGCAGAGAGACTATAAGGCAAGTTAAAGGCTAGAACAAAATTATCTTGACTGAGTTATAAATCCCAGCAAATCATTTTTTTTTTATGGGAAACATTTATGGAACCTTAATTATAGTAATAGAAATAATCATCATGTCAGCTGATCACATATGAGTTATAGAGAATAAAGGCAAATGCAGCCACCTTTTGTTGCATTCACTACCCTAGTAAAAAATAGAAATTTTGGTTAGAAATTATTTATCTCACCAAATTTCTTGCTCTCTTTCACATCAATCTTCCCTCAAAGTTTTCCACATTTGAGGGGAAAAAACTGATATTTCCAAACAGTACTTTCTCCACCCTCTCTCCTTTCATCTGGGGCTAAGTAATTAGGACTGAAAATCAATATAAATTGTCTAGAATCACTTGTATATTGAGTCTATAAAAAGAATAGCATTTAATTTACAGATGGGTCACTCACTTTCATGTTTGAGGCTTTGCAGACTTCTCAAGCAATTTTATGGAGTTTGTGCTTGAATAAGTTTGAATATCAGGCCTTTTCCCATGTGATTTAAAGCCATGTTTTTTTCCAACAATGGTCCAATTTAAAAGCAAATGCGCCCTTTTTTTTTTTTATCTGAGACACTTTTGTATATATCAGGGGTGGAATAATGCCTTTATTTTTCAAATGTAGTTTTTTTCCATCTTTCTTCTCTGCTCCATTTTTCAGCCTGTTTTTTCCTAGGATCTCTGCACCTGGGCCTCCTTTCTTCACCTTCTTTGTACCATTTGAGGCAGGATACAAACCAGTCAAGCCCTAGTCAAACTTTTTTGAACCAGTGATGTTCCAAATGAATGTGCAAATGAAGAAAGTTCACCTTCAAGCTGTTGTTACATAAATCATTTGCTGTTGTTTGTTTTGTTCTATTTTGCTCTTCTGTCAGCTGACTGTTTACTGCAGTATTCTTTTCCCCTTTGTAGAAAAAGCAAGGCGTTATAATAAACAGCATTTCCATTCCACCAGTACTTTTGGCATGAGTTTGGGAGATGAAAAGTCAGATGGTTCTGAGACAAACCCTAGCCTTTCTTACTGCAGTGAGGTAACAAGGCCATCTGATGAAGGAGGTATCCATGGAGTCACACTTTTCCCCCCACTAATAACATTGTCACACTGTGTTCAAATCTCACAGGCCAATATTAACTGAATGAACCTTATTTATGCATAAAACATTAGACCCGTGTGAGCTTTTGAAATACTTGCACTGAACTTGGTCCATGGGGAGACACAAGAAGCTTTTCAAGCTTCCATACTTATTTGCATGCCGTCTTTCTATTCCCCACCTCATCACCTTTGGGAATTGAACTGTAATAATCTGAAAGCTTGAGTAACTGCCATTTGCTATAATGAAATGAAGACTCCTTTTGTTCTAACAAAACTCACCAAACTGGTTTTCTCTCTTTTTGGATAATGGGAGTGCACAGTGTAAATGAGAAAATATACAACTTAACTAAGCAGCTTGAATCTACTTGTGATTTCCAATGAGCAAATCAGCCTTATAATAACAGTTGAGGGTCTTAGTGACCAGATCTCACCATTACCATAGTAAATATCTGTATGTGGTAGGCTCTTTTTTGATACCATGAAAGGAAAAGAAGAAAGCCTGAGATCTTTCTTAGATAAGAAACCTTTCCTGGACTCTCATATGCTATAGATCTGAAAATAAGATATTCAGAAAGTACATTTAGAAACTAGGATTGTAATCTGATATTTTTCTACTGTACAGTTTTGTATCAGAATATTGTGCAAAAGTTGTTTTCATTAGTACAAACTCATACCACAAATATAAATACCTCTGCTGATGGATCATATGGTATACAGGGTTGTAAAATAAATAGAAGATCTCTGAGAATGATTTTTTGGATCTTTAAAAAGTTTAATGTGAATTGTCTGTACCTAGTGTCACTTTCTGTTCTATTCTCAATTTGCCATATGAAAAGACTTGCTTATCAGAACATACTGATACCTTGGCTTCATGTTTCTGCCAGCAATTTTGCCTTTTTGAGGACATATATATATATATATATATATATATATATATATATATATATATATATAACTTTGTTCAGAGAAGGTACTTTCTTGTTGTTTGCATGGAATTCTACCACAAAAGAAGTGTGAAATGTATATTCTTCCATTTGCTCACTTTCTGTCAACATTAGATATAGGCCAGAAGCAAAATATTGGTTCTTGAACTTTGAGAATGTTGGATCATGATCCAAATTTTGTGGATCAGACCCATCTCCAATCAAACTGCAGTGTGTATTAGACTCTATTTGTGCATTTTAAAAGTTTAAAAACAATATGTTCTAGAATTTAAAAAATTGTAGAATGGTAGAGACAGCCAATATTAACTTTGAAAAATATGGGCATTAAAAATGAAAGTTGTTTTAAATATCTTTTAAAACTCTTATAGGATGTTAATATAGAGGTACTGCCACCAATTCATAATTTAGAATTCTTTGTTTTAATTTAGTATTAGAAGGGTACCAGCATTTTAATTGTAAACTGCAGAAGGCACACTTAGAGCCTGACACCTTTTAGTGCAGTACATTACAGTATTGTTGTCATAGTGCCTAGAGCTCTCAACTAAGATCAGAGCCCTATTATGCTAGGGGCTGTACTTATACGTACTAAGTGATAGTCCTGCCCACAATGGCTAGACAAGGCAGACTAAGGATGGGAGAAGGAAAATAGTGTTATCTCCTATGTTCAGATGGGGGACTGGGGCTCAGAGAAATAAGTTGACTTGTCTGAGGTCACACAGGAAGTCAGTGAAAACTGGGAACTGAGCCCTTATCTCCTGAATTTTCAGGCTGAGAATAGTAAGTAGGGTGTGTATCTTATTGGTTGCTTTGCTATTAACGTTCTTTGTTTCTGTGTCTCTTTCAAAATTCATTGTTATCATAGAATCATAGAAATAAAGGACTTAAATGGATCTTGATAGGTCATCAGTCCTCTGCACTGAGGCAGGACTAAATATTATCTAGACCATCCCTGACAGGTGTTTGTCTAACCTGTTCTTAAAAACCTCCAATGACCAAGATTCTATAACCACCTGATGTTATTTGTTCCAGTGCTTTACTACCTTTACAGTTAGAAAGTTTTTCCTAACATCTAAATCTCCTTTGCTGCAATTTAAGGACATTACTACTTTCCTATCCTCAGTGGCTAAGGAGAATGATTTGTCACCCTCCTCTTTATAACAACCTTTTACATCCTTAAAGACTGTTATCATGTCCCCCTTCAGTCTTCTCTTCTCCTGACTAACCAAACCCAATTTCTTCAGTCTTAGAATAGAAGTCATGGAATATCAGGATCATTTAGTCCAATCCCCAATTTTTGCCCCAGATCCCTAAATGGCCCCTTCACGGATTGAACTCTCAACCCTGGGTTGAGCAGGCCAATGCTCAAACCACTGAGCTATCCCTCCCATTTCCTCATAGGTCATGTTTTCTAGACCTTTAATCATTTTTGTTTCTCTCCCCTGGACTTTCTCCAATTTGTCCACAGCTTTCTCGAAGTGTGATGCCCAGAACCGGACACAATTCTTCAATTTAAGTCTTTTGCAACAATATTGCATTATTGACTCATATTTAGCTGGTGATTCACTATTACCCCCCCATATCCTTTTCTGCAGTACTTCTTCCTATGCAGTCATTTCCCATTTTGTATTTGTGCAATTTATTATTTGTGCCTAAGTGTAATAATTTGCTTTTGTCCATATTGCATTTGAAGCTGTTTATTTCAGACCATTTCTTCAGTTTGTCAAGATCATTTTGAATTCTAATTCTGTCCTTCAAAGCACTTACAACCCCTTCCAGTTTGGTATCATCTGCAAACTTTATAAGTGTACTCTCTATGCCATTATCCAAACCGTTTATGAAGATATTGACTAGACCCAGACCCAGAACAGATTCCTGCTGGACCCCACTCAGTATGCCCTTCCAGCTTGATTGTGAACCATTGATAACTACTCTCTGAGTACGCTTTTCCAACCAGTCATGTGCCCACTTTGTTAGTTAATCTAGGCTATATTTCTTTACTTTGCTTATGAAAAGGTCATGTAAGACAGTATCAGAAGTCTTACTAACGTCGAGATATGTTACGTCTTCGGCTTCCCTCCATCCACTAGGCTTGTTACCCTGTCAAAAAAACATATTAGGTTGGTTTGACATGATTTGTTCTTGACAGATCCACATTGACTGTTACTTATCACCTTATCATCATCTAGGTGCTTACAAATTGATTGATTATTTTTCCTTCATTATCTTTCTGGGTACCAAAGTTAAGCTGACTGGTCTGCAATTCCCTTGGTTGTCCTTATTCCCGTTTTTTAATAGATACATATTTGCCCTTTGTGTAGTCCTCTGGGATCTCTCCCATCCTCCAGGAGTTCTCAGAGATAATCACTAATGGCTCACAGATCTGTTCAGCCAGGATGAGGGGCCAGGACTCGATGAGGATGTGTTGAGAAGGACCCTGTTAAGATCAATGTATTGTAGTAAGGTATTTTTACCCCTTTTGACCTGAGTGGTTAGCCAGTATTTGGGATCTTTCAGATTGTTTCCATTTGGGGGGATACACCGATGCCTGAGGCAGGTATTTCTTTGATGCAGTCCTGTTTGTTTTCAAAGAATGTATATAAAATTCTGTGTCCCTGAACAGAGTATGAAACAAACAATAGGAGACAGTGTCTTTTTTCACTGTTCCAAGCCTCTTTCCACCCAACAGCTGACTCCTTAATTTTTTTTCTCAAAATCATGCTATGAAAGCTTCCTTGCTGCCTTCTCTGGTGTTTCTGCCCCTTCTCCGTCACACACATGGCTCCATCAAACAACACCCAGTCCCATGCATTTACATTCAGACCCCAGGGAAGACTCCTCTGACCGCAAGATTGAACTCCTCCAGGCTTGCATGTGGTCTGTGTTTTGAGTAGCGGCTCTTATTGTTTCATCTATCTATACCACACAGGAGCTTAATTGCTTTTTTATGTTTGTCCTGCATGAAGGGCTGCTGTTACACCCACTAACTTCAATGAGGTTTCACTCAACCCCCAGTGTAACAATATGTTGGGTTTATACAGTCTGAAATTAAAAATCAGTGTTAAAAGAAAAAAAAAATTGTCAGAGTCAAAGAAACCTTTCTACCCAGTCCTGACCTTCCTACCGCCTCCTTCATATAGTGATTCTCCAGGACATCTTTGCTTGGAAATCTTAGAGGGATGCCAGGAGCTCCACTCTTCTTGCCAATTACAATCCAAATATTTATTGAGCTGCTCGATAGCTTTCCCTTAAGGGGCATTGGGAACTTCTCTTTTCTTAAGGGATGGAGAGTGCAGGGGCCATTTGGCTTTCCTTGCTGTCGTCAGCTCACATTTTCCTCTTCAGTGTGCTGAGAAGTGGTGCTAAGTGAATTATCTCTACTTTTCTCATTATTGTGGTTGCTGTGGATATCAGGTGTCTTCACTAGTATATGACATGTCTTTTCGATTTGGTTTTAAGGCTGTTATATTTGTCTGGTTTCTTTGTCACAAGACCAGGCATGTGGCAGTTTTTGTGCAGGCATCTTTAAACTGTGGCTCAATCTCAGGGAGGGATGAATTCAGTAATTCCACAAGACAATGATGCATGTAGATGGACTGCCGAGGTTTGGCCAAAAATGCTCTAGATCTCTCTACAAGGGAAGAGCATGCTGGCTTGTGGTCTGAGCTAGCATTCTATATCTGGGTGGGCAGGAGACTACGTAGTTGGTAATATTTTCAAGAATACCTAAGTGACATGGATGCTTCAGGCCCATTTTCAAAAGTGATTTAGTCTCCTAAATCACTTTCAGAAATGGGACTTAAGCACCTGTGTCACTTAGGGGCTTCCAGAAATGTTACTTTGTGGCCATGAATTAGAGTAGATTCAAAGAGTGGCCTGTGGTTGGGAGTGGCCTAATTGGTTGCAGCCACCATTTGCCGCAAGAACTGCATGGCATCTGTACACCACTCTGTCAGCATGTAAGGGTTGTAAAGCCTGTAAATGAACTGCAAGGTGCCAAGGGAGAATTCTCTCTACACCGCCCTCTTTTGTAAGCCTGGGCATAAGGGGGTGGCGCTGAGGTAATCAGGAATTGGAGTAGCCATAATGCTCTCACTCCAGCACGTAGGCACCTGGGACAGTAACTTACATTTCAGCATCTACAGCAGCCCGGAATATGAGCAGAACAAAGATGCCTTCAAACTACATTTGGCTCCTCTCTCTGTAGCACAGAATCTGGTTTTATGTTTCTTCCTCTAACTGTTCCATTAATTATTGTTTTATTTATTAATCTCACACAAAAAACTTGGTAAGATTAAGTTAAAGTTGCAGGCATGTGTCAGTGATTTGTGTGTATATTTCCCTTTAAAATCATTAGTTATAGTAAACAAAGTATTACATATCCAGGAAATTCTGAGTTGGATTAAAATTACAAATACTCTAAACCTTTTAGAGTATTGAAGTTCAGAGCTGAGATAGGGAGACTACAGCTGGCTTCACTTATGAGATTCTACCCCCACCCCCAGCACCTGGAACAAATTATGCATTAGAATAAATTATTATTAAAAAAACAATCCAGGCTCTTTCATGATGGGACAGAAAGTGACCATAGAAGTCCATGTGATAATATTACGAAGTGCTGGTATGGTCAGCTATCAGAAGATGTACAGTTTTAGTCATGGTGGTGCTACTACCGTGATATTCCCATTATTTTGATCACTTCCATTTTGTATCACCCATTTGTGCCACTGAGCTTGAAATTGGAGAGTCTGCTGTTCTTGTGTTTCAAATTAGAAAATCCAAACCCCCACCATTGGAAGAGTTAAATAGTCATGATTCACTGCTACTATCTCTCTTTCAGTTCTTGTTTCATTCAGTAGTTTGGGCATCCACATTTTGTTTTCATTATAGTTCAGAGAGTCTTTTCCTTAAGGTTCTTCCTCCTCTATTGTAGTTATCTTTTATGGAAGTTTCCTTCCATCTTGTTTTGATCCCGAAATGTTTTCATTTCACTTTCCAATATTCTTTTGCTTCTTTCAGTTTTTATTTTAATTATCTTCCAATTTACTATATCTCAGTGGGGCTTTCATTTCAGCTCTCGTTTTGTTCTGATGTACTGTCTTTTTTTATTTAAATCCGCAGGATTTTTTTTTAAACTTTACCCAGTTTTGTTTTGATTCTGAAGGGTCTTCTGTAAAACGATCTTAGTTGCCATCTGGTATTGGATTCATTTAATTCATATCATAATGCCACTATATAAATCCATGGTATGCCCACTCCTTGAATACTGCATGCAGTTCTGGTCACCGCATCTCAAAAAAGATATTAGAATTGGAAAAAGTACAGAGAATGGCAATAAAAATTATTAGGGTTATGGAAGAGCTTCCATATGAGGAAAGATATTTGCCCTGTTCTGATCATTCTCTCTGAAGCATCTGGCACTGGTCACTGTTGGAAGACAGGATGCTGGGATCAATGGACCATTGGTCTGAACCTGTATGGCCATTCTTACTTTAATGTATTTTGTTCCAATATACTGTCTTTTGTTGTTAAACTCTTCCTGGTTGGTTTCCTCCTATTGTTATCCTTACATTCATTCATCTTTTTATTTCCTCTCTACCTTTCAGGTTATCATTGTCATGCTCATGCATATTGTACATTTTCCACACGCACGCACAAACACACACTTTTCTCCGAATGTCTGCAACCTGAGCCAGAATCGTCACTTTATTTTAAGTTTTCTTTTAATTTGTGAGTAGGAGGAAGGTAATAAAGTGGGTGTCAAATCCCTTCTGTCATTCGGATAAGATGGTTGGACTTAGTATTGCTACATATTGGAAAAAAATAGGTAGGTTGATGTTTTAGTTTTTTCTAATTCAGCCTTATGTTGTCTTCAGAACTTTACAGAGGTCTTTGTCCAGGAAAAAGCAAAGACAGCTGGTGACCCAAAAAAGCTTAGGCCAGGACTCACAGGTGAATGAAACACTAATACTGAAATTAATTTTAAGCAGGAAGCACACATTTATTACCCTTTAATTTTAATGGGAATACCAAACATTTACGTAGGTCCAATGCCGCGTTAAATGACCTCATGCCAAATAAACAATATTCAGGGTTGAGCCCTTCAACCTAACCCCTGCAATTCAGCCAACTCCAAATCCTCTCATCCTCCCACTGCAAAGAGGAATGAGGGTACACATGTGTACCTCAGTTTGCACAGACTTAACATTTCCCCTTCTGCATCCAGGCTATCAGGGTCCACCAGCCATCTCCTGGGATTCTCACTCATGTTTATCCCAATACTGGCGATCAGCATCTTGGAAACATCTTAAACTGGACCTCCATGATAGGGCAGAGAGGGGGGCAGCTACTGCAGAATAATGGGTCTCAGGGCACAAAACAGTGACAGACAGCAAAGGGGATGGAGGTTTTGGAGGGAGAATCAGCCCTCCCTTTCCTCTTCATACCAGCCTAACTAACGGGCAACATGGTGAGGCAGAGGCATCTCTCCTGTACTGCTCCCCATCCCTTCCAGACATGATCTCCATATGTGTTTTAGGTGAGGGTGAGACTCCAGAGCACCTTAACCTGCAGCCTTCCCTTCCTGCCCACCTTCTCCAGGACTCCAGGAGCTATCTATCCTCCACTTTACTAAGATTGGAGTGCATTGCAGGCTGGCAGGGACATATAGCATTGAGAGCAGATGTGTAAGGCTAGTTTAATCACAGACAGCTGCTCAACTACAGTTGTGCCAGAAAACTGAGCCCACTTGCCCTGGCCAGTCCTAGTGCTTCTTAGACCCATGTTTTTGGATATTCAGACAGAATCCAAAACCCACTCAGACCTACAGTCTCAAATACAAATAAGAAAGTACAAAAAATGACTGTTTTTACTGGGGAAAAGAAAGGTTCCCTTAGCTTTAGTACTTATCAGACACCTTCTTTGAGCTGAGACAAAGAACAATCCCTGGGGCATGTCTACATAAAATAGTCTGTCCTAAAAGACAGCACATTTTCATTTGTACTGCTGAGCTATTTTGTATAATAGTGGAATACATTTATAGTGAGCTCCTTTTCTTACATTTCATAATAGGACGATGATCACTATCATTAGAACTGTAGTTTGAATACTGGAATGCTTTGAACAAGTGTAGGCCTCTCAGTCTACTATATCTCACTGCCAACAAAATTTCATTGTATACCACTTCATGCTAGGTGCTTTCCACTACATCCCACTATATCCTACTGAAGTTGATATTTAAAACATTAGTTTTGCAGAGGGAAACTCCTAGACCCACGCAGAGATGCCTGTGCATATGCAGCCAACATAATGCACACACAAAATCTTCTTCAGACTAAAAAGGTCCCTGCCTCTTGGATCATGGAAGCCCCAGAAGGCCAGGTGCGCCGTTACACAGTGGGTTAGCCTAATCAGGAGACAGTTGAGGCTAGAGCAATGGAGAAGAGAGGATCTCACTTATGGCAGGATTTCTGGAGCTGCTCCCTGTTCTGTCTGTCCCTCTCCTCGCTTTTTGTGCCATGTAGACTGCGTACATTAGGGTTGTAGTAACCCTCTTATGTGGCTCCAGCAAGTAGGAAGAGGGCTAGGAAGGGAGTCTGGGTTAGAGTTTTCACCTTCAAGATGTAGAAAACCCGGCCAGTGCCCTCCCCTTCCCACCCCCGAACAAAAAGGGTCCTCGTGCCAACTATCACTATTTATTACTAAAATGTTGTCAATAACCATTTTACACAGACACACACAGAACACCACAAGATGTGTATTTTCATGTTATTTTATCACTTTTTTTACTTTATCCTAACACAGTGCCAAAGTCTGGACTACAGGGAGTGAACTGTAGAGCACTCAAACATGTCCCATGTGAAAAAAACATCCTGACATAAAATCTTTTAATAAACAAGAAAGTACAAAACTGGCCAGGCTGGTTAAAAACCTACCAGGGGGCAACCCTACTAAGAGTCCAGTTTTTCTCTCTCTCTTTCTCTCTGTTTTCCTTCAATTTCTACAGCAAAAACCTGCTTTTGAGGGTAGAAAAGGGGTTGTCTCCTACTTCTGCTCAGGGAAAAAAATGTAGGGAAGCTCCTGCCATCATCCATAGCAGTGGACCCCCCCCCCCACCAATAGGTAGGAGAATGCAGGGAAGAAGTCTTTGGCCAGATAAACCCCCTCTGCATTTCCACTGACTGAGCTCTGTCATAATAAGATGCCAACCAGAATGACACAGCTATGTTATATTTTCTTCTCTGGCAGCCAAGGCAGAACCCCTGTTAGGAAGCTGAACTGTATTTTCCCTAATGTAGTTCCCTAGGGTCCAGTAATCAAAAATTGGGAGGAGAAGAGTTGTGGATTATACGTAGAGCCCTACCAAATTCACAGTCCATTTTGGTCTATTTCACGGTCATAGGATTTTAAGAATTGCACATTTCATGATTTCAGCCATTTAAATCTGAAATGTCATGATGATGTAATTGTAGGGGTCCTGACCCAAAAAGGAGTTGTAGGGGGTCACAAGGTTATTGTAGGGGGGTTGCAGTACTGCTACCCTTACCTCTGTGCTGCTGCTGGCAGCAGCGCTGCCTTCAGAGCCGGGCAGCTGGAGAGCGGCAGCCGCTGGCCAGGAGCCACCGCCAGCAACAGCGCAGAAGTAAGGATGGCATAGGATGGTATTGCCACACTTATTTCTGTGCTGCTGCCTGCAGAGCTGGGCCCTCAGTCAGCAGCCACCACTCTCTGGCCAGCCAGCTCTGAAGGCAGCAGTGCAGAAGTAAGGGTTGCATGGTATGATATTGTCACCCTTCTGCGCTGGTGTTTGCAGGGCGCTGCCTTCAGACCTGGTCACCCGGCCAACAGCCGCCGCTCTCCAGCTGTCCAGCTCTGAAGGCAGCACAGACGTAAGGGTGGCAATACCGCAGGTTCCCTAAAATAACCTTGTGACCCCCCTACAATTCCCTTTTAGGTCAGGACCCCCAATTTGAGAAATGTTGGTCTTCCGCATTATATTGGTATAGTATAGCATAAAAGCACATAAAAGACCAGATGTCATGGGGGGGACCAGATTTCATGGTCCGTGATATGTTTTTCATGGCCATGAATTTGGTAGGGCCCTAACTGTATGGAAAGAACAGTAGACTTTTAGGGATCGCCTAGCCACATTCCAGTGCATCAGCAGGCTTCACACCACAGAGACACTTAAGACTGAACGCCTCAAAAGAGAATAGTTTGTTTACTCTCTCTTCTTTTGAGTCATATGTACGCTTCTCTTTTCCATCATCATCTTTCACTTGTTTCTGAATTAGTTTTTCTTTCAGACTATACAGAATGCTTTTAATTTTATTTCTTGTAAATTCAGGCCCCACGCCAGCTTTGCCAGCCTGAAAACTAGATGTGAGAAGAATGTCTGTATTCTGGCAAAGATAACCACATTAAAGCTTTCTTTTCTTTCCATGTCAGTACTCATATGATTTTTCTGTTTTTTTTAAATGCCTAATATAGTGTGAATAGTAGAAAGAAATCAAAATAATCAGTACATCTGATGTAAATTTGTCAAAACAATTTTTAAGTGACTGAAGTAGTAAACTAAATTCTTTGATGTGGGTAAAATGCACAGAAATAGATGATTATCTGTTCTATATTAGTTGGTACCACAATTTATTCAACGTATACATTGTGTTTGCATTAAACATGAGATGAGGGTTTACCCGCTTGCAAGATTGGGGACCCCTGCAATGAGAATGGATTCTCTTTGACAAACTGATTTTTGACTGGACCAGTGCATTTCTCTTTAAAAAGGTTCACTCTCACAAAAGTGCCCTTTCTTAAATTTCTCCACAAAGAAAATGAGAATGCTTGTTTAGGGACCATGACCTAGTTCTTACCCATTTGAAGACTCTATCTTTGAATGCAAGGAGTGGTGGTTCAGGTGACTGGCTTCAAGTGCTCTAATTGGCTTCAGGTGCTTTAATTAAACTATAGCAAACTTTCTTCCCTCTCCAGGGAAGAAGGCTCCTTTCTAGCACTCTCCTGCTGCCCTCTGGCCTGGGCTTTCCTTGCTTTTTGCCCCGGCTTCAGTTCCACCCCCCCGACCGGGCCAGACGCTTTTTCTTCATTTTTTTTTTTTGCTGTTTTTTTTTTTGCTGCCGTTTGAGTCCTGGTCGGCTGCCAGCTTGCCTGCCAGCCCTCCCACGCCTGCCCTCGGACGCTGCTATTGCTTCAGCTGTAACCTCCGGAGGAGGGGGGGAGGACTGCCGACCCGCTCCCCGGAGGAGGGGAGTGGATGCCCCCAGACCCAACCGTTTTGCTGTTCGTTTGTGGATCCGTAATTAATCGACAAGTTATTTTTTTTTCTTCTTCTTATCTGCTTGGCATTTATGGAATGTTCCACAAAGCCCGGGAGAGAAGACAGCCGACAAAGACATCGCCCAGGGAAGCTACAAATCATCATGGAGGGGGCCGTAAGACTGAGTAACTTTTGAACTGTACTCTCGTGTGGGGGGAGTTTGCGTCTTAACTGCGTTTGTAGGGGCACAGGGGGTGTGCCCCCTGATCCATCGGTGCCCCCCACCAACCCCTACTACAACCGTCACGGCCCCCCCGCCGTCCGTCCCTGCTGGCAACTTGCCATCTGCCTCTAGACTCAACTGCTTGCCCTGAATTCCATCGTCCGGACCAGACACAACAGCTGACCAAATGAGACTCTTTGGACAAACGCGTGTGGGTCCGCGTTCCCACCCCCCCCCCGCCGCCCCTGGACTGCCCACCCCACAGTTTGCCCCTACTACCTGACCCCAACTCCTGTTTCCTTCCCCTGTCCAGTCCGACCCATTTGGCCCCCCCCCCGCCTGTAGCCCAACGGGGAGAAGTGGTTAATCTGCCTCCCCCTCCCCCCTCCTCCTTCTGGTGTCTCCCCATCTCTCCCTACTCACGATGGGGGGAAATGAGAGGGGTGAGGCCCCTCTAACAACCTCAGTTGCCCCTCCCCCACCTACCCCCCTGCCCAATCTCCAAGCCTCCCCCCCGACCACTGCTGCCAAAACACCTACCACCGCCCCCGCTGGGGCATTGGCAGCCAGAGGCACCGTGGTGACTATTGCCGCTGCTACGCCCACCGCCCCCCCAGATTCTAGGAAAGCCCCCCAGTTAGCCGGAAAGGCCATGGTGCGAAGAAGGGGAAGGGCCCCGCCACAACCACCAAGCCCTCCATGGCAGGGGTTGCCCCCACCACTGTGGTCTCATCGTCAACCATGGCGTCCCTCCCCGCTGTTCCCTCCACCAGCTCTGCGAGCATCCCTCCCCCGGCCCCCAGGGCATATGCCTGGGCGGTGGCAGCCCCCCCCCCGCCTGCTGCCTCGTCATCTCACCCACCCACCGCCTCCGAAACCATCAATAGCGGCTGGGGCCCCTTTCCCACCATGACCAGGAAGCATGGCGTCCGTTGCCTCCTGGTGCCCACCTCGCCCCACGTGGAAACATACGTGCAGGCGTTGGCGAGGGTGGTAGGACCCACGGCTATTGTGGCGGCCTCCAAAATGCATGGGAAGGTTGTCTTTTTCTTAGCATCGGAGGCTGCCGCCCAGGAGACAGTGGAAAAGGGCCTGGCGGTGGGGGGGGGTGTTTGTCCCCCTGGAGCCGCTAGAAGACCTGGGCATCCACCTAGTCCTGACCTCCGTCCCTCCTTTTCTACCCAATGCCGCCCTGTTACCCGCTCTCTCCACCCTGGGGAAACCCGTTTCTGTCATCAGCCCTCTCCCATTGGGCTGCAAGGACCCCACCCTCCGTCACGTCCTTTCGTTCCGCCGGCAAGTGCAGCTTCTACTGCCACCGGCGGTGCGTGACAGAGAGGCGCTCGAGGGGTCCTTCCTAGTCCCCTACCAGGGAGCCCGCTATCGGGTCTACTATTCCACAGGAGAGGCCCGGTGCTACCTCTGCCAATCAGCGGGGCATGTCCGAAGAGACTGCCCCTTGGCCCGGCGGGGAGGGGCACCCGAGGCCCCCGAGACCCGGCAGGACATCGGCTCCGTCGTTGTCGACGCCCCTGGCTGCCCGACATCTGAAACCACCTCTCCTCCTGCTCGATCCACCGCTGCTCCTGCCCGGGCCCCGGAGACACCTCCCCTACAACGCCCAGACGAGCGAGGGAGCCCCGCCCTTGCTGTTAACAATCCAGCAGAGCCTATGGAGGAGGATGCAGCAAAGATATTACCGGGCATAGGAGAGGGCCCTCCCCAAGGAGAACCGCCCCCCCCTTCATGCTGCCTCACCGTTACCCCCCTGAGCCCCTGAACCATCGCCTCTGCCCCCCGACACGACCCCTGCTATCCAGCCCCCAGACGATGCTATGGAGGGCTGGACTCTAGTCCAGGGAAAGCGAGGCAAGCGGAAGGCTCAAGCTCCGCTGCACCCATCCGATGCGGAGGCCCCCCAGAAAACCAGGAAGGGAGGCACTAACACTGAGCCTTCCACTATGCCCACGAGTGAGATCCATCCGCCGGTGTCGGGAGGGGAAAACAAAATAGCACTGGAAGGTAGAATCTCCCCTCCGAGACCCCTGAGGAAGCCTCTTCTGCCCGAATATCGCCCGAATATCACCCAAACCCCCCATGAACCCCGAAGCGACCGTCGTAGCAGGCGCCAGAGGGGAGACCCCCGGGGTGGCAGAAGACAACCTCTCCTTCATGTATGAGGAGATCGAGGCCCTAGGTTTGACCCCGGTGACCCAGGGAGAGAATGACCTACTGCCAGCTGGCCTCGATCTGTGCAACCTTACCCCAGTCCCCCTTTCCCCATGCTCCCTCCCCCTAACCGCCTTCCCGGGCGAGCACCCTGCAGAAGGTGATCCACCACCTGATGCCATGGCTGCCAAATCCACCACAGAGCCTGCGCCTAGCATCACTGGAAGCCCCCCCACCACCCCCTTAACCCTTGAATCTGTTCGGGAGGCACCGTCTCTCAGCTGCTTGCTTCCCAAAGCCCAGAGCCTCGCCTCTGCCCCCACCCCCACCCCTGTCCCTGCCCAATCCACCTCTTCCTGCAGTGCTATTGCCGCCCCTGGGGTTATTTCTTTCCCGTTTTTTGCGGATTCCCCCCAAGGAGCAGCCTTTGCATTTTCCTGCCGTGACCCATTAGGACCTGCAATTTTCCCTCCGCCATCCCCTTCTACCCCAAGACTTGAGATGGACCTAATAACTTTAGCCTGTCAGACGCCCTGTCGGTGGTCTGCACCCTGCCTGCCCGCCTCAGCGGACCACGAGGCTGAACCAAGAGCCCCACCAGGGAATAACCCGGAAATCGCAACCCCACCCCCCCACGAGCTGCAAAAAGCGTTGCGAGAGTTTTTAGAAGACATCCGTGGCTCCCGCAACAGGGTACAGCTAGCTCTCCAGCTATGGGGGGACTTTGATCAAATCCTCCAGGCCACAAGGGCCCTTATAAAGGAGGGTAAAGGGAAAGGAAGGCACGGTGCCGCGGCCTACGGGCGGGCCCGCAGCTTCCGTGACAATTTACTCACTTACGGGATGGGTCACGGATTGTTGCGCGACCCGCCGGGGGCTGCGAACACCCCCACCAACAAGGAACCCCCACCCCCCCAGCCCTCCGCATGACGCCTCTCATTATTGCAACTTTGAATACCCGGGGCTGTAGGATGGCTCTCCGCAGGTCCCAGGTGTTCTCTTACCTTCGGGAAGGGGAGTACTCTGTGGTTTTCCTGCAGGAGACCCATACAGATCCGACCGCCGAGGACAGCTGGCGGCTGGAGTGGGGGGACGGGGTCTACTTCAGCCACTTCACGATTCGACAAGCTGGAGTGGTGACCCTGTTCTCCCCCAACCTACGGCCCGAGGTGCTAGGGGTCACTGAGGCAGTGCCGGGCCACCTGCTGCATCTCCGAGTCCATATGGAGGGGCTCGTGGTCAACCTCGTTAACATCTATGCCCCGACAACGAGCCTGAAGCGGCCGCAATTCTATCAGTAGGTGTCCGACTTCCTTAGCACCCTAGATTCTCACAAGTGCTTAGTACTGGGAGGGGACTTTAACATCACCCTCGAGGAACAGGACCGCTCAGGGGCCGAGCTGAGCCCGGCCGCTGCAAACATTCTCCGAGAAATAGTCAAACATCACTCCCTAGTAGACGTCTGGCGTGACCATCACCCAGATGACACTTCCACGTTCACCTTTGTCCGGGTGGAGGCCCATTGGTCACACCACTCTCGGTTGGACCGTATTTATTTATCCCGTTTCCATCTTTCACAGGCCCACTTCTCCAACATTCGGCCATTTTCCGACCATCATCTAGCCACCATAACAGCCTCCCTCCGCGCAGAGAGGCTGGGGCCGGCCTATTGGCATTTTAACTACAGCCTGTTGGAGGATGAGGGCTTCATGACGTCCTTCCGGGAGTTTTGGCTGGCCTGGCGAGAGCAGCGGCGTGCCTTTCCCTCGGCGCGACGATGGTGGGATCTAGGGAAGGTGCGCGCCAAGCTCTTCTGCCATGACTACACTTGGGGCACCAGCCGACGGAGAAATGCAGCGATAGAGCAGTTGGAACGGAAGGTCTTAGAGGCATCTGGCCGCCAGCCCTGAGGACCCGTTCCTCTGCGGAGCGTGCCGGGAGAAGCGGGAGGAGCTCCGGGCCCTCGAGGACCATCGGGCCCGAGGTGCCTTTGTTCGATCCCGCATCCGCCTCCTTCAGGAGATGGATCACGGCTCCCGTTTCTTCTACGCCCTGGATAAAATGAGGGGGGCCAAGAAACACGTCACCTGCCTTCTAGCAGAAGACAGCACCCCCCGCACGGATCCGGTGGAGATGTGTGGGAGGGCCCGTGACTTCTACACAAGCCTTTTCTCCCCGGATCCGACCGATCCTGGCGCTTGCAGGGTGCTCTGGGAGGAACTCCCCATAGTCAGCGTGGGCAACCGAGACCGACTAGAGCTGTCTCTCACCCTGGCCGAGTTCTCGGAAGCCCTCCGTTGCATGCCCACCAATAAATCTCCGGGCATGGACGGGCTGACCGTGGAGTTCTACCGTGCATTCTGGGACATCCTTGGCCCAGACCTAGCCACTGTCTGGGCCAAGTCTTTGCAGGGCGGGGTCCTCCCTCTTTTGTGCAGGCGAGCGGTGCTCGCCTTGTTGCCGAAGAAGGGGGACCTCCACGATTTATGAAACTGGCGTCCCGTCTCGCTCCTTAGCATGGACTACAAAATCGTAGCGAAAGCAATCTCGCTGCAGCTAGGGTCCGTGATGGCGGACGTGATCCACCCAGACCAGACCTATACTGTCCCGGGCTGCAGCATTTTTGACAACCTATTTCTAGTCCGAGACCTTTTGGAACTCGGGTGTAGAGACGGTCTGTCATTCGCCCTCCTGTCTCTTGATCAGGAGAAGGCGTTCAATAGAGTGGACCATGGGTACCTCCTGGGCACTCTGCAGGCGTTTGGATTCGGACCTCAGTTTGTGAGTTTTCTCCGGGTGCTGTACGCTTCCGCGGAGTGTCTGGTTAGGCTCAACTGGACCCTGACCGAACCGGTCAACTTCGGGCGAGGAGTACAGCAAGGGTGCCCCCTCTCGGGCCAGCTGTACGCTCTGGCAATCGAGCCCTTCCTCTGTCTCCTCCGAAGGAGGTTGACAGGGTTGGTGCTACGGGAGCTGGAGCTGGTCCTGTCGGCATACACCGATGACGTGCTCCTCGTGGTCCAGGACCCAGGTGACTTGGCATGGGTGGAGGCTTGCCAGGCCATCTATTCGGCAGCCTCCTCCGCCCGAGTCAACTGGGTCAAGAGCTCTGGCTTGGCGGTGGGGGACTGGCGGCGGGTGAGCTCCCTCCGGAGCGCGGGTCCACTGCTCTACCTAAGCGTTTACCTTTCTGCCACGCACCCTTCTCCGCCGGAGAACTGGCAAAATTTAGAAGGCGGGGTGATAGAGCGGCTCCGGAAATGGACGAGACTACTCCGATGTCTCTCCCTCTGAGGGAGAGCACTGGTGCTTAACCAACTAGTCCTGTCCACGCTCTGGTACCGGCTCAACACCCTGGTTCCGGCCCCGGGTTTCCTGACCAACCTCCGGACATCGATTCTAGAGTTCTTTTGGTCAGGAATGCACTGGGCCCCTGTTGGGGTTCTTCATCTACCCCTGAAGGAAGGAGGGCAGGGCCTGAAGTGTCTGCACACTCAGGTCCGTGTCTTCCGCCTCCAGGCCCTGCAGAGGCTCCTTTATAGCGCAGGTAGTTCGACGTGGAACATACTGGCGCAGGCCTTCCTGCGCCGCTTCCAAGGGCTCCGATACGACTGGCAGCTCTTTTATCTCTGTCCGAGAGGTTTTCCGCGAGACTCCTCCGGGCTGCCGGTCTTCTACCAGGACCTCCTCCGGACCTGGAAACTGTTTTCAACAACCAGGTCCGTGGCGGTCACCGTGGGAGCAGATCTCCTCGCGGAGCCCCTGCTATACAACCCCCAGCTCCTTGTGCAGCCAGCGGAGTCCTGCTCGGTGCACCAGAGTTTGGTCCTGGCAGAAGTCACAAGACTCGGAGACCTCCTGGACTACGACCAGGGAGACTGGCTGGATCCCCTGACACTTGCTCGGCGCATGGGGCTCTCCAGACCTCATACCCCCCGGCGCGTACTTCAGGAAGTGAAGGCCGCCTTGATGCCCGCTGCTCGGGCTTATCTCAACCGAGCCCTGCGCAAGGGCGCACCCCGCCCACCCTCTACCCCAAGCCCGCCGGACCTTTCAATTGGGCCCCTACCCCGTAGATCCCAACAAATCCCTCACCCTTTCACTGCGAGCCGGCTGCATGAACTGCAGCCGGTCAGCTTCCAAATCGCGCCACGGAAATATCTATACACACTCACGCTTCACGCCCACACCCTGGTGTCCCGCCCTGATACAAAGTGGCGGGACCTCCTGCCACCCTTGGAGGGTGAGCAACCCTGGTGGGCCAGCCTGTATTCCACCTTGGTCCCGTGGCCCGTCAGGGACATTAGTTGGCGGCTCCTTCACGGAGCTGTGAGCACGGGCATGTTTTTGACACGGTTCACCCCCATCCCGGATACTTGCCCTTTTTGCAACGTGAGGGAAACCCTGGCGCACGTATATTTAGAGTGTGCCAGGCTGCAGCCCCTTTTCCGGCTCCTCACGAATATTTTATTACGCTTTTGGCTACACTTTTTCCCTCACCTTTTTGTCTACACACTCCCCATCTGTGGCCCCACAAAATCGCGAGATCTCCTGGTTAACCTCCTCCTAGCCCTAGCTAAAACAGCCATTTATAAAACCAGAGAGGGGAGGTTGGCTAATGAAGCGTCCTGCGATTGTAGGGCCGTTTTCCGATCCTCAGTACATTCACGTATCCAGGCGGAGTTCCTCTGAGTGGCGTCCACCGACTCCCTTGACGCCTTCGAGGAGCGGTGGGCGCCGTCCGAGGTTCTCTGCTCGGTGACCCCATCTGGTTCCCTCCGTCTGACCCTTTGATTGAGGGCAAGAGCGAGAGACCCCAGCCCCAGCTGTTTGCCGCTGTGGATACCATCGTCACTGTCACCTAGGAGGGGTCGTATTACACATGGGTGTACGTCCCCCCACACCCCTAAACCGTCACCCCACAGCCGTGCCCATCTTGTCGGACACTCTCAGGAGAGGGATAATTGGTGACACTGGGCGTGGCACTAGGTAACTTGAGGGGGTGGAAGACCATGAGTGTCGAGGAAGCCCCCCCGCTCTAGGCCACCAGGTAACTCAGGAGGGTGGAAGACCACGAGTGTCGAGGAAGCCCCCCCTCTCTGGGCCCAGGCTAGCTTGAACACTTCTCCCTCCTGAAGGCTGCTGTGTTATACCTTGTGTTTGCTTTTGTTTTGTTGCATAGTTTTGCTTTATCCTTTTTGATGATTCTTGTAAGTGTTACACAAATAAAATTCTTTTCTGCTTCAAAAAAAAAAAACTCTCCTGCTGCCCTCTGGCCATGCTGTATCACATGCTGTATTGAAGGGCGCTGTATGATTTATATACACAATGAAGGGCATACAGGAGATCTAATTACAAATTAGAACACATTGCTAATGTTACCAGTATGCCCTTCATTTTTGTTAATTGTTTCAGAATAATGTGTGAGAAAGCACAATACAACGAAAACTGCCCTGTACACAATGTGAGAAGGAATTGCAGCATTTTGTGACAGTTTGTGTGCCTCTCAGTACTGGGAAAGGCATATCACAAACTGGCTTTTTTGGCTGTTGCGTGTCTTCATAAATTAAGAGAGTGTCGTGCTGTGAAGTGAAATGTCTCACTCTGCTTTCTCAGCTGAGGCATGCTGTGCACCCGATGTGACATGCCAGCTAAAAACCCAGTTTGTAATAAGGTTTGCACTTCACTGAGAGACATGACCTGATACCAAATCCTGCAGCCACACCTGCAAACTATTGCAATACATTTCTAGTGCTCTGTTGAAGTGCGCTGTATGATCTATGTACACAACCATTAAAAATGCAGTGTAAGAAATGGGGACAAGTCTACTTATTTCTTATATAATTATTAATAGTAGTTACTGCTCTAGTGTATATGGAATGGTTGGAGAAGCTCATCTTTAGACTACCAGCACAGCACCAAGGTAAACCAAAACCATAAAAGTAGAAATGTATGTATGGCTATAAATATGAGTTGAACTCTAGTCATAATTTCAGGACAACAGATATGGAAACTCTGTTCCCACCAGATTAATAAACCCAGAACTGCCTAAACAAAAATCAGTATCTGATGTAAATTGTGCTTCCGAGATATGTCTACTTTCCCCAATTATTCATTTTTTGATCGTAGATTGAATTAATGTCCTTAATATATCAGAACTCTGGTTTTGTGAGTAAAACGAGTGCCTCAAGGACACAAAGTTTTAATGTTGCTATTTCTTCATTGCCCCTGGTTTAGCTGTTCTGCAATATTTAGTGCTCACAATAACCTCCAAATGATATTTTAAGGATTAAAACTGGGGACAATAAATTCCATTTTTAGGTTTACAAGCAGAATAGTCCAAATGGTACTATTTTTATAGGAGCTGTAGGTCTCAACTGGCCAAAGGGATGCGAGAGCAGTAAAACAATTTGTTACTTTCAGCTAAAATGAGTTGTTATATTGTTATAAATGTTCATAACATTCTAAATGTCAGATATGACCTCATAATTTTTTAACTTGTCATTGTAACAACTGTTTATACTAGTTTGCTGCTGCTAATATAACCCTGATCAATGACTTGTTGTCTTCACCTACAGATTTTCACTATTTTCACTGTTTTAGTTAATGCCACAGAAAACATTTAGGCTGTCTGAACTGTGAATCTGAAACTGGTAGACGCATACTTGACATAGCTAAGCTTTGCTTCCACTACACTGCTATTTATACTGGCACTAGTTTGATGAAAGCTAGCACAAGTATGTGTATGCAGGCAGGGGAATCACACCCCTAGTTTGTAGTGCAGACATAGCCTTAGGTTCAGTTTCAATAGATGTGAACATTACAAATAACCTCTGTTTGTATTTTATAGGCTGGTGACTATTCAAAACATTCTGACTTCTTGAATATCCTGAGATATTGTATATGACTGTATTTCATGATAGATATGCTATTGGTCATATTGTACCCGCAGGTATTAAAAAGGCCAGTGTTCTAACTGGCTCTCAGGGAATCAGGGTTATCCTGTATAGTTGAACCTACGTAACCACGCTCCAATAAGCAGCAAACCTGTAAGTCAGCATTAAAAATTAATTTTGGGGTTTGTGGTTTCCTGAAGCAGTGGCCATCGAGATTTTGCTACTCTGCAGGAGCGGGGGCCAGTGTGGGTGACAGTATGCTCCCTGAAGACCAATAGGTGAGCACCTCACTGTCTCTTGGCCCCTACCTTAGCACTCAGTAATACCCAGAAACAGGGACTGTATATAATTGGTTAGTGGTGATGATGCTTCTCTCTGTCTCCAAACTGCACTGGACATTTCCCAGATTAGTGGCATTGTAATTTAGATATATATATAGTACTCTAAAACTTTCTTACAAAATGGTTTGGATGTAAGTTACAGAGTAACTAACAGATGAGGAGGTTTCTGACCCATGGCCTAACCTCACTCCATCCCACTGCCCCCCCATGAAGGGAGTGTTGAGGTGGGAAATCTCCACAGGGATCTCCTTCTGAAGATCCCCCTTTCATTCTCCTGTTACGATTGAATTGGTCTCATTAGCACTACAAAAAGTAATTTTCCCTCTGTTGATATTCACCCCTTCTTGTCAACTGTTGGACTAGGCCATATCCACCCTAATTGAATTGGCTTCATTAGCACTGACCCCGCACTTGGTAAGGCACCACCCATCTTTTTTCATGTGCTGTATATTTATACCTGCCTACTTTTTGTCACTCCATGCATCTGATGAAGTGGGTTATAGCCCACAAAAGCTTATGCCCAAATAAATTTGTTAGTCTCTAAGGTGTCACAAGGACTCCTCGTTGCTTTTATTAATTATTTTAAATGTTATAAAATTACTATTCCCATTGAAAGTTCATTCCACAGCCATACTTTTTGATGATTTTTCTGTGAATACATTTGATTTGTGTACAGTTTATTTTGTATATTTTTAAAATTTAGGATAGTGTAAAATACCCAAACATGTCATATTGATGTTAGGAAATGAAAAAAAGTGGGTTTTTTTCTGGTTTGAAAATACATTGTTTATGAATTCAAGCTAATTGTAGTAAAAAAAAATTTAAAGTGATCAAAATATAAATGAAACAGTTTGAAATTATCGAAACAAAACATTTATTTACTTGAACCATTTTTTCTCCAGATTTTCAGTTTGTGAAAAAATTTAAGATTTTTCACTTTTTGTCCTGATTTGGGATGGGAATATTTTTTTGCAATCTCAAAACTTCTCACAGTGCAGGAAAATCATTTCCTGGTCTACTCTACCTCACTTCTGTGACTCTGTCCTCTTCTGGTTCTCCTCCTACTTCTCTTATCACTACTTCAGAATTTCCTTTGGAGGATCTTCTTCAGCCCCACCCCACCCCCACTCTCATTTCAACTTTCTGCATGGGTCCCACAGGGCTCTGTCCTGAGTCACCTTCTCTTCTCCTTCTACATCTTATCTTTGGGTAATCTCATCAGCAAACACAAATTCAGCTACTACCTCTATACTGATGACTCCTAGATCTATCTCTTTACTCTAGACCTGTCTCCTTTTGTCCAAACTAAAGGCTTAGCCTGTTTCTCTGACATCTCCTCATGGTTATGTAGCAATCATTTCCAACTCAATATGGCTAAAACAGAGCTTCTAATCTCTCCCCTCCCCCCACCTCTCCCAGACATCCTCATACCATCACCCTGTCTGTAGTTCAGGCCTATAACCTGGGAGTCATCTTCGATTCAAACCTCTCTCTAGATCCTCACAGCCAGGCTATGTCTAAATCATGCTGAAAGAATCAGCAAGAACTTCTCTAAGATATGGGCTTTCCTTTCTTGCAGGTAGAATGCTTGTCCAGGCTCTCATAACCCGTGTCTCAATTACTGCAACATTCTCCTTGACAAATACAGTCTTGCCCTACTCATATCTATTCAGCACAATGCTGCTAAGATAATTTCCCTAGCCCATTGTTTTGAGAACATTGCCCCACGCTTTGCATCCCTCCACTGGCTCCCCATTTTCTGTTGCATCAGACAGAAGCTACTTGGGTTAATTTACAAGGCCTTTCACGATCTCTCCTCACCATACCTAACACCTCATTCACTATCAAGTTATTGACTCCCACCTCCAATCAGGCCATGATGCCAGCCTCCATCGCCCACTTATTAAATTTTCAAACAAGAGCTTCTCCCACTGACATAGCTGCCACCTGTCATGCGAGGTGGAGTTACTAAGCTGACGAGAAAGCTCTCTCTCATTGTCAAAGAGCATCTTCATCAGTAGCGCTACAGTGGCGCATCTGCGCCACTGTAGCACTCGGGATGATTTAGTTGGGGTTGGTCCTGCTTTGAGCAGGGTGTTGGACTAGGTGACCTCCTGCAGTCTCTTCCAACCCTAATCTTCTATGAGTCTATGTAGCCTGAGTAATTTCTGGAAATTTCTATTACAGCCAGATAACATTAGCAAGTAGATTCTGTGTTTGTTTGTTTGACTTCTTTCGCCTGGACAGAATCTGGACATCAGGGCAAGGAAGCATATTTCCACAGTCCTACTGCCGATGGTTGGCATATTGGTTCTGAGTGTGTGGGCCACCCATTCTCAGAAGAGACTTTCTGGATTTGGAAGATACTCTGAACACAGACAATGAGAGAGGAGTGATGATTGTTGAGGGACGTAGGCCCTATTAGGGAGAAGAGGTCATGAGAGAAGGGTTTCCATTGGCATCATCACTCCACTTTCCATTGGGATGAAAGCTGGGGTTGTTAGGGTGCCTTTTCTTGGCAGGAGCCGAGTAAAGGGGTTGTTTGGGTTGGTGTTTATCTGCCTCTCCTGACAGGAGTAGAGGACTCCTTCTCTCTTTCTGTCCCTGCATAGCAGAGGGAGTGTGAGCTGCTGGAGCAGGAGCAGAGTTCAGTAACGGATAAGAACTGACCAGATGCTCATTCCCAATATACTGTGAACTCAAAAAGATTGAATTCTTCTCTTAGTTTTGAACACACATAGCCACATTTATCACTGGCATAAGCAGAACACACCATTGATTTCAGTGGAGTTGCTCTCATTTACACTTGTGGTGAATTTGGCCCACAGTGTTCAAATGAGTTTGAAATTAGGCAAAATATGTTCACCGAAGCGTGCTCACAGTAACTTTTGACTAAATTGCGCTTCTGTCCATTTTCTCAGGAGAGGCCATGTCTGATCATTTAGAAGTAGTATGTGACAACATTGAAACATAAATTATCTGATGAACTGCTTAGAACCATTAACTTAATATCAAGATCACCTTGTGAACACATTAATGAGCACTAATTTTCTGATGATTAAACTGCTTTAAAGTATCTGTGCACTCATACATCACAAGAATGAAGTCGCCACATCTAAAACATCCATTATTCATTATATTCCAGTACTGCATATTACTGTCCCCAAGTGGCTTCATGTTATAGGAACTTCTCTGACTAAATCAACATATGGCTTCAACTTTACTCTCTCACCTCACAGCACAATCTGTGCATTTATAGTAGTTTGAAATAGGTGTCCCCAAATCACAAATACCTTAATTAAGAATATAGTAATTCACTATCTTTAAAAAGTATAACATAATGGATATGATGACTGGATAATGAGCACTCAATATTTTAATCATATATGTAGTTTATTTTAATATATTACATATTAAAAAATTACTAGTTACAGGAAAACTCTAACCATTTGCTCAAACCACCAATCTCAGAATTAGGGATAGGGAAGCAGGTTGGGTAAAATGAAAATGAAACTTCTCACAAAGCACAAACTGAACTTTCATTCCAGCACGATTCAGCAAACCTTTCCCCATAGTTCATTTCACACCCTTCTATACGTCCTGGTTCCTTCAGAGGTAAAAAGGCCAGACGATTCTTGCATGCTTGCCAATATCTTGCATTAAAGCACTGCCTGATGGTGTGCTGTCTTCCAGCTCCTCCCCAAAACCTTAACTGCCAATAAATTAATTCTGCAACCTCTGCAGCCCCACATTAATTAATTCTGCACCTCTTGATCCCCTCCGTAAATTATTTTTGCACTGCTCCTGTCCAGTATCAGTTTTGAACCCATCCTGAGGCTTGATCATTTTGTGGAAAAAGTGTCAAAAGAAATGTACCATCTTTATGATTATTTTTGCACTGTTGCTTAGTGAGGTTTCAGCTGTGCTTGGAGAATGCCAATTAACTATTTGAGAGATGGGCTAAGGTTCTCAATAGCTGGATAAAACCAGCAGAGAGATGTTAGGCCCAATATTGGTGAGGCTTGCAAACCATGGTTAGACAGGAAATGATTAAACCTTCACTATTTGGATATTAACCACCTTACCAGTTATTGTCAGGACCGTCCACCTTCCCCAAAAACAGAGGCTTGTTGAAAAGGTACTGAATGGCCACCTCAGCTACACTTGGGTTTCACAGATGCCCAAGGACACTTGTTTTTCAGATTCTGTCAGTCCAGTGTCAAAGCAGGATGTTGGAACAGAGACTATTGATTTAAATTATTAGGAATCTCCTTCTAGCAAGGAGTAAGGGTAGAGGTTTGTCACAGAACTTAGTGAGCACCCCCTTCCACCACTCCCAAGGACTGCTGTGAGGAAAATCCAGGCTTTGTTGCTTTGGATTCACAGGTGCTTTAAGTTCTTGGAGCCTGAACAGAATCCAGCCACTGCTCAATCTTGGGGTCCCTAGGCACACTCTTGGGGCACAGACCTTCTATCTGGTATTCTCGTCTGAAAGGTAGAACCCACTGTTGAGCTCCCTCAGCCTCCTGTGTATTTAAACACACCCTCTCCCAGAACTCCACTTCAGGGTGTGATGATGCTGGTTTACATTTTAACTCTCTTAGGGGCATGCAGCAGTTATGAAGCCTATCACACACAGACTTTGCTCGGTGTCTAACACGTGTTATTTTATACTTAATCATGTAAGGCACAGGAGAGTACAGAAGATTTAAACCAATAAACATTACATGAATATTTCTACCTGAGTTTCCTCACCACTCCGGGACATTCTTTGGGCTGGGTCAGGCTTCAGTGCATGGTTCATGCTGCATTGCTTCTTTCTCCTGGAATAGAGGAAAATGGCCCCTGAGCAGAACCGCGATCACTCTCGTTACAGTGTGTATGGTAACACCCATTGTTTCATGTTCTCTGTGTATATAAAATCTCCCCACTGTATTTTCCACTGCATGCATCCGATGAACTGAGCTATAGCTCACAAAAGCTTATGCTCAAATAAATTTGTTACTCTAAGGTGCCACAAGTACTCCTTTTCTTCATCCCTTTTGAAACTTTCATTCTTCTCTGTCAGATGATGCCATTTTCAGCATCCCCACATAAGCACAAACGCCTTTGTTGCCAAGGTGACCTCCCCCTGCTAAACCGGTTCTTCTGGGTAGCGACCAGTTTTTAGTCTAGAGTGAATTTCTAGATTTCCTGTAGCTGAGTACTTAGTCAGCTACCCTCTAGTGTCAGCCCTGTATCTCTCTGTGTGGGGACTTCAGCCCAACACGGAGGCAAATAGGAAACAGAGAAGGCAAAAAAGCTAAATGTACCAGATGGAGTTTGTGGCCTGACACAGATCGAGTTCACATCACAATTCATAAATTGTACAGACATTCCCAAATCATCACAAGGGTCCACACGGTTTTTATTCGAACTTTCAGCAGCTTCTCATCAATAAAACACAGTATAGTGTTGTCACCTGTGGTTGGTAAAATCACACTACCAAAAAAATGTGTGTGTATCTGTGGGAGGGAAGAGCGATGTTGGACAGAGCCTAATGGACATAGGAGGACAAAGGAAAGGGACAGAAAGAAATTGGCAGATTTTAATTAATCTCTGTGCTTGGCCAGGGTGTTGATGGAGTCAGCATACACTAAGGGAACCTAGATCAGTACCCATTGCTAAACGGTCACATATACCTAGATGAAATAAGCTTTTCTAGGTCTTTAGCCTATAAAAGAAGGTAAATATACTATAATTAGAAATAAATTGGTTAAGCAGTGTTACTAAAATATTTCAACTTTGTTTCTGTACTTAGTTTTAGTTTTGTCTTTTTTCATTAACAAAAATCAAACTGTCGTGTGCCCCCATGGTATCATTTTTTCTCTACTATCTCAGTGTAGCATCAAAGTTTTGCGTTCTGTGTCTACACTTATACCACTACAGAGGCACAGCTACAGAGCTGCAGCTGCATTGCTGGAGCTCTTCAGTGTAGACAGTCACTACAGTGATAGAGCGGTTTCCCCATCACTGTAGTTAATCCACCTCCCTGGGAGGTGGTAGCTTGGGTCAATGGAAGAATTCTTCCGTCAACCTAGTGCTGTCTACACCAGGGGTCAAGTTGGCTTAACTATGTCACTCGGGGTGTGTGCTTTTCACACCCCAGGCGATGTAGCTGTGTTTAATGACTTGGCCTTAGTGATGTCCCTGATTTTGGTGCACATGTGTGGTCATGTTTCTCGAGGTCTTTCAAGCCTTCCTACTCACTGTTGTGCTTCCAGTTATGATGCTAATGAATATTTCTCTGCTGATTGTGTTAGGTTTATGTAGAATTCAACCTACACAAGGCTTGTTTTGTCACTTAAAACTCTTCTCTACTGATTTAGAGTTACCTACCTTTTGGAACATGAATCCCAATTTGTGCTGCAGGTTTCTAATCGGGAGAGCAATCTACAGCTGCTACCAACCGCTAAGAGAAGTTGCACACACACACACTCAATAAGGATATTGTTTTAACTCTTGTAGTAATGCTTCTGTATGTCTTTAATGTGCAGCCCCTGTGCTTCCTGGAGCATATCAACAAAGTCAGTCCCAAGGGTATGGATATATGCACCAGACCAGTATGTCATCTATGAGGTCGATGCATTCGCAGCCACATTCAGCAGGCTTGGTGAGTATTGAATTGAAAGAATCATTCTTTTCAGTGCACCCCCCTTTAGCTACTGGTAAATGTCTTATAAATATAAATCCGCTGGTAACCTTTGCAATCCCAGAATTGGGAACCTTGGGAAATAATCATTCTTCTGGATTCCTTCATATTGTACTTATTTTCAAATTAAAGAAATGCTTCATATGGTCCTAACTGCAGGTAAAATATGCATAGGATTAGGTGATGCAGAAAAGTAGCAAGAGATTTTTATCTCAAAAACTGAATGATGTGAATTTAGATATGTGCTCCAAAGAACAATGAAATTATCTACATTATTCATATACTCTAGAAAGAAGAAAATGTTGCGGTAGCACTTTTTCACACAATGAACTAAGTAATGAGGTTTCCATTTGCTGTTGTTTTTAATCTGTCTGATCAAATAGACACACAGAAATTTAAAGCTGGAGGGAATTTATAGTTCTAACAAGGCCATGTTTGTGCTTTTTGCAGGTGAACCTTGTTTTTTAGTTGGTATAGCTAGCTATGGTATTGGATGTCAATGAGGACTTACAAAAGATTTCTGAAAATTGGACTTGTGCATATTTGTTTGCTGCTTTGATTTCTTAAGATTTTTTTTTAAATTACTAACATTTTTAACATTTCTTATTGTGGTAGTGACTAGAGCTCCATTGTTTTTTTAGCTTAAGACTATCATAAATGTCAGCTTTGGTTTTCCCTTTTCTTTTCTGGCAGATCTACAGGATATTTCAGAGGATGTATTTTTGTTAGCTCTCTCACCTTAATTGAAGTCGCAGGATGTTGACTCATTAACAAAGATTAGGGCTGACCAGAAAATGGAATTTTAGTTCCATGAAAAAAATTTAGTTTTCAGAAGTGTTTTCGTCCCAAATCAGGAAAAAAATGCTAAAAACTAAGACATTTTCACAGAACTAAAATGCAGCTATATTTTGTTTCAAAAACACCAAAACGTTCCCCCGGCAGAAACATTTTGGTATTTCAAACCTCAGTGTTCTGCCCAGCTGCCTGTCCAGCAAGACAACTGAGCAGCCAACTAGCAAGGGAGCTGGGCAGCCTGCCTGCCAAGCAGACAAACTGGTACCTAGGCAGCCCACCTAGAGGGCTGCAGAGGAAACGGGAACCTCAAGAAGCTGTGCAGCCTGCCTGTCTGCCAGGCAGGAAATTGGGGAACTGGAGATTCCAGGGAGCCTAGAAATCTGACAGCCCACCTGGCAGGCTCCCAGGGCTGTCTGGCTCCCTGGGTGACTGGCTCCCTAGCATCCTGATTAGTGGCCTGCCAAGCAGCCCAACTTAATTTCATAACTTTCACTTTCTTGGCGCTTATTATATCAGCACTTCTCTCATTCTCCATTCATCGTAGCTGCTGTCTACTCTAGAAATTGTAAGGAAATCTTCAACCATTGCACGAGCATTGTATAGGTCCAAAAGATGGGAATTCCATTGTTGACCATCCGCCAGCGTTTCCAATACCATGTTCTCTTGAACTGCTTAGAGCAACTGTAACTGACATGGACCCCACTCTAGCAAAGCTGATGGAACTACTAACAAGCTTAAAGTTAAGCAAGTGCTTAAGTGATTTGCTGCATGGAGTCATGGTGCTGAAAACTGCTGGAGCTGGCAAGTCACCTACACTAAGGCTCTCAGTATTGCTAACAGCTGGGCCGCTGTGCTAGTTAGCAATGATGGGAATGGTTTGTTAACATTCTCACAAGGTTCAGATCAGAAAGCGCTAGGCTCCATTTGGCTGTTTGAAAAGTGGAGATCATTACAAACAGTTGAGATCATTCCAAAGCCTTAAGGTAATTGCAAGGTTGTTGGAAAGCAAATTCCATAATCCCAGTTGGTTTTCCTTTATAGTTCTGTGTGCAAAGCACTGTTGCATCTGCCATGGGTGACGACAGGCCAAAATGGAGAGCAGTCTTAAACTGATGGTTGAATACATGTATCAGACCACATCTGGCCTGTAAACTGGGAATATTACAACTGTGCTTCAGCCCTTATATGCAGATAACTTTCATTGCTATCAGTGGGTGTTTTGTGTATACAATGACTGCAGATTCATGCCTTTGATGGGATACCGGATAAAGGGAGTCAAGTTTGACCCACTTTACAACTGCCCCCACATAACCCCTTTCTTATGCTCTACTGTGCTTTCAGTATCTGTTTAACTTACTCTTGATTAGAGGAATAATTCACTTAAATGCATTTTTAAAATCCCTTATTTGAGTCATTTAAACTACACTCTGAAGCGATATTAGGTACTAAATGCTAACTGGATTATTACAGAATTTTTTTCCTGACAGCCATTTACCACCTAATTAGGTCTTAAAGCCATAAATTTGGGTATCTCAGCAGCATTAGGGGCCCTAATAAATTTTTTTAAAATATGGAGTTATCTGCTTGTCTTTACAACTTTGCAGCACTGTGATGCTATCAAGCTGGTTAAAAGGAATCACACGCCAAAGAATTAAAATGCATGTCAAATGGCTGATTCCTTTATGAGGTCTCTGCTCACGGCACATGTTAAATGGATTAAAAGCTGGCTAATTGATTGGTCTCAAAATGTAACTGTAAACAGGGAATTGTCATTGAGCAAGTCTGTTTCCAATGGGGTCCCGCAGAGATCCGTTCTTTTGCCCTGTGCTATTTAACAATGATCTGGAAAAAAACATAAAATCGTCATAGATAAAGGTTGCAGCTGACACAAAAATTGGGGGAGTGGGAAATGAGGAAGAGGGCAGGTCACTGATTCAGATCAATCTGGATTGCTTGGTAAAGTGGATGCAAGCAAACAATATGCATTTTAATATAGCTAAATGTAAATATACACATCTAGGAACAAAACATTTAGGCGATACTTAAAGGAAAGGAGGACTCTATCCTGGGAAGCAGAGTCACTGAAAAAGATTTGGGGGTCATGGTGGATGGTGGATTTGGGGGGTCATGGTCTGAGTTACCACAGAAAATTCTTTCCTGGGTGTCTGGCTGGTGAGTCTTGCCCACATGCTCAGGGTTCAGCTGATCGCCATATTTGGGGTCAGGAAGGAATTTTCCTCCAGGGCAGCTTGGCAGAGGCCCTGGGGTTTTTTCGCCTTCCTCTGCAGCATGGGGCATGGGTCACTTGCTGGAGGATTCTCTGCACCTTGAAGTCTTTAAATCACAATTTGAGGACTTCAATAGCTCAGACATAGGTTGGGGTTTGTTACAGGAGTGGGTGGATGAGATTCTGTGGCCTGCATTGTGCAGGAGATCAGACTAGATGATCATAATGGTCCCTTCTGACCTTAAAGTCTATGATTCTATGGATAATCAGCTGAACATGAGCTCCCATTGTGATGCTGTGGCCAAAAGAGCTAATGTGATCCTTGCATGTATAAACCAGGGAATCTCGAGTAGGAATAGGAAGGTTATTTTAACTCTGTATTTGACACTGTGTCGACCACTGCTGGACTACTGTGTCCAGTTCTGGTTCCCACATTTCAAAAAGGACATTGATAAATTGGATAGGGTTCAGAGGAAAGCCACAAGAATGATTAAAGGATTAGAAAACATATCTTACAGTGAAAGACTCAAAGAGCTCAATCTATTTAGCTTAACAAAGAAAAGGTTAAGAGGTGACTTGATTACAGTCTATAGGTACCTACATGGGGAGCAAGTATTCAATAATGGGCTCTTCAGTCTAGCAAAGAAAGGTATAACATTGCTACCCAGTATTTAACCCGTAAGTTAGTTTTCTGCTGCACAATGCGTTCTCCCTTACTCTGGCATTCACAGCTCTTCTACAGATAATCCATTTAGAAGGCAAAGTAGAAGTGCAGGACCATTAAATCTGTTTCTAGCATGGAAGCAGGAATAAGGAAACACACCTTACTGTAAGTCTATGATATATGACCCACTTAGGTATTTCCTGCTGGTGGAACTTCCATCTGTGCTGAACTTAAATTTTCATTTTTTAAAAATGTTAATTATCTAGACCATGTGAACATGAAGCAGTCTAGTGTTATCTTCCTGAGTTGGTAGGCAGACAGCTTGACAATATCCCCTTGATAGAGCTTATTGGGTGTTCACTCCAAAAGCCAACATACTGGCCAACATCAACTGTTTTTTTTTACCTTTGATCATATCAGCAGAAACATCTAGCTAACATTGCTGGATATAGTGAGAAATGGAAAAGAGCTCTTAGGTGAGTGGGATACTGTTTGTGATTCCTGAGCTGCTCTTGGCTTCTGCCAAGAAGCTAGGAAGGAAAAGGAAAGTAGAGAACTCATATGACTTTTTTAAATTAGCAGAACCTGCAGTTTCAGTAGCATTTGGGGAAATTTGGGGAAGGTTCATTCTCCAGCTAAAGTATAACAATCATCTTGCCCATCAAGGCTTAGTGGGAATCCGTTCTCTATGAGTCTAAAGCCACTTTTTAATCTTTGATAGCTGACAATAGTACCAATATATGTATATGAAATAAATATTAAACTTAGGAAGGGAATGTAGTTGACACAGGAGTAGAAGCACTGTGACATTTAGTTAACAAGATTAGTTTGCACTTTATTTATTTGGATTTACATTAAAAAGAGCCTATTGGTGACTGTGGATGCCTTTGCCATCTATTAAAAATATAACTTCAACCCTTATCCCAGCCTTAACCCTAGTATAAACAAGTGTAAACCCAGCTATCCATAAACATTCATGTGAGCAAAATTTTGCTCACAAAAAGATAAAAGAATCACAAATACTTAGTATTTGTGCATGAATACTCATGTACATTTTATGTGTACATGAATAGTGGTACAAATATGTACTCACATGAGCATTCCCACCACAAATATTTACCCAGTCATCATGAAATCTTATCTTCACTAGGAACAAAAAGGTGTGTTCTTAACTCACGTTAGCTAACTTGAGGTGGAATCGTAGTAAAGGTTTGTAGTGTTCATGTGAGGTGGCAGGTCAAATTAGCTAACGTGAGTTAAGAACACGTCTTTTCTCTTAGTGAAGACACAACCCTGTTTGGGATCATCCAAGCAGGACAGAAACAGTACCATGTGGTTTGGATGGCCAGTCATGCAGCATGGATAATTAACTATGGGTAGTGAATACACAAGGCATCAGTAATGGTGAATATTTCCAGAGCGAAATGTGGTTGCATGGTGTATGTAATGCATATGTTCATAAAAATCAGTCTCATGACTGAATTTGCTGAATAAATTATTTGACACAAATAGTCCATCCAGTTCTATTCAGCATATATCTCTTAGATAGTATAGACTGCACTCTCTCTGCATGTGGGTTTGAATTCTATAGTTCAGCTTACTAAAGATAGTGCTGTGTGTATATGTATGAGGCAGAGAAGCAATGTCTGTCAATGGTGGATTCTTCATGGCCCTGTTTCTTTTCCTTCAACAGAGAACATACAGAGCTATGTATGACTACAGTGCTCAAGATGAAGATGAAGTTTCCTTCAGGGATGGGGACTATATCATCAATGTGCAACCAATTGATGATGGCTGGATGTATGGTACAGTTCAGAGAACTGGGAAAACAGGAATGCTTCCAGCAAATTACATTGAGTATGTTAACTAATTTTTGTCCCTAGTCCTTTGAGCTTTATTCTGATTTACTCAAAACTTAACCTTTTGAAACAAAATACTCAGAAGAAACTTTTAAGACCCCATGTTCATTACTTTATCACTAATATAACAATTTGATGTAAGAATCACAATCTGACATACATATCCAAACAGTATTGCTTATAATAATACTTTGTAAGAACAAAAGACATATGTGAAAGCCCGGTGCTGCCTATTATGTAAAGGTTTCCATCCCTTAGCTATAAAGGAGAAATGTCTTTTTCTTAGATTCTCGTTTAAACGTAACCATAACATGGATTCTTTTCTTATGTCACTTTAAGATCACAGGAGGCTAATACTTTCAATTTAGTATCACATTCTAATAATTTTTAAAGCTGTTTAACATAGAGCATTTAATGTCCCAATAAAAATGATGACTGGATAATTCAGCCTTTTAAGTAACAGCAGATAATGTGCTGGTAAAAATCCTACTGCCCAGCAGCCTTACAAGAAACAAAGGTCTGTCTCTTGACAGTGAAAGTTCCCAACTCTCACTTGCCCACACAACCGCACTCATTCCTGGGTCTTACACTGGCTCTCCTTCATGTCTGTGCCCTTATCTCCTGTCAGTTTTACTTGCTTCCCAATCCATCAGTTTTGATTGTGCCTTGATTCATGGCAAATCTGTGTTTTCCACAACATATTTCCCACTGGCACTGTTCAGAGTGCAGAGCCAAATTGCCACCTCTTGTTTCCCTTAAATAATAATTGAGAGACCAGGTGGGTGAGGTAATATGTTTCAATGGATCAACTTCTGTTGGTGAGAGAGACAAGCTTTTGAGCTTACACAGAGCTCTTCTTCAAGCTCAAAAGTTTTCTCTCTCTGACAAACAGAAGCTGGTCCAATGAAAGATATTATCTCACCCACCTTGTCTCTCTAATATCCTGGGCCTGACATGGCTACAGCAACACTGCATACATTAAATAATACTTAACATTTAGATAGCAATGTCCATCTTCAAAGCACTGTACAAACAATTTCCATTACATCCTTTATCCTTAACTATCCTGCTGTAAATAGCCAGTCTTAGGGCTATATACTATGTGGCCTCATGAAGCTTATAGCTACAGCCTTCATTCTTCCCACAAGTGACTTGCTTAATGTCTGCTTTGGTGATAAAACTGACATGTACCCACCCCTGCTGCAAGGGAGTCCTGCACCTGTGTAGAAAAGTTGAGAGGAGCTCTGATTTTATGATATGTTACAGTTCAATGGCCTATTGCTTGAGTTCCTTCCAAAACACTGGCTCTAGTTGTGACATCACTTGGTTGTCCAAAAGTGGGTTATATGTTCACCGAATGATTAAAGAAGGACAAACATCATTGACTGCTATTGAGTTTATTTTTTTCTCATAGCTTCCACCAAAGCAAAAACTAAACAAACAAAAATCCTACCACTCTCATTCCAGCTTCCTCCCCAAAACCAAAAAGAGGAAAAGCTGGTGAATATTATGAGGCAGTCAGCAAAAGGAAAGCTATATATTATGTTTTAGCTCCTAAGATTGATCTTTAGGTCCAACCAAGTTCTTTATTCCTGCATAAAAAGTACTTTGATTCCAGGATTCAGTACCAAAAATGGAAATATTATTGTCCCAAATTGTTTATGCAAAAGATTCCATTTTGGCTTTCTAATACTTCTCTTCCACCTTAAACTCCATTCAAAGTAAGAGGAAAAAGGAAAACTAAAGTGAGTATATTCTCTTTCAACTTTGGATCAGCTAAGCCATTAGTAGGAAACAGTATAAACATTACAGGCCTGATCATTCTGTTACCCACAAACTGCGAGGTATTTTATTTCTGTTGTCCATTGGCTTGTGGTCAAGACTGAAGGATCCAGGTGTGATTCTAATCATTGGGGCACAACAGCTAGTCGCAATATCACGTGGCCCTGATCCTGCTCATTGAGCAGGATACAGTATTCCTCCCTTGCCGTTCTCTTACAGGATCAGGTCCTAAGTCAGAGGGAGCACAAAATCATGTAGTGTCATGGGCGAGTTGGTGCATGTGTGTGTGTGTGTGTTTAAGGAACAATTTTTTTTTCTGTACTCAGATGTGAATTAAAGATGGTAGCCATTTAGTAGCCATCCAGAGTTTTGAAGCTGCACTGGCCTTCCTGTATGTTTTAGTTTTTAAAAATTGAATTAAATTTATGCTGTGTTTATAGAGAATTTTCTATTTCTGATTTCAAAAAGTCAGCCTGCCTGCATTATTTCATTTAACAATAATGAAGGAAGGCAGTAAGTATTCATTATGTTAAAAGCAACCCACCAGTGCAAGACACCTGCCAATTCTGCTTTGCACACAGTTAAAAGGCAGCAAGCTCCTTCACTTCCATTGTATTGTTAATAAGGGAGAAAATCCCATGCTGCAAGACAGAGAACAGTACATTTCTAGGATTGTGTTTTTTTTTAAAAAAAAGAGTAGACCATAAATATTGAAAAGTAAGTGGGACAAGTGTATTTTCTTGTCAGACAAAGAATTTCATGGGTGAAGCTCCCCAGCAGAAATTAACTTCAGAGAGTGGTTAGAAGCAAGAAAAATGACTCTGTAAATCTGAAACCTTGATCTTCCATATTAGGCACATCTGTTATAACTACACTGTGGTTTTAAAATTCTGCAGAAGCCTTGGGAGTTTTGTACATGGAGCAGCTGCAGCAACAGGCCCTTATTCTTTATTGGTATCTTCCATGTCAAATTTGCTAGCTTGGCAAGTCAAACAGCTTCATTTAAATTCCGGACACTTTAAGCTCAGCCTAAATGTGATCTGAAAAGCCGTCTATGTCTGTATCAGTCATCATCACCAGCCATCAGTAACAGGGGGAAGAATTACAATTTATAATGGTTGGAAAATTTTTCTGATGATGTCTGAGGCAGAACTGGATATCATTTGCTGCTGTGGTCTTGTACTAGCTCTGAAGTGCTGACAATGGCAAAAATAAGTTGTCAGTATGCTAAAGAAATATGAATCAGAAGAAACATAGGGAGCACATATATATAGCATCAAGTTGCCATTTTTAGTGTCTTTGAAGACAGACAGACAAACCCATAACCACACTAGCATTCTTCTCAGCTTGGGAGAGGGATATCTAACATTATGTATGGTAACAAGCTAAATCAGGAAATAAACATTTTATCAGGTTAGAAGACTATGATATGCTAAACAATGGAAATAAAACTACCTTTATGAATGTGAATATCCTATAGCCTGGCAAAGCACCTAAAGCAATTTTCAAAATAAAAAACGGTCAAGAAAACAAAAGAGTATGTGAATCCTGTTTCTCTTGAGAATGGTATATCAGCATAATTAATGTGCTCAGTTTAAAATGATTCATTTGCGTAGTAAATTTTTTGTAATGCATGCTTTTAGTAATTTTTGTTCATTTGGAATGGTTTTCTGGTTTTTGATATCTGGGAAAATGAATTCTAATTATAGAGCACTGTTGTTAGCGGTGGTACCCAATATACAAAGTGATTAGGGCCTGGATATCAAAATGTTTTATGAGAGCTACAACTTGTAATCCATAGATCCTCAGTTCAACCACCACAATTTGTAAGTACAATTCTTACAAGGAGTTTGTGAAGCCCTGCTGATATACTGTGGAGTGTTGGGAGAAGTAAATGCCAGATACCGCTTTTTCCACCTTTAAATTGTCTGACAAGCAAGGAAGATAAAACCTAATTCTTTTATTTTACCACAGTGTATCACCCTTACTTCGTACATTGCACACATGAACAGCATCTGACTGGGGAGGGAAATAAGTAAATTCTGGACACAATCATCTCAGAATTCCATAATTCAACTTGGAGTTCACTCATCCCCATTCAAGTGTTAGAAAAATAAGGGCACTGTAATGTGCTATTATTCTTCAAGAACACAAGTATAAATATAATACAGTATATAAGATAGTAATACAGGGCATCTTGCTGTTCATTATACATACATCCGCATTTAGCCTTTTTCTAAACAAAGCTACGATTATGAATACTACAGTAGTAAAGTTCCATTATAGCACATTCGTATTTAATATTGAAATGTGCTTCTCGTGACCACAGTGACTACCACACACCAGTTAAGCAAGGTTAGGGCTCGACAGTGAATCACTTTAATGGATTATATTCTTGATATGTGTGTCCTTCCTAAAAGTTCCCTGGGGACTTGGAAGGCCTCTAGTGCTTGGCCGAGAAGCTAATTTTAGTTTTTATTGTACGGTGATGGTACATCACCTTTCCTTATAAAACAACCAGAAACACAGAAGTGTTGGGCAGAATGTGATATAAAGAATAAAATCTGCTCAATTTGAACTATTTTGAATAACATTCTGTATGAAATATGGTATAAGATGTAGTTAGTAAATATTTAAATACCACACAGAAACAAGCTAAAGATGCTTTCTAAACATAGATCTACATACAACTACATACACTCTAGTGCTTTGTGCTGGCAAGAGCAAACTGCTGGTGAGTTAAAAGGATAAAACATTCTACAGTGCTTTAGCAATCATTCTCCAATCTTTATACCATAGAAACCACACCTCAAATCTCATCACCCCTCTGAAAGAAAATGTGGAGCTATATTTCTTTCTTTAATTGCCTGCACCACTACAGTATATTCAAATGAATTTCATATGCTTTTGTGTCTGATATATAGCGTTTGCATATTGTATCTAAGTTGTAATCCGATTGCTGTTGAAACATTTTTTTTTATTTTAGAAGGAAAATAAGTTATATACTGTAGCATTACAATCATATCTAGTTCAATATTACAAGTTGCTAAACCATCAGAAAGCAGCACTGACTGTATTAACGTTGATTAGCATGGTGTGGAAACTCTCTCAGATGTTGGTTTTTGCAGTGTGATATAAAAAGCAAAAATGAACCGCTGCACAATTTAGCTTATATTTGCTTAAAAGTGTGTAGAGTTCTAGTTACTTTGCAAAACTGTATGTTTTTTGGGAGTATACGGTTATGAAGGAAACACTTGTTTTTTTCAAAGGATGGGGATTATTACTGGATCATATGATGTATCAACATAATTTGGCTTTTGTTATGCAAAAAGTTAACACCAGCTATTAAAATATATTTTAGTAGAAATGCTTTAATTCCTGTTTTTCCTCTGCACTGTGAATCTTTAAACCTGGGTGGACTAGAGCAACATTCATGCTGCCCAAAATATTAACCTATGCAAACTAGTTCACATTTTATTTGATGTCACAGTGGATGTAACATTACAGAATTTATTCTGCATAACATACAATGGCATTGAAATAAAATATTAAACCTAGGATTATGTATGTATTATGTTCATAAACAAAACACATCAAAACTACCATACTCATTGATATAGGTTACACAAGTTAATTGTTTATTGCTTCAACCAAGGATGCTTTGTATTTTCAAACATGAATGAAGAATATAGCCAGATTTGGCTCAAGTTTGGTCACTAAATGTGTTTTCCTAAAAATGCATTTTGTTTCCTGCACTTTTCAGGAGGTTAACATGCTTTCTTCAGGTTGCATTTGGAATCCATCAACATAACATTAATTTCACATTTCATCACCCTTGATTTACTTAAATAAATGCCGGTAATAAGTAAATGGAGTCCTCTGATCTGACTCATATTGGCTGCTGTTCCTTGAATTGGTGGGTGGTTAGGCATGTTCTCATTACAGCATATTGCCAACCAAAACAAATCGGATTACTGTCTTCCTTAGGTTAATTCACACCAAATCAAATCAAGGGCATTTGCTCACTTTAATTCACTTATATTAAATTACTTTAAAAATTCCAAGAATAAATTTAATTTTAAAAAAATCACAATATAGTGTATATTGGATCTGCTAAAACCATCCGGTAGTAACACGTTACTTTGCCTAGTTGTGAGTTTTATTTATTGCAGTATTAAATGCATAGTCCTATCCTCTCCAATGGAAACTTTCAATGTTTAGAAACTATTATTTTTAAAAGAAGAAAAAAATAGGCTATTAGCAGTGAACGAATAGAAATGAAGCAGGCGAATGGTATGCTCCAGGAATTATTTTGGGAAAGTTCAACGTCCATGCTATGTAGGAGGTGAGACTAGATGATGACAATGGTCTCTTCTGGCCTTAGAACAGAAATCCTCAAACTTTTGAGGGCCGAGCCCCCCCAGTTCCCTCCCGGAGCTGGGAGAGGCTGGAGAGGGGGCGACCTGGACAGAAGTAAGGGGGCCAAGGCTGGGGCCGCAGGGATGGGGCTGGGGACTGAGCTGCGGCCTGGGGCGGAAACGGAGTCGCAACTAGGCTGTGATGGGAGCCTGTAGCTGGGCCTGCGGCAAGGTGCAGTTTCGCACCTGGCCCCCGCCCCTTCCTGCTTCCAACCTTGGTCCCAGGCAGGAGTGAAGCCACAGCTAGGCCCCAAGCCACGTGCGGAGCTGTGCTGAGGCTGGAGATGGGGCCAGGCATGGGGACGGGAGCCAAGGCAATGGCTGGGGGCGGGGCCAGAGCAGAGCTCAGGGCAGAGACGAGCTGGGTGGCGCTTCCCCCCCCACCATGGGGGCTGGCCCAGACCCGCTGCCTCCCCACCGAAGGTATTGCCACACACACCCCAGGGGGGCGCACCCCACACTTTGGGGACCCCTGCCTTAGAATCTATGGAGAGCTGGTATGTATGTTCCAGCCAAGTAATACATGCTTCCCACTGTACGATGTTTCTCAGTGGAAACATACATTATAGTTTTCTATGAAGTTTCATAAAGTGTAGTGCATGGATTCTTCCCTCCATAAGGCTTTTGTATATTAGGGATGCCCTGATACAACGAACGCCTCCTTTTATGCTGTAGCACACATCACTTTCCAATGGGAAAATCATTATGATCCGCCTAATCAGAGTGCATGTAACTTGTAAGTCCAGTGTATAACCTGTTAAAGCAGCTGGAGCACCAGAGTTTTTCTCTCTCTATCTTAAATATATCACTCAGACACAGATCAGGCCCTCATTCAACAACATCATGTCCAAGAAAGCACTGGAATGAAGAAACACGTCAAGTTCTCCATGTCTTCGTTGCCTCCACAGAGTCGCACTACCGAAGCCATTCTCCTCGCCATGTGCCACAGAACTTTTTAGAGCAGTAGCTACCAATTAGAGGGCATGCACAGATCTCTTGAGTGAACGGTATATAGATTGTAGCGCCACTGAAGTTTGGCTCGGCAGCCCCTATGTGAAGGTGCTGCTCAGCCAAAACTACATGATGCTGCGACCCCAGAAGCCAGGTTTCAATGCTGCTCAGGTTGGGGATCCTCTTGAACTGCCCTTTTTTCCCCCACTTCCAGGTGTACCTGTCCCCCAATTGGTGCTCCTGCCAAAGGTTCGCACCATGCGTAACATGCATATGGCTGCAGGCACCATGTGGGAATTGGGGGTGTGGGAAATTGTTATTGATTTTGTATTGCCACAGCCCTTGCCTAAGATGGCAGATCCATCTAAAAAAGTGTGGCTTAAAGAATGTTTCTTTGCCTTGTTTCATACAAACATACAGATTTTTTTAAGTTAGCTCAGTCTGTAGATATGTTGGAAGCTGTCTGGTGTTCACTATCTGTGTAAAGCACAGCCAAGAGAAAAGAGGGAAATGCCAACTTTTTCTCAACGTTATTCAAACATTTAAAAAAAACCCAAAGTCTCAATACTATTCTTTTTCATACCTGTTAATGTCAAAGGATTCAGAATTAATTCTATAGGGAATTGGGACTTAAATTGCCGAAAAATCCCTAGTGGTTTAAAATCCATTTTAGCTTTATAGTTTGAGACACACAGACAAAGAAGGAAAATTAAAGGGAAGGTATTTCTATGATCTGGTGACTATGGTTTACTCTTTTCCCAAACGAAGGTAGCTGAGCATTGCTCAGGTTGTAGAAAACCTCCAGTTGTACAGATCTAGTCCAAATAACACTTGAACCTATTTCCAGGGACTAACAGGATTTCATAAAGTTACTGTACACTAGATAGTTTACTTACTGGTTACAAGCATATGTTTGAGAGAAGCTAAAACTCTGCACTGTAAAACCATACATATGTATGCATACATATAGTATACAGTTTTGTTTTATATAAAAATACAGTAGATTATTCAAATGAAAACATACTATGATCAGATGTGTCATTCTAGAGAGAGCAGAGGGTACACTGGATAGGACTCTGATATATGGTAGGCATTGATTTGATTATGGAGGCAAACTGGGGGTTGATATTCGAAGAAATGCATTACGCTTTAGCAGTCCCTGATTGCTTATTACAAATGATAACATAAAATTCCTCCTCCTCCCTCCTGCATGGTGTTGGTAAAATGTACATTTTCATGGAGTGGCCTGTTCTTATACCAGAGAGAACTGCTGGGTATCTGTGCCCACTTGCTTTTAATGGTGGGAACGTACACACATCTTTCTGAGCATGAACATCTGGTCCTTAAAATCCAGTTTCACATCAGTTTGGACTAGATGACCTTTTGCGGTCCTTTCAGCCCTACATGATTCTGAACTCCCAGTCTCTCTGCCTTCAGCAGCAAGCTGGCTGCTTGTGCAGTTCTTTGTTTCTACCAGGAACTTTTCTATGTCTACCCCGTGCCACCCCCACTACTTTCTTCCCTGCCATCCTTATAGCCTATGGGATCCAGTCACTTTGGCTTTGGATGGCCTTAGGGGAGAAGCCTTCAAGAAGTGTTTCAAGACACCAAGAGCAGTTTTAAGTTGTTAGAAAAAGTGCCAGCTCTCATCAGCAATAATAGCTGAGCACTTTGAAGAACCAGTTCATCACAACAGCATTTGGCCAGCTGACACCATTTGAAACCTCCATGAAGTTCCTCCATAGCACACGCTCAGCCTGTTGCCACCCAATATGGCCTTCCTTTCCTCCTCTATGAAACCTGTTTCATAAACAGTCCCTCAGATCCAGTGCCCTGTGTCTCTCTAGCCATACTGACAGACACCCCTCTCTCCTATACAGCCCCTTTTGGGACTCTAGATTCAGGATAGAAACCTTAGTTTTGTTCCTCCAGGATTTTTTCCCTCAGAACCCTTTGTGTTCAAAGCATCTCAAAGAGGCCTACTTATAGATGTCTAGTCACCCAGCTCACTACAAGTTGCTATGCGTTTGCTTTGACTAAACACTACCAGTATACAGCCTCCTCATTTGTCCTTTCATTGCCTCTCCCTCCTCCCGCTGTGTGGTTTCCAGTTGCTGATGACTGTGAGAAAGGAAGACATCCATATTTTTCATGATCTGAAAGACTTCCTAGTCAAGCTGTGCTCTTCCATCTTTCTCAAACTCATCTCAATCAAGTTATCACTTTCCTCCCTGATCATGGGTTCATCACCAACTGTTAGAGAAAAATCTCTGTTTCTCTCTCAGGATCTGATTTACCAGACAGTCAGATTCACGACTCAGAAGGACCTAGTCCTCCTTCCATCCAGCAAAGTCTCTAAGATCTAGGACATGGTTCCAGGCCTGCTTTCCAACTATGCAGATCACGGGTCCAGGCCTGCTTTCCAACTATGCAGATCACAAATGCTCACCTCTGCAAACACGGTACAGAGAACCATATTATGTATTGGGACTTCTTCTGTTTATGGGTGGAATGTGAGCCCCTCCTTCGGGAAGGCTAGTCACTTGGTCCTGCCCCTTCTGCCCAAGGCCTGCCCTTACCGCCCCACATCCGCTAGAGCCCTGAGAAACCCCCCGTGGCCAGAGGAGCCCCGGCCAAACCGCCCCAGGCTGCCAGCCAGCACTAGGTCGCTGGCCGGCCCCAGTACCGGCTCCAGCACCAGCCCGCTAACTGCCCTCAGCGTCAACTCCAGTGCCGGGTTGCCCACTAGCCTCAGGGCCAGCCTCAGCTGCCTGCTGGCCTTCTGCAGGAGCTGAGCTCCCGCCATCTTAGTGGAACATGTGTAGGGCCAGGCTTGGCTTAGCCTCCTCTGGCCTGTTATACCCACTGCCAATGATTCCATTCCTAATCATCCTCAATTTGAGTTTATAAGGAGGAGTCGCTTGTCTGACCTGAATACACTTGACCAAAGTCCAGGGTCCCTGGGATGGTGGCTATTGCAGAAAAATCTGACATCTGGGAAACCTCTGATGTATCTCCTCCCCCCAACCAGAATCACACTGACATGGATCCACATATGGACACCAGATCCTTGTTGGCCTATGGTGCAAGTGTGAATTGAACCCAAGTATCAATGTTTTAGAGCTAAGAGTGGTGGGTCTAGCAATTCAATACATTCTCATCTTCATTTCTACTCCAGCATTTCAAGCAGAAATCAACGATTGCAATAAGCTGATTATCACATCTGCATTAGGGCTCTACACATCTTTTCAAAGTAGAGACAATCCATTGGGCCATCTTGGCCACTTGAGTCCAAGGATAGTTAAACAGATAGGCAGACTGGCTCAGCAAAGGAACCCTATACCAAGGTAATCCTTCAATTCTGGCCTGTATGTTCTCAAACCATAACCTCCCTTTGTGTACCACTTTGGCATGCAGTTCCTCATCTATTGCTCCAAGCATTGACTTTCAGGCATGGAGGACAGATGGATTCTCAATCAACTATATGCCTTCCCTTCTCTCCATCTTCCCTCAGAGGTAGTGGAGAAAATCCTGGAGACCTAGCAAAGGTCATTCTCTTTGCTTCCTTTTGGTCCTGAAGACCCTGGTTCTTCATTCTGCTTCAAAATGTCCCTCCCCAACACAGTGGCCTTTCCACCCTGAGGACCATTTATAAATAGTTTTTCGTCAGTGATACAGAGCTTAGGTACAGGTGTTCAAGTTTCAGTCCTTGAACACTACATGTTACTGGCTTTAAAGACACCTTTGCAGTTCATCCTTATGTCTCTCACTTCTTCAACACCTTCTCATGTCTCAAACTAGCTATCAGGTGTCTGGTAGCTAAATGGAGTCTTACTTTGGTCCTTTGTGCTTTCTGTTAGCCCCTCTTCAAACCATTGGAAAGGTTTTCCTCTACTTTCTCACTATCAAAGTCACATTCCTTGAGGTGGTTACCTCTGTGAGAAGGGGAAAGGTCAGTAAAGTAGGAGCACTTTACTTCAAATAACTCTTCCTTCATGCAGCTCCCCAAATAACACACAAAATGTATTCTCCATTGCAAGTCAGTCAGGTAATTGTTCTTTATTCTGCCTGTGCACCCATCCTACCAAAAAAAAAAAATCTACATTGTCTGCATGTGGTCAGAGGTCACAAATTCTGCTCAGACAAGACAGCCCTCCTCAAAAGGTATGATGTGTTTCTGGCCTATGTTTATAGTAGAATGTCAACAAGGAACGTCTACAATCTCCAGATTGATCATCGTACCTATCAGAGAATCCTATGATTCCAGAACATGGCAGCTGATCCACTTCACTGAACAGAATGTTGTAAATGTATTTAGCCTGTAGGGTGTACATTGGTTTAATCTAGAATGCCCTCTATGATTTGAAAAACTGTTTTCCTTTGGATTCTGTGCTCCTTCCACTAGGTCCACTAACAGTCCTGTGGGCCAAAACTAACAGGACCTCCTATGAAAATTGTAAAGCTGCTTCCTAGGATCCTCTTGCTGTGTTTGCCAGGCTTTACAAAGCGGACAAGGTGGCCACTGCACACACTTCCTTTGGGCACAGGAGCTTGCAGACCATCTATTCTGTTTACTTTGTTAGTTTTATATTTTTGTTGTTCAGTATTATATAATTTCCAGTTGTTTGAACTAAATTTTTTCTTCTGTCATCCCTCTCTGTTGTTCTACTGCTTTCTGCTTTTCAGCTCTGCTCTCCAGATTGGCAGAGGACCATTCCACAAGAATAGACCTGATCTGTCTCATGGAATGGCCTTTTGCCCATCTGGACATCCCTTTCCTGGGGCTTGGTTTTGTTAGTTTTTTCTAATAATTCCTCCAGGTTTTTACCCTTCTCTGGAAGCATGTGGGTGTTTGGTGCTCTTAAGGGTCAGGACCTGGCCTTTGGGGGGAGAGATTTGCACATTCCTGCTACCAACAGCAAGGGCAGCAGAGCTACCCCACAGTTCTCTCTGGCTTGGCAGATGGCCACTTCACAAAAAGATGTGTTGGAGACCCCAGGGCATGGCCACTTGTTAAGTCGAGGGGATGGAAGGCCATAAGGGTCGAGGAGGTCTCCCTGCTGAAGGCCTAAGGGCTTCTTCTCAACCCCCCTTAATAGAATTCAGGCGTGGCTCGTTTGAGTAAGCTCTTTTGCTCTTAAAACAATGTTGCAGTTGTAGATAATGCCTTATAGTGTAAGGTTTGCTGACGCCAAGTTAAAGATAATAGGAGATAGTTACAAGGCCAGACAGAATGTGCTGGTTGTTTAAGTTGCTAGGAATGCTTGTTAGAGGTTGCAGGAAATAAACATTGTTGTAACCCATATAAGGAAGGCAGAGTATTTGTGCAAAGTTTTAATTGGCTGATGTGTAGTGCAGTAGCATTAAGGAATATAAAAGTGTGTGTAATGACCTGCTCTGGTGTGCAGGATTTGAGCTTCTATTCTCCCTGTACCTTGTTTGCAGCTGCAAATAAATTTTTCTGCTTCTCCACCCCATTGTGATTATTGAGTGAAACATACCGGGTAACGAACCCCTGCTGTTGTTTTGCCTCTCAGCATTGGGTGCCGGCAACAGATACATTAACAGGTAAGATAGAACTGATCTACTCCTGTAACTAAATAGGAGATGTGACCCCTCCACATCTTCCAGGCCCTTAAAGATTGCTCCTTCTATAAATATTGCTGACCTCAAGACTTCATACTCAAACTGAGTAATCTCTGTCTGAGAGGTGTGCCCCTTTTCCTTTGCCATTTTGGACTACTTGGGGCTAACCGTTAAGACCACTCAGAGCCCTCAGCTAGCACAGATCATGGCAACCAACCTGCTTAACTGAACAGGGATGGTGTAAACATATCCAGCCTATACTGTGAGCACTGATTTAGTCTAGAAAGCCCTGTGTGATTTGCAGTCTATACAAATAGCCAACTCCTCCCCTGGTATGCTATACCTGAGCAGCACAGTTGCCTCTGGCAATACTATTTGGGAACCATAGTTCACATGAGGATAACTGGGCCACTACTGCTTAGTAAAATATTCCACAGAGGCAAAGGCAGTTTTATGTCTTCTTTCTGGGTCAGAGATCTGATCATGAGTTAAAATCTGGCCCTACATTTTTAAAAGATATTTAGGCACCTACAGATGCAAGTAAGCACCAAGGAGTAGTTTCAAATAAAATTTTGAACCCAATGGGAGTTAGGTGCTTTTGAAAATCCCAGTAGGTGCCTATCTGCATCTGTAGGCACTGAGTTGTATTCGAAAGCTGCACCTTAGTGAACTGTTAAATTAAAGATAAAACATCCTGTTTGTGGGCCCAATCCTGCTCCCATTTATGTCAGAGAGTTTTGCCTTTGAGCAGAACTGGTTCCAAAGCGTGCATGCGTCTCTTGTGAGCTAGTCACAATAAAAACAGAACCTAAGGGATGGCTTTTTAAAGGTATGGCGGTGCCTAAAGGTGCAGATTGGGATTAGCATTGAGATACCTAAACACTTTTAGTTAGCTGTCCCTAAGTGCCTTTGGACATATTCAAACCTGATCACTCTGGATGTGTAAGGATTGCTCTATACGAGAAGTTGCTCCAGTTTAAAAGTCTATTTTAAAAAGTGCAACATTGTGTGCAGAGACTCTTTCGACTGATTAAAACCCAGCTTGTATTGGTTTAGTGTCAGATGGTGATGTTACAGGCACAAACAACATCAATTTACAGTTTACCAATTTGGAACAATTTTTACCAATGGATTTTCCATCAGTGACCATTTTGAAATCTAGATTGGATGTTTTGTAAAAGCTCTGCTCTAGGAATTATTTTGGGGAAGTTCTATGGCCTGAGCTCTATAGGAGGTCAGACTGGATGGAGCTGTCCTTGGAATCTAGGCGTCTGTGTCCACACAAGGGTTATTACTGGTGTAGCTAAACTGGTTTTTAAATCAATTTCAGTTAAACTGAAGCAATTTCTGCATGCAGATAGGCCTTAAAAAAAACTTTACATTTTAATGGGAAGTAAAACACCAGACACTAAAATGACCATATGTTGATTACTTCACTTCAAAAAATGTAAAGTTACATTTACTGAACTGTGGAGTAAAACATTGTTTTATTTGCACCCTTTATTATGTATAAAGGAGAAAGGCATAACAAGAACCAATGGCTGGAAGTTAAAGCTAGACAAGTTTAAATCAGAAAAAAGGCACAAATTTTTATCAGCAAGGATGATTAACAAACTCCCAAGTGAAGTGTTGGATTTTCCATCTCTGGATGCCATCAGATGAAGACCGGGTGCCTCCCTGGAAGATACGCTTTTGTCAAACAAGCTATTGGGCTCAGTGCAGGGGTAATTCTTTTGCGTTTGTTATACAGGAGGTCAGGCTAGACAATCTAATGGTCCCTTCTGGCCTAAAATCTATGAAAGGCCCCCATACCCTCCCTTCCCCATCAGTTGGCAGAGGAAGATCCAGACTAAGTGATATCACTGGTCAGGCCCCCTGCCAAAAATCTTGCTCAGCGTCTCCTGTAAAAAGAGAAACATACTGAGCTGATATTTAAGGAAAAGAGGGTAGGGGGGGAAGCATTTAAAAATATGCCACTTGGAGATGGTCCTTTTAAAAATATTTTCTGAAAGTTGTATAAATGTTTAAACTGTTTCAAATGGTATATAGTAAACCACGCATGAGCAACAGAGTTTTATAACAGCAATGTCCTGCTGTGTTTCCCACCTCTCTTTACCAGTCACTGAGTTCTCACTGGGACATGTGTTTTCTTTTTGATAAGGAACACATTCTCTCTCTATTGCATAAAATTCTTTAATCTTTTAACATGCTCCTATGCAACACTTTGTCTTTATATACTATAAAGAAGCAATAAAGGCAAAAGGGGATGGGGTGGGAAGAAGGGGTAGGGTTTTTTCTCCTTTTGGCTTTGCAGTTCATCTTTTCTATTTCAGCTGGGAAAACTATTGGCAATCCAGCTAGCAGTTTACCCAAGTGAAATTCAGACACATGCCACAGTATGATTTATAGGAAATGTTTCCATTGTACTTTCTTTCATCTCATCTTGCACTTTACTACTACTAAATCAGCGCTTTTAAGATGTGTAATTAGGATGGGGTAGATTCTCATCTGGTGAAAACTGGTATAGTTCTATTGGCTTCACTTGAACGATGCATAAAACAGATGAGGATTTGGACCCATGTATTGCAAGAATTTAAAGTCTGTCATTTTGAAAGTAATGTGGAGTAGATGAAAAGAAGCTCAGTTAGTATATCAATAACCAGGAAACTTTGAAGGTTGATTTTAAGTTATTTCCCCCCCCCCCACATAAATTGTTCTTCTATAAATTGGTATTTTTAAGCTAAGACAAATCAATCTCCGGCACTGTCAATGACCCTCCTCAAGCCCCTTTGGCTTTACCTGATTCCACTTCTCCGCTGCTTTCTCAGACCCAGCACTGAGTTTCTTCCAAGCCCAAGTATCTTTATCTTTATATATATATATTTATATATATACACACACACACACACACACACACACACACACACACACACACACACACTTTCCAGACCTAGAACTGCTAGCAAGAGAGAAGTGGGGAAGGCAGTGGCTTGAGGTAGCTTGGGATGGGGGAAAGGATCCTGAGTCTGGAGAAGGATTTGGGAGAAGCAGGCTGGGAATGTAATTCAGTGACTCTATTCAGGTAGTATGAGATTCTGGAGAGGAATCACTAAATTATGGAGGGTGGGAATAGGAGTTGGGACTTGGGGAAAGCCACTTCTAGTAGACAATTTGTTAGCAGTTATGCCCAGTATAGGGTTGCCAATTTTCTGATTGCAGAAAACCGAACACCCTTTCCCGGCCCCACCCCTGCTCACTCCATTCCCCCCTCCCTCCGTCACTGCTCTCTCCCAGCTGGGGGTGTAGGGTCTGGAGTGGAGCCATGGATTAGAGATGCAGGAGGGGACTGCAGGTTGGGGCAGAGGTTTGGGGTATAGAAGGGGGTACGGGCTCTGGGCTGGGGCCAGAAATGAGGGGTTCAGGGCGCAGAAGGGGGCTTCAGGCTGGGGCAGGGTGTGGGCTCTGGGAGGGGACTCAGGGCTGAGGTATGGGAGGGGGTAAGGGCTCTGGGCTGGGGGCAGGGATGAGGGGTTTGGGGTGTGGGAGGGGGCTCTAGGCGGGGTCAAGGGGTTGGAGTGTGGGAAGGGGTACAGACTTCGGGCTGGGAGTGTGGGCTCTGGGTTGGGGCCAGGGGTACAGGAGGCGGCCCGGGGTTTGGAGTGTGAGAGGGAGTGTGGGCTCTGGGAGGGGGCTCAGGGCTGGGGCAGAGGGTTGGGGTGTGGGTGGGTGTGGGGTGCTGGCTCCAGGCAGCGCTTACCTCAGGTGGCTCCCGGGAAGCGGCTGGAATGTCTGTCTCCTAAGCACAAGGGAGGCCAGGAGGCTCCGTGCCCTTCCCCCATTTGCAGGTGCCTCCACTGCAGCTCCCACTGGCCACACTTCCTGGCCAATGGGAGCTGTGGAGCTGGCACTTGGGGCTGGAGCAGCATACGGAGCATCCCTGGCTGACCCTGCTCCTAAGAGCCAGAAGGACATGCTGGCCGCTTCCGGGAGCTATGCAGAGCTGGCTGCTGCGGCCAACCAAACTTTTAGTGGCCCATCAGCTGTACTACCAGAGCCACCAGAGTCTCTTTTCGACCAGGCGTTCTGGTAAAAAAAATGGACACTTGGCAACCATAGCGCAGTATCTGTCTTGGTCGCAACACCTTGGATTGCATCAGCACAAAAAAGTAATAGGAACTTAATGAGCATGAAAAGTCAAATTTAGATGAAACCAAAAGGTCTTTGATAATACAAAATAAAATGTAGAACACATTGAAACTTACCTGAAAACAGCCTTCATAGTCTCTTGGTTTTCCTGTTTGAAGTGCAGAATGAGTTCCTTTTCATTTCCTCTTTGTGTCATTTCCTGCCATAATGCTCCATGGTGTAAAGTAGTAGCCATCAACTTCTGCAGAAACAGTGAAACTGCAACAGATATTTCTCTCTGGGGATTTAAATGAGAAGGTTTTCTTTAGAGAAGTAGCTTTCCTGGAAGGACTGGACAATAGGCTAGGTGTGCAAGAACTGAATTACCAGCAAGGGGTTCAGTCCACCTTACTCTTTCAGTGTATTGTGGGAGATAAGGAAACAAGTCCTCAACAGATTGACAAAGAGAAGCAACCTCGCGACCCTTGAGTCTTTGCTCTGGTGAAGCATTTGGTCTGCACAGCATTGAAGGTAATCAAGGAGTTGGCTGTAAAGTGGAATGACTTCTTTGTATCCAGTCCTCTGGTTGATGAATGTGAGGAGGGGGTGTGCAGCGTGAAGTGGAATTCAGGGTAAAACAGTTGTCTGTAATGGAAAGATTGGGGAATGCCACACCTCCCTAGATTTTGCCATCATGACTTATCAAACTACCATTGGTCCAGTGGCAAAACCCTTTTTAACATAACTGGGTCAGGGAAGGGCAATAAGAGCAAAAGGTCACATTCAGCTCCAGCTAAAATAGAAAGTTAAGACTACAAGGATCAATTGGATGGCTCTGTCTCTCTCTCCTGTTACCAATTTTCTTTCCCTTGTGGGCAATTGGTAGATGACTGAAACATATGACAGCTGGTCAGTGACCTAGAAGAAGTAAACTGGTGGCTCTGAGAGTGACCCTTTCACAAATATAAACTTCATGTCTGGAAAAATCCAAGGCCTATTCACATATCTGCATCTGTCTGATTTTTAAATTATAACCAAATGTACTGAACCACTGACACAAATATCTGCTGTAAGCCATCAGGCTCACATGTAACTGATAGCTAGCTATATCAGGAGGTCCCCAAACTGTGGGGCGTGCCCCCATAGAGCGGGCCAATGAACTTTCCAGGGGTGGGGAGCAGCAGGGCCTGGGCCAGCCCCCACAGGGGGTGGGGAGGGTGCGCCACCCAGCCCCGCTCCATTCCCATTTCTGCCCTGTCCCAAGCTGCAGCTCCAGCTCCCAGCCCTGCACCCAGCCCCACCCCCAGCCTCAGTCCCTGGCTGCGGCTTCAGGGGGTGGCGGGGCATGGACAGAGGTAAGAGGGGGGCGTGAAATCCTTGCTAATCTTAAACACAAAAAAGAAGCTTACAAGAAGTGGAAGATTGGACAAATGACCAGGGAGCAGTATAAAAATATTGCTCAGGCATGCAGGAGTGAAATCAGGAAGGCCAAATCACAGTTGGAGTTGCAGCTAGCAAGGGATGTGAAGGATAACAAGAAGGGTTTCTTCAGGTATGTTAGCAACAAGAAGGTGGTCAAGGAAAGTGTGGGCCCCTTTCTGAATGGGGGAGGCAACCTAGTGACAGAGGATGTGGAAAAAGCTAATGTACTCAATGCTTTTTTTGCCACTGTCTTCACGAACAAGGTCAGCTCCCAGACTACTGCACAGGGCAGCACATCATGGGGAGGAGGTGACCAGCCCTCTGTGGAGAAAGAAGTGGTTCAGGACTATTTAGAAAAGCTGGATGAGCATAAGTCAATGAGGCTGGATGCGCTGCATCCGAGGGTGCTAAAGGAATTGGCAGATGTGATTGCAGAGCCATTGGCCATTATCTTTGAGAACTCATGGCGATCCGGGAAGACTGGAAAAAGGCTAATGTAGTGCCCATCTTTAAAAAAGGGAAGGAGGAGGATCCGGGGAACTACAGGCCAGTCAGCCTCACCTCAGTCCCTGGAAAAATCATGGAGCAGGTCCTCAAGGAATCAATTTTGAAGCACATCGAGGAGAGGAAAGTGATCAGAAACAGTCAGCATGGATTCACCAAGGGCAAGTCATGCCTGAGAAACCTAATTGCCTTCTATGACAAGATAACTGGCTCTGTGGATGAGGGGAAAGCAGTGGACGTGTTATTCCTTGACTTTAGCAAAGCTTTTGATATGGTCTCACACAGTATTCTTGCCAGCAAGTTAAAGTAGTATGGACTGTATGAGTGGACTATAAGGTGGATAAAAAGCTGGCTAGATCGTCGGGCTCAATGGGTGGTGATCAATGGCTCCTTGTGTAGTTGGCAGCTGGTATCAAGCGGAGTGCCCCAATGGTTGGTCCTGGGGCTGGTTTTGTTCAATAGCTTCATTAATGATCTGGAGGATGGTGTGGATTGCACCCTCAGCAAGTTTGCAGATGACACTAAACTGGGAGAAGTGGTAGATATGCTGGAGGGTAGGGATAGGATACAGAGGGACCTAGACAAATTAGAGGATTGGGCCAAAAGAAATCTGATGAGGTTCAACAAGGACAAGTGCAGAGTCCTGCACTTAGGATGGAAGAATCCCATGTACTGCTACAGACAAGGGACTGAGTGGCTAGGCAGCAGTTCTGCAGAAAAGGACCTAGGGGTTATAGTGGACGAGAAGCTGGATATGAGTCAACAGTGTGCCCTTGTTGCCAAGAAGGCTAACGGCATTTTAGGCTGTGTAAGCAGGAGCATTGCCAGCAGATTGAGGGATGTGATTGTTCCCCTCTATTCGGCATTGGTGAGGCCTCATCTGGAGTACTGTGTCCAGTTTTGGGCCCCACACTACAAGAAGGATGTGGAAAAATTGGAAAGAGTCCAGCGGAGGGCAACAAAAACAATTAGGGGGCTGGAGCACATGATTTATGAGGAGAGGCTGAGGGAACTGGGATTATTTAGTCTGCAGAAGAGAAGAATGAGGGGGGATTTGATAGCTGCTTTCAACTACCTGAGAGGAGGTTCCAAAGAGGATGGATCTAGACCAGGGTCCCCAATGAGGTGCCCATGGGTGCAGTGGTGCCCGCTGGAGCAGTTGTGTGCGCCCACAGGACACCACGCTGCCAAAATGCCGCCGAGAAGCACTGCCGTTTCTCCGCAGCATTTCGGCAGCACCACTTCTTGCTGTTGCCACTTCTTGGCGGCATTTCAGCGGCGGGGTGTCCGGTGCCTGTCACCGTCTTCTGGGAATAGGAATATGCTATTCCCACAGAAAGGTTGGGGACCACTGATCTAGGCTGTTCTCAGTGGTAGCAGATGACAGAACAAGGAGTAATGGTCTCAAGTTGCAGTGGGGGAGGTTTAGGTTGGATATTAGGAAAAACTTTTTCACTAGGAGGGTGGTGAAGCACTGGAATGGGTTACCTAGGGAGGTGTTGAAATCTCCTTCCTTAGAGGTTTTTAAGATCTGGCTGGGATGATTTAGTTGGGGATCGGTCCTGCTTTGAACAGGGGGTTGGACTAGATGACCTCCTGAGGTCCCTTCCAACCCTGGTATTCTATGATTCTATGAAATGTTTCGGGACCATTGAGCTACATGATTATCACTGAAGTTCTTCATATTTTTAGAAAATGGAAAGCAATATAGCTGAGCTGGAGTTGTATAGTAATATTTTGTCCTTTTCTACAGTAAACTTCACGGGAGATTTCATTTAAAGAATAAAAAAAACAGCGTATGGCCTTTTCAATGCACTATTCAGTTGCACTATGTTATGATAATTTGTTGTCCGCAGTAAAAAGTAATTGGAAAAGAGTGACACAAGGGGGCAGCTGTGTACCGTTTAAAATGTTTTTTGCTGCACTAGATTGAAATTGTATATATGCATAGTCAGAATGATCAGGCAGGTCTGGGGAGTAGATGACTATCTTATTAGGTACATAAATGGTTAGGTTAATTGTATTTTTAGATAACATTTTACAATGTATTTAATTAGCATGAACAGTCATTTTTACATCTAATTGAATGGTCTTTGGTAATACAAAATCTGTTCTCTCATGCAGATGAATAACAGAAGTAATCCGGGAACAAAACATACTAAATTATTTTAACTAATAAAAAAATTAAAGTTTCACACAAAGATGTAGTAATTCAACAGTTAGAAAAGCAAACATTAACACCCAGAAAGTAAAACAGATCCTGCTGTTATAAATGCTATGTGCCCATGTGGATTTTTGCTAATCTGTTATAAATCTGGGGTAGTGGAAATGTGAAATGTATGATAAAACCAAGGAGAAGTTGCATTAATAAACCTGCTGCGGCTTCTATATGGCGTTTGTTTAGAGGTGGGCATACCAGAGTGGATCAGCCTCTGCTAAACTAGGCAACGCTCTGAACTTTCACATCCTAAATCCAAACATTCAGAAAAAGCAAGAGACTGAGTAAGTTATGGTGGCAAAACATTCCACCCAAAATCTACTTCTCATGACCATTCATGAAATAGCCACTTAATCATTTTAAATAGCTATAAGGTGTTAGTCTCTGAATAATTTGTTTTGCCCCCCCACGCTTAGTGCTGCCAATAAAATAGTTACTCAGTTATTAATAAAGAGTGAGTCCTCTCCAAGTCCTTTTCAAAAGCGAGCCAAAATGAGTTATGGTTCTGTGATGAAGGTAAGTCACTCCACGTTTTAAGGATCTAAAAGTGTTCTGGCATTTTGCTTACTTCATGGCCATTGTTGGTCATTATTTGATTGATGGCTGAAGGGTGCAGCTGCCCTGCCATCTAGAGGGGATACTCTAAACCCGTTGTCTACAATGATAGATATAGGCTTTGATATCTGAGCTGCAGCATTGTTAGCAACGGCTGGATTGATAGGTAAAGTGGAAATGTGTGATATGTTTGACCAGATTTACGCTGCAAGTGAAATGAAGTGGTATATATTTGAGACCCAGAAATAAGTGGAAAATGAAAAGGTAAAGGTCTCTGTATCACAAGGGTCTTTCAATTCTAACAGCAGCACCCTGACATGATGTGCCATTTCTGATACTTATTGGACACCTGTGATGTTCTCAGAGAAGGACTCAAGAGGTGAATTAGAAACCTAAGCAATATGGGGCCATTTCAGAATGCCGATCAGTGAATTTTTGCCTGCACAGAGACAACAATGAGTAGAGCAAGAATGTCCCATAGAGTGTAACAGTGGGCCTGGCTGAGTACATCAGAAGGTCCAATTCCCAGTAGCAGGGTTTCCCCAAAGTAAACAGTATGGGCTGGGGCTTTGAAAGCTAGAGTGTTGTTGACTTATTGCTAAAACTAAAAAAAGGGATTTTTTTTTGCAAAATTTTCGTGAAAAATTTGTCTCTTCTTTTGCTAGAAAATTTTGATTTTTCTTTTGGACCAGCTCTATTTTCCACTTCTGGCAGGCAGAAATTTCTTGTTGTAATGGACAGAAGATCAGAGCATGCCCAGAGCACCCCAGATATGCATCTTCAGAAACAATGACACTAGAAATGAGGGCAACTGCCTACCATTACTTACAACATGCTGCTCTGAGAAATGACTAAGCATCCTCCCTCCTACCCAGAAAAAGGCAGTGAAAATGGTAGTAGTGGTAAGAATAGCTTGTATTTGTATACAGTAGAATCTTGATTTTATGAACACATCTTATGAATGACCAGTTACACAAATTATTTTTTTCAACAGAAAAAATCCCAACAAAATTGATGTAAATGAAGATCAAACCAACATCCCTTCAGTGTAATGGAAATCTCTTTGCAGCGTTTGGAAGGGCAAGAAAGTGATGCAGTGTGCCATACTGCAATTTATGTACCATACCTACTGCAATTTTGAGATGTTCAATTTTATGAACTTTTCAGTTTTATCAACTCCTCAATCCCCAATAAATTCATCAAAATAGGGTTCTACTGTAGCACTGACCACTGAAATGCATCTATTGTAGAATAATAATACTATAGAACCATTTTTCAGAGGTAAGACTTTCTCCATTTGAAACTTCAGGGGGATTATGAGTAGGCAGAAGGTAATTACCCAAACCGGAATTGGCCAGGACACTGGGATTAACACCCCTATTTTTGTGGAAAAGTGCCACGAGATTTTACTGACCACAGGCTTAATGACCATATGCTTTATGTCTAGCCCCATACCACCATGTTGGAGCACTGGTTCAATGCTGACCTCAAAAGACCACTGCCATCTATTGAATCACCAATGGCACCTCCTGCAGCATGGATTTTCTATGGAGATCTTTTGGGAAAATATCTTATTTTGGGGGCCATGGATGATAAATGACCTTGCTGTAAAATTGGATGTTTGAAAAAAATGACTCAGGATTTCCGGGAAGAAATGTGCTTGTCTGAAGTAGCACTCAGCAATATTCAGCTATTAAATTTAAACCAGCTGGTGCTCATTAGTTGGTGCCCATCTGTGATATGTGCTGAACTTCAGCCCTAATGAATATGAGCTAACCATAAAATGGTGCCTGAAAAATACCCAGTAAATATAGTTATCTTCAACACAGCACTCCAGTCCAAACATTGATCAAGCCCAGTCTTTCAGAGCTTACGAGATCCGAGTTCAGAACCAGGCTGCGTGATAGGAGGGAAGTGGGAATGGGGAAAATAGCAGACCTGACAATGGCAGACCAGAGAATGGCAAAAAACAATCTCTCCTTGGGTGCTTCAAGGTCTTGCCAGCAAAACTTGAACAGCAAACTTGAATGACTGTAGCATTGGAGGCAGACAAGATACCAGACGATGAAACCAAGGAACTGCTTGAATGATAGAATCCTTTGCTTCATGGACCATAAATTCTGCCTGCATTAAGTAGTCTTGATCATACACTGTAAATAATATAAACTGAAAAGGCTTTTATGCTCTTAGTGCAGGCCCTATGGGACTGGACAGTATATTGCATAAAACACTTTTAACCCAGGTTTACACAGCAGGTGACTAGTGTTTAAATGAAGATTATGGTGAGGTAAGTACTGAGACTGTAATAGCTATCTGGCCTTCCTAGCACTGATGGTTTAGAAAAAACCCAAACCATTTCTAATATGTTATGAGTGATTAAACTATGTACAAAAGGAAAGTCTTGCCTAAACTCTAGTTCTCAAATCTTTTATTCTACTATTTGTTCTCATCTTAATTACATTTACAAATACAAGGGAGAAACCAGGTGGGTGAGCTATTATCTTTTATTGGACTAACTTCTACTGGTGAGAGACACAAGTCCAATAAAAGATATTACCTCACCCATCCTGTCTCTCTGTAATGGGGCAGGACTCACCATTGTGGCACCTCCTGCTGGCTGTTCTGGGATTTAGCTCTGTCTTTTCACAGGGCATCCTCCTCTGGTGGTGTCTCTCGCCACCATCACTTCTGCTGTGGACCCATGTCACCTCAAGGATCGCAGCATCCTCTTCAGGACACCACCCTCCAACCATGCCCCATTCTGTTCTCCCCTACCCCCCTCCAGGAAACAGAAGGCCTTGGTCCAGCCACTCACCTCCATGGCAGACTGCAGCCCAAGGCTCTAGCCACTTGCCTCAGTGGCAAACTGCAGACCTTCACTGGCCACTCCCCTCAATGGCAAGTGGGAGTACAGGGGGGGAGGGAGGCTGGGCCCACACACTAGTCTAGGTCCCAACCCAGAGACTCTCTCCTTCAACCCCCACCATCCATTTCCCTGGGCCACTTCCCCATAGCCCTAGCACTTTCTCTGCCCCCATATCAGGCTTCAGTTTTGCAGGCAGGCAGGCTGGAGCTCCCTCCCGCTCCCCTGACCTGGCCCAGCACTGCTCTGTCCAGGGTGCTGGCTGTTCCCTCAGCCCTTCAGGAACCCAGTCCTTTCTGCCTGGACTCCCAAAAGGGAACTGCCCCCCTGTCCTGCAGCTCTCTTTATATATGTGCCTGCTCTGCCCTGATTGGCTGCTCATTGCAGCCCCTCTCTGATTAGCTGTCTGCTGCACAGCCTCCTCAGCTGCTTTTAACCCTTTCTCCACCAGTGTGGGGCAGATGCCCCATCACACTCTCTAATATCCTGGTATCGACATGGCTACAACTATGCTGCGTACAAGGGAGAAACCCAGCACTTGCATTGGTTCCTAGCTGGGCTGTTGCCTCATAACTGCATGTTCAGACTTAATTAGATAAATTATTGCCTGTGGAGGAGTAAACTTGAGAAAAATACAAACAATCTAAAAATATGTTTGTAACTTCTTGTTAGCGAGACTATGTAGAAATAGGCATTTAGTAAGAGCAGGTAAGAGGCTACTTGGAACATTTGAAAAGTTGGTCTGGATGACATGCAGCCTAGGGTGCTAATGATAAACCAAAGGATTTTATGACCCCCTGGCAATTATTGTTGAGATTTCATGGAGGTGGAGGTGCCATAAAACTGTGGAGGTGCCATAAAAAATGGAGAAAAGAAAATATGGTATCTATGATGAAGCCATGAAAAGAAAAGATCATGGCAATTACCACCCAGCAAGTCTAACTTCAATCTCAAGTACAATAGTGGAGCCTGAACGGCCGCAGGAGAGTGGGGCTTCATGGGATTGGAACCCTGGACATAAGGGCCTTCAATGCATCGTTCCTAGATGTGCTGGGGAAAGGGAGCCCCAGCTAGGACTCATCACCCCTCACCTTGTGCTACTGTTCTGTGATTAGCTGAGGCTCATCTCTGGTTCGACCCTGACAGTGACAGGGTGAAGGATGGAAACACTTGTGGCCTGGTGCACCCGAGAGGAGTGAAAACAAGCAGCAAATTAGAGGTGATTTTGCAGTGCAATAAATTAGGGAAATAGATCAATGTATCTATAACCTGCCTATGCAGATGCTTCATTCTCACAATAAATCCCACCCAGCACTGGAAATCTCCTGAAACTGCCTGTTCTTGTGAAGTTTCCAGCTCAGGGTGTTGCATGTCTGAGGTCTGGTCTATGCTAGAAAATTAGGTTGGTTTAACTACATCAGTCAGGGGCGTGAAAAATCCCCACACCTGAGTGGCAAACTGACCAAAGCCCTTGCGCAGAGAGTACTAGGTCGATGGAAGAATTATGTTGATCTAGCTACTGAGAACCACTCCTGTCGGTGCAGCTGTAGTGTTTTAAGTGTAGACATACCTGAACATTTCAGGTAAATTTGGATTAGCATCTCTGTGCTTCCTGCGAGGGAACATTTTTAAGCAGTAACTGCTTTCAGCTTCATTCTGCACTGTGCAGTCTCTGCTGCTGGACTGTTTTGAAAAGAAAGTTCATATAATCTGAACAACAAGTGAAGCACTAAATTAAGCCCAGGAAGGGCCGATGATGAGAGTAAGGAACATATTTCAAATAAAATTACTGCTTCTGCCTCAGCTTTTCAATGCTTTATCTTTTTAATTTTAAAACAATTAAATCAAGAATATGAATTGGCTCCTGATTTAGGGTACTTAATTAAAAATGGTATTTAGAAAGACTCAGTAAATGAAAAGACAGTGAAAGCCACAGCCAATGGAAGTTTTGGGGAAGGTCTTGATACGCGGCTGTTATATTTTCCTCTTCAGTAGATTATCAGTTTTCCGTTTAGCTTCTTCATTATAACAACAACAACAACAACAAAAAATGGAAGGAAGCCCTAAATTCCTGAGTAAGCCAATTCAGATAATGTTATAATCATTATGATGTTACAGGAGATGGACTATTCACTCAGAATTTCAGCTTCTGTGGGTTACACTCTTTTCTTGTGTGACTTATAGTATTGATAAGTCATTAAAATGTAGTTATCTTTCTGTTCCACACTATCTGTATTAATTCTTTTTTATTCTGTCTACCTAATCATGATGCAGAAGAAGGATGGTCTAGTGGTTAAGGCATTAGTATAGGACACAGAAGATCTAGGCCCAGTTCCTGACACTGCTGTAGACCCCTGTGGGACTTGAATCTCAGCATGTCTCAGTTCCTCACCCATAAAATGCGGACAATAATGCTTTCTTTCTCTCAGCATTTGTCTTTTCTTTTTAGATCATAAGTTCTTTGTAAAAGAAAGTCTCTGTCCGTTTGGGGACATGCAATGCATAACACAATGGGGCCTCCAGCTTGGCTGAATTCTGTAGGCCTCACCAGGACACAAATAATAAATAATAGTAGTGCTAAATTTCCTGCAGCTGTTAACAGTTCAGTTTCACCCAGTGTTATCACTGTTGGAAGCTCTTCTGTAATGCAGCAGGGATGCTGCATTAAAGACCCCAAAATTGCTAATACTGCAAAATGTCCCCAGTGTGGATGAGACTTTAGACCGCTCACTATTCACAATCTACCACAAACCTTAAAACAATGCAATTTACAGAAATCAGTTTGCATGATCTTTGGATTCAGCTCTCAGTTTTCATGCAAATAGTGGCTGGGAGATGCTTTCATTCTAAGTTTCCTGAATCTAGTTTCCCTTCGAGCAGCATGCTCACCCTTAGTAATGTCACAAAACATTTGGGTTGGAGTCTCAAGGTTGGCAGAAGATATTAAAGGCAATTTATTTGACTTATAATATATTAGACTGCGGAACTGAAGATGCCCAGATATGAATTCATTAGATTACAAGCTTCTAAGCTTCTGGTTTTACTTTATGTGTGTCAAATGCTGTCCATAGCTCAATCACTTAGGTTCTTTTGAAAATCCTCCTGGTAATAACAATTAATAAATAATATTTTGCTCTTATACAGCTAAGTATTATTATTATTTATTATTATAATTAGGGGAATTTTCAAATGTACCTAAGTGACTGAGGAGAACAAGCCTCATTATCTTTCAATAGGCATTTCAGGCATCTTTGAGAAGTCCACTTTATAGAAATAAGCACATCATTTGTCTCCATAGTGAAGATGGGAGACAAAGGAAGGAAATCAGAGTTAGCTGAGAATGTTTGAGATTTCCATTGTTACCAGGTCTATTGGAGTCTTCCTATTGTCTTCTGTTGGATAGTATATACATTTCTCAGCTAACCTTCTATTATGATTGTTGTTATTTATTATTTGTATTGCTGTCACACCTAGGAGCGCCAATCATGAACTAGAACATCATTGGGGTAGGCGCTGTACAAACACAGAACATAAAACAAAAAAACAGTCCCTGCCTCAGAACTTACAATCAAAGTATGATTTACCCACTTTGATTCTTGTAAGAAATCTTGAACAAAAGATCATATTAATGTAACAATATAACCCTAGAGTTAAATTTCTTTTTATTAGTAATCTTTTTCTTAGAATTTATCTTACCTGAAAGCCAAACAACCTGCTAGAAAACCATAACATTTGAATCAACTTTGTCTGGGTCCTCAAAGTTAAACACAGTGGATGGGATCTTAGCAAATAAGAGATATCAATTGTAATGCAAACCACACTACAGTAAATAAACTCACTGGAATTAGTAAAAAAAACCCCTGAATTTCCAAATTACAAAATGCCAGCAAAGAAGGTGGTGGTGGGGAGGATATAAATTGTCTGTTTAATTTAATCATGCTTACGGGAAAATAAAAATAAAGAATTGAGGAGAATCCTAAAATGCAAGGTGGCCCAGGGCTTGATTTTTCTGGCACTCCAGTCAGTGCCACAACTCCTATAGGTGAAATTCTGTCTCTATTGAAATCAGTAGGAGTTTTGTCATCAACTTCAGTGGAATCAGGGTTTCACCCTGTGCATTCAAGGGGAGCAAAATTGAGACCTTTGAAAGAAAAACAACTTCTCTTTGATATCTTTGGAAGGGGAAACGTCATGGGAAATCACTCCAATAAGTGCCTTTTTGCCCAACGATCTTTAACTTTTTAGGATCTTGAGTGAGGCTGTCAGACTACTGTAGGAAACATATAACAATTCTCATTCATGTTTCTCATTGCATATTTATTTATACTGTAGGTGTGAGCCTTCTGTATGGGAAAGTTGCAGACAATTAACTTTAACCCCCTGGTATAAACCTGGTGAAATCAATGGAATTACACTAAGGTCCTGTTTAAAAATAGTGTAACAATTTCTCAGTGGTGAAGTGCTTTCAAGATCTGGGTTCAGAAGCTAGCATTAGACTCATGTTGTCTGAGCCAGTCAAGATATAAACACAATAAAGTAAGGCACTTTAGGCCAAATCCACCCCCAAAGGGAATTAGCTTCTTTGTCTTCAGGAATTGACAGGTAGGTTCGTGCTGGTCACAGTTCTTGTCATTTCCAGTTGTTGTACTAAATCTCAGAGATGATGACTTTGTGGTGATTATACACATTTTACTTTCTCAGCTGGAAACTGGGAACATAATGGTAATCATCAAAGAAAAGATCATGGATGAGGGGGATGGAAGCATAAGGCAAAAGCCTGAAGGCAGGAGCCCATATTAAAATTCTCCTGCAAACATACCCAATTAGCAATAAAGGAGCATGGTCCTTATGACAAAACATGGCTGCAACTCTGTTCGAGTCAGAAATGTCCTAGTATTTTCAATATTTATCTCACATAAAAATCTTACAGCCATTTGTCTTGTTTCCTCTCTCTGTTGATTCTCTAACCCATTGATAAAGAGACTGAGACTTTAAAAATGAAGTTATTCTTTTCATGTCAACATATTCAATAAAGCCTTTGCATTCCTCTAAATCTACTATCAGTCCAAATACTTGTGTATGCTTAAATCTCTTGAGAGTTAGGAAGCTGTTTTCTATTCAAACCTGTATGGTGGTAAAACCTTTTCTTAATTACATGCTGTGCTAATATACCACGGCTACTCATTGAGCAATCATTCTGCTTGTGAATATGTGATTAATACATTTACTAGTTACTTACATTTCGAGGAGGGAAAGTCCAAAACGTCAAATACTAATGACCATGGTAGGTGGCTGCTTTTCGTCCTGGGCAAACCTGTATTCACCTGAAATGCTTTTATTGTTGATGAAGGGTCACTAGCTAAGTCTAAACTTGTCATGTTCAGTCTGACACTATGATCTGTATGTTTTTATTGGTCCTGGTCTATTAGAACACCTGTGTCTGTAGGCATTTAAAAGCAGTGTTAAGAGACAAAGGAAAAGAGAGCGAGCAACTTCATTTTAAAGCATATTAGGCTCACCTCCACCTCACCCTAGAAAATAACTGCCATATATTTATGAATCATTTATTAGTTTCTTTCAGTTAAGCTGTGACCACTGGAAAGTGCATACATTTAAATACATTTGAGGAAATGCAAAATTAACATGGCATATACAGAGTCCCTCAAGAGGCCCAGGTGAGGAGGTCAGAGACATTGCAGTTTTAATAAAAGTACCAAGATTCCTTGGTAGATTTTACATCTGAAATGTAAATGATTAAACTCATTGCATAGTCCTGGAACCAATATGGATCCAATATGGATCCTCATTAGAGCATTGTGACCCTGGGTATTTGAGGCAGATCTTTATCCTGTGTCAAGCATGGTTCTGTTGGCTTGCCTTGGTTGGCATTAGGATAGGAGCTAAATGATCTAACAAATGTAAGGGAGAACAATTTTTTTTAAACCACTCTGAAGTGCAAACTCGAGCCCTGAAATGTTTGGGAGGCTGTCACAAGGGCCAGATGCATAGTATATATAGCATAACACATCACAGAAAAAACCTTCTGGTCAGAAGACAAGATTCCAAGAGATATTCCAGAGATAGGGAGGGGGAAAACACCAGCTTGAACATAAACGATGTGACATCGAATCCACTTTCAATGACCGTGGAAGAAATCACACATTTTTTTTTCCAGGTACCAGAACTACTAGTTAAGTAGTTAAGCCAGTGCAGGTTAAGGAGCAGCACCAGTCAACAGAATTAACCCAACAATATGAGTCATTATTGACAAGATGTGATCAAACAGTATAGGTCCAGATCCCGTAACTGGACCCATGTGGGCAGACTCCCACTGAAGTTCAGGGAGCTTCAGGATCTGGCTCCTCATATTGTAGCAGACATAAAAAAATGTCCAAAGTCTGTTACTCAGCCTCCTTTCCCTACCTTGCTAATTGATGCTGCTGACTTGTGGCCAGAATATTAATAATCTTGGAATGGGCAGGGAGGCCTTTCATGGCCCGTTGTTCCTGGAGTTCCGCCTTGTTGCACTCTGTTCTATAATAAATGGAGATGGCTCCTGAAGTGCAATAATTGCCACACTAGCCAAGACATGATAAAATAATAATCATCAATTTATTTTCAGCTAATTGGCTGGTACAAGCAGTACCATAGGATGGTCCAGAAAACATTAGCTTTCCACACTGCAGAGTAAGCTGTAAAACAAGAAAGGACCAGGAGCAGCACAATTAAAACTTCAACAGTCACAATAACGGTAGCAACTGTTGGAAAATAAAATCACTTTGAAACTGTCACCTCAATGTTGCAGCTCTGTGACTCTGATGTTCTGCTTGATCAGTCTGTAGTAATAAAAAAGATGTTTAATGCTGTCACTGTGATTCATCAAACGAAAGCTTTCCTTTTGCAAGGGAATAACACACTGGAGAAACACAACAGTGTATGTTATAAGGTACGGTAACAATATTGCTATTACAATCCCCTCTCTCTGCTAACTACGCACAGACTAGCATGCGATCCTAATAGCACAGTGGTGTGTTGTGGCAAATCTTGTGGGGGAACTACAGTGTGAGGAATATGTCAGGCTAATTACTATAGAATTGTTATAAAAGTTTAAAATCCACAGTTTTATTGTTAAAATTTACACTGTTAATGTAAACTGCATTCATCTGATTGTCAGGTAATTTAAGCATGAACATGGTGGATGTTGACTGTTTTATGTAAAATTGGCCATTCTGATTATGATAATACTTAATACTTTTATACATTCCTAGCACTGTACATCCATTTAATTACTTAATTTTTACAACATCCCTGTGAGGTTGTATAATTGTATTACTCTTAACAATAGATAATATCAGACAGAAAGGTGAAATGACTTTCCCAAGGCCACATAGTGACTGAGCGGCAGAGTCAGTATTAGAATTAAGTTTAGGCTGACTCTCAAATAAGGGCTTGTTTCTCCAGATCGGTTGCCCTTATCTGTGGTATGTTTTCTGCATTAATAGCCAGTAAGTTACTGGGAATCCAAATTCCATGGTTGGTAAAGAGGGACAAATTGGTTGAAATGAATTCTCTCACATGAACCTACAAGACTGACAATTTTCAAGAGCTGGAGAACTTCATCGAAAAAGTTCTTCCACTAGCAACTTATTGTATGTATTTTATTTTATTTTATTTTAAAAATATTTTATTTAAAAAACACAAACAAAAATAGGTTAAAAAATGTCTTCCTACAGGGACCAAGATCTAAAATACTGTCCATAATAGATTTGCTGATATTTCTTCAGCAAAAGTTGAGTGAGGAGCCCCAAACTACCTGCCTCTTCATGGTGATTTTGTTATCTGGTACATTATAGAGATGATGTAAATAATTTTGGATATGTATTTTTATTGATAAGTTCAAAAGTGTACATCTGAAAATATGAAAATAATACTGCATAGTCTTCATCCTCTGCATTTACACAATCCATCCATTGAGTGGAAGAATGGTACAGCTAACACCAAAGAAAGCGTGTTGCTTGGCAGAAAGCCTGGAATATCTTTGGTAGCATCCTGCCCTGTCTGGAAAATGTCCTGAGAAAATTTGAATTGTACTCTTTCATTTCTGCAGTGTCCTGGTCTGTGACCCAGCCAGTCTTCCCCAGTAGATCCGGAGGCCCAATTCTGCAAACATTTATGTATGTGTGTAACCTTATGCTTGTGAGATGTCCCATTGAAGTAAATGGAAGCTTTCATGAGAGTAAAGTTATTCATGTGCCTGTTAAGCAGGACTGTCCCCATATCTGGATCTGAACCTCATACATTTTGTATTACATCACCCTTGTTGCTCTCACTTCTAAACTTAACCCAAAGACTCTCAACAGGTTTTTCTCTAGTTTCATACTGGAGCTCAGAGCAATCATACTGCTGTCTTCCATACAGTGCAACTCTCCCACCTTTTCTCCCCCGCCTGTCCTTCCTGAACAGTTTATACCCATCCATGACAGTGCTCCAGTCATGTGAGTTACCCCACCATGTCTCTGTTATTCCAATCACATCATAGTTCCTTGACTCTGCCAGGGCTTCCGATTCTTCCTGCTTGTTTCCCAGGATTCTTGCGTTTGTGTACAGGCACCTAAGAAAACTAGCCGATTGCCCTACTTTCTCAGTATGAATCAGATGGCCTCCCCTGTTGCACCCTCCTCCTTGTGTTTCCCCCAGTATCCCACTTCCCCACTTACCTCAGTGCTTAGGTATCCATCCTTTGGAAAACCTAGTTTAAAGCCCTCCTCACTAGGTTAGCAAGCCTACCTGCGAAGATGCTCTTCCCTCTCTTCATTATGTGGATCCCATCTCTTTCTAGCAATCCTTCTTTCTGGAACAACATCCCATGGTCAAAGAATCCAAAGCTCTCTCTCCAACACCTTCGTGTTGCACACAGTTTTAGAAAAGTAAGGTGCCCCTAGAACGCCAGCGCCCCTAGGCAAGTGACTACTGTGCCTAATTGGAAAGCTGGCCCTGCAATATATACATTCCTATAATACAGGAATACGGTGTATAACATATTATCATTTGAGGCTTGGCCCCCCTGTCAAAGTAAAATTTATTCAAGCTGAGGAAGGTGACATGGAGTGTGGTGGTAGAGGAAGCTCCATGCTTTTTCTTCCCAGACTTGTTAGCTTAATAGATTTGTTTACCTAATGTGTTAAAATGGACCTTCATTCTCTTTGCCTGAAGATTGAGCTGGTCAGAGAATCAATTACACATCCCTTTTGTTTAAGGCAGATCTGTTTACCAACTGCTCCTGACATGCTTGGTTTAAACACACTTTAGTAATAATTGTGGTATATATTCATAACACATAATACCCACAGCATACATACATCATACAAGAATATTAATGATCAATGAGTTATTAGTTTTCAAATGATATCTCACAAGACATATTGTGTACAAAGGTTATTACAATAGTGTGTAGGGCGTGAATACAGGGTGCTTAGCGTCACAGGGACCATTCAAGAAAAAGTGGTCCATTAACATCCTGCAGTCATAGGACAAAAAGAGGGGTAGGTGGGTTACAGATTGTTGTAATAAAGCATAAATCCAATATCTTAATAAAGAACATGACCTTTAGTGTCTAGCAAAGATATGAATTTGAGCTCCTAGGCTTGTCTTCTGAAGGGGTTGTTCAGGTTTCCTTTGAGGATGAGCACTGAGAGATCAGCTATGGAGTGATCATTTTGTAAAAAGTGTTTGCCCACAAGTGATATGGTGTTTTTGTCTTATCTTTTTCTTGTGTAAGTTCATTCAAGAATGTAATGATTGTCTGGTTTCACCCACATAGTTGTTGTGGGGGCATTTAGTGCACTGGATGAGGTACATCACATGTTGTGATAGGAATGTATAGGACCCATGGATCTTGAAAATTGTGTTGTGGGGGGTATTGACCATTGAAGCAGTGGAGATATGTCTTCAGGTTTTGCAGCTATTATTGTGGCAGGCTCTAGTGCTGCTTTGATATTTTCATCCACTTGACAGACTGTGGTTTTGTCCTATGACTGTAGGGGTGTTAACAGGTCACTTCAGCTTGAATAGTCCCTTAAAATATCATAGAAGGTTAAGGTTGGAAGGGACCTCAGGAGGTCATCTAGTCCAACCACCTGCTTGAAGCAGGACCAATCCCCAATTTTTGCCCCAGATCCTTAAATGGCCCCCTCAAGGATTGAACTCACAACCCTGGGTTTAGCAGGCCAATACTCAAACCACCGAGCTATCCCTCCCCCCAAATATGTTAACTACCTATGCTAAACAATCAGTTTCACCTTGTATTTAGCTGTGACACTCTCAGTACCTTTCAGAAACCTGAAGAAGAGTTCTCTGTAGCTCAAAAGCTTGTCTTTTTCACGATCAGGAAATAAAAGATTTTACCTCACCCATGTAGTCTCTCTAATATCCTGGGATCAACACAGCTGCAACAACATTGCACACAATCTACTATTTTGTATTTTCCCTCTGAATTTTTTCCATCTGTGCTGTTGATTAATCTAGTTGGCTACTAATCAATATTAGCAGTTAGCAGAAGAGATCGTACTACATTAAAGTGATTTTTAAAGATATGTTCTGAGAAGCAATCATTTTCAGAACCACATTAGTTATCAAAATGTTGACAACTTTGATAACAGGATTTTAATATCCTGCTGAATAATGAAACTCCGGCCTTACACAGAGTTTCTCTGTTTCTGCAATATGATAACTGGATATTACTTCTGAGTTAGTGAATATAATGGCATTATATTTCAGCACTGGTCAGTGTTTTCTATCAGTAATGTTCACAGATATAAGCCTAGAGTTATAAAGTACAGCTGCTATCTGGGAAGAAAAATTTTTTAGCCTTTGAATCTTCCAGCTTGTCTTCAGTTCCAGACTAATGTGCTGTAGTGTTCTCACAGATGACTCTGGGCAAATAAATAAGTAAATCAGGGGAAAAAACAGACTTTATGGAAGAAAACAACATCAAGGATGATTGGGTTCCTTGCAGATGCCAATTGTTCAGTGGCACATTTTGTATGAATTATTGGTATTGCCATACCTTCTGCTTCAGTGTAGTAGAGACAGATGTACTGTGCTTCACTTTGCAGCTTGAGTCTTGATTCATTTTTTAAATAAATGAAACAAAATGGAGCTTATTAAATAGGAGGTATTGTGCTCTGTCTCCCAGTGATAACTGCTACTATACCTTTGTTTAATGTTTTTTTCATAACACATTTATTAAACTTATTTTGTTTGTATACAAATGTTTTATCATAATTGCTCACATAAACTAACCTAAAAGGGAACAAATTTAACATTACTAACCCATGAACATAAACCTAAGTATAGTAATAGCAAGCACATTACCACTATATGGGGTACAACTTAATACTTACAGTCATACACGTTTACCAAGTAAAATCATTACATTCCTGTTGACAATAGCATCAATAGAACATCCAGCTTGCAGGTACTTATTGCAGGGTTTTAGGTGTGGAAAGGCTTTTTTGGTAATCAGGGAGGAAGACTGAATTGCTGCTGGTTGTGGTTTGATCCAGTAGGATGGGCTTGTTTATCAGTTTCCTCTGCACTTGAAGATGAGCCTTAGTTTGTAAAATGTGGGTGCTTCCTTGGGGCTAGATTGTAGCAAGTCATATCACTGTCATAAAACAGCATAAAAGCCCAACACTCTTAAATCCTACCTGGTCTGCTCAGATTGCTGCTCATTATGTGTGGGAGACAGCGGGCTCTGCAGAGCTGCTACTTCTGCCTCCAAACAGGTGGCCCTTGGCTCTGTCCCCTTCACGTACCAACCCGCAGAGCTGAGCCAGGTATACAGGAAAAAGCTTCTCTCCTGAGAAGGAGGACAGTAAAGAAGGAATTGTCGCTGTTTGAATGAGAATTCTTTCCTCGGCTGCTCTCAGGGCAGCAGAGATTCACTTTGCCCCTTCCACAGGAGAAGATGACCTATTTTGGCCCTTGTTGAATGTCAGGTTGAGACATTTAAGGAAGGTAATGAGCTGGATTTTCCAGGTCTCAGTGAGAACTGAAAATCAGAGGATAAGTATCCACTTTTGAGTAATTATGGGGAAGGTGTTTACTATTTCCAGGTCCCTCACATATCCAGTATCAACACTGGCAATGTTTAGCAGGTAGAGTGAGGGTGTAAATTGCTGTGGAGTCCCATCATTGCACAACAGATTTGTTGATTATAGCAGCAGAAATTATTAAGCCTGGGACAGACCTACTTGCAATGAAAGAATATGGCTGAACTACACTTGGGACAGTATAAAGTCTATTCTCATCTGATTTTGTGAGAGAGAATCTCATTCCATGGTATTATGTTGCATTTCCTCCATGGCATTTGAAAAGTAGATTTCTTAATCCGAGGTTTCTTATTTTTCCAAATTAATTTGTTTATTTTATATTGCCATTGATCTAAGAGATTTCCTGGGTCTAAAACCAGGAGTGTTTGGAAAAGGAAATTAATTTAGGGTAAGATTCATTTTTAACAGCCACAACTTTGTCTAATCATGAAATGTCATATTTTGACCAATTTTCCAGATCTGTTTTAAGAACATAAGAACGGTCATACTGGATCAGACCAAAGGTCCATCTAGCCCAGTATCCTGTCTTCCAACAGTGGCCAATGCCAGGTGCCCCAGAGGGAATGAACAAAACAGGTCATCATCAAGTGATCCATCCCCTGTCACCCATTCCCAGCTTCTGGCAAACAGAGCCTAGGGACACCATCCCTGCCCATCTTGGCTAATAGCCACTGATGGACCTATCCTCCATGAATTTATCTAGTTCTTTTTTGAATCCTGTTATAGTCTTGGCCTCTGGCAAAGAGTTCCACAGACTGACTGTGCATTGTGTGAAAAAATACTTTGTTTGTTTTAAACCTGCTGCCTATTAATTTTCATTTGGTTTTCTTAATCAAAGGAGTATAATTAATATTGCATCAACCTTGTGGTCTTTCAGAAATGTATGTTCCCAAGTATTTTACTGAAGTAGTTGCCCATTTGTATTTTGTATTTATCTTTTCTATCTTTCTGTACATTAGAGTCCACACCTAGATCCTGGAGTTCTTAGTTGTAATAGTTTTATTTTTAATCAGAACGCTTTGCCAAAGCTGGAGATTTCCTTTTGCAATTCTAGTACTCTGTGAGCTGGATTTGTAAAAATACCACGACATCATGTGCTTATAAGGCAAATTTGTGTGTGACGCTGGCAGACCAGATGCCAGCTGATGCCAAAGTCCCCATGTGTCAACTGAACACTGACAATTACATGGCTGGAATCAGTCTGGCTCACCTGTCTGTTAGTATTGTTAAGATAGGTATTAGGGTTATATAAGAATGTGTTTAGGCTTCATTGAATGCTTGTGAGTTGCTGCATGCTTTAATCTCCCTTATAGCATCTGTATCCCACATTGTAAGATAATATTTAAGCATTTGTATTGTAAGGCTCTGTGACTATGTAAATCACCAGATAGGAGAGAGACATTAAAGTGCTGGTCTCCAAAAGAAGGTGATAAGTCCTGGCCAATGAGGAAGATCCATTGACACCAGCATGACTGTTGTGGAACAATAAAGAGAAGAAAAGACTTTGTTGCTCTTCTCTGCTCTCCCCCGGCACGAAGATGAGCCTTGCAAGTGGATTCCTTCCGACAGCTGCATGCACTGCTCAGAGCACACAAGGGGGAAGGGAATAAAAAACCCCTAACAAGAAGGAACTGTATCTCTATGTTGCTTGGACTCTGGGAGACAAGGTTTTCTAACAATAAGCAAGGGATCCCCAGCTGCTTAGCTTAGATTATCCTTAAAGGACATATAGAGCTTTCTTCTTATAGATGCTTCTGTTACCTTTCAAAACTTAAGATATTAACTCATTTGTGTATGTACATTTACCTGCTTTACCTTACAAATAACTGTTTCCTTTTCCTATTTAATAAATCTTTAGATAGTTTATTATAGGACTGGCTATAAGTATTGTCTTTGGTGTGAGATAGAAGGTGCAATTGACCTAGGGTAAATGACTGGTCCTTTTGGACTGGGAGTAACCTGAATATTGCTGTGATTCTGGGTGTAAGGGATCACCTATCGCAAACATAGGCTTATCTGGGAGAGAGACCGACCGGAGTACCCAAGGGGATTGTACATGACTCCATGTTAAGACTGTTATAATGCCTGGGGAATTTACACTTGATAATTGGTTGGTCAAATCTAATTATAGAACTCATACCTAATCATTGTTTGGAAAGCATCCCATAGAGTACTTTTTAAAAAATCTGCTCAGCATTGCTTTCTTTAAAATATTGCTTAATTTCTTCTCTGATTGCTTGAACTCTTTTCTGGTCATATAGATGTGGGATGTATAATCTTCATTTTTTTGTATCAGTTGTGTCTTCTCAGTTTCTAATAGGAGGCCCAATTGATGCATGCTCTGACAGGAGATAGTGCTGTGCTTTTTGTAGTTGGGAAGATCAAATAGAACATAGAGGTGAATTGCTTGGTGAACCTTCAATTTTGCTCACTGACTGCTCATTCCAAGAATAACATGTGACAGTACGTAGCCTTATGAAAAAAGTGCTAGAGCTGATAATTCATGAAAATTGTTTGTCTAAATGAAATTTATGTTTACATTTATTGAATTAGGGAAGTAGTTATTTTGAATACCGATCTGAGATAGTATTGAGGCCTTTAGATATCCAGCCACTTGGTAGCTGGTAAGAATTTTACTATTCCAGTCTTTGAGTAGGAAAGGCAGTATACGATAACTATGCCAATCATTGTTTTAAATCTTATGTAAAGTTTCTAGTGGTTTATTAATGGCTGGATTTAAACTGGCAATAATAATTCTAATGTTATGCACCTAAATGGTGTGAATAACTTATAAAGGTATGTTTCAGAGTAGCAGCCGTGTTAGTCTGTATCCGCAAAAAGAAAAGGAGTACTTGTGGCACCTTAGAGACTAACCAATTTATTCGAGCATAAGCTTTCGTGAGCTACACCTGAAGTGAGCTGTAGCTCAAGAAAGCTTATGCTCAAATAAATTTGTTAGTCTCTAAGGTGCCACAAGTACTCCTTTTCTTTTTATAAAGATATATGATATATTCTTCAGTGGACTGCCAGGTGGGACATTATGGAATACTGTTGCCATTATTGTTCAGAGAGACATTGCATAATTGTATAATTTCAAATTCAGCCTTCTTTTTCCTTTGATAATAGCATAGTTAATAGGTGTATTCTAGGCTATTAATCTTCCATAGAAATTGCCTTACGGCTTTATCTAGTAGTTTCTATGGCAGATTGAGAAAGAAATGGGTAAGACTTGAAAGGGGTAGAGGAGGATGTTCATTTTAATTATGTGGATATATCCCTGCAATGAAGGGAGGAACTCTTGCCATTCGGTGAGATCTGCCTGTATTTTTTTGTAGAAAAAGGGATATATTTTTGAAGGATAGCATAGAGAGACGAGTAGGAATTTCTACACCTAAATATCTAAATCCATTGGGTGCCCTCTTTAGCTGAAAGTCTTGAGTAGAACACTTTTTTTTTTAACCTTGGCCAACAGGACTTGCTTCTGAGTTATGTATATTTATTTTGAGTCCAGAGATATGGCAATCATGCTTGAGTAGATCATGAGTTATGGAAGAGATGTGCAGGGTAGTTTTGTGTCTAAAGTCATCATCAAATAAACATTATGTTGATAAGGGCTGATTTTAATTCCTAAAATGTTGGAGAGTCTTTGCACGTTATTGTTGCCAAAGGCACAATGGCCACTGAGTACAGGAGAGGGAACATCAGGTATCCCTGTCCAGAATCTTATCTGAGATGAATGGATGTCCCTGAGTTATAGGGATATCCTATTCCTGTATCCAGGAAATAAATAATGGACCACAATTTAAAAGGTCCAGTGTATGTGAGAGAATATCACAATAGACTCTAACACGTGCTTTCACAGAGTCTAAATTGAGGATTAGTGCCTCCTTTTTGTTTCATTGCAAAATATATAGGGCCAGATTCACTGGAACCCTCTGGTTGCTTTGCTTTTCACTTTTCCAGCAACACAAAGCAGCAATAAACCTAGTTTAACTGGCCTGTTAAACCAGGTTTATAGCTGCTTTGCATCCCTGGAGAGGTACAAAGCAGCTAGAGTACACTTGTGAATCTGGCCCAACATGTTTAGAAGTCTCCTGATGTTGCTGGCAGCAGCATGACTGTTATGAATGAACCCAAAGTGAACTGTATGAATTATATTAGGTAATATTGGTATTAGAGTGTTGGCACAAAAAATATTTCTAAGTTTTATTCTCTGAGCGGATAGCTAATAATCCTCACTTATGGGCTGTTGTTTGCATTTGTTGCACTTGGAAGTGAAAGGAGGGTTGGAAGGAATAAATATAGAGGCACAGAAACACGCACTGTGGGACTAAAACAGAACTGTATTGCTGTAGCACTGATACAGTCACTTACGGTAACTTCTCCTGGTGATTTCCTCCCTTCCCTGGGCAGGACTCTCCTTTCTGTACAGAGCTCTTGCCAACTCTATTGCCCTTGGTCTCCCTTTAGACTTGGTTTCTCTGATTGTCCAACAGTTTACTCAAAAAAGGGGAAGTCCCCAAGATGTGCTGAAGGGCCAGGCATCTCCAGTGCCCACACTTGTCCACTCTACTTCCTTCCTGGGTCAGCTTTCCTGTGCCCTTCCACTATCAGCCTTCCCAGAGTGGCACTGCTGGGCTTCCAGACAAGAACCACATGCATCAGCTCCCACACTGGTCAAGTTTGGAACTCAACCTCCCATTTAAACTTCTTCCCCTTGGACAAAACAGTCCATTGACCACTGCATGAAGCATTCACCAATACTGAACACACCTCTTCATCCTCCTGTGGCCACATGCAGTTACCAGAGATCACAGGCATTCTGAACTTGTGAGTGGGTTAGAGATGCAGAGTGGGAGGCCACACTCAGTCATCATGGGGACAGTTCGTTATCTCAGGCAGCCCCTTCATGGAGGAGAAAAATGATTTTTTTTCACTTCATATTTTTCTTACAAAAATGCTTGGTCTGGGCTTGTGACTGAGTACAGTGAAAATGATTTCCTCATGGTTCCGGGCACAGGCCAGATACCATGATCATACTGCTGGACTTTTTTGAACCTTTTGTTAACTTGTCATAGCTGGAGGAGATGATCCAGCACTAGAGCATCTCTAATCATTCCTCTTGACCAGAGCTCAGTGAGATGGGTAACTACCATTCTTCCCCTTTAACGGCTCTCCCCGTGGGGTCCTGCAGGGATTCATATTATCCCTTTTTCTCTTCAGTAGCTACCTGAGACCACTGGGAGTGTTAGTGAGCTGCCATAGGCTCAGTTGCCCACAATGTACACACTGCACTCAACTATACAGCTCATTCGTCATTGATGTAGCCACTACCACTCCTAAAATGCCAGAATGCCTACAAGGGATCAGCATTTGGATGAAGTCCAGCTACTCCAAGCAGAACTGATGCAGATTGGAAGGAAGAAACACGGTAGAACTAGCTGGGACTTTACCCAATCTCCCACTGAAGGGGGAGAGCCACATTAGTCAAAGCACTTGGGATCCTGCTTGACTTCTCACCAAGGTTGGATGACCAGGTGGTACTAATATGCCTTCTTTCATTTCCAGTTTGCCAGGAAACTTTGCCCCTACCTTTTGAGATGAGGACCTGGCCACAGTGATCCATTCCTTTGTCACCTCCAGCCTGGTTTACAGTATCAGAAGCTGAATGTGAAGATAGAACAGAATGTTACTGCCCCTCCCCATGGTTTAGGTCACCATGAGCACATCAGGCCTATACTCAGGTCCCTCTACTGGCTCTCAGACAGCTTCTGATGACAGTTTAAGGCCTTGGTCCTGATCTTCAAAACAATCAATGGATCAAGCTCCAGATACATTAAAGACTGAATTTTGATCAATTCACCATCAAGACAGCTCTGGGTCAATCCAGTCCACGAAGCACAGGATGAAGCTCACAAAAGCTGGGGCCAAATCATTCTCTGTTGTAGGGATCCAGCTGTGGGGAACAAATATTTGATAATGGGCTCTTCAATCTACCAGAGAAAAGTATAACACAGTTCAATGGCTGGAAGTTGAAGCGAGACAATTCAGAATGGAAATGAAGTGTAAATTTTTAACAGTGAGGGTAATTAACCATTGGAACAATTTGCCAAGGGTCATGGTGGATTCTCTATTACTGGCAATCTTTAAATCAAGACTGGATGTTTTTCTAAAAGCCCTGGAGCTCCAGGAATTATTTTGGGAGTAGTTCTATGGCCTGTGTTATACAGGGCAGACAAGACGATCCCCATGGTTCCTTTCTGGCATTTGAATCTATGGAATAAACAGTCATAGGCCAACTGCACCTTTATTCCCTCTATGTGATCCAGCAAGGGCACCTGCTCTCAGGCTTCTGCCTCTCTGGGCTGTCATCTCTTTTCAGTGGAAACATGTGTCTCACTCCCTTCTGAGGCGTATTTCCAAGCTGAATGGTTTCCTGGCTTCACTATGTTATTCCCAGACAAAGACTCTGGCAAAGCAGGACTGCTTACTTTCTCTTTAGAGACTGATAACAGAATAATTGCCCACAGTTATAAGATCCCACACAGCACTTCCAATGCAAGCCTATTTTATTCTTAAGGCAAATGCACTATAGAGAAAACATATGAAAAAACAATAATGGAACCTACATGCATGCTAATAAGCTTACCAAAGATCTCCTCAAACCTACTATGGGCTCTGTCAGGAGCTGTCCTTAAAATATGACCCAAGGGGTTGGAGTTCATTAGAGCTTCAGTTCAGAACAAGCACCCAGTCATATAGGGCCTCAGTAGGCCCAGTCCTGCCAACCCTACCCTAAGAATTGGGGCCCTCCATGGACCAGGGATTTTGTCTGTTTGCTGGATCAGAAAGAAGGCCCTGAGACTGTGCAAAATAAGGCTATTTATCAAAAACCCTTTCTTCATCTGTTGGTCCCTACAGTATCCAGTTTTGAACTAATGTATGCAAACCTCTCTAAGGGGTAGCTTCAAAGGGTTGATAACCAGAGGAATTATATTAGCATATCCTTCCTCCTGGAGGACTTGCAAACACAATTGGATTTTTAATACAATGAACCCCCCAACTCCAGTTGGTAGGAGAAAAAGCAGCCAAAGCAGGGCCTGCTGCACTTGGAAAGGGGGGAATAAAGTGGGTAAGGCTATGATTTTGTCACAGATATCTTTAGTAAGAGTCAGGGACAGGTCACAGGCAATAAAGAAAAAAATCACAGAAGTCTGTGACCTGTCCCTGACTTTTACTAAAAATATCCATGACAAAATGGGAAGCCAGTGGGCAGCTGCAGGGGCTGACTTGGAGCTCCAGGGTCTCACTCCACTTGTGGCTCGGAGCTGCTGTGGTCGGTCCCCCAGCCGCCCACAGGAGCCAGGGAGCTGCAGGAATCCTGCTGCTACCCATGGTGGCGGGGAGCTACGGTGGTCCCTCTGCTGCCTGTGGGGGCTGGGGACTGTGGGGGTCCCCATGCCACCCGTAATGGCGGGGAGCTGCAGGGATCTCTCCACTGCCCATGGCAGTGGGGAGCTGTGGGGCTTCCCCTGCAGCGGCTGGGGGCTGCAGGGATTCCCCTGCCATCCATGGTGGCTCGGAGCTTGAGGGCCATGCTTCCTCAGGTGACAGGGGTACCCTGCAGCTCCCTGCCCCCATGGACTGAAGTCATGAAGGTCTTCGGAAGTCACGGAATCCATGACTTCTATGACCTCCGTGACAAAATCGTAGCCTTAAAAATGGGATCCAGCCAAGGCCACTCTTTCCCTCAGCAGTTCCTGGAACTGGGACAGTGCAGAGGAGACCTTCCTCACCCTGGTCTACTTTACCACCCCGACCATCCTATGTCCTTGGGGTAAAACTGCAGAGGGGAGTCTGTGAAGGTAACCAGCTGCTAGGAGAAGAAGCAACCAAAGCTAAAATAGGGAAAGAACAAATTAAAATTACTTAGACAAGCTGGATACCTTCAAGTCACCAGGTCCTGATGAAATACATCCTTGAATACTCAAGGAGCTAACTGAGGAGATATCTGAGCCATTAGCGATTATCTTTGAAAAGTCATGGAAGATGGGAGAGATTTCAGGGGACTGGAAAAGGACAAATAGAGTGCAAATCTATAAAAAGGGGACTAAAGACAACCAGGGGAAATTACAGACCAGTCAGCTTAACTTCAGTACCCAGAAAAATAATGGAGCAAATAATTAAGTAATCAATTTGCGAACACCTAGAGGATAATAAGGTGATAAGTAACAGTCAGCATGGATTTGTCAAGAACAAATTGTGTCAAACTGACCTAAGAACTTTCTTTGATAGGGTAACAAGCCTTGTGGATGGGGGAAAGTGGTAGATGTGGTATATCTTGACTTTAGTAAGGCTTTTGATACTGTCTCACATGACCTCATAAACAAATTAGGGAAATACAACCTAGATGGAGCTATTATAAGGTGGGTGCATAACTGGTTGGGAAACCATTCCCAGAGAGTAGTTATCTGTGGTTCACAGTCAAACTAGAAGGGCATATCAAATGGGGTCCCTCAGGGATCAGTCCTGGGTCCAGTTCTGTTCAATAGCTTCATCAGTGATTTAGATAATGGCATAGAGAATACACTTTTTAAGTTTGTGGATGATACCAAGCGGGGAGTTGTTGCAAGTGCTTTGGAGGATAGCATTAAAATTCAAAATGATCTGGACAAACTGGAGAAATGCTCTGAGGTAAATAGGATGAAATTCAATAAGGACAAGTGCAAAGTACTCCACTTAGGAAGGAACAATCAGTTGCACACATACAAAATGGGAAAGGACTGCATAGAAAAGAGTACCACGGAAAGTGATGTGGGGGTCATAGTGGATCACAAGGTAAATATGAGTCAACAGTGTAACAAAAAGCAAAGCATCATTCTGGGATGATTAGCAGGGGTGTTGTAAGCAAGACTCGAGAAGTAATTCTTCTGCTCTACTCCACACTGGTATGGCCTCAACTGGAGTATAGTGTCCAGTTCTGGGCACCACATTTCAGAAAAGATGTGGACAAATTGGAAAGTCCAGAGAAGAGCAACAAAAATGATTAGAGGTCTAAAAAACATGACATATGTGTTTGTTTAGTCTGGAGAAGGAAAGACTGAGAGGGGATATGATAACAGTTTTCAAGTACATAAAAGGTTGTTACAAGGAGGAGGGGGAGAATTAACATCTGAGGATAGGACAAGAAGCAATGGGCTTAAATTGCAGCAAGGGCAGTATAGATTGGACATTAGAAAAAATATCCTGTCAGGGTAGTTAAGCACTAGAATGAATTGCCTAGGGAAGTTTCTGGAGTCTCCGTCATTGAAGATTTTTAAGAGCATGTTAGACTCACACCTGTCAGGGATGATCTAGATAATACTTAGTCCTGCCTTGAGATTGGGAATTTAAATTCATAACTCTGATGAAAGACACACTGGTTTTATGGCTCTACAACAATTTGTAACACACCCAACTGTCTGCTAACTGTTAATTGCCCACTTCATTTTAAGTGTTCTCCTACAGCATGTGTTTCTCAACCTTTTAGATACCAGGGACTGGCTTGCTGCCATCCTAAACTGTGTGAGGGAGATCTCAGTGTCCGGCACCGATCCACGGACCAGTTATTGAGAAACACTTCCCTATAGCATGTGTGAACCTCTTATGCTTAACAATCTGTCTCACCTTCTATATAGCTTAGGCACACCGGTTATCTTCTCCAGGAATGAGGAAGAGCTCTGTAAAGCTTGAAAGCTTGTCCCTTCCACCAGAGAAGTTGGTCTAATAAGAGAGATTACCTTACCTATCTTGTCTCTCCAATAATAACAACACTGACACCCTTTCTACCCAAAACACCTCACCCAAATAGTTAAAAAGAATAAATAAAAAAATTACAACAAACAAATCATCAACCCACCAGAAACAAATAAGTAAAAAATACGCCATACAGAGTTTTTATTCTCTGTACCTCCTCACAACCAAAAAAGGGGAACAGTGCCAGATAGTCCATGAAGTCCACTATGGACCTTGCTATTGATTTTTATGTGGAAGATGCTCATGTATTGTGATGATTGGTGGCAGTATAAAGTGTCAAGATAGAAACTGCAGATCATCTCCCCTGACAATGTAGTTACTTTGGGACAGCTTCTCAATATAATATAAGGAATGTTCTCTACTGCCTGCTAGGCCTCTCCTCACAATGAGGAAAGTGTCAGAGAGAAGGGGAAAAGTAGTGTAAGGTGAAGGACAAATCTCTCTCCTGCTAATAGAAGCTTCTGACAAGGCATGAAAATGTGTGAAATCCCCCGCAGCAAACCTTCAAGCTGCTACAATTTATGTGAGGGGGACAGCCTGGTGCACAGATGGCCTGGGACCAGCTGAGTGCAAAGGTGGCTTTAAGCCATCTCCCTCCTGAATTGAACTGTATGCTTCTTAGATGTAACCAAAGTTCTGGGTTTCAGTTTTCTTCAACCTCCATGGTATAAAGGTGTGACAGACAGGAGAGCTAGTAGGAGATGTTACTTTTTTTTCTGACCTTAGACACCAAGCACAGGTTAGAGTTAAAAAGGAAATACACACTGTCACATGATGGGGTCACGCACCAGGAACTCCATTGTATATTCTTACTCCCTTCACCTTTATTCTCTTAGTTAGTCTGTCAGAGGAATAGCTGCCATCACATTAGAAATGATTTTACAACATGGATTCTGAGGAGAAATTTCTGTGGGTGTGATGGGATGGACTCCCCACACTAGCCCTGCAAGAGCTGAATTAGGTCAGGTGGGCCCAATCAGCTAATTAGGCTTTAAGCAGGGGAGAGTTAGGCTGATGATCAAAGGAACAGGCGGGTCCTGTACAAAACCAGGTAGCTGGCCCCAGGAAGGGGGCTGCTGCTGGGAAAGGTTGTAAGGAAATAGGCTGTAGTTGCTCCCTGACTGAGGGAGTTGGAGGCTGGTAAACCCAGGGAGGGGGGAAGTCAGATATGTAGGTGGAAGCCTAGAGGAACAGCAGCAAAGGGTAGGATTGTACAGGGACTGTGGCTGCTTATTATAGGGTGCCTGAGCTGGACCCTAGGGTATAGGGTAGGCCTGGGTTCCCCTACCAGCCACTGGGGAGTGGCAAGGTTGTTGGAGGTGCCAACCAGCCAGCAGGTCTGGAAAGACTGTGAATTCCCTGGAAGGGGAGGACTTAAGTGAGCGGGTTGGAGGACTGAGCCATAGAGAGGAAGCCGCAGACCTGGGATGAACAGGGCAGCAGACTGAGACAAGACTGGAGAACACCACACTGGAGGAAGAGTACAAACTGGCAGAGCTAATTGCCAGTAGGAGGCACCGCTTGTGGTGAGTGGGCCCCATGATGGGTGCTTTAAAACAACAGTATTGTGTAATGAACCATGGCTGCTATATACATAGCTACTGCAATCATCAGTGTGCATTAAATACAAGTCAGTCACTACCAGAAACTAAGCTCTTGCCACAGAGGATAAAGCAGAATTCCTCTGGCTATGAGGCAGTAGTAGGCTATTGTCACTACAGGAGGAGAAGATCGCATGTTCAGGCCAGTGTGCTACATTTGCTGGTGACTTTTTTCTACAGACATGTTGGCTGAATCTAGCTTTTAATCTTGCAGGAATTTGGGAGAATTCTTTTTTTAAAGGAAATACTAAATAATAGACAAGATCCTGAGCTCACCTGTAGTAGCTTCACACCAAATTGCTGTCCCAACAGTTAGTGTATCTGGCCACTGGAGAATCACCCCAATGTGGGGAGCTCTTCTGGAGCTTCATCCTCACTACCAGTATAGGAGGTGTGGCAGAATCCTTGCACCAGAGCATTCTCCTGTTGCCCTATTGATGACAGTGGTTGATTAAAGTAGCCTCAGGATGCTCCAACACTAATTTATACTGGAAGGCTGGCCTGGCATACAGGCAGCAGAGGATTGGCTTTGCACTTCACTGTATAAGCCACTCCTGAGTTACATTGTGCACCCCTCAGCTTCAGCCAAGGATCTGGGCACTACATTTTCCTGTAAAGATGCAATACACCAAATGAATATTTTAGAGCCAAACTCTTTTTACCCAAAAAGAGCTGGCAGCCATCCAATCTTTCAAAGGGAGGAGTCTTGTTAGGTTTGAAATACTTTTACAGCATTCTCCAAGGGAAGCCCCTGTATTTTATTTCATTGTCCATTAATGGTGCATAGGCCTCACTGCCTTCAGAAACAGTGTGTGTGTAGGGCTGCCTAATCCTGAGGGGTGTAAATCTACACATGCCCCATGGCTATGCAGAACAGTCCTGGGTGTCCCTTGAGTCTTCTCTCTTTGCTGGGCAGAGAGCAAGGGTACTTCAATTTGGTTTGTGTAGCCCATTCAGTCTCCTCCACTCTCTCTTATCTAGGGAGGACAACCTGCTTGGCCCTTGAAGAGGCATTATGCGTGATCAGTGCTTCTTTGTAATCATCCTCAAACACCCGGAGGGTTGCTGGTGCCTTTGGTCCTGGGAAGGAGTGAGGTTCAGTGGCACAAGTAGCTTCATATGGTTCCCCTGACCAAGGATTTCTCACTCAGTATATTAGCAGGCCTTCATCGCTGCAAGGTCATCATGATAGCCTATGATTCTAGGCTATCAGAATTGGAAGAAACTTCAGGAGGTCATTTAGTCCAACCCCATGTTGAAACCCAGACCAATGCCAAATAAATCATCCCAGCCAGGGCTTTGTCAATCCAGGCCTTAAAAACCTCTAAGGATAGAGATTCCACGACCTCCCTAGGTAACCCATTCTAGTACTTCACCACCCTCCTAGTGAAATAGTTTTTTTTTTTTCTTCCAGTATCCAACCTAGATCTTCCCCACTGCAACTTGGGACCATTGCTTCTTGTTCTGTCATCTGCCACCACTGAGAACAGCCTAGCTCCATCCTCTTTGGAACTTCCCTTCAGGTAGTTGAAGGCTGCTATCAAATCCCCCCTCACTCTTCTCTTCTGCACACTAAATAAGCCCAGTTCCCTCAGCCTCTCCTTGTAAGCCATGTTCCTCATATCCACAGAGCTAGTTATCTCATCATAGAAGGCAATCAGGTTGCATGACTTGCCCTTGGTGAATCCACGTTGACTGTTCCTGATCATCCTCCTCTTCTCCAAGTGCTTCAAAATGGATTCCTTGAGGACCAGCTCCATGATTTTTCCAGGGACAGAGGTGTAGCCAGACAGCCAGCCTCCCCTCACCCCCCCTCAGACCAGCATTGCTGGGAAACGGAAGCCAAAACCACAGGGCACTTAACATGAATTCCAGCACAGCCTTTGGAGCTGTGAGAAGCACAGGTGTGCTGCTACAGTGTGCCTCTGGGAACATATACAACGATTGGGCTCACAGCAGGCAGAGGCGCTGTGACAGACATGGCTCTTAGCCCCTACTAAACAGCATGATGCACACACACCAACATCCTAGGTGGGAAAATATTTACCCTAATAAAAGGAATGTCCAGTAGTCGACACTTATTGTTTCTCTCCCTTGCAAGTGTAAACTACTCTTGCGAGAGCTGGCGTCACCCAGATAGACCAGCCCCAATTTGGCATAAGAAAGGAGAAAGAGAATAAAGGAGTACAGAGGTATAAGTAGGGGACCTACAGCACCATGATTTTTGAGTGCTTTTCACTATCTATCTGCTGGTCAGATAAGTGACAGCCTCCCAAGGCTTCTGCAGCTAAGAGGGTCCCTAAGCCTTGTCCCTTATTCGTCTTTCTGCGGAATTGAGTGATCGATCCTGGCTTGGCACCGCTGGAATCGAGAGATGCAAGGAGGGTAAGAAGCACCCACACCTGATCTCCTATCTTTAGTGTACACATATTTTGAAATAGAGCTCTATACTTTGTTTTCTTTCTTTGGGATTGTAGCTTCAGTTTTGTAACGTGTGTGTGTAACATCTCTACATTTAAATAAGTAGGCACTAGCAATTTTGTAACCACATGATTAGAATCTAGTTTAATAAATTTTGGTAACCATTTGTGCATAAGCCTGACTTGTTTCTCTGGTTTACTGTAAAGCAGCCAACACAATTAAAGAACCTCAGCCGTTTTGGCTATAAAGCCTTAGCCATTAGGCTAAGAGCCTAGCGTTGAGTTGTGCCGCCTCCACGGGGCAAACTCTTGGCATTGCAGTTAGGAAGGGAAGTGAAGGGTAACAAGAAGGGTTTCTACAGGTATGTTAGCAACAAGAAGGTGGTCAGGGAAAGTGTGGGCCCCTTACCAAATGGGGGAGGCAACGTAGACTCTGTCAGTCAATCCTGACTGCCCGCTGCGAAGGAGCTCTGAGCTCTAGCAGTTAAAGTCACGGGTGGTTAGGACCTTGGGGCATCCGTCAGCCTAGCCCGGGCTGCCCGCCGCGAAGGGACAGTGCGTCCTAGCGGTTAAAGTCACGGATGGTATAAACGGGCATAGCTGGCACCTCACCAAACATCCTTGGCCATCGGCTAACAAGAGGTGAGGCTGACTGGTCTGTAGCTCCCCAGATTGTCCTCCTTCCCTTTTTTTAAAGATGGGCACTATATTTGCCTTTTTCAAATCATCTGGGACCACCCCCGATCACCATGAGTTTTCAAAGATAATGGCCAATGGCTCTGAAAACTCATCAGCCAACTCCCTCAGCACCCTCGATGCATTGCATCCGGTCCCATGCACTTGTGCTCGTCCAGCTTTTCTATATAGTCCTTAACCTGTTCTTTCACCACTGAGGGCTGCTCACCTCCTCCCCATACTGTGCTGCCCAGTGCAGCAGTCTGGGATCTGAACTTGTCTGTGAAGACTGAGGCAAAAAAAAGCATTGAGTACTTCAGCTTTGTCCACATCCTCTGGCACTACGTTGCCTCCCCCATTTGGTAAGGGGCCCACACTTTCCCTGACCACCTTCTTGTTGCTAACATACCTGTAGAAACCCTTCTTGTTACCCTTCACTTCCCTTCCTAACTGCAATGCCAATTGTCGTTTGGCCTTCCTGATTACACCCCTGCATGCTCGAGCAATATTTTTATACTCCTCCCTAGATATAGAGCTCTGATTAGCTCTATGCTGTGTAGGTACTAGGAGCCAATGATGTGTGCCTAAATTCTCATTTCCCAAAGCACAAAATGTCCAATAGTTTCAGATGATATTCATGCTATTTTTTTTTCAATTTTGGCCTATTTTTTTGTTTTTCCTTCTAGTTCCTGCTGTATTCCCAGGGTTGGTGCATTTACTGGTTACAAACACAAACAGACAACATTTCCCCCTTACTAAATCTATCTGTGTGAATGTGGAGCATGCTGATTTTCATTATAGCCTCTTGTATTGTTGAGTGGCATCCTGTGTGATGTGGCAAAGACCCCCAAGTGGAACACTGATATGAAATTCCTTCTCTGTTTCAAAGCGGGTACAGGAACCACTGAGAGTAGCAGACTATCTATGAAACTTTCCACAAATTGGTGGTTCGAGCCACCAGAGGGTAATTTTGTTTTTAAATAGTTTGAATTTTTGCTTAATAAAAAGTAGGGCTGTTCACTCACACGATTAACTCAAAAAAAAATCACGATTAATCACAGTTTTAATTGTTCTGCTAAACAATAGAATGCCAATTGAAATTTATTAAATATTTTGGATCTCTTTCTACATTTTCATATATATTGTATTCTGTATTGTAATTCAAATCAAATTGTAAATTTTTATTACAAATATTTGCTCTGTATAAATAAAAAGTAGTATCTTTCAATTCACCTCATACAGTACTGTAGTGCAATCTCTATTGTGAAAATGCAATTTACAAACGTAGAATTTATTTTTGGTTACACTGTTTTATTTTTGAGTGCAGTTATGTAAAACTTCAGAGCCACTCAGTCCTACTTTTTGTTCAGCCAGTTGCTAAGACAAACAAGTTTTATTTACATTTACAAGAGATAATGCTGCCCTCTTATTATGTACAATGTCACCAGAAAGTGAGAACAGGCATTTGCATGGCACTTTTGTAGCTGGCATTGCAAGGTATTTACATGCCAGATATGCTCAACATTTATATGCCCCTTCATGCTTTTGGCCACCATTGCAGAAGATATGGTTCCATGCTAATGATACTCATTAAAAAATATGCATTAATTAAATTTGTGAGTGAACTCTTTTGGGGAGAATTGTATGTCCCCTGCTCCGTTTAACCTGCATTCTACCATATATTTCATGTTATAGCAGTCTTGGATGATGACCCAGCACATGCTCTTCCTTTTAAGAACACTTCGCTGCAGATTTGACAAAATGCAAAGAAGGCACCAATGTGAGATTTCTAAGGATAAATACAGCACTCAACCCAAGGTTTAAGAATTTGAAATTCCTTCCAAAATCTGAGAGGGACAAAGTGTGGCGCATGCTTTCAGATGTCTTAAAAGAGCAACACTCTGATGTGGAAAGTACAGAACCCGAACCACCAAAAAAGAAAATCGACCTTCTCCTGGTGACATCTGACTTAAAGGATGAAAATGAACATGCATCAGTCCACGCTGCCTTGGATTGTTATTGAACAGTACCCGTCATCCGCATGGACACGTCCTCTGGAATGGTGGCTGAAGCATGAAGGGGCATATGAATCTTTAGCAAATCTGGCACATAAATATCTTGTGATGCCGGTTGCAACAGTGCCATGAGAGTGCCTGTTTTCACTTTCAGGTGACTTTGTAAACAAGAAGTGGGCAGCATTATCTCCTGCAAATGTAAACAAACTTATTTGAGTGATTGGCTGACCAAGAAGTAGGACTGAGTGGATTTTCAGGCTCTAAAATTTTACACTTATTTTTGAATGCAGGTTTTTTGTACATAATTCTACATTCATGATAAAGAGATTGCACTACAGTACTTCTACTAGATGAATTGATAGTCAGGTTTCAAGAAGCAAAACTGTTGGCATTTTGGGGCACTGAACCCAACAATGAATACATGAGTGGCAAGAGCAACAATACCTGAAGTCCAAAGGTGCAAACAATTCGATGTTTGTTTATTGGGGTGAACTTCCAGCAAGCATGATTCCAGTTTCCTTCCTTAGTATCCTCCTTCCCAGCTCTGACACCACAGAGCCTTACACCTGTGTCCCTGTTCCCATTCCTGCCCTTAGCCAAACATGATTCCAATTCCCCCAGCCCCATTCCCTGTTCCCATTTCCCCCACGCCCACCCACTCACTTCCTGATTGACTGCAGACTATATAGTAAAACTTGACATCTGCTTTGCTATACCTTAACCAATCCTAACATATTGTAACATGATTATGTACCCAATTATATCCCACCACCTTAATTAGTTTACACCCAGCAAAATTAATTATACAGCAGACAGAAACAATCTCAGAACCAGACAGATTATACAGACAAACAATAGCAAAGTGGGAACTATAATGACAAGACAATACAGAAATGAGGATTTCACATCCCAGCTATTGATAAGTGAGTTCTTGCCAGACAGGATGCTATCAAACTAAAGTTTCCTTTTACATTTTCTAGGCACTTCCCTTTCTCTGGAGGAGATAGGCACTATCAGGACAGGATTGTATTCCTAACAGCCCAATAGCACCTGATTTCAATGTGACTAGTTTGGAATGTGAGGATGTGACTGGTTGCTTCCTAGCTTATGACTGCCTCTGCTGCTTAGCCAAAGGCCTTAGCCTAAGAACAGGGCCTCAGACTGTCACAGTAAGAGAAGGCTCTTACACCTGCAGACAGTGATTTTGATTCTTTCTTTTATACCTCTAGAACTAGCCAAGTGATAAGAATACACCTAAATTCTTAAAGTACAGGCCTTTGCAGACAGGCCTGACTATCTATATCCTAACAATTATTCCCCTTTATTCAGCACTAGTGAGGCCACACCTGGAGTATTGTCCAGTTTTGGTCCCCCTCACTACAGAAGGGATGGGGACAAATTGGAGAGAGTCCAGAAGAGGGCAACAAAAATTATTAGGGGGCTGGGGCATATGAGTTACAAGGAGAGGCTGAGGGAACTGGGGTTATTTAGTCTGCGGAAGAGAAGAGTGAGGGGAGATTTGATAGCAGCCTTCAACTACCTGAAGGGGGGTTCCAAAGAGGATGGAGCTAGAATGTTCTCAGTGGTGGCAGATGACAGAAGAGAAGCAATGGTCCCAAGTTGCAGTGGGGGAGGTCTAGGTTGGATATTAGGAAACACTATTTCACTAGGAGGGTGATGAAGCACTGGAATGGGTTACCTAGGGAGGTGGTATCTCCACCCTTAGAGGTTTTTAAGGCCTGGCTTGACAAAGCCCTGACTGGGCTGATTTAGATGGTGTTGGTCCTGCTTTGAGCAGGGGATTGGATTAAATGATCACCTGAGATCTCTTCCAACCCTAATATTCAATTATCCTCCAAACTGGAGGATCTTTCAGTGACTCTGAAGAGCAATAACTTTGAAGGGAGCAGTCTGGTGGGTAACTAGACCTAAACAAAAGGAACAGTCTGTCAATAGACTCCTCCAACTCCAAAGAGTTCTTGTGTTGGGTCAGGATCTTATCAAGATCACAGACATGGCTTAAATGCAGTTCTCAAGCTGGCAGGAGTGGACTTGCTTTCTCTAGAAGTGGGGATGCCCAGGCCAGTGTATCCCCAATTAGCAGGCTGATAATCAGCCCCACCCTGGATTGGTCAGTGGGGAATGTAGCAGGAACCAAGTTACCTAGAGCAAGACAAGGAAGGAGCGGTACTGGGTCTAAGGCAGGAGCCAGGCTGAAACAAAGCTAGGAACAAACAAGTGCAGAAGCAATTGCAGCCATGGGCAAATGCTTTGCACAGCCAGTGAACTGCTGCTGCTGGGTTTAAAAGCAAGCCTGCTGGCTTCCTCAGACAATCAAAGTGGGGCAATCCATCAGGTGATCTAGCTGGTGCAGCCCAGCTGTGCTCATTAGGGTGTCAGGAGTCTGAGCAGGCACATGCTTTTAGTGTGCACAAGCTACTGTAAGAGTTCCCATTCAAATCTATGGTAATTAATATTGATTATATGTAAGATATGAACTTTGCATTGCATCAGTTTTCAAGTAATGTACATTAAAAGAAACCAACTCCATGGGCTGTCTAATCGGAGTTGTCCCTGTTTAGAAAAATCTGTGGAAAGGCAATGAAAAACCTATTTTCACAATCACATGTGATATTCATGTTCTTTTAATTAACCTAGACATTGTTGGCTAGAATCATTTAATGAACCAATCAGCATTTAATTGCTGCCTGCTATCAGATAATTTGTAATGAAGTCCACATAAATTAATTGCAATATACCGTCTGAGTCAGCACAGTAGAACAGAGCTCTGATAAGCAGAATATTTGCATTTACCAGTGCATTGACACCATTCTTTGATAAAGAAAACTTAGCTTCATTTGAGATGTGTCTGAAAGTGAATTGCATTATTTGTTAGGTGATCATCTACTGATACAGTATGTAAATCTGAAAGCATAAGTCTTACTGTTGGTAGATGTTCATCTGTTTTTGAGACATGATTCATGTGCCATGAAGTGTACTACTTTTTACAGAGACATGCTGAACTAAAACTAAAATGAAAATCAGTCAGAAAACTGACTACTAAAACTTTACACTCAAGAAAATATATAGTCATGAGTTAGCTGATACAAATATGCATTAAACTGTGACTTCTATCAGGAAGTGCCAGATGATTCTTATTAATCCTTAGAATACATGCATTTTCCCAGATGCCACCCAAATAAATGGTTAGACTGCAAGTCCTTCAGGGTAAGGACTGGTTTCAGAGTAGCAGCCGTGTTAGTCTGTATTCGCAAAAAGAACAGGAGTACTTGTGGCACCTTAGAGACTAACAAATTTATTTGAGCATAAGCTTTCGTGAGCTACAGCTCACTTCATTGGATGCATTCATGTTTGGACAGTGCTTAGCACAATGGTTTCTAGGTGCTATTGCAATACAAATAATAAGCAGGAAAGACCTTGAGAACCCCTGATTCACAGAAAAGTTTTTGAACCTTTTTATTAGTCCTACTTGTTCTGCCACTTGCAGGCCTATGAAAGGAGAATTAAAAATAGCACAGATACAACTTTTTCTAACTCAAACTTTTCTACAATTGCTTCTTACTAAAACAGTTGACCTAAACACACTGTATGATGCCACTGGATGGTGTGGTCACATGTTTGGGACAACATGCATCACTCCAGAATGGATTTTGCCATTCTTTAGTAGTAGCATTATTATTGTAGTGCCTAGGAAACCTAGTCATGGACCAGGACCCCACTGTGCAAGGCACTGTACAAACAACAAAAAGATGGCCCTGGCCCCCAAATGCTTACAGTCTGAGTGTAAAACAAAAGATGACAGATGGAGATAGGCAGAAGGGGGAGTACAAGTGAACATGGTTGCTATGATAGGCGCTGGTCTCTGCACACCAGAAGGAGTACCAGTAAGCAATGAGACAATGGTCAGCATGATAGACTGGTCTGGGCCCATCAGCAGCCTAACTGGTGTGATCATCTCAAATATATCACAATAAAAACTATATCCCAAACCATAGTTTCATGTGTTTTAAAATAATATGTAATGGGTTAATAGGATGATATTTATTTTTAAATAAGCCACCTGTCCAAGGCTCTAAGTTTCCTAACGTCGGTAGTAATACAATAAAGTCTCATCAGAATTAAGTAGTCATTTCAACAGGAATGCCTTTCTACCCCTTCATCATTATGGGAAGCCCTCAGCACTTTCCAAAAACCCTATCAAGCTCCCAGTTCTCAATATTATCCCAATAGTAATATCATCCCTCCCTCTCCCCTGACCGCTCAGGTTCCCACTCTTTCATGGAGATGGTGGTGGATGGTACCTTCTCTGCTGCACAGGACTGCCATGTAGAACATCTGGCTTCAATCATTGGTTCTGCCAATGATTTCCTGTCTCAGCTTTGGCAAGTCACTTAGACTGAGGTTTTCAAAAGCATCTAAGTGAAGGGCTTTTGAAAAGCCTCCCCTTAATGTCTCTATGCCTCAGTTTCTAAGAGGTGGTAACAATAATTACTTGACATAACTGCTTTCAAAAGAGATTAACTAATTTTTGTAATATGGTTCGAGGTCATTGGATGGAAGGTGCTATATCATTATGAATCATTAATTTATCTTGGCCAGCTCCCTAGTTGCAGGAGGCAGCTGATAAACTTAATCCTTTGCCTCTTGCTTCTCCAGGGAAATGGCAGGAGAAAGACCCAACCAACTAATTAGAGCCATGGCTGTTTTTTTTTTTTTCACTCCATGGTAGAGCAGCAGAGCTGCTAAAAGAGGAAACTGCAGAGAAGTAGCTGATAAATAAAACTGTGTGTAGAATATAAAAGTAAAATAGGAAAGAAAGTAATTCAAACTTATTAGACAATATGCCTAAAAACCAATGTGGTAGAGAAAATAAAGAACAAATGCAAGCAAACTGGGGAGGGGGGTGACATAAAACGAAGTGACATAAAAATGTATTGAAGAATCTAAAGAATGCTGCAGATGAAATGAAAAACAGGCGTATAAATGGCTGCGCTACAGCTTTATAACATTATGCAGTCAACACATTTCTTGTTTATACTCTTGCAGATGGAAGTGAAGTCCAGTGTAATTTTAAGTTAGTTCAAATGATTTCATTAATCTAGATGCAGCTCAGATAACACATCATGCCCCAATAACTTTAAAGTAAATGTATAGATTTCACAGGACTAGGCATTTACTTGATTAAAAGTCTATTCCAGAAGCTACCAGAAAAGTACTCCTAAGCAATTACCCCTCAAACAACAAGCTGGGCTGAAAGGATAGGAATGGCTGCACACATTTTCAGCAATGGTTTACTGAAATGTTTAAACTCAAGCCTGTATTTTTATATTTCAATGATGAATCCTAGTTTCAAGTGGAAATAATTTCATTTTAGTATATTGCAATAAACATTGTGTGCTAAATTCTCCCATCAGTTACTCTCATTTACATCCCATTTGATTTCAGTGGGGACACAGATTTAATTGTGAGCAGAATTTGACACTGATCAGTGTAACAAGTCAGTTGGAGAATAATAAATATGGACAATCACAGAAAAGTGGGGGTCTCATGAGACTGTTACTCTAGGATTTAGATATAAAATGCACAAGTGTTACCTGAGTCCTAGTGACTTTCATTTCAACATTTATATACAAACTATCTAAATGTATAGGGGAACTCTCATGGCATTTTGATTCCAGCATTTAGATACAATCAGCCAGACACTTTTTCTTGCTTATAACTTTTTTTTGTGCTTCTCTGGCAGTGTGAAGTGGCCATTTGGCCATTAACATGTACTTAACAAGAATCCCCTCTCGCTATAGATGGAATCGTTGTGTGGTGCAGAGCTAGCACTGGACAAGAATTTGATCAAGATTTTCAAAAATATGATCCTAAAGTTAGGTGCCTTTGTTTATTTTATTATTATTTGTATTACTGTAGCACATAGAAGCCCAAGTCAGGGACCATGACCCCATTGTGTACGCGCTGTACAAAAACAGAGCAAAAAGACAGCTCCTGCCCCAAAGATCTTTCAAGCTAAGTATAAGACAAGACCGACTAATAGGGAAGTACGATGAAACAATATGGGTCTGCATGATAGGCAGTGGTCTTGGAACACCGGCTGCCTTGGCTTTTGTAGGCTTCACGGCAGAGGAGCGTTTTAAAGCGGATAATGAATTATTTTGTGGCTATTGACAGGGAGCTTCTCCCAAGCCTGAGGGGCAGCATGGAAGAAAGCACAAAGGTGCTTGATTGAAAAGTGGGTGATGGAGGCTGGCACGATGGGCCAGTACGAGGTGGGAATTGATCTTTCTGTATGGACTGAGAGATTGCTCAAAAGTGTTTGAGGTTAAAGGGAGCTGCTGGGTACTCAGCACTTTTGAAAAGCATACTACTTGTGTAGCTGCTGACATATGGATTTGGATGCTAAAAAGTTAGGCTCCTTACTTTTGAAAATCTTGGCTAAAATCCAAATCCAAACTAAAAACAAACTCGGCCTTCTAAACATGGCAATTCGCCATTATCACATACTGAAAGCACATGCAGGAAAGACAGTCCCAGAAGCAGAGCTGTGAAACAATTCAAATCAATAGCAATCACCACCTGCAGTTTGTCAACTTGTTTCCAGCTCTGATAGTGAGAGTTATGCTAGCACTAAATACTTGTCCAGACATTCAAACGGGGTGTGTCAAAACCAGAAAATAACAATGAGGAATAACTTGCATTCTGTGTGATTGATGAAACTGGGTTAAATGTAGGGAAGTCACATGCTCCAGAGGTGGTCATGATACATTGAAAAATACTGAGAACATATTCCATTATCTCTGTACTAAGCCACAAACTGCTTAGTTCAGCATGTATTACTGAGCTGTGATCTTCAATGACTGCAGAATTTTCCTTTGATGAAAGGATATGATATTAAAAGTCTAAGAACACTAGTGTCTTTCTGTGACTTGCCAAATAAAGTGACCTGTTGAAATTGGTATTTCTACTATCCTGAGAGAGAGAGAGAAGCCATCTTATATTAAAGCAAAAGTTTCATCATCAGATGTGTTAGGATGAAACTATAGAAAAATGTCTACACCAGATATCCAGTGTCTGCATTTTTTTCCCCCCGGGGAGATTTGCTATAGAATTTAAAGGAAAACTTTTAGAGTTTTGCATTTGTTTTTAATTCACACCACTGTGTAGCAATTCATTCTTTAGTGAACAAAACCAATTGAATTGCAGCTTCAGTCAGTATAGCACAAACATGTCATTATTAAATATGAAATAAAACTGGAACATCATATCTGAACCCCTCTGAAACTTGGTAGGCTAGGAGGAGTATGGGGCAAAACCCCAGATCCAAACCCATTTCTGCATATTTTTTTTTGGTTCTGGGTCTCATCAAAACAAGAAGTCTTATTTTCCAGTTTCATTTTAGAAACTGTTCTGTTGATTCACTCTTAACGCAAAACCCTGAACCTGAGCCTAAACCTAATCCAGACCCAGATCTGAACAATACCTGCTCAGCTGACATCTAGTCATTATAAAACACTTTGCAAGATAGAATATTTTGGAAAGGTTTGGAATGTAAATGTTTGAAAACTATCTCTAGATACCCATTTACACATTGCTTTAGTCTTTGTGTATCAAATAGCTTGAAGATTTGGAAGAAATGTTATTTCTCCTCCAACAGTCACAGCTGTAGCTTCTTAACAATATCTTGAAAAGACATGGTTAGTAAACACTATTTACTCTGTTTAGACTAGCCCATAGTACTAAATGTAATTGCCTAGGATTTATTCTAGGCACCTAGATAGAATTACAATGTGCAAAACTGCAAATCGTTTTATGTACTTTCAATGAGTTCTTGATAAGTATTGTAGCTGGATCACTAAGTAGTAATTATTACTAATTTATTTCTGAAGGTGTGCAGGGTATGCTAACGGCTTGCAGGCAGAGTGAGAAATCTAGCAGTTTCAGGCACAAATGCTTGCAAACCCTTTTGGGTTAAGATCTTGCTCGCACGCTGCAACTATGGCTGCTGGAGGAGAAATTAAATATTTGGTGCAGAAATCTAAAATTCACAAAGCGGTTATTGGCTTCAAGTCACATATATTCCCACTCAAATTTCACAATGCATTTGGAATTTGAAGATCTCCCCAACCTCAAGCTGATTTTTTTTTAAATTTATTTTTTTAAACCAAGTTTTTAAAAATCTGCCTTGGGTTCACTGAAACTTCGATTCATATTCACTTCAAAGTTGGGCCAACATTGACATAGGGTTTACAAACCTTGTAGTGAATTGGACTTATGATTCTGGTCTATATTGAAACCTGATAGCAAGACCCAGTCATGCAAAGACTGGATTACAGCTAGTTACATCCTGTAAAGTTAAGCAGGTGCATAAATCTTTGCATGATTGGGACCCAAGTAAGCTTTGCCAGCTTTCATTACAAACGTTCCATACGCCTCTTCTTAAAAGCCCTTTCTCTTTAGCCATAGGAGAGTATTAAAATACCTGGCTTGAGGGAATATTGCTGCAATAATCAAAGTTAACTATTACAAAATATGGAACGTATGTCTGAAAGTGATTCTTGAAATATACCAGGCTGGTGATTGCATGATGTTTTGATTCATGAGGGTCTAACCTCTACAGATAGAGAATGAATTTTTTTAAAAAAACCCACTGGAAAATAATGTGAAAAATTAAAAGAAAGAAAGTGATAAGGGAAGCACAGCTTCTTAACCATGCTGTGGATATGCAGTGTGCTTCAGATCCCTGCCTTACTCACCCTTAATCAAGCATCCAACATATGGTGGTCTGCAGATGGTTAATACAGCTGTTCATGCCTGGTATGCAGCTTGGTGTTTTTCTGTGGTTTTAAAATATTTTAATTCAAGTTTCATTCAAAATGTTTATAAAGAACATTGTGGGAGTGAGGGAATATTAAACTACAGAAGACAAGAACACTGTAGTAGAAAGCACCTTAATTTGGAATAATTGGGGTTATCAACACTTATTCTGAGTTGTTGGACTCAATGATGTGCTGAAATACGGCTTTTTCCAATTGTGTGTGTGTGTATGTATATAAATAAAAATTTTCGCACAGATGTTCAGTTTTTGAAGTAGACCATTGCCACTTTTGTATGGTAAAGTATGCAAGGAATGATTCAATTTTCCTAGAAAGAGGAGTGGTAAAGTGCCCCAGTCAATAGGGATGCCAGAGGGATTAGTTTACCTGTGTCTGACAAAGTTTACAACCTCTCTAGATAATGCTAAGTATCTCTTCCTGGGCTCAGAGATTTCTGGAGAGTAGTTAACTTTTTGCTTTGCAGTGCTGAGAATACTACATCAAATACCATGTATTTTTCAGACATCTGTACAGGGCCCTCTTGGCCTCCCTCGGATGATGGTATCTGCTGGGAGTGTTAGTTTATGTCCCAGGCAAATAGTAACATGACCAGAGTTCACAAATATTGATTAGATTAATGAACATTGTTTGGTATCCCCTTTGAAATATTTTTGGTTTGAAATTATTCTTCAATAGAAATTAAACTCTACCTCCTTACTCAGATCTTGCACTAAATTTTCAGTGGGCCAGGCCCTGAAATCCTTACTCAGTTCTTCCTAAGGCAAAACTTCCATGTGCTTAAAATTAATGGGAGTTTTACCTGAGAGAGAACTTTGGTATTTAGACCAAAGATTTCAAACAACACAGTGAGGGGAGTTGAGGATGCACTACCTACACTGGGTAAGATCCTCAGCTGGTGTCAATTGACATACTCAGTTGAGGGCACTGGGGCTCCACCCATCTACACCAGTTCAAGAAGTGGCCCATTTTATTTTATTGTTGGTTCAAACTGGAAGGGTGTTACTCAGATTTTAATCAGTGGGAGTTAGTCAAATTAAAAAATTGAGGAAGGACCTCAGGGTCTGGTTAATATAAGATGTGATTCTTCAGATAATGTCATTATCATGATGTACGTTGCCTTTTGCTTCTCAGTATAATATAATTAAGAAGATCATTTGTAGTCATCAGTATATTTGGATTTGGGTGGTTTTTCCTGCAGTGTAAGCAGTTTGAGTTTCCTTTTCAGAATAATTAATTACCTAAGGAAAAGGTTTCTATCAATGTAGCTTCAATTTAATGAAGGGTGAGGTGCTTCCTGGTAACCCTTATGCATTTTGAGATTCTTCTAGGTGGAGGTTGCAATATGAATTTTGTTTTCATTAATGGAAAAAGACTCTCCCCATTCTCATTTATTTCAGAAGTCAGATTCTATGGGAATAAGCATCAAAGACAAGCTAACCAATCAGTAAAGAAAAATTCAACCTTCCTACCCCCCCAAAAAGAGCAATTGAGAGAGAGATTTGACTATTATCTACCAGATTCCTGTTTCAGAATAGTAGAATCCAAGTTTTGTGTAGGATACCACTAGAGATCCTAATTATTCCTGTTTAAATTAAGAAAAACTAGACTTGTTGTTTGCTTTTACACCAGTGTTTTAGTGTTAGAATATTAATTACTGTAATTTATCACAGAATAGGTAGTGTCATTAAGTGATTTACTTCCATTTGTGCCACGAAATATTTTGAATTGTATCAATATTTATTTTCAGGAGTATATAACTTGGTCATAAAGAATCACTCTGGGCTGAAACTTGGCAAACATGGTCCAGTCTAGGAATGTCATGGGGGAGGGAAGAGAAATTTTTTTACAAATATTCATTGTGAGGTTTTAGGAGTACCAAAAGATAATTATCATTTAACAGCTCCAGAAGCATTTTTGAACTCCTATTTTTCAATTTTAGAATTACATTTTTATTACATTTTTTTTAAAGAGGTAACCTACAGTACTGGATCCACACAAGATATGTATCAAGGGGCAGATCTGGCATTCCTAGCACACCTAAAAGTCCCATTGACTTTATACAGATGTTAAGAATTTTAAGATTCAATGGTGCAATCCAAAGGATCATAACAATGATCTGTGCCATTGTGCTTTGAGGATGTGTTAATGAAATAACAAGGTGTGTTGAGCTTCAGGTTATTTCAATGTATCTCAAAACATTTCCCAACACCGAATAAAAACCTTCATCCAAAACTCAAACTGAATTTCTTTTCACTTGAATTTGCTGACTTTTTTCTCATGTATCTACTCTTCTTGGGTTATTTGCAGCCCAACTAGAAGCATGAAGTACAAAATATGTTCCCATAAGATTTACAGCCCAAATGTACAAGTTCAAGAGATATATTTCTCTAATGCCTAGTACAACAGGCTTTGACTGACTTAACTGAGGATGATAAGCAGAACTGCTATATAATGTGAAGGTTAATAATGGTTTGGATGAGCAAACAGATTTTTGCGTGGCTATCCAAATCCAACCTCACATTAGGTTTTAGTTAAAAAAAAAATCAATACTGAATATAGAGCAGCTATTGTGCAAATAATCCATGAAGCAGGGCTTTTAGGTATGTTGCGTGAACCTAGAGTTGTTCTCTAATTCAATGGTTCAGTGGTTCCCAAACTTTTTTCTAAGGCAACCCACCATCTGCATTTTTGTCTCCCTTTGTGACCCACCATTACATTTGTGCACCTTCTGTCCCGATAGAGCAACCATAATCCTGGCCCAGTGTGGAGGGGAGGTCCTGGGGTTTGACTGACAAGCCTGGCTTGCACTTACCATGCAGTGGGTGGCTCCTATCCCCTCTGTCATCATGGCCTCGCCTCCATGATGATGGAGGGAATTACAAAATACGAAGTGGGGTGGCTGGGGCAAATGTGAGTAGCATTGTGACCCCATGTGCCAAATGGCAATGCCTGGAGTGGGGAGCCAGGCCCAGCGCCATGGGGCTGAAGCTGTGGGTGACTGCAGGGTGAACTCATGCTCCAACTCCTCCCACTCCCCAGGGCCTCCCCTCCATACCAGGCCAGGAGAAATGTGTGTTTGCCTAGGTCAGGGTCCGGTGATGGGTTAATCTGGCTCTGGACATAGCAACTTTAGAACCTTCCTGTGACCCGCTGGTGAGTTGGGACTCAGTGTTTGGGAAGCTCTGCTCTAATCTTTCCAGTCTGAACTGAAAAGGAGCTGCCTAGAAACATTTTATTCTTTTTAGTTCTCTCTGCTCCTACTTCTTTGCATTAATAGTGTTTTTCCCCAGCCTGTGAAGGCTGGAGACTCAGGATTTAGTCCACAGAATTCTTACTTCATTCAGAAAAATGCATTTACACAAGGTATGTGGCAATGAATTGGTTAAAGATTTTTTTCTTTTATGTTCAGCATATAAACTTGGTGAAACCTCGTGGATATTGAATGGTGTCAAAGCATGAGTGGCATCTTCTTGCACTTGCTTAATAGTGATGCTTAGAACTGCTGTCATTGGCTACAGCTACAATAGAATTATTAATTTCATCTGAAGTTCATCCCAAAACCTTGCAGCAGAATAACACACTGACCTTCTAGCAAAAGAGCTAATCACCTATGGGACAACAAAATGTAAACAAATAAATGCTCTTAAAAATTATGATTGAGGCCCATAACATTTTAATGACTTGGCAACTCGCACAGGGTGTGCTTTACAAACAAAAATAAACTAATGTGTATGCCTCTCTTGGGCTCATGAGTAAGTGTATAAATCTCAGACTAAATTCTCTGCATTTAATACAAATTTAAAAGCTGCATGATAAGGTGCAATTCGAAACAAGATACACATGAAGGGCCTAGTTCTCATGCATAGATGCAAAAGCTGCACTTGTGAAATAGAGGGGTTTGCATGAGAATGTGCATTAGCATGCACAAATAGTGCAACTATATGCACAATTACCAGAGTTGTATGTGCAAGTTCAATGGGTATGTATGCATTTTCAAATGCATACTTGTTGCGCCTGAGGGAAAAAAACCTGGGCCAATTACTGCAGCCAGAATTTATGGTTTTTCCGTGCTATTACTGGGTGTTCCCGCCCTCTAAAACTTCTGATCTTCTGTACCATCCTCATTCTACTGAGATATTTGCCAGCAATGCCCCATGCTGAGCTAGAAGGCAGCCCTTCAGGTGTCAAAGCTAAAACACCTCACAATGAGTGTATGCTCTCTAATGACTTCTGATTTCCCCACAAAAATAGTTTTCATGTTGTGTATTGGCCAAATATTAGATTGGATCTAGATTACAAATGTGTGGGCACCTGTGCTCTTAGTCAAACATCTGCAGATCAGAGAGAGAAACACCAGCAGAGAAATTTGGACAATCGAGAACTGAATCTTGATAGAGATTTGTAATAGGTATTATTGCCTCTAAGGGAAGGCATCTCTGCTTGAATCTATCCAGAGCAAGACCATTTGCTATAAACGTGTGGTAAGTTATGAACCATCTCTCACTCTCAGAATAAGGTAAAGCAGAAGTCCTGCAGTGAGAACTGGTGGAGTAATTTTGGTCATGTTGCCATAGAGTTGGTGGGTCGACAGGATGTCCTCCTTACAGAGTAGGAGTTTGTGTCCATCTTGTTACCATGCCCCCCTCCCTCCACTCCTTTGATTGAAGTATGGGGAAGGAGTGGGGAGAAGGAAAGAGAGTGGGAATGCACGTTACACTGTAATTTACACTGGAGCATAGTGAATGATCATGCCACTCAATTCTCTTAACCAAATTTGTTAGTCTCTAAGGTGCCACAAGTACTCCTTTTCTTTTTGCGAATACAGACCAACACGGCTGCTACTCTGAAACACACAGTGGGTGATTTTTCCAAAGAGTATGAGGTTACCTAACTCAGAGGACAAAGGGATAGATAAAAGCAGTGTGTATGCGAGGTGGCTGTATCAGACGAAGGGGTGTGTGTGTGTGTGTGTGTGTGTGTGGCTGATTCCTCTAGCAGGACTAATGCCAGATCCCCAGAATTCAGCGTCAGAACTACACAGAGGCTCTGCCTAGTAGAAAGGGTTTATGTCAGGCGTGGATTGCCCTCCATCTTGTATTTAAATCAGATGTGCCTTGCCACAGACAGCAGCCCCAAGATGATTAAAATTATTTGTACAGTATTGTCATAGCATTTAGGAGCCTCAGTCATGAACCAGGACCCCATTGTCCGAGGTGCAGTATGAATATAGAACAAAAAGACAGACTTTGCCCCAAAGATGGTAAGTTTCTTTAATAAATAAATTAAAAAAATAAAAAATAAACAAACAGATCAGGAAAGGAAATTAGAGAAATGGAGTAAATTAAATGACCAAAGTTTAGTTTAGAGTCTACCTTCCATCCTGGTTTCCCATCACCCAGACAGAATACATGTAGTACAATGGAGGAGAAGAAAGAACATAGTTCTATGGGATAGCTCGTATAGCAAAATCCTGTAGAATTTAATAGGAATAAAGTCAATAGGATTTTGAATTAATTTAATAGAGATCTATAGATACCACTTCAAATACTCATAGAATTTAATAGAGTTTCTTTTCTCCAGGCTTTTCAACAATCTTATTCTACAGTAGGGATATAATTTTCTATGATATTCTATAGGACTTTTCCATAAAGGAGGAAGCATTTCTGGCCTTCTTGTCAGGACGTTACAAAGTGTATTAAAATGACTATAGTGTTTACAGCTTATTGGGTAGTACCAGAGTTCTGCTGTATGGAACTAATAACCCTAACATGTGCAATTAGTTATTATTAAACTCCTGTCCAGTTTAATGCTCAGGTTTGGAACAGAGAAATAACATGGCAGGGTACTGCTGCATTTGAGGAAACAAGGCAATGTAGGCTCAGACTAGTTTCATGTTTCAGAATGCCGTAGAGACCAGGGCTAAAATAATGTGTAAATGTCTTTTGAAAATTGTTTTAAAAGTTAAGGGGTAAAATTTTGAAAAGTACTTAAGTGACTTAAGAGCTAAAGACCCATTTTCAGAAGTGATTTAGGCCTGGTCAAACATTGGAAAACTATTGTTTAGGAGTGTCTTTTTTTAAAACAATATTTATACCAGTATAAGCCCTAATGTAGGCAGGTTTATACCTGTATACCGGTGCTTATACTGGTACAGCTTATTTTGCTACCCAAATTGTAATTAGCTATACCAGTACTTGCAGTTTTATACTGGTAAACTGCATTCACAGTAGAAAAGGTTGTGGCTTTACTTATACTGACATAGGTAAAACAGCAAAACTTTCTAGTGCAGGCAAGTCTTAAGCACTTACGGGCCTGAGGCCCATTGACTTTCAGACTGGCTTCTAAGCACCTAAGACACTTGTAATAAATTATACCCAAGGGCTAGATTCTGGGTGCTATTGTGCGGATGCATTAATTGGGATAGTGGGATAAAGTCCTTTTTATTCAGGAAGAGTGGGACTAGCTGTAGTGGAACAGTTATTCCACTGCTGCTGTGCTCTTCAATTTCCTCATGTAGACAAGCCATAAAGGCCAGGCTCGTTGGGAATGGAAACACATGCGCTGCCAACCTTATCTTTTATACATTTCTATGTACCCCAATTATTTTATAATTTTTTTTCCTATTTATTTGTTGCATCAGCCCCAAGGTGGCAGGAATTTCCAAACATGAGAGAGAATGGTCCCTGCCCTAGAGTTACACCTCTAATTTATGTTCTATGTTCTCAAAACTAGACACTGTGAACAATAAAATACTGAGAAATTGCTCTGGATCTGGACCTAAAAATTGCTATGACAAATGCAGTCCAGCTGAGTTATAAACCTTTCTAAATATATGATGATTGGAAGGAAGCCTCAGTCTTAAATTAAATAGATAGTTGCTGACAGGCACTATGGCAGTGAAATGCAGAAAAAAATATTGAGGGATGTGTGACATACAAAGGTGCAATCCAGACCAGTGGGGGCCTGTGGGATAAATGAAGTGTGTGTGTTAGGGGAAGGCGGGGGTAGCTCCCTTTGAGGGGCACCCAGCCAGCCAGTTAGCTGTAAAATCCCTCTTGGTAGCTGTTCTCTGCTTGCTTTACCTGTAAAGGGTTAAAAGTCCCCCAGGTAAAGAAAAGGAAGTGGGCACCTGACCAAAAGAGCCAATGGGAAGGTAAAAAGAAAAGGAGTACTTGTGGCACCTTAGAGACTAACCAATTTATTTGAGCATAAGCTTTCGTGAGCTACAGCTCACTTCATCGGATGTGAGCTGTAGCTCACGAAAGCTTACGCTCAAATAAATTGGTTAGTCTCTAAGGTGCCACAAGTACTCCTTGTCTTTTTGCGACTACAGAGTAACACGGCTGTTACTCTAAAAAATGGGAAGGTAGAACTTTTTAAAATTGGGAAAGAAACTTTCTCTCTGTCTGTTCTCCGGAGGAGACACGGAGCAGCAATGCTATAAGCAGGAATGCTGTGTAAAGTTTTAATCAGATATGAAAACGCTCTAGATATGATCTGATGAACTTTTAACAACCCAAATATGTAAGTAAATTAGGAATGTTTAGGAAGACGCGATTAGATTTATTTCTGTTTCTGTCTTTAAGGCTTGTGGACTCCTCTGTGCTAACTCCAGATGTTTTTGTTTGCTTGTAACCTTTAAGCTAACCCCCAAAGAAGCTATTTTGGATGCTTAATTTTTGGAATTGCTCTTTTAAAAATCTAGCAAAAGACTACGTTCCCAATTATTTTCTAAGTTACTTTTTTTTTTTTTTTTAAAGAACAGGATTGGATTTTTGGTGTCCTAAGAGGTTTGTGCATGTGCTGTTTGATTAGCTGGTGTTTTCTTTTCTTTCTTTCTCTGCTCTTCCCTGGAGTGGGGGGTGGGTGGGTGAAGGGGCTTGAGGGTACCCCACAGGGAGGAATTCCCAAGTGCTCCTTCCTGGGTCCAAGGGTTTGTGGATTTTTTTTTATTTGGGTGGTGGCAGCGTTTACCAAGCCAAGGTCAGAGAAAAAAATGTAGCTTTGGAAGTTTAATACAAGCCTGGAGTGGCAAGTATTAATTTTTAGAATCCTTGCAGGCCCCCACCTTCTGCACTCGGAGTGACAGAGTAGGGATTCAGCCTTGACAGCCTGTGTCACCCCTGCCCTGTAACCTGAGGTTTCTTGCAATGCTTTGCTGTTTTAGTCTCCAACCTGGACTGCTCACAACTAGCCACCAGCATGCAGGCCACTCCCAGATGTGTTTGTGTAACTGCAACCTGCAGTCACATCCTGGTTCTCACCAGATTTGGTGTTATTGCAGGGTGACCCCAGTGCACTCCCAGTCCTAGATTTCCTCCAGAAATGTGTGTTGCGTACTGCCCAGCCTTCTCCTAGATAGTCCAAATATATTAAGTCTGTTATTCCTTTAATGAAATAATATACCAGGTTGTCACCTTAAATGCAGTTATCCAGACACTTCAACTTAAACACACTAGATTAGATAAAACAATAAAATAAGTTTAACTACAAAGAGCTATTTTAACGGATTACAAGTAATGATGCATAAAAGCCAGAAATGGTTACAAGAAAAATAAAGATAAAACACTTCCTAGTGCCCAATTTAACAAACTATATTAGATTCAAGCAAAATTTCTCACCACATGCTTCCAGCAAGATTACTGACCAAACTCTTTAGGTCAGGATTTCCCCTCCCCCTCCAAGTCCAACGGCTGTTTCCTTTTTTTTTCTTCCCACTCAGATGCTGAGAATGTGATGGGCAGCGGGAGAGAGACAAGGTGTCTTGGGGTGTTTGACCTTCCTTTTTATAGTTTCAGTCCCCCTTCTGGGGAAAAAAGCTTTCCAGCTGAGAGCCAGGAGACTGAGTCTATGTGGAAGGATGTTCCTTTCTGTTTTTCCCCCCCGCTAGTTTGAGCTTTTTTTTTTTTTTTTTTTTGGTTTACCGTTTCTGTTTGACTCTGTTTACTGCTTTAATTCAAATTAAGGCAAGCACACATTCCTTTGTTTAGGACAGACCTATTTGCCAAGTTCTGCCTGGGCAGGGCTGTGGGGTTTGGAATATGTTAATAACATCATACAGGGGAATCTTATAACTTCACATACAATGCTGCCACACACATTTTATCAGGAAAATACTGACCAGTAAATTATGAATTTTCAAATGATACCTTACAAGGCATACCTTGTTACAAAGATTATTAAAATAGTATGTAGTGCGTGAATACTGGGTTGTATTCCATCACAGGATGCAAATATTCTGTTTGTCTTTAATATTCCATAGCTACAATTAGCTGGTGCTTTTCCTGTCTTCATTGTTTCTTTGAAAATAAGGAAAAGAGAGGAGCCAGCTGCCAAGAACCCTTATTAACCAGGAGATCAACCTCCCTTCTAGAAATGTCTATGGGAAGGAGACAATCTCCCCAGAACTTCATAAGCTGCTCCTCCCCCTATTGCTTTTTATTAACTCTGATGTTAGTTGCAAAAGAGTCAGAGTAGTTGATGCTTGAAGGCTCCCTTGTTTCACCCAAGACCTGGCCATGTGGTGTCACCACTGCTGGAAGGATTTAACCCCTCTAATACCCACTGTTGCTTTTGTCTGAAGGAAACTTCAGCCTCTTGTTTTGTGGGGAAGGAAATTTTTCCTGAACTCTCACTGACTATGGGATAGTAGGTATTTGTCCCTGTGGTATAAACCCTGTTTGTTAATAGTAATAGCTAGCTCTTAGCCATTGATCTCAAAGCATTTTGTAAGGGAGATAAGTATCATTATCCCAGTTTTAACAATGGGGAGGTGCCGACAGGAGATCTGACTCACTCATGGCTACCTGCAGGCCAGTGGCAGAGTCAACATTACTGATTCTGTTTGCTAGTGTTATTAGCTGAGATGTATGAAGTTAGCATGCCCAGAATTAGTGCAAAAGAGAATATATCTAGTAACTTGGATGATGTGAATAGCCTGAGTGAGGCACTAATGGATTGTTACTTACAAATAGAGCTGGTCAGAAAACAGTTTTCTGTTTGAAAATGAAATTTCATCAGAATAAAACTGTTTTGCCGGAATACGTCAATTTCAACAAAATTTTCAATGAAAAATATTTGATTAATTCAAAATCAAAATGGAGAATTTTCATGTCAACTTTGTTTTTGTTCCAACTTTTGTTTCTTTTAGTCTCATTTTGACTTAATGTGGAAAAATTCTATTTCAGTGTACCGGCACAGTTTTGTCATAAGTTGCCTTGTGTGCTCTTGCATTGGATGAATGCACTTTTTTCCCCCCCAAAATTTGGTTCAATTTCCCCAACAGAAGTCAGTGTGAGTACTAGTCCTCTGTTGGTGGCCGGGCTCATTCTTTGTGATTGACATTTGTCAAGGTTCCTTCCCCACTCTGAACTCTAGGGTACAGACGTGGGGACCTGCATGAAAGACCCCCTAAACTTATTCTTACCAGCTTAGGTTAAAACTTTCCCAAGGTATAAACTTTGCCTTGTCCTTGAACCGTATGCTGCCACCACCAAGCGTTTTAAACAAAGAACAGGGAAAGAGCCCACTTGGAGACGTCTTCCCCCAAAATATCCCCCTAAGCCCTACACCCCCTTTCCTGGGGAAGGCTTGATAAGAATCCTCACCAATTTGCACAGGTGAACACAGACCCAAACCTTTGGATCTTAAGAACAATGAAAACTCAATCAGGTTCTTAAAAGAAGAATTTTAATTTAAGAAAAGGTAAAAGAATCACCTCTGTAAAATCAGGATGGTAAATACCTTACAGGGAAATCAGATTCAAAACATAGAGAGTCCCTTTAGGCAGAACCTTAAGATACAAAAAGACACAAAAACAGGAATATACATTCCATCCAGCACAGCTTATTTTACCAGCCATTAAACAAAAGGAAATCTAATGCATTTCTAGCTAGATTACTTACGAACTTTTGAGGAGTTGTAAGGCTGCATTCCTGATCTGTTCCCAGCAAAAGCATCACACAGACAGACCACACCCTTTGTTCCCCCCCCTCCAGATTTGAAAGTATCTTGTCCTCTCATTGGTCATTTTGGGTCAGGTGCCAGCTAGGTTACCTTAGCTTCTTAACCCTTTACAGGTGAAAGGCTTTTGTGTCTGGCCAGGAGGGATTTTATAGCACTGTGTACAGAAAGGTGGTTACCCTTCCCTTTATATTTATGACATGCCTCCCAAATCACAGATAGGGTGAAACACTGGCTGTGATTTCTTCCTGGAGTTCTAGGAGAAAAGAGTTAATAAAACACATGCATCTCTAAATATACTACTAACTGTATAAAGACTAACAATATTTTTCACATCTTAAGGACGATTTTAACCAGTTAATTCTGGGAAACTTTCACGGGAGAGTGCATCAGTCACTTTGTTAGAAGCTCCTGAGATGTGTTGTATGTTGAAATCAAAATCTTGGAGAGCTAAACTCCACCGAAGAAGTTTTTTTGTTGTTTCCCTTGTTGGTACGAAGCCACTGTAGCGCAGCATGGTCAGTTTCCACCTGCAAACCCCTTCCCCAAATGTATGGGCGTTGCTTTTCCAGGGCGTAGACAGTGGCATAACATTCCTTTTCACCGATTGACCAGTGGCTTTCCCTCTCAGACAGCTTCTTGCTGAGAAACACGACAGGATGGAACTCTTGATTCGGTCCTTCCTGCATTAAGACTGCTCCCACACCACGCTCAGACGCATCTGTGGTTACTAGAAACGGTTTGTCAAAGTCTGGGGCCCTTAGTACAGGGTCAGACATGAGTGTCACTTTAAGCTGGTTAAAGGCCTTCTGACACTCTTCAGTCCACTGAATGGCATTGGGCTGTTTCTTTTTGGTTAGGTCTGACAGTGGGGACGGCGATTTGGCTGTATTTTGGTACAAATCGCCTGTAATATCCAGCCATGCCTAAGAAGGATTGGACCCGTTTCTTTGACTTTGGGATAGGCCACTTTTGGATAGCATCCACTTTGGCCTGTAGGGGGTTGATAGTTCCTTGACCCACCTGGTGTCCAAGGTAAGTCACTCTGTTTAGGCGTATTTGACACTTCTTAGCCTTAACAGTTAGTCCTGCCTCCCTTATGCGCTCAAAGACTTTTTGTAGATGTTCCAGGTGTTCTGCCCAGGAATCCGAAAATATGGCCACATCGTCCAAGGTAGGAGACTGCATATTCTTGTAATCCTGCTAGGAGACCATCTACAAGTCTTTGGAAGGTGGCGGGTGCATTCCACAGCCCGAAAGGGAGCACATTAAATTCAGACAGCCTGACATGTATGATGAAGGCTGACCTTTCCTTGGCGGATTCATCTAGCGGTACCTGCCAGTACCCCTTGATTAAGTCCAAGGTAGAGATGAACTGGGCCCATCCCAGTTTCTCCAATAGTTCATCTGTGCATGGCATTGGATAGTTGTCTGGGCAAGTCACAGCATTTAGCTTACGGTAGTCCATGCAAAAACGTATCTCCCCATCTGGTTTGGGAACTAGAACCACTGGAGATGCCCATGCACTGCAGGAGGGGCGGATTACACCCATCTGTAGCATATCCTGGATCTCCCGTTCTATAGCAGTTTTAGCTTGAGGAGACACCCGGTAAGGTTGGGCTCTAATTGAGTGAGCATTACCTGTGTCAGTGGAGTGGTATGCCAATTCAGTCAGTCCTGGGGTGGCTGAGAACGTTGGCGCGTGGCTAGTGCACAGCTCCTTGACCTGGTGTCGCTGCATACGCCCAAGGGTCATGGAGAGGTTCACCTCTTCCATGCCACCATCATTTTTCCCTGCATAGTAGACACCTTCAGGCCACTCAGCGTCATCTCCTCCCTGGGCTGTAAACTGACAAACCTTTAATTCTCTGGAATAAAAGGGCTTTAGAGAATTAATATGGTACACCTTAGGCTTTTGGCTGGAGGTGGGGAATGCTATGAGATAATTAACAGCTCCCAGGCTCTCTTGGACCATGAATGGCCCTTCACACGACGCTTCCATTTTATGGGCCTGGAGCACCTTTAAGGCCATCACCTGGTCCCCTACTTTGAAGGAACGCTCTCTGGCATGTTTATCATACCAGGCTTTTTTCTCTTTTTGAGCATCCTTTAGGTTTTCTTTAGCAAGGGCTAAAGAGGTTTGGAAGGTGTTTTGTAGGTTGGTTACAAAGTCCAGAATGTTAGTTCCTGGAGAAGGTGTAAACCCCTCCCATTGCTGCTTCACCAACTGTAATGGCCCCTTAACTTTGTGGACATATACAGGTTCAAATGGTGAAAACCCTAAACTGGGATGGGGTACAGCTCTGTAGGCAAAGAGCAACTTCTGCAACACTAGGTCCCAATCATTGGAGTGCTCATTTACGAATTTACGTATCATGGCCCCCAAAGTTCCATTAAACGTCTCCACCAGGCCATTTGTTTGATGATGGTAAGGGGTGGCAACCAAGTGATTCACCCCATGAGCTTCCCAAAGGCTTTCCATAGTTCCTGCCAGGAAATTAGTTCCTGCATCTGTAAGGATGTTGGAGGGCCAACCTACCTTGGCAAAAATGTCTGTTAGTGCCTGGCACACACTTTTACCCCTAGTGTTGCTTAGAGCTACTGCTTCCGGCCATTGCGTGGCAAAATCCATGAAAGTCAGTATGTACTGCTTTCGTCTGGGTGTCTTTATTGGAAAAGGACTCAGAATATCCACAGCTACTCGCTGAAATGAAACCTCAATGATGGGGAGTGGCTGGAGAGGGGCTTTGACCTGGTCCTGGGGTTTTCCCACTCTTTGGCACACCTCACAAACCGGACATAGGTAGAAACATCCTTGCCCATTCCCTCCCAGTGGAACGACTTTCCCAAATGGTCTTTGGTCCTGTTCACCCCAGCATGGCCACTAGGATGATCGTGGGCTAAGCTCAAGAGCTTTACCCGGTACTTAGTTGGAACTACCAACTGTCTCTGAGGATGCCAGTCTTCCTGGTGTCCACCAGAAAGAGTTTCCTTGTATAGAAGTCCTCTTTCTACAACAAACCTGGATCGATTAAAAGAGCTGAGAGGCGGTGGGTTGCTCCGTGCCTCCATCCAAGCTCTCTGGAGGCTTTCATCTGCTTCCTGTTCAGTCTGGAACTGTTCCCTTGATGCTGGAGACATCAGTTCCTCATTGGATTGTGGACCTGGGCTTAGTCCCTCTGGAAGCGATGCAGGTGATGGGGCTGTTTCCGTGGACTGTGAACTGCACTATTTTGGGATTCAGGCTCCGGCTGAGCCTCTTGTGTTGGGTTATCTGCTGCTGCCGGCGCGGGTTCGGTGGGGCCCTCTGGTGTTGCGGTTGCAAGCACTGGATTCAGTGCTGGCACTGGTTCTGGGACTGGCTCTGTCTGGGTCTCTGTGACTGGATCCACTACTGCTGTTGCAGACATTGGCATGGGATCGGGTTCCATCACCTCTGACCAGGTCCTGGTAGAAGTTTCTGGAACAGAGCTAGGCATGACAGCTTGCTTAGCCTGGTTGCGAGTGACCATTCCCCCCTCTTGGCTAGCTTCCCATGACTGGCCAAGTCTTCCCCCAACAGCATGGGTATGGGATAATCATCATAGACTGCAAAAGTCCACGTTCCTGACCAGCCTTTGTACTGGACCGGCAACTTGGCTGTAGGCAAGTCAAAAGAGTTTGACTTGAAGGGTTGAATCATTACTTGGACCTCTGGGTCGATTAAATTGGGGTCCACTAAGGAAGCATGGATAGCTGACATTTGTGCTCTGGTGTCCCTCCACACTGTGACCTTCTTCCTGCCCACACTCACAGTTTCCCTCCGCTCTGAGGGTATCTGGGAAGTATCTAGGCCTGAGGACCTCTGGTGTGATTCTGGTGCAATGAACTGTAATCTGTTGGGGTTCTTGGGGCAGTTGGCCTTTACATGCACCGGCTCATTGCATTTAAAACATCGTCCAGCTGACGGGTCACTGGGACGAGGTGGGTTGCTGGAGAATGGTGTGGCAGGATGATAAGGTGTCTGGAGTGTTCCTTGGTGTTTAGTTGGGTCCTTGGGCTGCCCCTGGTAGTAGGGTGTGGTCTGAGGGTGTCCCTTCTGGTATCCGCTCCAACTGCAACCAGGGCTGTTCCTCTCTCCTCCCTCCACCTGTTTTGTTCCGGTTTGCCCCGCCTCTCTGGTAGTCTGGGACTGCTCGTATTGATCAGCATAAGAAGCAAGAGTTTCTGCTGAGTCCATTTTCTTATCCCATAAACACTGTTTTATATCATCCTTGGACATATTCAGGAATTGCTCCTGTTTCATCAAATCCCGCATTCCTCCAAAGCTAGTTACATCCCATTCGTTGAACCATTTATCAAATAGATCTGTCATCTGATTTACATAAGCCACATTACTTAGTCCAGGTCCTCTCTTAAGGGCTCTAAATTTTACTTTGCAAGTTTCAGGTGTACCTTGAAATTGCTTTAAAACCAAATCCTTGAATTTTTTATAGTCAGAAGCCTCCTCAATAGGCATCTTATTGAATATGTCCAGAGCTCTTCCAGTCAATTTTGCGAGCAATGTGGTGGTCATCTGAGCTTCAGGAATTTTATGGAGTGTGCACAGTCTCTCAAAGGTGAGAAAATATTCAGCAATATCACTGGATTCATCATACTGTGGACATAGTCGCTCCCATTTGTGGATTGTTGGGGAAGGATTGTTAGGGTTATCCAGTATATTCTGCTGAGCCTTTACCTTCTCTGTCTCCAGTGCATGCTTCCTCTCTTTTTCCCTCTCCTCCACTTCTTTTTCCTTTGCCTCCATAGCTCTCTGGTGGGAAGCCTCCTGGGCTTTTTCTGCCTCTTTCACTGCCTCCATTTCTTTTCCTTTGGCTTTCAGTCTGGCTAAATCCAGCCTCTCTTTGGTCTTGCTTTCTGTCATCCTAGTCTCTCTGTTTTTAACTAACTTTACACCCGAGAGTTAGAAAGAAAACAAAACACACACAAAAAAAATGGCTTGTAAAATTTTGCTGTGCTGTAACCTACAGAAAAATCCTTTTGTTATGCCTGCTGCTCTGTCCTCCAGGCAGAAATAGAATCTACAGCTGCAATCACCTTTTAAAATCCTGCTGTGTTTCTGGTTCAAAATTATCTCAGAATGATCCCACTGCTCTGCCACCATGTCAAGGTTCCTTCCCCACTCTGAACTCTAGGGTACAGATGTGGGGACCTGCATGAAAGACCCCCTAAACTTATTCTTACCAGCTTAGATCAAAAACTTCCCCAAGGTACAAACTTTGCCTCGTCCTTGAACCGTATGCTGCCACCACCAAGCGTTTTAAACAAAGAACAGGGAAAGAGCCCACCTGGAGACGTCTTCCCCCCAAGCCCTACACCCCCTTTCCTGGGGAAGGCTTGATAAGAATCCTCACCAAATTGTACAGGTGGACACAGACCCAAACCCCTGGATCTTAAGAACAATGAAAACTCAATCAGGTTCTTAAAAGAAGAATTTTAATTTAAGAAAAGGTAAAAGAATCACCTCTGTAAAATCAGGATGGTAAATACCTTACAGGGAAATCAGATTCAAAACATAGAGAGTCCCTTTAGGCAGAACCTTAAGATACAAAAAGACACAAAAACAGGAATATACATTCCATCCAGCACAGCTTATTTTACCAGCCATTAAACAAAAGGAAATCTAATGCATTTCTAGCTAGATTACTTACGAACTTTTGAGGAGTTGTAAGGCTGCATTCCTGATCTGTTCCCAGCAAAAGCATCACACAGACAGACCACACCCTTTGTTTCCCCCCCTTCCAGATTTGAAAGTATCTTGTCCTCTCATTGGTCATTTTGGGTCAGGTGCCAGCTAGGTTACCTTAGCTTCTTAACCCTTTACAGGTGAAAGGCTTTTGTGTCTGGCCAGGAGGGATTTTATAGCACTGTGTACAGAAAGGTGGTTACCCTTCCCTTTATATTTATGACTGACTGTCTACCTGCATCTTTGGTGGGAGGGAGCGGGGAATTCCCAGCAGAAAGTAGCATGTGTGTCTCAGGCCCCCACAACTGCTGGGTGCTGTTGTGAAGTAGACAATATTCACTGATTTCACCTCACAAAGCCTACCCCTGTGGGGGTGGTGCAGAGCTTCCCCGCCCACTGAGACTCTGATTAGCAGTGGGGAGGGGAGGGTGCCAACCCCTGCAGTTCCTGACAGACTATCAATGCCTATTGTGGGGGTGTAAATGCTTCGGAGGGTACAAGCAATTGGCTAGGGAAGGTCTGACTCCTATTGGCGCAGACAGACAACCTGCTGGAAAGCCATGGGAGAACTGAACCCAATTGGCTTGGGGGGGTCACTCCACAAGCTTGTGGCTGAACCAATGGCTAACAGAGGGATGGGTGCTAGGAGAAGCCCTAGCAGAGAAATGAGGCTTTCTCAGTTTGAGAAGCCCCAGCACCACAGCAGGAGAAGGGGTGGGGTGGGGAAAGAGCCCAGGTGGGCACAAAGAGGACAGCCAGGCGGACTCAGCACCCACCACAGCCAGCCCAGAGCCATGCAGCAGAGCTGAGAAGCAGCATCCCAAGTTGGCAGTGCACCCCAGCTCCAGTACTTACTGATCTGGGAAGCAGGGGCTGCTGGCAAATTGGTTCAGGCTAGAGAGCATTGACTTGTCTGTCTAGGCATGCTGTGCTAGGTACACTATATTAATTTACTGGGGTCTGTCTTGGTATTGCCTGCGGTTTCTGTGACTGACCTGAGGAGTCTGGTTTTTTTTTGATGCTGCTCCCACCACAAGTAATGTTGCACCTGTGTGAGTGGAACCAGGAGACCCCACTGTGAGGTTGCTTGGAAACAGCATGCTTCTATGGAGTAGGTTTCAGAGTGGTAGCCGTGTTAGTCTGTATCAGCAAAAACAACTGAGTCCTTGTGGCACCTTAGAGATTAAGGAATTTATTTGGGCACAGGCCTTCGTGGGCTAAAACCCACTTAATCAGATGCATGGAGTGGAAAATACTGCAGGAAGAACTGTATTTTCTACTCCATGCATCTGATGAAGTGGGTTTTAGCCCACGAAAGCTTATGCCCAAATTCCTTAATCTCTAAAGTGCCACAAGGACTCCTCATTGTCTATGGAGTAGTTTAGGGCTAACAAAGAAAGACCAGCATGTCTCAAGGCACTGGCTTGCTCAATGGAGAAGCTAATGTGGAAGCTCTACACAATGAACCCCAGGATATGAAGTGTGGGAAACCAGATTCCCGTGAGAAGGAGGAGTTGGCAGAATCCACTTTGCTAGGGTCAGATAGCTCCTCTGGAGAGGACCGTTTCTTTGGTGTACAGTTTCCTTGATTGATCACTCTGGAGGAGTGCAGGAGGAGGTGATTGTAGTGGTGCTGAGTGGGAGGAAGTTAGCATTAGCCTCTCTGCTACATATCTAGAAAGGAAGTGGTTCTTAGTCACAGCTCCAGGGTGTGGGGAAAGGTGGCGGGGGGAGCCTCCATCTAAGCTGGGCATGGGTTTGGTGAGAACACTAGGTGGGAAGGCAGTGCTTCCACTCTGCACTTCTCTGAGCAGCAGCTGTTGGGTTTGTCGACAGTATTGGTGTTATTTGCCAGCTATGCAGACATAAAGTTAGTCTGGTTTGTGATTTAAAAAGACTGTGGAGATCAGTCATGCTGGAACACACTTAAAGCAGAAGGCTAGTGCAGGATAAAAGCAAATGGGCACTGGGTTTACTACAGAACAGAGCTTGACAGCACCCAAAGATTCCCATGATATCATCAGCTAAGTCCACAAGCATCACCAAAGACCTTAATGGAGTATGTTCAGAGGGGGCAGAGCTATCATCAGTCACCCTGAGAGCAGCATATGCAAGGATGCTGGTTGTAGACCTGCTTCCTTTCATTGTGATGCAGGATGTAGGCTTCAGATATGTTATGGCAGTGTCAGATCTGTGCGCTGCTGTGAGAAGCACAGTGCAGCATGGCCTGGGTAACTGCAAAGGTGGGTGGGTGCATATAACCACTGATGTGGACTAGTGGTCAGACAAGTGTCTACATGTCTGTGTACCCCACATGGGTTAATTTGGCCAATTATGGTATTTGGCTGCACCTGGGAAGAGAGCAAGGCTTAAATAATCATGAAGCCTCGCTGGACAGGAGCAGGCTGACTAGTATAAAGACAGGAAGTTGAGAGCAGGAAGGGGCTACAGAGAGGAAGTCTGCAGTTGCTCCGTAAAGGGAATTGGCCAGGAACAAGGAAGAAATCCAGGGGAAGAGTAAGCCCTAGTGTCTTGCACAAGACTGGGAGTCTTACAAGATGCCTGAAGGGGTGGAGTAGCCATGGCGAGTAGAGGAAAATCTGGGGGCAAACCCAGAGATAAGTGAGGAGATAGTGGTGGGATAAGAAGGAGCCCAGGGGAACAGGGACTGAGACTGAGCAGACTTGGATTTCAGAGTAGCAGCCGTGTTAGTCTGTATCCGCAAAAAGAACAGGAGTACTTGTGGCACCTTAGAGACTAACAAATTTATTGGAGCATAAGCTTTCGTAGATGCATAGAATGGTACATATAGTAAGAAGAGATTATATGTATATATACACATACAGAGAAGGTGGAAGTTTCCATAGAAACTGTAAGAGGCTAATTAATTAAGATGAGCTATTAGCAGCAGGAGGAAAAAACTTTTGTAGTGATAATCAAGACGGCCCATTTAGACAGTTGACAAGAAGGTGTGAGGACACTTAACATGGGAAAATAGATTCAATATGTGTAATGACCCGGCCACTCCCCAGTCTCTATTCAAACCCAAGTTAATGGTATGTAGTTTGCATATTAATTCAAGCTCAGTAGTTTCTCGTTGGAGTCGGTTTTTGAAACTTTTCTGTTGCAAAATTGCCACCCTTAAATCTTTTACTGAGTGGCCAGAGAGGTTGAAGTGTTCTCCTACCGGTTTTTGAATGTTATGATTCCTGATGTCAGATTTGTGTCCATTTATTCTTTTGCGTAGAGACTGTCCGGTTTGGCCAATGTACATGGCAGAAGGGCATTGCTGGCACATGATGGCATATATCATGTTGGTAGATGTGCAGGTGAACGAGCCCCTGATGGGGTGGATAATGTGATTAGGTCCTATGATGGCGTCACATCAATAAATATGTGGACAGATTGACAGAGCCAGAAGAGTACCCAGAAGTCACCTACTACAGGACAGGCCCAACAAAGAAAATAACAGAACGCCACTAGCTGTCACCTTCAGCCCCCAACTAAAACCTCTCCAGCGCATCATCAATGATCTAGAACCTATCCTGAAAAATGATCCCTCACTCTCACAGATCTTGGGAGACAGACCAGTCCTCTCTTACAGACAGCCCCCAACCTGAAGCAAATACTCATCAGCAATCACACAACAAAAACACCAACCCAGGAATCTATCCTTGCAACAAAGCCTGATGCCAACTCTGTCCACATATTTATTCAAGTGACACCATCGTAGGACCTAATCACATTAGCCACACCATATTTGACTTGACTGTCAGGATGGGAGCCAGAGGCTGGGTTGATTTAAGGGAGCTGTGTTTTTGGCTTCTGGGCAACCAGTAAGGTATTGTAGAAGCTGTTTTGTGCTGGCTTGGTGACTCTAAGTATTAGAATAAGCACCAGTTTTGGAGATCGTGTGCCCCATTCTTTGCAGTTTGCCCTGATTGAGTACTTCCAGTTTTCTCCCTCACAGTGACCACTGTCACACCAGGATTTAGAACACACTCCCTGCTGCAGCTGCTAGCTGACCCTTTTGGGGACAGTAATGCTGGCAGCACTGCCAGCCTCACACAGAAGGGCATATGTATGGCAATATGGTCTTTAACTACATAATCTTAAACTGTTCCTCAGATGATGCAGAATAATATCCTACAGCTTGTTCTGCAACTTCAGTTCACTGTGTGCTACTCTGTGTATGCCAGACAAATAGAGCCCTTGAAAGACATCTATATGAAAAGTACTCAGTATGCTACAGATGAAGCATAACACTATAAAGGAATAGGTGCATTTGTATATGGGCCAAATAAATCTGTGGCTAACAATGGTCACTCCGATTGAAGTTATACTTCATCTGTAGCAAATCTTTGCGGAGTATTTTCTACATATTAATCTTTCATGTAGTCCGTATGTCTTGCAGTCCAGACCTGAGAGGGGGGACGGAAACCCCACCCAGAACATCACAACAGCAAGACTGAAAAGAAGTTTTGGGTGGAGAGTGGTTTGGGGATGAGCATCTGCAAATTTTAGAAAAGATAATTTTAAGAATTAACAATTAAGCTTAACAAGTACAAGAACTACTGTATTAAATTGCTGATTGGGCCTGATTCTCCTTTCACAATGGTAGATGCTGGAAATACTACGCAGACTTCCATGGCATTACTTCAGGTTTAGGCCTCAATCCTGTATCAGATTCACTGGCACAGACCTCTGAACACTTGCAGAATCCTGTTGATTTCAGTGGGACTCTGTCTAGATGCAGGAATACCAGCTAGCAAATACCAGTTCAGGACTAGGGCCTTATCCTGGTGTAAGGCCAGAAGCAGGTGCTATGTTTTATTTTGACTGCTTGTAAGCTACAAACTGACAGACCCAAACACACACATACAGTTTGGGAAACAAGTTGCTGCCTGAGATCTTGAATGCAGTGTCAGGCTACTGCAGAATGCAATTTGAGGAATGAAAATGGGGTTTTGTAAAAGAGACTGCTGACCTATCCAAATCTGAGGAGTCCCAAAGGACACCGCTATAATGTAAATTGCTAGAGATTAAAACAAGATGGGGAGGCTCTGTTCTGCTTGTCATGCTGGAGTAACAACAAACCCAGCAAGTTTTTAAATGATTAATGATACAAGGGTATGAAAAATGCTCAGTTTAACTCTGATTTTAATAAATTGTATTTAATAGAAGGAAAACTGAAGAATGGCTGTTGGTATTTAAAGGTCCAGTTTGAGTTATAGAAAGAGAAGTATATAAATTAATACTGACACTTTAATTTTCAGCAGTAACACAAAGAATTGTGTTACTTGCAGAGAAGACATATAACCTTAGTTTATTAGAAGATATTCAGCCTGTATGTACTGTTGTAAAATAAAGTGCTGACAAAGATTTTCCTCTGAGTAGAATATAGTGCCATCTGCTTGGAAGTGTTGGAATCCTGTGTAAATTTAGCAGGGTCTTTTCATCTCCTTTGCAGGATTTCTATACAATTACCAATACAAAGAAAAAGCAGAGGTGAAAAAAATGGTCTGACACATGAGTTCTGAAACTGGGGGTAGTAACCTGCGGGGATGGGTGTGATCAAGCACTGGGGAATGCTGGGCATGACCACCCTGCCCTTCACATACAGCTAACTCAGAGAAAAGGTCCTAGCCTGGAAAAATTTGGGAACCGCTGACTAAGAGAAAAGAGAAATTGAATTTAAAAGAATGAAAAGCACTGCACAGACTGATGGAAGCCAAGCACTGAAAATCAGGAAGGAAAAGATGCACAAAGATATACACAGAGTGCAAGGAAAGACTGGAGAGTAGGAACCAGATCCTCAGCTAGGATAAATCAGCATAGTCCACCACAGGTCAATGGATCTTTTCCGATTTACCCCAGCTGTGGATCTGGTCCTAGAAATGGGAAAAGAGAATAAAAACAAAGGAGACAGAGTAAGTAACTCCCCTGTATTTTTAACTGATGCAAGAATATTGTTAACCATAGGGCCAGATTTGGTTATGATTGCTCAGGTTGGGGATCCCCTTGCTCCAAAAGTCTCACTGGCTCCCTGGAGTCGGATATTCCCCAACATGAGGGAGAGGATTTGAATCTGGGCCATATTATTTGATTTCAAATATTGTATTTAATTTTCATTAAAAAGAAATTTATTATTTTCTTGACTTAAGTTTATCTCACCAAGCTATTGCACTGTATTAATGTGCCTTATAGCAAATGTCAAGAAAACACTTCCTTTCTAACAGGTGTGGTATGCATGTATATATAGGGCTGATATTAATTCCATTATATAGAAAATGGTGCAGATAAATTTTCATTTATTTTAAGTGTAAATACTTGGTGTAAATGTTGGTCAAAGTGCTGCTGTGTAGTGCCCAGAGCAGAGAAGAAGGCTCTGCAATGCTGCTAGGAGCCTGATGAAGTCCTGGAGAGACAAGGGAATCTAGGTGGAGATATGTCCTTACCTAAATCCTACTTCCCCAATGTTTCAGCTACAGTTGCTGTACTAAATCAAAGTCCTATGTCCAGACCATTAAGCTATGACACTCCTTAAAGGTTGTTTGGTAATTTTTAATTACATTTCCTGTGAAATGTAAGTTTGGGGACTAGCAGGAATCAAATACATATTAAACACCCAACCTATAACATTACTTTTACTTCCTTGTGGTTTGAATAACATTCCATTCCTCCAGAGAATTTCAGTTCCCTGCATTGCACTGTACTAATGTCCATTGCCACTGTTCTCTCCCAGCATCCAGGAGGAGTGGGAGGGGCAGTTAATCACTATTAGCCTGGAGTTAGGAAGTATCTGCCTTAAGTGCAAGTTATTATATATATATATTTGTCCATTATAAGGGTTCTTGCACCTTTTTCTGAAGCATCTGATACTTTCAGACAGGATACTATAGTAGATGGGCCATGAGCAATTCCTGTTTCTTTGTTCCCTCTCCTTTTCTTGTAGCAGCTGGGAGTGGAAGGAAGTGCTCTCTGTTCTCTCACAGCATCCAAAAAGGCCTGTACTGGGCAGCCCTTTGGCAGGTCCCCCTGATTTCTGTTGCACGCTGGTTTTCAATTCTACATCAAGGCAAAAAATCCACAGCAACTTGAAATGCATGGACAGCTGTTGAATTAAAATTACAATCTCATTTGCATTATTTATTTTGAGTACCATTGCACTGCTGCACACCAGGAGTAATTGCCACAGAATTGAAGGCTACTGTGCTACAGAATACAGGAGGTCCTTACAAGTAGCTTTACAAGGAGGTGCTGAACCTGTGTGTAAGTAGCACAACATCTCCTATTTTATGCAGGGAGTGCACTGCCCTCTGCATGGTGGAAGTCCAGGAGGAGTCTTGCATGGAGTGGGGGAAGGCACAGGCACAGTGGCTACACTGATTTGGGGCGGGGGGGTGTCTCAGCCTTCCACACATTGGGTTTTGAATAGATAACAGCATTTTTGTCAGGCAAGGAGAAAGGTCGCTGGTTTTGTGTGTAGCAGATCCATAGAATGGGATCCCTGCATGGGCGTTTGGAGGAACAGTGGATGATATTCCAACCCACAGTATGTAGTAGCTCCCACAAAAGGGGCTGCCTGCCAGCCTCAAGACCTGCCACAAGGGGACTAGGTGAGGGACTAAGTTTTCACACTCTGAATTCCTATGTGGGACAATCACATGAAACCCAGTCACTCAGGCCACATGTGGCTTTCATCCAGAATTCCATCCAGAGTGCAAACGTGTATTACTGATTTAATTTATTTTTTCTCATAATCCCCAGATGTCAGACTGTGAAAGTAGCTCTCTTATTAGTAACAGCCGTAGCAAATTTTAGAACTTACTTTTGTTAATTTTGCCCGAATGGCTGAAATATCACGAATGTGTTTGTGTGTACATTTGTGCTGCCATTGTGCAGCAAAAGATAAAACCACTTATATATAAAAACAAAGAAAACATTAACAAGTCAACTACCTATAAGCTTATCTTTCTGCTACTGTATTTGTTTCAAGGTTTATGACCCTAATAAATTTCAGGGAATAAGTGAAGTCTATTCAACCTATTAAGGTTCATTTTCTTTTAATACTTTAATCCCCTCAGGATGCCATTTGCGGTAATTGTTTCTTGAATTATCCCCCCAGTGTTTAAGCTTCAGCATCTTTGCTTGGTAAACCGTTCTACTCACACTTATGATTCTTTGTGAAAAAAATGGGACACATGATATCTGTTTCAGATTTGTCTTTACTTTGCAATTATGCCCCTTGTTCTCTTATGTCTCCTCAACAAAAAAAGGGCATTTGGCATTAACTGTACTATTTAAGGTTTTATATACCTAAATTAAATACCCTCAGAACTGTCTCTTTATAGGCTATAAATTCAGATTTTATAGTCTCTGCTCCTACTTCTTTTTGTCCTTGGATCAATAGTACCTGCCCTTCTTTTGAACTTTGAAAGGGGATTGTATGTGAATAGTGTACTGAGGAGAACGCAACACTGCTTTTGAAGGAGATGTAAACACTATCCACTCACAACTGCTTCAGATTCTCAGCTTTAATTCTAAGTACATTTTTGATGTTGGGCTACTTTTAAAATTCATTCACATTATTTAGATAATTCTAGGTTGTCTGGCACTATTCATTTGTTATTTTTAGACTGTTTACTGTTGTGGTTCTCAGTGTTTCAATTTTATTTTCATATGAGCATCACTGAAAAGATGCTGATGACCTATTAGATGATCTCGTCCATCTCCTTATCAAAACATGACCATGCCTCACACATTTGGAAGTCTTTTGTCCAGTCTGATTTTAAAAGTTGCCAAGCTTCCACCACTTCCCTTGAAGATTATTTTAGAGGCTCATAGATCTTACTTCCAGGAAGGTATTTTTTTGACATTCATTCTGATTTCCCTTTCCTTAATTTCATATTATTTCTAGTTGTCTGCCGCAGTAGCACATTAAATAGTTCCTCACCATCCTTGGAAATGAAATTTTTCGTTTTTTTTTAAATTTCTTTCAAAAATTTCATCTAAAATGAATAAAAAATGAAAAAATTCAGTTGAATAAAAATATTGTAATTAGGGCTGTCAAGCGATTAAAAATTAATTGATGTTAAAGAATTATAAAATACTATTTAAATATATTTGAATGTTTTCTACATTTTCAAATATATTGATTTCAGTTAAAACGCAGAATACAAGTGTACAGTGCTCACTTTATATTTACTTTTGATTACTAATATTTGTACTTTAAAAAACAAGAAAAGTGTTTTTCAATTCACCCAATACAAGTACTGTCGTGCAATCTCTTTATCATAAAAGTTGAACTTACAAATGTAGAATTATATACAAAAAGTAACTGCATTCAAAATAAAACACTGTAAAACTTTAGAGCCTATAAGTCCACTCAGTCCTACTTCTTTTTCAGCCAATTGATCAAACAAGGTTTTTTACATTTGCAGGAGATAATGCTGCCCACTTCTTGTGTATAATGTCATCTGAAAGTGAGAACAGGCTTTCGCATGGCACTTTTGTAGCTGGCGTCACAAGGTGTTTACTTCCCCGGTCCAAAAAACAGTTTGACCAGCTCTCTTTCCTAGCTTATCTCCATTTCCTATCCTCCTTTTTCCCAACAAAATTAGTTAATAATAATAATAATAATAACTTATAGCCCCTCATAGGTACACATACAAACAAATAGGACAAGTTCCTGCTTCTAGAGTTTAGTTAAGCATGGGCAAATTTGTTTTGTCTGCTTTTGAACACTAGCACAATCATATGTAGTGTGTATGTGTCAAGCAGAAAATTTATTTGGATAATGAAGCAGAAAATAGAGTGAACAATAAATGCACACAGGTGATTCTGTGTCTCCCTCCTACTATGTCTTATGCTTGAGATGAGCTCCCCAAACATAATTATAAAACTACCTCCTTCATCATATTCAAATCTTGACACAAAACTCATTGATGTGAGAAATGTAGAGGATTGAGTGCGGGGCAGAGATTAAAAGGGGTGGGGTGGGCACTCGGAATGTATTACTGACTATCCTTCTGTTATCGTCATGCTGTCCTTTCTTCCCCACCCTCTGTGTTTATGTCCCTACCTTGTAGACTCTCTGGATTTCGGGGCAGAACTCCACCCTCTTGGTGACCCTAGCAAGGCTGTGATTTTTGCTGATCACATGGTGAAGCATATCTGCTTGTCTTCTCAGTCACATACTTTAACTGTTATGGTCTGTCCTGTTTCCATTTCTGGTGAGAAAGTGATAAAGGCTGCTGCACGTTTTCCTGAAACTACATACCAGGAGGATCTGCAGCTGCCAATAAAATTATCTTCATCCCATAGCATTTGTTTCTGTACAGTTTCTAGTGTCCTAAACAGTAACAACACTCCAAACTGCAAGCTTTAGTTGAGCAAACCTTTGTGACTAAACAGACATGTGGCCAAATGAAGGGGCTTCCAGTAAAACTCTTTGAATGATGAGAGATTTCATAGCCAGCTCTACAAAGAAGGTGGCACTGGCACCCCGGTGTGGAAAGTTATGTTACTCTTATCACCAATGGTGAAAACAGACAGTGGGATGGCGCAGAACCCAACTAGCTGTTGGTGCTGTTGCTAAAGAATAGGCCGTAGACAGAGATAGGAGTGACAACAAGCTGGAGGGACAGGACAAAACATCTTTCTCATCAAAGGCAGTGATCAAGGCAGTGAAACAATTGGGTGGGGAAAGTGAGACAGGTCTTACTGGTGATCAGTTGCCTCTACAGGAAGAGAGGGTGGCCATCTCTTAATGGAATATTTAGTATGTGACAGGAGGACAGGTAGTGCAGTGGAGGAAAAAAACATTTCATATATATTTAGTGTTGGCATCCAAATGGATCCCAAACTGGAAAAAGGCCTCCAGTCTTTGTTCAGTTGTGCAGGGAAGCTGTAATTCAAGTCACTTTGGATATTTTCCAGAACAGTATCCCTAATTTTAATGAGCCCCTCAAAGTATCTTTTTAGGGGAAGATCTTTTCAAAGGCATAAATGAAGGTTAGGCACCCAGCTTCTATTAACTTTCAATCTGAGTAGCTATCAGAGGGGTAGCCGTGTTAGTCTGTATCCACAAAAACAATGAGGAGTCCGGTGGCACCTTAAAGACTAACAGATTTATTTGGGCAAAAGCTTTCGTGGGTAAAAACCCCACTTCTTCAGATGCATGGAGGGAAAATTACAGATACAGGCATAAATATACAGGACCTGTAATTTTCCCTCCATGCATATGAAGAAATGGGTTTTTTACCCACGAAAGCTTATGTCCAAATAAATCTGTTAGGTTTTAAGATGCCACCAGACTCCTTGTTGTTAATGTGAGGCCTTGGCTACACTTGTAAGTTAGAGCGCATTAAATCAGCCCCGGATGCCCTAACTCCTGAGGTGTCCACACTGGCAGCTGGAGCGCTCCTGGTAATCCATCTCCATGAGAAGCATAGAGCTTGCTGCGTCCTGGCTGAAACGTCCAGATGTCAGTGTGGACAACTAGTTGCATTACTGAGCTGTGATTGGGCTCTGGAAACATCTCATAATCCCTTGAAGTCAAGTGACCATTCTTGTCATTGTTTTGAACTTGGTTGCAGGCATGCAGATATCCCCTTTCAAAGCTCCATTTCTGACAGCCAGCATGCTTATCTGCTCTGGGACAAAGCAAACCATTACTGTGGAATGCTGCTGCTGCTGAGGCAGGTGTGTGTGTGTGGGGGGGGGGGGCGTGGGGCTGATGGGGTTTCCCCCTGCTGCTGTCTGAACGTACAAGACAGCATGCTGACATACTCTCTGCCCCCCAAAACACACTGTCTCTCCCCCCACATACACACAATACGCTCACTGTCACACTCCACCTCCCCCCGCCCCCCATTTGAAAAGCATGCTGCAGCTACTTGCACACTGGGATAGCTACCACAATGCACTGCCCTCTGTGGCGTTGCAAGAGCTGCATCTGTGGCCACACCACTGTGCTTGCAGCTGACAGTGTAAACACAGGGCAGCCCTTTCCCTGCTGCTGTCTCCGAGGGCTGGTTTAACTCCCGGCACTCTACATCTGCAAGTGTAGCCATGCCCTGAGTAAGGCATCAAACTGGTCTTTGTGCCTGTGAGAAGCTTCCTGTTAATCTCCACTGTTTATAAATTACTCTGTGAGACCGTTCATTCTTAAAATAAATAAACTCTGATCCTTCTGAGATCCCTACAAGAGGTGAACAGCAGCAAAATCACCACAAGAATGCATAGTTGTGTAATAAGCAGAATTCTTGCCTATTAGTTTCCTCAGGGCCTCTGTAGTTTCACGCATGGAGCCACAGAGCTTAATGCTATAACATCTGCCTAATGCTGTAACATTTGCCACTTCCGCCAAACTAAAATTAAAGGCATGGAGAAAAGTATCTTGGACCTGCAATGTACAGTGGCATTACGTGTTGACAGTATAGCTCCATCTAAGCAACATGATATTTTGAAGTTTCATATGCAATTATCAAGACCATGAGTCACAATGATTCCTGAGTGATACAACCTAATACAAAAGCTCCAATAAAATCCCATGAACTGGAGAAATAGGCAAGGACATTTACATAGGTTAAAGTTCTGTAGAGAGATGCATGCCTGTGGCAGCTAGACCAGACCCACCAAATGTACTTCTCTTGTCCCCTCTTCACTCTCTCTAGCTTTGCATTGCAGCCTCCCTACTAGCTGCTAATTCCCTAATAATCTGTTCATTGCCTCAGTATTTTCAAGTTATTTTATGTTCTCCAAGTTGTATTATTCATAGCTTGATTAGTAGCCACATTACATCCTGAACAACCAACATCCTACGTTAAACCACAAACAGATGTTTATGCTCCACACCCTGTTAATCAAGGCAATTTTGGTCACATTATAAATATGAGCAGAGAGCAGGTTGTACAGGCAGACACTGGTAAGCAAAGAACAATTAATGCGAAAGCACATTTGTAGGAAAGACGCCTGACAGACAAATTCATGTGCTCAATGTTAAGAAAATACCAGCAAAACAAAAGATAAATTGAAGCTACTAAAATGAATGATGTCCAAACTCAGTGCAGTAAACCCATGCAGATAAGCTCATGCAAAGTCTGAGCAGTTCAGAAGTGGCAGGTTTGTATAATTTTTGGTGGTGCCTAGAACAGGTCCGAGTCCTACCCCCCGACCCCTGCCACACCTGCCGAAGGCTCTGGAAGGGAGTTTGGGTGTGGATGAGGTGTGGGCTCTGGGAGGGAGTTTGGATGTGGGGTGCGGGCTCTGGGCTTGGGCAAGGGGTTGGGGTGCGGGAGGGGGTGAGAGGTGTGGTGCGTACCTCGGGCAGCTCCCGAAAGCGACCCGCACACCTCTCTGGCAGTGACTCCTAGATGCGGGGGGAACGGGGGGTCTCTGCAGGCACTGCTCCTGCAGCTCCCATTAGCTGCAGTTCCAATGCCAGAGTCTGTGCGCTGTCCCCACCCCGGGTACTGAGACCCCCCTCACCCGCAGGGGCCACAGGGACGTCCCAGCCGCTTCTGGGAGTGGCATGAGGGTGGGTAGGAAGCTGCTTTAGCCCTGCTGAGCTGCCAGTGGTGGCGGCGTAGGCCCCCGGAGCCTTTTAAATTGCCTGGGGACGGCAGGCGGGGACAGGAGACTTTCTGGGGGAGACCCGCGGGGGTGGGGGAGAGACCCAGCTCTGAATATTGGTGGAGCAGGGCCCCTGTGCTCTGAATATTCTTGAATATTCACCACCCTGAGCAGTAGGGAAAAGGAGCAGGGCCAAACATATTCCAAATTCAGCAAAAAAACTCAGGCTGATAGACTTCAGATGAAGTGAATCAGAACACAGACAGACAGACAGACCAAGCATAGATAAGGGCACAAACTGACAAAACACACTGAAACAGATAACTGAAGAGAATGACCGTCTTTTTTTCCTGAGGGAACAGAACACCACCTTTCCCCAGAGGCAGCAGCTCCTTTAGTCCCTATTAACTTTTAGTGTTTTTTTCTGGAGGGAGGAAATTACCTCACTGTCAAAGTGGGACCTTCAGTGACCTTATGTTGATCCAAGTGTTTAAATACTTGTAAAGGCAAGGAACTAGAAGACACAAATACTTGAACATAATTGGAAGCAGAGGGGTGATGTGCAGCTGAAGCTGATTACTTATTTTTTTCATTCTTGTTCTTTAAAAAATCATTTTTTAAAAGGCATGTGTATGTCACTTTCAATGCTGGTATAAGGTGCTAGACTGAGAATCCCAGCTCAGTGGTTTACACTGCTGGAAAAAGCTCCCTCCATCGCTTTCTGGGGCATCCTAGACTGCAAGGTATCCTACAGTACTACGGGGGAGAAACTGTGAGAGTGCTTTCTTGGGATGCAGGGAGAGATGGGAAGTGTCCTTGTGCCATGTCTCTGGGCATGATGCTGGTGCTAAAGTTGCCCTAGTGTTGGGCATGGGCTGTCTCACTGGAGTTTTCTGCAGCTTAATGCTCATGATGGCAGCCTCCACCAATTGGTGTTTGTTCGTGGCATAGAGGGGTGGTATAGAAATCTTTGGGGGTTGTATTGTCCCTCTTCATTTCACAGCTCAGCAAGGAAGACTCTTTTGGCCTAGGACCCCCTTTGAATATCAGTCAGCCTGCAGTTAATTTTTAGTCTGCTGGGGAAGAACCTATCCCAGCATTAGAACTATAGTCTAATCTTGTGTTTAGTGGCACACCCTGAACTTTCACTGAATACTGTGAGTTTGTGATGTGCAAAGCACACAGGATCATGGGGGATGGGCACAGGGATTCACTGGGAATGCACAATAAATCCACCATTATGTCATTTACATGAGCTCTATTGCTGTATAGAGATAAAAGGAGACGATTTGGGTGGCTGTGAATGAATTTCTTCCTTAGAAATATCTTCTCAGATGAGGGAGCATCTTGTGTGGCTGCTGGCTTTCAGAAACACTTCCTAAGGTCAACAGTGGTGGATGCACCTTGGGGATCGATATAACCCATGGCTGCTGTGTGAAAGTCTCTATTTTAACATGTAGTGGTAGAACAGATAGAAAATTTTGTATTTTAGTTTAGAAGTGACTAGAATAGGAAGAGAAGGAACTAAATTTTGGTTTAAAGACACATTCTGAATGTCTCTTACAATACCACACTAGACTGGAAGATATAAGTAAATATAATATAGTGTGATGTCCTTTTACTGTACTGATTATAACTAGCTTCCAGCTATTTCCTGTGTGGAAAATCAATCTATTGTGGTGTAAAGCTGCAGCATTTCCCATGCATTGATTATAAGGGAGTTGGAGCTGACAAATATTACGCTTAGATGAAGGATTGCTTAATATATCTCAGAGTGTATAACCTTTACTGGTTCTCCACTAGCTGCCCTGACCTGCAGAAGTAAAGCATCAGCAAGAGTTTACTCATGTTAATGTATAATTGTCAGAACCATTTCAGATTTTAACAAGTTAAAGCATTCTTATGGAACAAAGACATTTTCCCCTTAAAATCCCAACTGAAGCAGTATGTTAGAAGGTGGAGGAATACAAGAAGTGAATCAATTCACTTACCTTGGTAGCAATGTGCAAACTAATGGCGATATCCAGAAGCAAATAATAATGCCACACATTGGCAAGGTGGTAACTGCATTCACCAACTTAAACAAGATTTTATCATCAAATCTACAACTTGAAGACCAATTGATGCATCTTCAGCTCAAATGTTATTTCCACATTAATATATGGAAGTGAAAGGGGGAAATCCACCTCAAGAAAATACTAGGTATTAAATGGAATCAATGCACAAGAGTCAAGATTCATCAGAGAAGTCAACAACCTCTTATCTTTAAAGTTCACCAGAAAAGAAGATGGAAATATCTGGGACCTGTGTTAAGAATGAAGCCAGAGCATCTGCCATGGCAGCTATGCCATTTGGCAGCTGGCGGAATATGCAAAAGGGGCTGACTGGAATACTCCCTCCATTGAACAGTACTTGGAGAGAGAAAACTTGTGGGACTTAACACAGAAGACATGCAAAAAGCAGCCCAGGATAGACAGGGATGGCAGAGCCTTGTTTGTGCCCTTCACAACATTTGACAGACTCAGATTTATATTCAGGAATCTCTCGTAAGAGTAGGAAGGCACTCTTGCAAACTCTAAAACAGAAAGATGGGGACACTCCACAGCCTCTGAACTAAAGCAATCAGAATTGAGAGGACTTCTTGTAATGGAAAACATTGAAACACTGCGTTTATTTACACTATTGTAGGACTGTCCCTGATACTTGAGGAATGGAGGGCCCTAGATACAACTATGCCCTCCTTTCCCATAGGCCCTCAGTAGAAATAGAACTTGAAGTAAGGTGTATTTTCACAATCCTGGGGCTAATATGAGGTTCCCAGTTTTAATGTTCACAATCTGACGTGGTACTAATGGTGTATTACAGTAGATCTCTGAGACATGCCAAATAATTCACATGCATTACCGCACCAGGTACCTGATTCATTGGTCCACAGACAATCTTTATCTAGTTGAATTAGATCCATGTATTTGATCCAACTATAAGCACTTCAATAGGATAAAGAGAGCCTGGTGACCAATATGTCAATGTAAGGTATTTTATAATTATATTAGGACTGTCAATTAATCACAGTTAACTCACGCGATTAACTCAAAAATTAATCACAGTTAAAATTAATTGTGATTAATTGCAGTTTTAATCACACTATTAATAGAATACCAATTGCAATTTATTAAATATTTTTGGATGTTTTTCTACATTTTCAAATATATTTATTTCAATTACAACAGAGAATAAAAAGTGTACAGTGCTCCCTTTTTATTTTTTTCAAATATTTGCACTGTAAAAATGATAAAAGAAATAGTATTTTTCAGTTCATCTCATACAAGTACTATAGTGCCGTCTATTTATCATGAAAGTTGAACTTAATGTAGATTTTTTTTGTTACATAACTGCACTCAAATAAAACAATGTAAAACTTTAGACCCTACAAGTCTACTCAGTCCTACTTTTTGTTCAGCCAATTGCTAAGACAAACTAAGTTCGTTTACATTTACAGGAGATAATGCTGCCCACTTCTTATTTATAATGTCACTTGAAAGTTAGAACAGGTGTTTGCAATGCACTTTTGTAGCCGGTGCTGTAAAGTATTTACTAGCCAGATATGTTAAACATTAGTATACCCCTTCATGCTGTGGCCACCATTCCAGAGGACATGCTTCCATGCTGATGACGCTTGTTACAAAAAATAGTGCATTAACTCCTTGGGTGAGAATTGTATGTCTCCTGCTCTGTTTTACCTGCATTCTGCTGTATATTTCATGTTATAGTAATCTCGGATGATGACCCAGCACGTCATTCCTTTTAAGAACACTTTCACTGCCGATTTGACAAAACGCAAAGAAGGTACCAATGTGAGATTTCTAAAGATAACTACAGCACTCAACTCAAGTTTTAAGACTCTGAAATGCCTTCCAAAATCTGAGGGGGACGAGGTGTGGAGCATGCTTTCAGAAGTCTTAGAAGGGCAGCACTCCAATGCAGAAACTACAGAACCCAAACAAGAAAATCAACTTTCTACCGGTGGCGTCTGACTCAGATGATGAAAATTAACACGTGTCAGTCCGCACTGCTTTGGATCGTTATCGAGCAGAACCCGTCATGAGCGTGGATGCTTGTCGTCTGGAAGGGTGGTTGAAGCATGAAGGGACATATAAATCGTTAGCTCATCTGCAACATAAATGTCTTGCAACCGCAGCTACAACAGTGCCATGCAAACACATGTTGTCACTTTCAGGTGACATTGTATACAAGGACCGGGCAGGATTATCTCCTGCAAATGTAAAAAAAAACTTGTTTGTCTGAGCAATTGGCTGAACTAGAAGGAGGATTGAGTGGACTTGTAGGCTCTAAAGTTTTACATTGTTGTATTTTTGAATGCAGTTTTTTTTGTACATAATTCTACATTTGTAAGTTCAATGTTCCATGATAGAGATAAAGTGAGCACTGTACACTTTGTATTCTATGTTGTAATTGAAATCAATATATTTGAAAATGTAGAAAACATCCAAAAATATTTAAATAAGTAGTAGTAATCACAATTAATTTAATTGCTTGGCAGCCCTACATTATATACAAACACACTGCCGCTCTCCATAAAACAGGTACTGTAACTGACTCAAATAAAATTAAAGGGCAATTGGTGAAAGAAATCCCATGCAAAAGTCATGCATTTGTGAATGTGCCTGATATAGAAATAAAATAGTGGTCAACAGCAATTATGTCCTGTGCAAGCCATGATGAAGCTGCTGCTGCTAATTTGTTTTGGTTGACAGGGTGCTCAAACTTGGCCAAGCTGCAGACAAGTCCTTTGCCCTGAGGGGATAATGATAGCACTTAGCAGTTCCATAGCCTTTGGATTCAAGATGCTTTGGAAACATGAAGACAGGTTTCAGAGTAGCAGCCCTGTTAGTCTGTATTCGCAAAAAGAAAAGGAGGACTTGTGGCACCTTAGAAACTAACAAATTTATTTGAGCATAAGCTTTCGTGAGCTACAGCTCACTTCATCGGATGCATTCATGAAAGCTTATGCTCAAATAAATTTGTTAGTCTCTGAGGTGCCACAAGTCCTCCTTTTCCTTTTGGAAACATGAAGTAATTCAGCAAGGATATTTGCATCGGTGTTGAATGCTACCCCCTTGTTGGAATATTGGAAAATACACTTCAGAACAGGGATAGTCAGCCAGTTGCTCTGAGCTTCATATAGGTCATCATAGCCTTACCTGTGGTTGTCTTCTTTGGTCTGAAGAAGGTAAAGCAAAAGTCTACAACAGTTGTCTCAGGGAAAATAGCTATTTGAAATAAAAACACATAAACATTCGTTCTGGTAGAGAAAATATCTCCTCATTTTATCACCTGCCTTTAACATAGTTTAAAAACAAAAATCTCCCTCTGACTTAAGTGCTTTTGAAAGGTTCCGATTGCTAGCTGGGAAATCACCTTGGAAATGTTCTTCAATTCCATTTTGGAAGGATCTTCTATAGAGCCTGTTACAAAACCCACTGAAGTCAAAGCACATCTTTCCATGGACTTCAGTGATCTTTGGATCAAGTGCTGGCCAGGGCACTAGTTGTGGTCTTTTGAAAAGTGGGTAGGTGTCAACAGCTCATTCCAAAGAGGCTCCGTGATGGGGAGCATTCACCCTGCACTGGACAGGGAAGTGTTAACTCGCTGTGAGCTGAGTAAGCCGTGCCCCTACTGGGCCTGCTCCAGGTGAAGCACTAGTATAAAAGGGAGCAGCCCAGCCCAGTCTGGGCTGACTGCTGAGGAGGATGGCTGGGCCTTGCTGGCCTCAGCACAGGAGCAGCTGGAATCCCTGACCATGGAAGCCGGAAATGCTAAGATCAGACAGATGCCCAAGTGCATGCGGATGCCCAAGAGGAATCAGAGTCACCAGAAACCACACATGCTGAGAAGCCTGGAGACCCTGACAATGCCTCAATGGCAGCTCCAGGAGACATGGTATAAAGTCATTGGGGGAGGCGGGGGACTAGCTATAGTCCTGTAGGAAGGTGGCGTGTTTCAGTTGGAGCCCCGCTGGCTCAGCGGCAGAACACTCTGCCACTGCTAGGATCCTGGGCCAGGGCCCCCGTCCCTGCCATCACCCACCCCAGGTGGCAGCCCACTTCCTTGTCCAGCCACTCAGCCCCAAGAGAAGGGACAGCCATATTGATTCTGGCTACCAGGCCTGGGAGCCAGAGTGACTCTGCTCTGGCTGCTGGGCCTTACGGCCCTGAGAGGAGGGACAACTCCATTGGCTCTGACCAGTAGGTCTTACTGTCCTGAGGCCTAAGGCAGTTTGGCACTTATTCACGGGGTGCACTTAGCCCACACTGCATGGGGTACCCCCAACCCACGACAGGCTCCAAAATAGCTATTAGATGATAATTAAAGATATGGACTAGATCCAGGTTGGTTACCTAAATGACTTATGGCAATTTATCTAATTTAGACTAATCCAACCTCTCTAATAACCTGTTTTGATGACTGTATTATAGTCCTTTACAATAAACTTGTTACTTTGTTTTAAACTTGTTTTGTGTTTAAATATTCTGAATTGTCATTAAACAGAACCGAAGTGAGCCACAAAACCAGTGGCTCTTCTGTTGTTTAAAGGTTGATTGTCTCTAATTTATTACTTATTATCTTATTTTCTATTTATCGGCTGATTGATAGACCTGGTCAGAATATTTTGGTGAAATATGTTTTAATTGAAATATGCTGTTTTTTTGAAGCTGAAACGTTCTGTAGAGATGTATCAATTTTGACAAAGTTTGGATGGGAAGGTTTCTCATGTCTCAAGAGAGAAAGAGAACCCCAAAGAGAAATCCTTACCATTTGATCCCCAAATGGATGTTTCTGACACAATTCCATTTAGTGAGAATTACTCTAAAAGTTTTGTCTTCATGACCATGCAGAATGAGACAAATTTCAAAAGTTGAAAGTTGCTTCAAAATGGATTTGTCTTTCTCTGGTCAGTTCTGCTCACTGACATTAATTTTGTCTTTAAGGAAGGAATGGGATAGGGAGATGCACACAGAAATAAAAGCTAAGATGATCTTGGGAGAGTCTCAAGGTGCCACAAGTACTCCTTTTCTTTTTACGAATACAGACTAATACGGCTGCTACTCTGAAACCTATGCTCGTGGGAGAACCAAGCCTTGCATCCCCTCTCTAGCTGCATCCAGCCTGAAAAGCAGTGTGGGAGCAGGCTACATAGAGTCAGCACATGTGGTCACACCCCTTGCGTACCATGTAGCTTCCTGTCAGGTTGCTCTTTCTGTGATGTTATGGAGGGGTCCATGGGTCATAGGATTGGCCACTAAGTAGAATCATTGGCTGAACAATTTCATATGGAGAGAAGGCGGTAGTGGCCACAAAAGCTAATGAGCTGTGGCATGAGCTGTAATAATACTGACAAAGCAACTGGTCCTTGGTTGCAGGAGAATGGATTTCATCCCCCACCTCCTAACCTGAGCCCATAGAATCCCCTGCATAAAGTGTGTTGACCTGGGGTTTGCACAGGGGAGAGGATTTGGGACGTAAGTACGCATTCTGTATTTTTTTGTCTTTCTTCTGAGTGGGTTCAACGGGAATATTTTGGGGCTGGGCCGTGTTTATACGTACAGTGCGTCATACAGCTGTGCTGCTGCAGCCGGTCTGGTGAAAATCCTCTATGGTGATGGGAGAGAGCTCTTCAGTGAGTGGCAGAAGCTATGTCTGCGGGAGAAGCTCTCCTGCTGGCATAGCAATGTGCCCACAAGCGCTTATGTCGGTGTAACTTATATTGCTCAGGGGGGTGGAATATTCACACCCCCGAGTGACATAAGTTTTGCCAACATAGGCTATTGTGTAGCCTTAGTGACTGAAAAGCAGGAAAGAAACTCTGGTGATGTTTTGACTGGTGAGGTCAGCATTGTGACAAGTTAAAAAACAAACAGTTGAAGGAAGGTTCTTCCTTTTGATTTTCATGCATCTGAGTTTTTGTCTTAATACAAATTGCTCAGTTTTCCTCCAGGCATATCCTCCTTCCCGGAATACAAATCCCATGTTTACAGATAGGGGTCATCATGACCTATAGTAATTAAAGTGTCATAGTAGTTGGGCTGCCATCTTTCTCCATCATCAAAGCAAAGTCTAAAAACATCCAGAGGAGAAAAGGGAACTCTGTATGCAACTGTCACCCACTGTCCCTACAGTGTAACCATTTACTATAATGGTCCCTTCTGACCTTAGTATCTATATATCATAACTAGAGGGTCACACGCTTTGTTGTTTCTGTAGGCCGAGCTCATTGCAAACACCAGAGGCTCTTCTGTTCCCTGCCTAACCGCATTGTATGCCTCCTTCTCATTCCCCTCTGTTTCAGGGACTCCCTGAACCCCCCCGCCGCCCCATCTCCTTCCTCATGCCTCTGTCTCTGGGTTTCCCCCTTTTACCTCTACCCTCATACTAGGTACCCCATTCACCTCTGCTCCCCATTGTCAGGGGCTCAGGTGTGCCCCCATATTTATATTACCAATCCAAAATGATAATATAAGGAAAGTAGATAAATTAATGATGAGAAAACATGACAAAAATCAACTCAACAAAGCAAACAAATATGTATACATATTTTTAATAGCAAAATGGGCTGGAAACAGGGCTCCTTTAGAGCATTTCAAAGCATTTTACAATGCTCATTTCATATGTGTTTTATCTTCACTGAAGATAAACTACACTGCACAGGTGGCATTTGTATAATGTGATAGAGGAAGGTGCTCTAAGGATGACAGTCTATTATTCAGCATGTACATAAATTGTAGGCTGAAAATCTGCCTAACTCGTTAATACACAAATTCCCCTTTCCCCAGGCAGGCTTAATTTATGCATTGGCATCTTTAAAAGAATAATTTTGCTTCATATTTATAATAAGTGTAGTTGTATGTTCACTCGGGGAACAGCTCTCATCTTTGCTCGGTGCTTTGTTCCTCCCTTAGATTTGTGTTGCTATGAGTTTGCTACTGAGGAAGAAGAAAGGCTCCATGAAACTCAAACTTTTAGTTCATCCTTCTTGTTTATGTCTGAGATGGAGGAACGGAGAGAAGAAATCCTTATAAATGGTGCTTTGAGAAGTTTTGAATCAACCCTCTGATGTATCTTGCCATCAGATATGTTTTGCTTTAACAAATGGGACTTCTGGGGCACATTCTTATA